>NC_135895.1:73666833-74305327 GCF_964194155.1 Cetorhinus maximus | reverse complement strand
GTGTTTATTTGTGTGGGTGTGTTTATTTGTGTGGGTGTGTTTATTTGTGTGGGTGTGTTTATTTGTGTGGGTGTGTGGGTGTGTTTATTTGTGTGGGTGTGTGGGTGTGTTTATTTGTGTGGGTGTGTGGGTGTGTTTATTTGTGTGGGTGTGTGGGTGTGTTTATTTGTGTGGGGTGTGTGGGTGTGTTTATTTGTGTGGGTGTGTGGGTGTGTTTATTTGTGTGGGTGTGTGGGTGTGTTTATTTGTGTGGGTGTGTGGGTGTGTTTATTTGTGTGGGTGTGTGGGTGTGTTTATGTGTGTGGGTGTGTTTATGTGTGTGGGTGTGTTTATGTGTGTGGGTGTGTTTATGTGTGTGGTGTGTTTATTTGTGTGGGTGTGTTTATTTGTGTGGGTGTGTTTATTTGTGTGGGTGTGTTTATTTGTGTGGGTGTGTGTGTGTGTTTATTTGTGTGGGTGTGTGTGTGTGTTTATTTGTGTGGGTGTGGGTGTGTGTTTATTTGTGTGGGTGTGTGTGTTTATTTGTGTGTGTGTGGGTGTGTGTGTTTATTTGTGTGTGTGTGGGTGTGTGTGTTTATTGGTGTGGGTGTGTGTGTTTATTGGTGTGGGTGTGTGTGTTTATTGGTGTGGGTGTGGGTGTGTGTTTATTGGGTGTGGGTGTGTGTTTATTGGTGTGGGTGTGGGTGTGTGTTTATTTGTGTGGGTGTGGGTGTGTGTTTATTTGTGTGGGTGTGGGTGTGTGTTTATTTGTGTGGGTGTGGGTGTGTGTTTATTGGCGTGGGTGTGTGTTTATTGGCGTGGGTGTGTGTTTATTGGCGTGGGTGTGTGTTTATTGGCGTGGGTGTGTGTTTATTGGCGTGGGTGTGTGTTTATTTGGGTGGGTGTGTGTTTATTGGTGGGTGTGGGTGTGTGTTTTATTGTGTGGGTGTGGGTGTGTGTTTATTTGTGTGGGTGTGGGTGTGTGTTTATTTGTGTGGGTGTGGGTGTGTGTTTATTTGTGTGGGTGTGGGTGTGTGTTTATTTGTGTGGGTGTGGGTGTGTGTTTATTTGTGTGGGTGTGGGTGTGTGTTTATTTGTGTGGGTGTGGGTGTGTGTTTATTTGTGTGGGTGTGGGTGTGTGTTTATTTGCGTGGGTGTGGGTGTGTGTTTATTTGCGTGGGTGTGGGTGTGTGTTTATTTGGTGGGTGTGGGTGTGTGTTTATTTGCGTGGGTGTGGGTGTGTGTTTATTTGCGTGGGTGTGGGTGTGTGTTTATTTGCGTGGGTGTGGGTGTGTGTTTATTTGCGTGGGTGTGGGTGTGTGTTTATTTGCGTGGGTGTGGGTGTGTGTTTATTTGCGTGGGTGTGGGTGTGTGTTTATTTGCGTGGGTGTGGGTGTGTGTTTATTTACGTGGGTGTGGGTGTGTGTTTATTTGCGTGGGTGTGGGTGTGTGTTTATTTGCGTGGGTGTGGGTGTGTGTTTATTTGCGTGGGTGTGGGTGTGTGTTTATTTGCGTGGGTGGGTGGGTGCTTATTTGTGTGGGTGGACGGGTGTGTGTTTATTTGTGTGGGTGGACGTTTATGTGTGAAGAGTGTCACAAACCCTTTAATGACGGAAAATGGTTCATCTTCAAGGATTGAGAACATTCTGGAAGAATTTGTGTCCTTTAAAAGGCACTGCCCCTTATTAAAGCGTCACTGCGAGGACTCTGGCTGCTGCTGTTGCTGGCAAAGACAGCATTTTACAGGAAAAGGTAATGAAGCAGTTTTAAAGAAGCTGCAAACCTCTGGGCCCTGGTGAACTCTTTACAAAAGAGTCATATCGTGGTTTCTGACTTTGGGAAAAAAAAATCATGCCTACAAAACTGTGTTTAGAAGCTGGTTGGTTGTCTTGCTTTGGAAGGGAATAAGAAGGATCAATTGCTTGGGTGATGAAGACAACATCTCCTGAAATTCCAGACCCAGTCCAAAGCAAAAAGTGATTGGAAGTTGCTCCGAAGTCGCTCTGTGTTCTGAAATCAACTGACTGCAAGTTTTCTTCAAAGTCCATCTGTACAGTCATAGTCCACAAGGGGCCATACACATGTCTCTGCTCACTGCAACCCTGTGTGCTGCCTTCATTCCTCCCTCTGTCCAGTTTCTGATGTTGTCCACCCATCCAGCCCTTCTCCCATCTGGCCTGTTCTCTCCTGATGTTTCATCTTCTATTGTCGCCAACACCAGATTCTCACTCCAGTGGTCAGACCTTCTCAATTTCCACTTCTCCAATTCAGCTCAAAGCCCATGAGATGCTGGGACTCCTATCTTCCTCCAGACAAATTCCTTCAATTTGCTCTGTCCAGTTGATTCTAAGGACCCTTTGCCAGAGCCACAGTTCAAAAGCTGCGACCTCCATCTCATCAGCCTTAATGGGGGTCCTGCTCTCACACCCAGACAGCGCAATTCTCCACACCAGGGATTTTGCAAGATGCTTTTCTGAGTGCAGGCCCGTGTTGGATGCCCTCCCTATTTCATTTAGCTGACAAGTAGTAGACTGGGCAATTACTAGTCTTGTCTTGATTTCAGTGCTGCTATCCCCCTTTGTCATCCCAGAAATTGGAATCGCAATGCTTGTGGACTGAACAGTCTCGCTGCCCTCACCATGATTTGTCATTGAGTATAACCTCAGGCTTGACTTTCTCAGCTCTTCACCCACCATGGATAGTTGTTGCTTACCTTCAGCCTTCAGGGTAGTCTGATGCCTGATGTGACCATCCATACTGGTGTTCTGGGAGAGCACAGCTGATCTCTCTCATGATCTTTTCTCCTCAAGCATTGAAAAGCAATGGTGAAAGCAACATCCTTGCCTGAATCCTTTTCCAAAACTGACTGGGTCTGCCTCGTCTCCAATGCACCACATCGTTTGCCTGTTTGTAAAGCCTCTGAATTAGCCAAATTAAGTGATGTGACACTCTAAATGTACTTGGGGGTTTCCATTGCTCTGCATGGTGAACCAAATCAAAGGTCTTTGCGTAGTCTACAGAGTACCCACTATTCCTTGCCATTTTGTTTTTTGACATACTTCCCAATGAACTTGTACAGCACCAGAATGGCATCTGAAGTTCCTTTGTCTGTGGTGAAACCGTACTGTTCCTCACCCATTTCTGGTGTGATCAAGTATAAGAACATTGCTGAGAAAAGAGACATTTCAAAGCTTTTCCTAGGAAACAGTGACCATAATATGGTAGAATTTAGTATTCAGTTTGAGAGTGAGGAACTTGGGTCAGAAACAACTGGGCTAAACTTAAATAAGGGTAGTTACAAAGGAATGAGGGCAGAGTTGGCTGGAGTGGGCTGGGATAGGATTTTAGCAGAAAAGACAGTTAATGAACAATGGCAGATGTTTAAGAAAATCGTTCAAGACTCACAACAAAGATATATCCCAGTGAGGATGAAGGATTCTAGGAAGGGGATAAACCAATGATGGTTAACCAAGGAAGTTAAGGATAGTATCAAATTGAAAGAAAACAACATACAATGTGGCAAATATTAGGAGTAAGCCAGAGGATTGGGAAAGTTTTAAAAACCAACAAAAGATGACCAAAAGTAATAGAGGGAGAAAATAAACTTTGAGGGTAAACTAGCAAGTAATATAAAAACAGACAGTAAGATCATCTTTAAATATATAAAAAGGAAGAGAGAGGCCAAAGTGAACATAGGCCCCTTAGAAAATGAGGCTGGGGAAATAATAATGGGGAACCAGGAAATGGCGGAGGAATTTAATAAATACTTTGCATCAGTCTTCACGGAAGAATACTAATAGCATTTCAAAAATACGAAAGAATCAAGGGGCAAAAGAGGGGTAGGAAATAAATACAATAATTATTACTAGAGAAAAAGTACTAGGGAAATTAATGGGGCTAAAGGCTGATAAGACCCCTGGACCTGATGGGTTGCATCCTAGGATATTAAAGGAAGTAGCTACAGAGATAGTGGATGCACTGGTATTAATCTTCCAAGAATCCTTAGGAAAAGTCCAAGAATCATGGAAAACTGCCAATCCTTATTCCAAAAGAGAGGGAGACAAAAAACAGGTAACTATAGGCCAGTTAACTTAACATCTGTCATTGGGAAAATGTTGGAGTCTGTTATAAAGGATGTAGTAGCAGAGCATTTAGAAATGCATAATCTAATCAAGCAGAGTCAGCATGGCTTCATGAAGGGGAAATCATGCCTGACAAATTTATTAGATTTCTTTGAGGAGGTAACAAGCAGGGTAGATAAAAGGGAGCCAGTAGATGTAATGTATTTGGATTTCCAAAAGGCGTTCAATAAGGTACCACACATAAGGCTATTTAATAAGATAATGGGAGAAGCAATGGCCTAGTGGCATTGTCGCTGGGATAGTAATCCAGAGACCCAGGCTAATGCTCTGGGGAATTGGGTTCAAATCCCGTAATAGCAGATGGTGGAATTTGAATTCAATTAAAAGTCTAATGATGACCATGAAACTATTGTTGATTATTGTAAAAACCCATCTGGTTCACTAATGTCCTTTAGGGAATGAAACCTATCATTCTTACCTGGTCTGGCCTACATGTGATTCCAGACCCACAGCACAACAATGTGGTTGACTCTTAAATGCCCTCTGAAATTGCCTAGCAAGCCACTAAGTTGTATCAAACTGCTAAAATGTTACAAAAAAAGCGATGAAACAGGGCGGACCACCCGGCATCGAACTAGGCACCGGAAATGATAATGGCAAACTCAGCCCTGTTGACTCTGCAAAGTCCTCCTCACTAACATCTGGGGGCTAGTGCCTAAATTGGGAGAGCTGTCTCACAGACTAGTCAAGCAACAGCCTGACATATTCATCCTCATGGAATCATACCTTTTGATAATGTCCCAGACACCACCATCACCCTGGGTATATCCTGTCCCACTGGCAGGACAGACCCAGCAGAGGTGGTGACACAGTGGTATACAGTCAGGAGGGAGTTGCCCTGGGAGTTATCAGCATCGACTCCGGACCCCATGAAGTTTCATGGAACCAGGTCAAACATGGGCAAGGAAACCTCCTGCTGATTACCACGTACCACCCTCAGCTGATGATTCAGTGCCCCTCCATGTTGAACACCACTTGGAGGAAGCACTGAGAGTGGCAAGGGTGCAGAATATACTCTGGGTGGAGGACTTCAATGCCCATCACCTAGAGGGGCTCGGTAGTCACAATGGTCCTTGCGAAGTCCCGTCTTCACATTGAGGATAACCTCCATCGTGTTGTGTGACACTACCACTGTGCTAAGTGGGATAGATTTCAAATAAATTGAGCAGCTCAAGACTGGGCACCCATGAGGCGCTGTGGGCCATCAGACAATCTGTAACCTCATAGGCAAATCCCCCCCTCTACCATTATCATCAAGCTAGGGTATCAGCCTGGTTCAATGAAGAGTGCAGGAGGACATGCCAGGAGCAGTACCGAGCATACCTGAAAATGAGGTGTCAACCTGGTGAAGCTGTAACACAGGACTACTTGCATGCCAAAAAGCATAAGCAGCAAGTGATAGACAAAAGCTAAGTGATTCCACTACCAACGGATCAGATTTAAGCTCAGCAGTCCTGCCACATCCAGTCGTGAATGGTGGTGGACAATTAAACAACTCACTGGAGGAGGACGCTCCACAAATATCCCCATCCTCAATGATGGGGGAACCCAACACATTAGTGCAAAAGATAAAGCTGAAGCATTTGCTACAATCTTCAGCCAGAAGTGCTGAATGGATGATCCATCTCGGTCTCCTCCGAAGTATCCCAGTATCACAGATGCCAGTCTTCAGCCAATTCGATTCACTCCATATGATATCAAGAAACGGCTGAAGACACTGGATACTGCAAATATTCCGGCAATAGCACTGAAGACTAGTGCTCCAGCACTTGCCATGCCCCTAGCCAAGCTGTTCCAGTACAGATACAACACTGGCATCTACCTGGCTATGTGGAAAATTGCCCAGGTATGTCCTGTACACAAAAAGCAGGACAAATCCAACCTGGCCAATTACCGCCCCATCAGTCTACTCTCCATCATCAGTAAATTGATTGAAGGGGTCATCAACTGTGCTATCAAGTGGTACTTGCTTAGCAATAACCTGCTCACTGATACCCAGTTTGAGTTCCGCCAGGGCCACTCGGCTCCTGACCTCATTACTGACTTGGTTCAAACATGGACAAAAGAGCTGAACTCCCGAGGTGAGGTGAGAGTGACTACCCTTGACATCAAGGTTGCATTTGACAGAGTGTAGCATCAAGAAGCCCTAGCAAAATGAATAAATGGGAATCAGGGGAAAACTCTCCGCTGGTTGGAGTCATACATAGCACAAAGGAAGATGGTTGTGGTTGTTGGAGGTCAGTCATCTCAGCTCCAGGACATCACTGCTGGAGTTCCTCAGGTAGTGTCCTGGGCCCAACCATCTTCAGCTGCTTCATCAATGACCTTCCCACCATCATAAGGTCAGTTGAGGGGATGTTCGCTGATGATTCCACAATGTTCAGCACCAATCGTGACTCCTCAGATACTGAAGCAGTCGCTGTCCAAATGCAGCAAGACCTGGACAATATCCAGGCTTGGGCTGACAAGTGGCAAGTAACATTTGCATCACACATGTGTCAAGCAATGACCATCTCCAACAAGAGAGAATCTAACCATCGCCCCTTGACATTCAATGGCATTACCATCACTGAATCCCCCACTATCGACATCCCAGGGGTTACCATTGACCAGAAACTGAACTGGACTAACCATATAAATACTGTGGCTACAAGAGCAGGTCAGAGGCTAGGAATCATGCAACGAGTAACTCACCTCCAAGATGCAGTGCAGGAACTCACCAAGGTTCCTTCGACAGCACCTTCCAAGCATATGACCGCTACCATCTAGGAGGACAAGGGCAGCAGATAGGTAGGAACACCACCACCTGGAAGTTCCCCTCCAAGCCACTCACCATCCTGGCTTGGAAATATATCGCTGTTCCTTCACTGTCGCTGGGTCAAAATCCTGGAACTCCCTTCCTAACAGCACTGTGGGCGTACTTACACCACACGGACTGCTGCAGTTCAAGAAGACAGCTCACTACTACCTTCTCAAGGGCAACTAGGGATGGGCAATAAATGCTGGCCCAGCCAGAAAAGCCCACATCCCGTGAATGAATAAAAAAAAGAGTCCATGGTGTCGGGGGTAGTATATTAGCATGGATAGAGGATAGAAGACAGAGAGTTGGGATGGCAACCTGTAACTAGGGGAGTGCCACAGGGATCAGTGCTGGGGTTACAATTATTTACAATACATATTACTGATTTAGATGAGGGAAGTGAATGCATTATCGCCAAGTTTGCGGATGACAGAAAAATAGATGGGAAGGCAAAAACGAAGATGACACAAGGAGTCTTCAGAGGAATATAGACAAGTTAAGTGAGTGGTCAAAAACTTGGCAGATAGAATATAATTTCGGAAAAGTGAGATCATGCGCTTTAGCATTAGGAATAGAGGAGCTGAATGTTATTTAAGTGGAGAAAGACTGCAGAAAGCTGCAACACAGAGGGATTTGGGAGTCCTTGTGCATGAATCCCAAAAAGCTAACATACAAGTTCAGCAGGTAATAGGGAAGGCAAAAGGAATGTTGGCCTTTATTTCTAAGGGAATGGCATATAAAAATAGGGAAGTATTGCTAAAACTATACAAGGCACTAGTTAGAC
Organism: Cetorhinus maximus; assembly: GCF_964194155.1. Lineage (NCBI taxonomy): Eukaryota > Metazoa > Chordata > Chondrichthyes > Lamniformes > Cetorhinidae > Cetorhinus > Cetorhinus maximus. Next base: position 74,297,622 of record NC_135895.1, on the reverse strand, counting down.
CACACCTGGAATACTGTGAACAGTTTAGGTCCCCTTATCTAAGGAAAGATATACTGACGTTGAAGGCAGTCCAGAGAAGATTCACTAGGTTGTTCCCGGGTATGGAGGGATTTTCTTATGAGGAGAGGCTGAGTAGGATGGGCCTTTACTCATTGGAGTTTAGAAGAATGAGAGGTGAATTTATTGAAACACATAAGATTCTTAGGGGGCTTGATAGGGTAGATGCTGAGAGGATGTTTCCCCTTGTGGGAGAGTCTAGGACGAGAGGGCATGTTCTCAGATTAAGAGGTTGCCCATTTAAAACTGAGATGAAGAGGAATTTTTTCTCCCAGAGAGTAGTCAATCTGTGGAATTCTTTATTTCAGAGGTCTGTAGAGGTTGGGTTGTATGTTCAAGGCTGAGATAGACAGATTTTTAATCAGTAAGGGAATCAAGAATTATGGGGAAAAGGCAGGAAAGTGGAGTTGAAGATTATCAGATCAGCCATGATCTCATTGAATGGTGGAGCAGACTCGATGGGCCAAATGGCCTACTTCTGCTCCTACATCTTATGGTCTGATGGTCATTGACTCATCAGAATACTTCAAGAACACCAATATAAGGGGAAAACAACAATTTATAGTGTATGAGAATAGAGTGCTGATTGCTTGACAAGTGGATGCTGATTGGACAAGGCCATGGAGAATGTAAGTGGTGCATTCGACCAGCTTTGACATGTCTTTTTTCAGCAATACTCAAGTTCTGTACTACCAAACGACTAAGTATAAGAGCCTTTGTCTGATAATATCTAAGGGCACTGTTGGGCATGGCTCATCTGGTTAGTTGTTTGATGCTTTGAGCACTTTCAGCTCTCATGAACTTTTGGCATTGTTACCAGCTCTGAAACTGGCCAATCATCATCTGGCGAACTCCCACTTCTCCATATCCGCTCACTGATTTATTCCATGGTTTGGACAGTCATCTCTCCTCCAACTCCCAGGGCTTCAGCACCTACGTCATCTCGATCTGTCACTTTGCCATTCTCCGACTTCTTAATTGCTTGTTCGACTTCATGGATCATCATTTCTGGCTCCATCTCCTCCCAATTTACAAGCTGTGCACTTACTGCATCCGAATCTGAACTTTAACTGCCTCAGGCTCTAAACTCTCAAATTTCTTCCCTAAACCTCTCCGCCTCCCCACTTCCCTTTCTTCCTTTAAGATGCTCTTTAAAACTTACATCTTTTGGCCGAGTTTTGGTCGGTGGTCCTAATTTGTGGCTCGGTGTCATATAACATTTGATAATGCTCCTGTGAAACCCCTCCCAGACGTTGTACCTTGTTAAAGGTGTTACATAAATGCAAGTTGTTGTTATTAGCAGAATAATGTTTTTAACGCCTTGTACTTTGCCCAGTGAATTTCTCCCTGAATGTCGAGGTTAAAGGAGGGACCGAGGAGATGCTGGACATTGAAGTGAGGTGTGACAGAAGGTTACTTGGAGCCACAATCCCCATGCTCTTTGGGCAGGTTAAGGAGGGAACTGATACTCTTACCTGTCTATTTCAGAGAGCAGCACTGGGCTCCAGAGTGTCTCAAACATTGCCCAACACAGCGTCTGGGTCATTGGGTTCCCATTCTGGGGCTTAGACTTAACAGACAGGGCCCCTTTTCTCTAGAAAAGAGAAGGCTGACGATTGCTAATGGGGTAGATGCAGAGAAGTTGCCTTCACTTGTGAATCCACAGCTAGGGGCCACAAATCTAGGGCAGCCACGACTAAACCCAGTTGGGAATTCAGGGGAACCCTTCTTACCCAGAGTGTGGGTAGAACATGGAACTCACGACCACAAGGACATAGTTGAATGGATAGTATAGATGTGTTTAAAGGGAAGCTAGTTAAGCACACACAGAGAAAGGGATAGAAAGATACGTTGATGGGTGAGGTGAAATAAGGTGTTAGGGAGGCTCATGTGGAACATTAATGCTGGCATTAGACCAGTTGGGCAGAATGGCCTGTTTCTCTGCTGTAAAATTCTATCAGTTCTACGTTCCTGGTTTGGCTCTTGGCGTTGCATTGCTGTGATGGGGCACAGCGGGTGACGATGGTGATTGTAGAGTCCCTGCTGGGACAATCCTGCACCGATGTGTCAATGCTCCACAGTGTAGTCCACGATGATCCTGGGAGTAGCTTGGGTCAGCTTGTATCTGCTTCCACTCCAAGCCCTGAGGGGAAGGTCGGCGCTCACAGCTGAGGAGTGTGTCCCTGCTCTCTGAGGAGTCATCCTTGCCGGCTGCTTTTGACCTCCTGGAGGCCTGCTGAACAGCTGCTTACAGTTGGAGCCAAACTCCCTGATGTTATGAGGCCATTTCATTGTGCCCAGGATCCTGGATGGCAGCACAGGAGCCAGGGCTGCTGAAATCGTGAGACTGGCAAGATGACGCCAGGGAGGGGGGGTGCTGGTTAGAATAGTTGGGGTGGGTGGGGGGTGTTAATATTCACCTTCACCTGGGCTGTAAACTGAATTTTCTGCCCTTCTCCACTCCAGCAGTTTAAAGCAATGGTGAAAATGAACCCTGTGTAATGTCCTAACACAGAGGCACCATTATTGGAACTTGGGAGGGGGATTAATTCAAGCACCAACTACCGCCCACACCATCCCCAACCCAACTGCCCCTGTGAGACCTGGACGTCCTGAGGCCTGGGAGCTTTTTATTCCTCAGTCAGTTGCTCTTGGATTGTCAGGAAGCTCGGGCCTTCACTTGAGGAGAATCTCTCCAGTGGACCCCACAAGAAAAACTTAGGCTTCTCAGCTGCAGACTACAACCCCTCCACATTCCCCATTTCTCGTTGCCCTTTTGGATAACCCTAGCTGTTTTCTGGAAAGTTCTAGAGCAGTGGGAGCGAGCTTCTAACTCATATGTCCACGAGCCACCCACCCAAATTGAGCCCAGTGTTCAGCTTCAGGAGCACTTATCCATTCGCAGGAGTGTGCTCACTCCTCATGGCCTGTAACATTCCTCCTAGTTGTATTGTAAAGCGTTAATGCTGAATATGTAAATAGACAGCCTACATGGTCAGTGATTTTAGATCACATGACAGAACAGAGTATGCTGAGAGATAGTTCTATGTGAAGCCTCGTGCTATCCTGTACCTAGTTAGTAGACTGTTCAATAAGAGTTCAAGTTTACCAACAGCCTTGCCTCCAGCAGTCTCTATCGATCCTAAACAAGGACAACCTCATCCAAGACCCACAATGATAATAATGGAGTAATCAAGGGAGCATTCCCTTCAAAAAGAACTGGTAGGGTCTCGCAGTAGAGAATTTAACCCTGAGTGTCAGGAGATGTTTAAGAACCTCCCTTGGGTTTCGGCTGTGGGTCAGTGAGTAGCACTTTTGTGGGTTCAAGTCCCACTCCAGAGACATAATCCAGGCTGACATTCCAGTGCACTACTGAGGGAATGCAGCAGTGTCAGAAGCGTCGTGTTTTGGTTAAAATCGAAGCCCCATCTGCGCTGTCAGGCGGATGTAAAGATCCCATGGAAATATTTCGAAGAGGAGTTCTCCCTCCGTGTCCTGACCAACCTTGACATCATGCATACAGATCAGCTGATGATTTACCTCACTCCTGCTTGTGGGATCTTGCTGTGTGCTGGTTGGCTGCCATGTTTCCCGCATTACAAACTGGGGCCACACTTCAAAAAAAATGTCATTATCTTTGCCGCGCTTGAGGAAGTGCTCTGTAAATGCAGCTCAATTTATTGCTTTTTGTTTTCCCAGTGCGCAAAGAAGTGAGTTTCCAGTCAGAGACTGCGAGCTGGGTGAGGGGGCTGAGCACGCTAACAGGGTGGATCATGTTTCACACGGATGGTGTGAGTGAGTCTTGTGTCAGCTCCTGGAGCAGTGACTGGCCCTGCAGAGCAGGAGCTCATCACCAGGGGGAGCTGTGGTCTCACCCAGCAGGCTGATCGATTCTGGGAACCCTGGGTTCCTGGGAATCAACTCAGTGAGTGTCCTGCAGCACCGCACGGTTTTCCAAGGAACTTGTACTTGCTACTACCCCAGAGCCAGGATTCTTCCGAGTTTTGCAATTGAGCGATGAAACAGGACATAGAATTGCACAGAGCGTACAATGAGAGCACAGAAACTGGCTGTCCTGTCCACCGGGTGGGTCTATGCCAATGTTTATGTTCCACACGAGTTAACTCCATCGACATATCCTTTTATTGCTTTCTCCTTCACACAGTCATTTATGGTCTTGTTTTGGTCTCTGCCGCAAGTAGAAACATTTTTCTCCACGTCAAACCCGAGCTAGCTATCGCGAGGTTACCATTCCCGGAAGAGGTCGCTGAGAGTTGAGGCATTCACTTCAGCTGCTCCACTCTCAGAGTGAGGAGAGTACTGCTTATAATGCCACTAAAACTCAGAGCGCACAGAGCAATGGATCCTCTTACAGCAACCACAAAACAGGATGCTTAAAGGAAAGACTTGTATTTCTGTAGCACATTTCCCAACCCCAGGAAACCCCAAAGTGATCGACAGCCAATGAAGCACTTTAGAAGTGTAATGTAAGGGACACAGCAGCCAAATTGCACGCACAGCAAGATCCCACAAAGTGATAAATTATCAGGCTTTCTGTTGCTGGGTGGGGGGGATGAATAGTGGCCAGGAGGATTGGTAGCTCCTCTTCACCATGGGCTCCTTATACAAGGAGCAGGCAAGTCTTGGGAGTGCCAGCCTGGATTGTGTGCTCAGCCTCTGGACGGGCGGCTTGGAACCACTGGCTTCTGGCTCAGAGGCAGGAGTGAGATCCACTGAGCCAAGGCACAGCCGACACCGTCACAGGACAGGCTCAGGACAGAATGTCAGCCTGCGCTCTCTCTGAAAACTGGCGCTGAGAGAAGTGTGGAGGGCCAGCGGTGAATGAGAAAGTGATTCCGTCAGTGCCTACTCTCCTCTGTTAAGAGAGGTTTGAAGGTTAAATAAATGAATGGCCGGAGTGAATATTTGTTGCCGTTTTTCTCAATGCCGGCTGTGGCTCAGTGGCTGATCACTCACTGTGTTCAAACCCCGCTCCAGACACTTTAGCATATAGTCTAATGCAGGCTGCCCCTCCCAGTGCAGTACTGAGGGAGTGCTGAACTGTCTGAGGCACGTCGTTAAACCGCGGCCTCCATCTGCCCCCTCAGGTGGATGTTAAAAGATTGCACAGCCACCACTGGAAGGAGAGCCGGGTAGTTCCCCCCCGCCGGCCTGCCACCGCCACTTAAAAAAAAAGCTGATTACTTCATGACGATCGCTTTGCTGTTTGTGGGATCTTGCTGTGCACATCCTGGCTGCTGCGTTTCCTACATGGCAACACTTCTAAAGGTGCCACACATTGGGACCTTGTTTTGGGACATCGTGAGCTGCGGCAAGGTGCTATATAAATGCAAGTCATCCTTTCTTGAGGATGCGTCAGTGGAGCTAAGACAAGCTGACCCTGTCTGTGGGCACGTACACCATAATCAGGCTCTGGGATTTGAGACTTTAAATCGTTGATCTGTGGGTATTAGTGTCAGCACATCAGAGGACAGATTTGATACTGGACCAATTTTGGTTACTCTCCACCCACCAGATGCTGGTCTGGATGGGAACATAGCTGGTTCCTGGAATAGATGGGGAAGTCTCGGTGCTTTCCAGGAAGCAGACTTAGAATTCAATCCAAAACCTACTTTCAACACTGGTTCAGACCAAATCCCAATCCTTTCATTCAGGGAAAAACAGAGTCTGAGTTACACAACAGCTTCAGAGAGGGAGAGAGCTAAGGAGAGACACTAGGAGTGAAAGTGTAGGGAGAGGGAGGGAAAGGATGGAGAGAAAGAGGGAGAAGGGGGAGAGAAGGTGTCCAGGCTCAATGGTGCAGCTGCATTATGCTGCACAATGAAATACTGCACGAAGGCCTGAAGCTGCTGGCAGCCGGGGATTGAGGGTGGTAGGAGTTGTGGGTGAGGGTAGGTGGGTGAGCAAGGGGGAGTGAGTTGGGGTTGAGGCTGGACAGGGCATCGGAGTGAGTTGGGGTTGAGGGCGCGGGGATCGGAGTGAGTTGGGGTTGAGGGTGGGGGTTCAGAGTGAGTTGGGGTTGAGGGTGGGCGGGGGGATCGGAGAGAGTTGGGGTTGAGGCTGTACAGGGCATCGGAGTGAGTCGGGGGTTGAGGGCGGGCGACCGGAGCGAGTCGGGGCTCGAGGGCGGGCGACCGGAGCGAGTCGGGGCTCGAGGGCGGGCGACCGGAGCGAGTCGGGGCTCGAGGGCGGGCGACCGGAGCGAGTCGGGGCTCGAGGGCGGGCGACCGGAGCGAGTCGGGGCTCGAGGGCGGGCGACCGGAGCGAGTCGGGGCTCGAGGGCGGGCGACCGGAGCGAGTCGGGGCTCGAGGGCGGGCGACCGGATCGAGTCGGGGCTCGAGGGCGGGCGACCGGAGCGAGTCGGGGCTCGAGGGCGGGCGACCGGAACGAGTCGGGGCTCGAGGGCGGGCGACCGGAGCGAGTCGGGGCTCGAGGGCGGGCGACCGGAGCGAGTCGGGGCTCGAGGGCGGGCGACCGGAGCGAGTCGGGGCTCGAGGGCGGGCGGGCGACCGGAGCGAGTCGGGGCTCGAGGGCGGGCGGGCGACCGGAGCGAGTCGGGGCTCGAGGGCGGGCGGGCGACCGGAGCGAGTCGGGGCTCGAGGGCGGGCGGGCGACCGGAGCGAGTCGGGGCTCGAGGGCGGGCGGGCGAACGGAGCGAGTCGGGGCTCGAGGGCGGGCGGGCGACCGGAGGGATTTGGGCTCGAGGGCATGTGGGGGGACCGGAGGGATTCAGGCTCGAGGGCGGGCGGGGGGAACGAGTTGGGGTTGGGGGCGGGCGATCGGAGGGCGTCGGGGCTGAGGGTGGTGAAGAGTAATGCCCGGCTGTTCCAATGCGACTTCAGTGATTATAAATTTATAAGCTAAGGTGAATCTTTCACTCCGCACTCACGTACGTGTGTCTGTGCTGGAAGGCGTAGCTGTCGACCTTGTTTATTTTTGGATGTAAATTTACGCCAATTGCTGAGGAAGTTTCCACATTCCTGGACGGCGGTTGGTGTGAAAGATCAAGGAAATTTCCAGCCAGCTTAATCACAGCCTAAAATAGCCAATGATGTGAAAGCGCATATTTCCTAGATCCTTCCAGGGAAACCTGGGTGGAACAACAGCCTAGATGTCGGCACATTCAGGATCAAAGAGTTCAGCACAGGACTCAGTTACTGCTGCATTGGGCTCACATCTCTGTAAACAAGTGAAGTAGGTTCACTAAGAATGAACTGCTTGTCTATGCTCCAGATGAAATTAATCAATTTTCAAGCCTTTGTACAAGGGTTTGTTTTCTAGTTCATTGAGCGTGTCACTGGACAAATAAGTAACAGGACAAACTCTACCAAAACAGATACTTTACGCAAAGGCATACAGCCTTTCAAACTGATGCACTGCAATCAATGTCAGCCTGACTGTGTTGTGCCAGACTCCCCAAAGTGGAACAAAAACAAAAAATAGCTGGAAAAACTCAGCAGGTCTGACAGTATCTGTGGAGAGGAAGACAGAGTCAACGTTTCGTGTCCCCGTATGACTGTTCATCAGAGACTCTTCTTCATAGGGACTCGAAACGTTAACTCTGTCTTCCTCTCCACAGATACTGTCAGACCTGCTGAGTTTTTCCAGCTATTTTTTGTTTCTGTTTCAGGTTTCCAGCATCCGCAGCGTTTTGCTTTTATCCCCGAGGTGGAGGTTCTGTGGAGATGGCGCTACTTCCATTTTAAAATACAGTTATACAGAAAGAGGTAGAGAGAAAAGAGGAAGAAGGGCAGGGGAAGGTCCAAACGCTTGGCCGGAGGCAGAATCTTCCGGAGAGGTGGGATGTTGGACAGGCAAGAGTTGGGAAAAGAGCTACCATTGTTAACAGATTGAAAAGCTAACCAGGACGTGGCAGTGGGAGAGAGGCAGGTGTGACTGTCCGCAGCCACTCGGGATGAAAAATAGCCTTACAAGTCCATAGCCTCAAAGGGCCTCAACGCACGTTATCGACACTTTGTTGGAGTGTCACGGGTTGTCACCGTGGTAACACGAGAGCTAACCTGCGCACAGCACGATCCCATAAGTGCCAGTAAGATAAATAACCAGTTAATCACTTTCTGCAATGTTAGTTTAGGAATAGGGGCCAGTCAGAGGGAGAGCTCCCCTGTTTCTCTACAGAATAGATGCAGTGGAGTCTTTTACATCCACCTCTCGGGGATAGACGGGATCTTAGTTTAATGCCTCATCTGAAAGAAGGGACCTGCAACAGTGCAGCACTCCCTTAGTACTGGCCCTCTGACAGTACAGCACTGCCTCAGTACTGTCCCTCCGACGGTGCAGCACTCCCTCAGTACTGACCCTCTGACAGTGCAGCACTCCCTCAGTACTGGCCCTCTGACAGTACAGCACTGCCTCAGTACTGACCCTCCGACAGTGCAGCACTGCCTCAGTACTGACCCTCTGACAGTGCAGCACTCCCTCAGTACTGACCCTCTGACAGTGCAGCACTCCCTCAGTACTGACCCTCTGACAGTGCAGCACTCCCTCAGTACTGTCCCTCCGACAGTGCAGCACTGCTTCAGTACTGTCCCTCTGACAGTGCAGCACTGCCTCAGTACTGTCCCTCTGACAGTGCAGCACTGCCTCAGTACTGTCCCTCTGACAGTGCAGCACTCCCTCAGTACTGAACCTCTGACAGTGCAGCACTCCCTCAGTACTGACCCTCTGACAGTGCAGCACTCCCTCAGTATTGACCCTCTGACAGTGCAGCACTCCCTCAGTACTGACCCTCTGACAGTCCAGCACTCCCTCAGTACTGCACTGGGGGTTTAAGCCTGTATTTTATGCTTGAATTATGGGGCTCAAACACATAAGTTTCTCAGTCAAAGAGGTAAAGTGAGAAAATCACCTCCCTGATTTTAATCACCCAGCCATTGGTGGTCACGCATTCAGATGCTGATGCCCTAAGCTCTGAAATTCCCTCCCTAACTCTCCCCACCTCTCCACCTCTCGCTCCTCTGTTAAGATGCTCCTTAAAACCTACCTCTTTGACCAAAGGTTCGGTAAAAAGTCCCAATACTTCGTTATGAGGCTTGGTGACAAATTTGGGTGAATTATACTCTGGTGAAGCACCTTAGGGTGCTTTTTGACACACCAGTGGTGCTCTCTTAATGAAAGTTGTTGTTATTTGGTGCTTGTTGCCCAGGTTGAAGTCCACCTTTCTGCCTCTTGACAGATGTGCTGTCTTCGAGAAGTTCAAAGTCACCTCTGCGTGTGTGGAATTGACATTCTCTGCACCATTCACCTCTCACTCATCCAGATAGTTTTATTCCAATGTGAGGGGGTTGCTGCAATTCACTCTGCCCTGCACTGATAGATCAGGCAGATGACCATAAGACCATAAGACATAGGAGCAGAAATTAGGCCAATCGGCCCATCGAGTCTGCTCCGCCATTCAATCATGGCTGATAAGTTTCTCAACCCCATTCTCCCGCCTTCTCCCCATAACCTTTGATCCCCATACCAATCTATCTTGGTCTTAAATACACTCAATGACCTGGCCTCCACAGCCTTCTGTGGCAATGAATTCCATAGATGCACCACTCTTTGGCTAAAGAAGTTTCTCCTCACCTCTGTTCTAAAAGGTCTTCCCTTTACTCTGAGGCTATGCCCTCGGGTCCTAGTCTCTCCTACTAATGGAAACATCTTCCCCACGTCCACTCTATCCAGGCCTTTCAGTATTCTGTAAGTTTCAATCAGATCCCCCCTCATCCTTCTAAACTCCATCGAGTATAGACCCAGAGTCCTCAAACGTTCCTCATATGTTAAGCCTTTCATTCCTGGGATCATTCTTGTGAACCTCCTCTGGACCCTCTCCAGGGCCAGCACATCCTTCCTGAGATACGGGGCCCAAAATTGCTCACAATATTCTAAACATGGTCTGACCAGAACCTTATAAAGTAGCACATCCCTGCTTTTATATTCTAGTCCTCTCGAAATAAATGCCAACATTGCATTTGCCTTCCTGACTACCGACTCAACCTGCAAGTTAACCTTAAGAGAATCCTGGATTAGGACTCCCAAGTCCCTTTGCACTCCAGATTTCTGAATTCTCTCCCCATTTAGAAAATAGTCCATGCCTCTATTCTTCCTACCAAAGTGCATGACCTCACACTTCCGCACGTTGTATTCCATCTGCCACTTCTTTGTCCATTCTCCTAACCTGTCCAAATCCTTCTGCAGCCTCCCCGCCTCCTCAATACTACCTGTCCCTCCACCTATCTTTGTATCATCTGCAAACTTAGCCAGGATGCCCTCAGTTCCTTCATCTAGATCATTAATGTATAAAGTGAAAAGTTGTGGTCCCCACACTGACCCCTGCGGAAATGCACTAGTCACCGGCCGCCATCCTGAGAAGGACCCCCTTATCCCCACTCTCTGCCTCCTGCCAGACAGCCAATCTTCTATCCATGCTAGTACCTTGCCTCTAACACCATGGGCTCTTATCTTACTGAGCAGCCTCCTGTGCGGCACCTTGTCAAAGGCCTTCTGGAAGTCCAAGTAGATAACATCCATTGGCTCTCCTTTGTCTAACCTACTCGTTACCTCCTCAAAGAATTCTAACAGATTTGTCAGGCATGACCTCCCCTTGATGAAACCATGCTGACTTTGCCCGATTTTACCATGCACTTCCAAGTATTCTGAAATCTCATCCTTAATAATGGACTCTAAAATCTTACCAACGACCGAGGTCAGGTTAATCGGCCTGTAATTTCCCATCTTTTGCCTCACTCCCTTCTTAAACAGGGGGATTACATTGGCGATTTTCCAGTCCTCTGGGACCCTCCCTGACTCCTGTGATTCCTGAAAGATCATCACTAACGCCTCCACTATCTCTTCAGCCATCTCTTTCAGACCTCTGGGGTGTAATCCATCTGGGCCAGGTGATTTATCCACCTTCAGACCTTTCAGTTTTCCTAGCACCTTCTCCTTGGTAATGGCCACCATACTCACCTCTGCCCCCCGACTCTCTTGAACTTTGGGGATGTCACTTGTGTCTTCCACTGTGAAGACTGACGCAAAGTACCTATTCAGTTCTTCCGCCATTTCTTTGTTCCCCACTACTACTTCTCCAGTGTCATTTTCCAGCGGCCCAATGTCCACTTTTTCCTCTCTCTTACCCTTTATATATCTAAAAAAACTCTTGCAATCTTCTTTTATATTACTGGCTAGTTTACCCTCGTATTTAATCTTCTCCCTCCTTATTTCTTTTTTAGTTGTCCTCTGTTGGTCTTTGTAGGCTTCCCAATCCCCTGGTTTCCCACTGCTCTTCGCCGCATTGTATGCTTTCTCTTTAGCTTTTATGCTTTCCCTGACTTCCCTTGTCAGCCATGGTTGCCTTGTCCTCCCTTTAGTATGCTTCTTCTTCCTTGGGATGAATTTTTGCTGTGTCTCCCAAATTACTCCCAGAAACTCCTGCCATTGCTGTTCCACTGTCTTTCCTGCTAGGCTCATCTCCCAGTCAATTCTGGCCAGCTCCTCCCTCATGCCTCTGTAGTTGCCTTTATTCAACTGTAATACCGTTACATCTGATTCCAGCTTTTTCCTCTCAAATTGCAGGGTAAATTCTATCATATTGTGGTCACGACCAGTGCATCCTGATCCAGTAAATTCATGTAATTCCCAGTTGCCATTGACTCGTGCTGGTGTGTCAGCTGCAAATCAAATGGTAACACATTCACCTCCGAGTCAGATGGTTGTGGGCTCGAGACCCAATCCAGCGACTGGAACTCAAAGTCCAGTCTAGTTCCTGCTGTGGGAATGCTACGCTGTTGGAGGTGCTGCCTTTACAGGGGAGGTTGCACGGTTTCTGTGATTCAGCTGATGCAGGGATGCACTGGGAAGTGCAGGATTTAATGTATTTTCTATAAACTGCAGGTAACATTCATTCATAGAAACATAGAAACTAGGAGCAGGAGTAGGCCATTCGGCCCTTCGAGCCTGCTCCAGTATTCATTATGATCATGGCTGATCATCCAACTCAATAGCCTGCTCCTGCTTTCTCCCCATATCCTTTGATCCCTTTCGCCCCAAGAGCTATATCTAACTCCTTCTTGAAAACATACAATGTTTTGGCCTTAACTACTTTCTGTGGTAGTGAATTCCACAGGCTCACCACTCTCTGGGTGAAGAAATTTTTCTTCATCTCAGTCCTAAATGGTCTACCCCATATCCTCAGACTGTGACCCCTGGTTCTGGACTCCCCCACCATTGGGAACATCCTTCCTGCATCTACCCTGTCTAGTCCTGTTAGAATTTTATAGGTTTATATGAGATCCCCCCTCATTCTTCTGAACTCCAACAAATATAATCCTAACCGACTCAATCTCTCCTCATATGTCAGTCCTGCCATCCCAGGATTCAGTCGGGTAAACCTTCGCTGCACTCCCTCTATAACAAGATCATCCTTCTTCAGATAAGGAGACCAAAACTGCACACAATATTCCAGGTGTGGTCTCACCAAGTCCCTGTATAATTGCAGCAAGACATCCCTGCTCCTGTACTCGAATCCTATGGCTATGAAGGCCAACATACCATCTGCCTTCTTTACCGCCTACTGCACCTGCATGCTTACCTTCAGCGACTGGTGTACAAGGACACCCAGGTCTCATTGCACATTCCCCTCTCTCAATTTATAGCCATTCAGATAATAATCTGCCTTCCTGTTTTTGCTACCAAAGTGGATAACCTCACATTATACTGCATCAGCTATGCACTTGCCCACTCACTCAGCTTGTCCAAATCACACTGAAGCATCTCTGCATCCTCCTCAGCTCACCCTCTCACCCAGCTTTGTGTCATCTGCAAATTTGGAAATATTACATTTAGTTCCCTCATCTAAATCATTAATATATATTGGGATGTGGGGGTTGGTGGCTAAGCCAGCATTTATTGCCCATCCCTAATTGCCTTTGAGAACTGAGTAGCTTGCTGGGCCATTTCAGAGGGCATTTAAGAGTCAACCACTTTGCTTTGGGTCTGGAGTCACATGTAGGCCAGACCAGGTAAGGACGGCAGATTTCCTTCTCTAAAGGACATTAGTGAACCAGATGGGTTTTTACAACAATTGACAATGATTTCATGATCGTCATTAGACTTTCAATTCCAGATTTTTTATTGAAGTCAAATTTCACCATCTGCTGTGGACCCGGGTCCTCATAGCATTACGCTGGGTACCTGGAGCACCAGCCCAGTGACAATACCACTATGCCACCACCTCCCCATAAATGATGAATGCTTCTTCACTCTAACAGTGTCATCATCACCGCTGGCTGCCAATCAATTCGAGGGCCTGCGTCTACGCACGATCACAAACTTCTGCCAAGGGTCTTCACGCGACTGATCAGGCCGATCCCTGACCTGGCGATGTTTGGATCAGGATGAGGCAGTGGGATCCGGAGTGCAAGATTTCCTTCCTTTTTCTTTCCTGAGGCTGCCCTACCTCATCATTAAGACGTTGCTACTCAATGTTGAGTCCAATAGTGTCTGACCTTATCCATATGCTGTTGGTCTTTTGCTATGCAGCAGAGACAAGAGATAATCTGCCATTAATTAGTAAATAGAAAACTCTCCTGGTGAAATCAATTCATGCGTATCAATCATTTCCTTGAAAAATGAATCAGACAAATATCAGGTTGGTAATAAAGACAGAAAATGCTGGAAAAACTCAGCAGGTCTGACAGCATCTGTGGAGAGAGAGAAACAGAGTTAATGCCCCTTAAGATTAAATGCGAATTAAGTCCGCATGACTCCTTCAGAGCTAAAGAGACGTGGAAATGTGATGGAATTTATACTGTTTAAGGGAGCGGTGCAGGTAAAGCAGGATAGAAGGTCAGTGATACTCTTTCAAGTTACCAACAGTCACAGATTGCAACTTCTTTCGAGTACAATCACAGTTCTTGGTTTTCCAGGAGTGGGACATGAACCCACAACCTTCTGATTCAAAGGCGAGGGTGCTATGAACTGAGCCACAGCTGACACCTCTAAGAAGGTCAGTGATAGGTGACAGCTAAGGAGAGTCTGACAACGATGTCATGGACACAAGACAAAGGGAATGTTAATGGCAGTGGTAAGGGCTGAAGGAGATGCTGATAGTGGCACAAAGGTAAGAAAGCATTAATAGCAGAACAAGGGTCAGAGCAGTGTCACGCTGCTGAATCTACAAGATGGCGGGTTCAAGCCACACTCCAGTGAGCTGAGCACATGAGTGCAGGCTGACCCTCCCTGGTGTAGTACGGAGGGTGTGCTGTGCTGCTGGGGTGTCACCCTTCAGCTGAAACATGAAACTGAGGCCCAGTCTGCCCTCTCAAGTGGATGCAGAAGGGGCTGAGACATTCCAGGTACCCCTCAAACAACATCCCTGATACAGATTATCACACTGCTATTTGCGGGATCTTGCTGTGCGCATTATGACTGTGACCTATTTGTGATAAAGCACTTCTAGTTGTAAAGTGCTTTGAGGTGCTCTGGAAGGATCACTGTCCCGATGTAAGTTCTTCTTTCCGTCTTAAAGCCCGGGGCCTTGTCAATTGATAAGGCTGCGGGTGGTAAAGGAGAGTCGGAAACCTGCACGGCTCCTGACTCAGGAGGTACTTTTCCACAAACGGGGGAACTTCAGATCGCAGTATTTTTCCAACCTTGGAATGCGTCAATGCCAACAATGTGAAGCAACTATCACTTTGTGGACACACAGACTTGACATGCAGAGCAGTCGGATGACTGTTGAATTTGTGAGATTAAACAGTGGCCCATCACGGAGGCAATGACATCCAGTGACGCGTGTATTGATTGATTAGTGGCTGTAGCCAAGATTTTGAAATTTACTCAATAATTTATTTAATCAATGTACATCATGAAATGACATTCCCTGGATATTCTGTTACTTCATAAACACCATGGCAGTCAGAGGATTAAAATGTGTGTGTCAAACGAACCCCAAGCTTGTTGGGATGAACTGGGATGTTGTTTCAGTGGAGGTATTATTTTAAACAAATGGGTTGGTGCTTGTGTTAATTAGTGGACATGGTAATGTTCATGCTGACCTGGTAACGTTCAAATGCTAGCACCTCACTCTGTTATCTCAACTCAACCCTGTATAACTTGATGAAATATGAAGATCATTGATGTTGTTCAAAGCCAAGTGGACTGACGGTTCACGGATGGGACTGAGGCCAGTGGGTTCAGCTGACACTCCTGGTGCAGGAGTGCTGCACTGTCAGAGGGGCCGTTTCTCAGATGAGATGTTAAACTGAGGCCCCATCCCCTCTCTTAGCTGGGTGAAAATTATTCCAGAGGCATGACTGGACGACGAGAAGGGGGAGATCTCCCTGGTGTCCTGGCTGATATTTATCCCTCAACCAACATCACTAAAACAGATGATCTGGTTACATTCACATTGCTGTTCAATGGATCTTGCTGTGTAAAATTCGACTGCTGTGTTTCCGATTTGATTCAGTTTCAAATTTAAGCTATGTTCCTGAGAGTGGTCTTGGTGGTGATTGTGCTTTGGGGAGGGGGGGGTGTCAGGAGGGGGTGAGGAGAGTTTCCAATCACATCTCCATTCACTGGAAGAACATGAGAAATGGGAGGAGCAACTGGGAAAGAGGGCGGAGGCCCAGCAAATATACAGATTGAAACAGAAAGTTCTGGATGAACCTGTAGCAACTTGCCGTTAGTAGACTGGCATCAGACAGGATCAGGTGGCTGGGGTCTGACCTTCCTCCATAGATGGCACATTTATTCTGTTTCCAAACCCGTGTTGCCACCGGTTACTAGTCCAGAGAGGATTCAGGAGTACCAAGAGTTAAATAGAATTTACAGCCCAGACACAGGCCAATGATTTGGACTTAAATGTAGGGGGTGTGATCAAGAAGTTCGTGGATGACACAAAAATTGGTGGGGTGGTAAATAGTGAGGAGGATAGCCATAAACTGCAGGAGGATCAGTGGACTGGTCAGGTGGGCAGAACAGTGGCAAATGGAATTCAACCCAGAAAAATGTGAGGTAATGCACTTGGGGAGGGCTAACAAGGCAAGGGGTTACACTATGAATGGTCGGACCCTGGAAAGTACTGAAGATCAGAGGGACCTTGGTGTGCATGTCCACAGATCCCTGAAGGTAGCAGGGCAGGTAGATAAGGTGGTTAAGAAGGCATATGGGATACTTGCCTTTATTAGCTGAGGCATAGAATACAAGAGCAGGGAAGTTATGCTGGAACTGTATAAAATGCTGGTTAGGCCACAGCTGGAGTACTGTGTGCAGTTCTGGTCACCACATCATAGGAGGAAGTGATTGTGCTGGAGAGGGTGCAGAGGGATTTACCAGGATGCTGAAACAAAAACAGAAAATGCTGGAAAAACTCAGCAGGCCTGACAACATCTGTGGAGAGAGAAACAAAGTTAACGTTTCGAGTCCGTATGACCCTTTTTCAGAGCTCTGTTTCAATCTCCACAGATGCAGTCAGGCCTGCTGAGATTTTCCAGCATTTTCTGTTTTTGTTTCAGATTTCCAGCATCTGCAGCATTTTGTTTTTTCCAGGATGCTGCCTGGTCTGGATGGTCTGAGCTATGAGGAAAGATTGGCTAGGCTGGAGTTGTTTTCCTTGGAACAGCGAAGGTTGAGAGGGGACCTGATAGATGTGTATAAGGTTATGAGGGACATAGATAGGGTGGATAGGAAGGCACTTTTTCCATTAGTAGAAGAGTCAATAACCAGGGGACATAGATTTAAGGTAAGAGAAAGAAGGCTAAGAGGGGAGTTGAGAAGAAATTTTTTCACCCAGAGGGTGGTGGGAGTCTGGAACTCACTGCCTGAAAGGGTGGTTGAGTCAGAAACTCTCGTAATATTTAGAAGCATTTAGATATTCACTTGCATTGCCAAAGTCTCCAGGGCTATGGGCCAAGTGCTGGAAAATGGGATTAGTGTAGTCAGATCTTTGTTGATAGGCATGGACATGATGGGCTGAATGGACTCCTTCTGTGCTGTAGATGTCTATGAGTCATTCAGTCCAACAGCTCAATGCCCACTTGTCTTATTCTCCACATGACTCAACTTCATCCCACTCTATTAAGCAAATCCTCCTATTCCTTTCTCCCTCACATACTTATCCAGCCACTCCTTAAAAGCACCTGTAATATATAACATAGCATTAGATTAAGAACAAATTTGCAGTCATAAAGAGGAAGCATTAAGAACCTGTTAACTGTATATTTGGACCAACTTTAATCCTATTTGTAGGATCATTGTTATAATTGTAAGGCTAATGGTACTGAGGTAGCAAGGAAAGGTCATCTAGCCACCTCGTCATCGTCAGGGCAGTTAAAGAGCAGGGTATGAATGTACCTGCTAGTATGGGAGATGGCAGGTTGGGGAGAGGAATCTCTGAGGCAGCAATTTGGCAGTATAACTCTCAGCCCCATTCTCATTACAGACTGGCACTGCTCAAAGATGGGTGGCTTGCCAGCAGGGAATCATAGGGCAAAATGTTTTCACCTGGAGCTTAAGGGATCTTGGGCTTTTTAAATAGACAAGAGGGAGTTAAATGGGTCAACCCATGAAAATGGACAAGGGAATGAGGGTGCGTAGTTAATCCAAGCCCACTCATTGCATTGTAGGCAGCACAAAAACTTATCTTTCAAAAGGCAATTGGGTCTAAAGGAAAGATTTTACAGGGCTCTGGGCAAGAGCAGGGAGGGTGCAACTAATTGCTCTTTCAAAGATGAACTGAATACAAACATACATACGAACATGTGAATTAGGAGCAGGAAGAGTCCACTCAGCCCCTCGAGCCTGCTCCACCATTCAATAAGATTATGGCTGACCTGAATGTGACCTCAACTCCACATTCCACCTACCCCCGATCACCTCTGGCTCCCTTGTTGGTCAAGAGTCTATCTACCTCTGCATTAACAATTTTCAATGACCCTGTCTCTGGGGAAGAGAGTTCAAAAGGTCCACCATCCTCTGGGAGAAAAAAATTCTCTTTGTCTCTATCTTAAATGAAAGACCTTTTATTTTTAAGCAGTGGCCCCTAGTTCCGGTCTCTCCCACAATGGAAATATCCTCCGTGTCAAACCCACTCAGGATCTTATATGTTTCAATAAGATCACCTCTCATTCTACTAAACTCCAATGGACACAGGCCCAACCTTTCCTCATAAGATAACCCCACCTCCCCAGACAAGTGAACCTTCCCTGAACTGCTTCTAGCGTAATTAAGTCCTTCTGGCTTCCTTGTATGTTGCATGATTGTGGTGAAGTTTGGGTTAAGGAACTGGACACCTGGAATTGACCAGACCCAGGCCTGTAACTGCTCATACTCCCTCTGTGCCTCATTCACCATCCCTTGTTCAGATAGTTGGAGTTCCCGAGAGTATGAGAAAAACATCCAGAAGAGAAAGGTGCTGTGCCATCAAATAATGCTGAATGGCTTGACGTGATAATTATGCTGCTGCAGTGTAACTTATCAGTGAATTGGGTCACCTATCAATGATTGTATTCAAGGAAGTGCCTGTAAATTGATTCAAGGCTGCCGTTTTACTGCACACCTGATAAAGGTGAAGCTGCTGCCTCAGCTGAGAGCACTCTGACCCCGGCAGGCTACAGGAACGAGGCCCGCACTGCTGACTCTGCACTGACTCCTGAGCTGCTGTCTGAGCTGTCCAGCTCTTTCGGATGTCACAACTCCACCTTGCCCCCACCCCCGTGACACCCCCACACTACCCTCCCCAAACAATCCCAAAACCTGCAGACCCGTGATTCTATTCTCCATGATTGCGGCTGAGCACCACAGGGTTACCAAACCTCCAGTGTCACGCTCAGTGCAAGCACGAGGAGATTGGATATTCCAGACAGTAAAATCATACGTTGTGAAAGTGGCCACAAACTTTGTTAAAGTGGCTGCAACTTAGCGTGTGACTATGGACATTTAAAACTGCGGACGGTACTCAGTTCTGTGGCCAAGATTTAGTTAAATGTGGACCTGAATAAGGGAACTTGGCAGTGAATTTTAAACTGTGAAGTTTAAACATCTCAATGTGTAAAGATGAACCAGCATCTGAGGAATATGGGATCTCTAGATTGTTGGTGGTCTCCATATTGAACAAAGGAGAATATTTGAGCTCAAGTTGGGGCAGAGAGAAGAGTGACTGACCATGGTCAACTGCTATTGTATTATGGTGGTCTGGACCCCAGAAGTGTTAACCCTGCAGTCATGTGACTGAAACTAACTTTCAGGGACTGCAGTATAGTGCCAACCTGAACAAAGCAAATGTGTGTGTGTGTGTGTGTGTGTGTGTGTGTGAAACATCTGAAGCACCAAGACATACCTAAAACAGCTGAACCATCACAGTTGAAAGTTTTCTAATGCTACCAAAGTACTGTACTTGTTCCAATGTCAAAGTCCACCTGAGAACCTACTTCCTGACTATTCATCTACAAGAGGCTTTGCAGCTTCCTGAGAATCCTTTCTTTCTCAAAGACTGTCGGTCCAACTAAAGTATCAACTCAACTGATAACGCATCAGTTCTGCATCGCTATCAAGACTGAGTTATAAAATCCATTTTGATAATTATGGCTTTAACTTCATCTTTACCTAATCTTTGAGTGTGTGATAGCATGAGTGAGATGAGGGATTGAGACATTGCATTTCAAATATCAGGGGTAAATGTGGGATATTAAATAACCTTCTTCCCTTTAAAAAAAATTACCAGAAGGCCTGTTGCTGGAATTTACTTTAAATTAGGAAAAATCATTTTGAGGGTAAGGAAATACACAAATCTTACACACCAACATCCTGATTCCGGACTGGAAGGGCCCACACAAATACTGTGTGTAACACCCAGTATTATCCTGCAGTGCCCAGGAATTAATAGCTGTGTTCCAGGGTACTGTAGGAACAAAAGCCCAACAGAAGTATTATAAGGATGTTAGAGAAATTGTTTTTATCATTTTCATTGAAAACTTTTGTTTATTTATTATGAATAGATGAGAGAAGGAGGAAAATGGCTGTGTGCCCAGGTAGAGTACCTGGAGGCGGATATCATGACTAAACAAAGTTGGCGATGCGAAGCTGCCCAGTGTAAGTGCCTTGCTGTGCAGCGGCAGCAATTGGAATAGGAGGCGACACCCACAGGTTTCACTGTCTTTTCAGTTTGCACCTAGCCACAGAAAAGCTGTTTCATCAGCCAGTGAAGACTGAGTGATCACCGAGTAGAGATTTAAGTGCAACCAGAGAGCCACGGAATGTGGCGGTGAGGACTGGAGTGTGGGCAATCTGCACTGAGTCAAACGTATATGGTCACTGGCTGACAGGACAGTGAGGGGCCTGTACCAGACACAGAGCAAACAATGAATCGCATCTGATTGGAAACTGAGTGAGCACTGACTGAATAATGCTCAGGGACTAAGAGGGCTCTGGTTGCAGCCTGATTACATTTCAATGGCACTGAGTGGGCACTGTTTACACACTGATCCCAGTGAGATGGCACTGAGTGGGCACAGTTTACACACTGATCCCAGTAAGATGGCACTGAGTGGGCACAGTTTACACACTGATCCCAGTGAGATGGCACTGAGTGGGCACTGTTTACACACTGATCCCAGTGAGATGGCACTGAGTGGGCACAGTTTACACACTGATCCCAGTAACTTTTTTTTATTCATGGGATGTGGGCTTCACTGGCCGGGCCAGCATTTATTGCCCATCCCTAATTGCCCTTGAGAAGGTGGTGGTAAGCTGCTGCCTTGAACCGCTGCAGTCCATGTGGTGTACACATGTGGTACATACACAGTGCTGTCAGGGAGGGAGTTCCAGGATTTTGACCCAGCAACAGTAAAGGAATGGAGATATATTTCCAAGTCAGGATGGTGAGTGGCTTGGGGGTAACTTCTAGTTGGTGGTGTTCCCACCTATCTGCTGCCATTGTCCTTCTAGATGGTAGTGCTCATGGGTTTGGAAGGTGCTGTCTAAGGAGCCTTGGTGAGTTTCTGCAGTGCATCTTGTAGATGGTACACACGGCTGCTACTGTGTGTTAGTGGTGGGGGGAGTGAATGTTTGTGGATGTGGTGCCAATCAAGTGGCTGCTTTGCCCTAGACGGTGTCAAGCTTCTTCAGTGTTGTGGGAGCTGCACTCATCCAGGCAACTGGGGAGTATTCCATCACACTCCTGACTTGTGCCTTGTAGATGGTAGACAGGCTGTGGGGAGTCAGGAGGTGAGTTACTCGCCCCAGGAATCCTAGCCTCTGACCTGCTCTTGTAGCCACAGTATTTATATGGCTAGTCCAGTTCAGTTTCTGCTCAATGGTAATCCCCAGGATGTTGATAGTGGGAGATTCAGTGATGGTAATGACATTGAACATTAAGGGGCGATGGTTGGATTCTCTCTTGTTGGAGATGGTCATTGCCTGAGACTGTGTGGCGTGAATGTTACTTGCCACTTGTCAGCCCAGGCCTGGATATTGTTCAGGTCTTGCTGCATTTGGACATGGACTGCTTCAGTATCTGAGGAGTCATGAATGATGCTGAACATTGTGCAATCATCAGCGAACACACTGACTTCTGACCGTATGATGGAAGAAAGGTCGTTGATAAAACAGCTGAATATGGTTGGGCCGAGGACACTAACCTGAGGAACTCCTGCAGTGATGTCCTGGAGCTGAGATGACTGACCTCCAACAACCACAACCATCTTCCTTTGTGCTAGGTATGACTCCAACCAGCAGAGAGTTTTCCCCCTGATTCCCATTGACTCCAGTTTTGCTAGGGCTCCTTGACGCCACACTCAGTCAAATGCTGCCTTGATGTCAAGGGCAGTCACTCTCACCTCAACTTGGGAGTTCAGCTCTTTTGTCCATATTTGAGCCAAGGCTGTAATGAGGTCAGGAGCTGAGTGGCCCTGGCGGAACCCAAACTGAGCATCAGTGAGCAGGTTATTGCTGAGCAAGTGCCGCTTGATAGCACAGTTGATGACCCCTTCCATTACTTTACTGATGATGGAGAGTAGACTGATGGGGTGGTAATTGACCGGATTGGATTTGTCCTGCTTTTTGTGTGCAGGACATACCTGGGCAATTTTCCCCTTTGCCAGATAGATGCCAGTGTTGTAGCTGTACTGGAACAGCTTGGCTAGGGGCACGGTATGTTCTGGAGCACAAGTCTTCAGTACTTTTGCCGGAATGTTGTTAGGGACCATAGCCTTTGCAGTATCCAGTGCCTTCAGCCATTTCTTGATGTCACTTGGAGTGAATTGAATTGGCTGAAGACTGGCATCTGTGATGCTGGGGACCCCCGGAGGAGGCTGAGATGGATCATCCACTCAGCACTTCTGGCTGAAGATTGTTGCGAATGCTTCAGCCTTATCTTTCGCACTGATGTGCTTGGCTCCCCCATCATTGAGGATGGAGATATTTGTGGAGCTTCCTCCTCCAGTGAGTTGTTTAATTGTCCACCACCATTCACGACTAGATGTGGCAGGACTGCAGAGCTTAGATCTGATCCATTTGTTGTGGGATCGCTTAGATCTGACTGTCACTTGCTACTTATGTTGTCTGGCACACAAGCAGCCCTGCTTTATTGCCTCACCAGGTTGACACCTCATTTTTAGGTATGCCTGGTGCTGCTCCTGGCATGCCCTCCTGCACTCTTCATTGAGCCAAGGTTAATCCCCTGGCTTGATGGTAATGGTCACTGGAGGATATGCCAGGCCATGAGGTTACAGATTGTGTTCGAGTACAATTCTGCTGCTGCTGATGGCCCACAGCGCCTCATGGGTATCCAGTAATGGGTTGCTAGATCTGTTTGAAATCTGCCCCATTTAGCAACAGGATGGAGGGTATCCTCAAGGTGAAGGCGGGACTTTGTCTCCACAATGACTGTGCGGTGGTCCTACCGAGTGGACTCTGTTTACACACTGACCCCAATTAGATGGCACTGAGTGCACACTGTTTACCCACTGATAACAGTTAGATGGCACTGAATGCACACTGTTTACACACTGATAACAGTTAGATGGCACTGAATGCACACTGTTTACACACTGACCCCAATTAGATGGCACTGAGTGCACACTGTTTACCCACTGATAACAGTTAGATGGCACTGAATGCACACTGTTTACACACTGATCTCAGTTAGATGGCACTGAATGCACACTGTTTACACACTGATAACAGTCAGATGGCACTGAATGGACACTGTTTACACACTGATCCCAGTTAGATGGCACTGAATGGACACTGTTTACACACTGATCTCAGTTAGATGGCACTGAATGCACACTGTTTACCCACTGATAACAGTTAGATGGCACTGAATGCACACTGTTTACCCACTGATAACAGTTAGATGGCACTGAGTGCACACTGTTTACCCACTGATAACAGTTAGAAGGCATGGAGATGACACTTTTTACACAATGATCCCAGTTGGATGGCACCACTGGGAACTGTTTACACACCGATCGCGGTTACATGGCATTGTATGGCCAGTGTTTATATAATGAACCCAGTAAGATGGCACTGAGTGGACACTGTTTTCACAGTCATCCTAGTTAGCTATAACTGATTGCACACTGTTGATTAACTGATCCCAGTTAAATGGCAGCGATAGATTACTGTTCATTCACTGATCCTGGTTAGAAGGTACTGAGCAGACACTGTTTACACACTGATCCCAGTTAGATGGCACTGATTGCACACTGTTTACACACTGATCCCAGTCAGATGGCACTGAGTGGACACTGTTTACACACTGATCGCAGTCAGATGGCACTGATTGCACACTGTTTACACACTGACCCCTGTTACGTGGCACTGAGTGGACACTGTTTACACACTGATCCCAGTTAGATGGCACTGAGTGGATATTATTTACACTCTGATCCCAGTTAGATGGCACTGAGTGGACACTGGTTACACACTGATCCCAGTTAGATGGCACTGAGTGGACACTGTTTACACACTGACCCCTGTTACGTGGCACTGAGTGGACACTGTTTACACACTGATCCCAGTTAGATGGCACTGAGTGGATATTATTTACACTCTGATCCCAGTTAGATGGCACTGAGTGGACACTGGTTACACACTGATCCCAGTTAGATGGCACTGAGTGGACACTGTTTACACACTTATCCCAGTTAGATAGCACTGGGTGGACACTGTTTACACACTTATCCCAGTTAGATGGCACTGAGTGGACACTGTTTACACACTGATCCCAGTTAGATGGCACTGAGTGGATATTATTTACACTCTGATCCCAGTTAGATGGCACTGAGTGGACACTGTTTACACACTGATCCCAGTTAGATGGCACTGAGTGGACACTGTTTACACACTTATCCCAGTTAGATAGCACTGGGTGGACACTGGTTACAGACTTATCCCAGTTAGATGGCACTGAGTGGACACTGTTTACACACTGATCCCAGTTAGATGGCACTGAGTGCACACTGTTTACACACTGATCTCAGTTAGAAGGCATGGAGATGACACTTTTTACACAATGATCCCAGTTGGATGGCACCACTGGGAACTGTTTACACACCGATCGTGGTTACATATCATTGTATGGCCAGTGTTTATATATTGAACCAAATAAGATGGCACTGAGTGGACACTGTCTTCACACTCATCCTAGTTAGCTATAACTGATTGCACACTGTTGATTAACTGATCCCAGTTAAATGGCAGCGATAGATTACTGTTCATTCACTGATCCTGGTTAGAAGGTACTGAGCAGACACTGTTTACAAACTGATCCCAGTTAGATGGCACTGATTGCACAGTGTTTACACACTCATCCCAGTTAGATGGCACTGAGTGGACACTGTTTACACACTGATCGCAGTCAGATGGCACTGATTGCACACTGTTTACACACTGATCCCAGTCAGATGGCACTGAGTGGACACTGTTTACACACTGATCCCAGTTAGATGGCACTGATTGCACACTGTTTACACACTGATCCCAGTCAGATAGCACTGATAGAATACTGTGTACATGATGATCACAGTTAGATGGCACTGAATTGTCACTATTAAAGATTGATCCCAGTTAGATGAAATGACCTGGCACGATTTACACACTGATCCCAGTCAGATGCCACTGAGTGAACACAGTATACACACTGATCCCAGTTAGGAGACACTGCGTGGACACTGTTTACACACTGATCCAGTTAGATGGCACTGAGTGGATATTATTTACACTCTGATCCCAGTTTGATGGAACTGAGTGGACACTGTTACACACTGAACCCAGTTAGATGGCACTGAGTGGACTCTGTTTACACACTGATCCCAGTTAGATGGCACTGAGTGGATACTGTTTACACACTGATCCCAATGAGGTGGCACTGAGTGGTCACAGTTTACACATTGATCCCAGTTAGATGGCACTGAGTGGACACTGTTTACACACTGATCCCAATGAGGTGGCACTGAGTGGGCACAGTTTACACATTGATACCAGTTAGATGGCACTGAGTGGACACTGTTTTCATACTGATCCCAATGAGGTTGCACTGAGTGGACACTGTTTGCACACTGATCCCAGTTAGGCGGCACTGTTTACACACTGACCCCTGTTACGTGGCACTGAGTGGTCACTGTTTACACACTGACCCCTGTTAGATGGCACTGAGTGGACACTGTTTACACACTGATCCCAGTTAGGCGGCACTGAGTGGACACTGTTTACACACTGGCCCAAGTTAGATTGCACTGAGTGGACACTGTTTACACACTGATCCCAGTTAGATAGCACTGAGTGGACACTGTTTACACACTGAATCCTGTTAGATGGCACTGAGTGGACACTGTTTACACACTGATCCCTGTTAGATGGCACTGAGTGGACACTGTTTACACACTGATCCCTGTTAGGCGGGACTGAGTGGACACTGTTTACACACTGATCCCAGTTAGATGGCACTGGGTGGACACTGTTTACACACTGATCCCTGTTAGATGGCACTGAGTGAACACAGTATACACACTGATCCCAGTTAGGAGACACTGCGTGGACACTGTTTACACACTGATCCAGTTAGATGGCACTGAGTGGATATTATTTACACTCTGATCCCAGTTCGATGGAACTGAGTGGACACTGTTACACACTGAACCTAGTTACATGGCACTGAGTGGACATAGTTTACACACTGATCCCAGTTAGAAGACACTGAGTGGATACTGTTTACACACTGATCCCAATGAGGTGGCACTGAGTGGGCACAGTTTACACATTGATCCCAGTTAGATGGCACTGAGTGGACACTGTTTACACACTGATCCCAATGAGGTGGCACTGAGTGGGCACAGTTTACATATTGATCCCAGTTAGATGGCACTGAGTGGACACTGTTTTCACACTGATCCCAATGAGGTTGCACTGAGTGGATACTGTTTGCACACTGATCCCAGTTAGGAGGCACTGAGTGGTCACTGTTTACACACTGACCCCTGTTACATGGCACTGAGTGGACACTGTTTACACACTTATCCCAGTTAGATAGCACTGGGTGGACACTGTTTACAGACTTATCCCAGTTAGATGGCACTGAGTGGACACTGTTTACACACTGATCCCAGTTAGATGGCACTGAGTGCACACTGTTTACACACTGATCTCAGTTAGAAGGCATGGAGATGACACTTTTTACACAATGATCCCAGTTGGATGGCACCACTGGGAACTGTTTACACACCGATCGTGGTTACATGTCATTGTATGGCCAGTGTTTATATAATGAACCCAGTAAGATGGCACTGAGTGGACACTGTCTTCACACTCATCCTAGTTAGCTATAACTGATTGCACACTGTTGATTAACTGACCCCAGTTAAATGGCAGCGATAGATTACTGTTCATTCACTGATCCTGGTTCGAAGGTACTGAGCAGACACTGTTTACACACTGATCCCAGTTAGATGGCACTGATTGCACAGTGTTTACACACTGATCCCAGTTAGATGGCACTGAGTGGACACTGTTTACACACTGATCGCAGTCAGATGGCACTGATTGCACACTGTTTACACACTGATCCCAGTCAGATGGCACTGAGTGGACACTGTTTACACACTGATCCCAGTTAGATGGCACTGATTGCACACTGTTTACACACTGATCCCAGTCAGATGGCAGTGATAGAATACTGTGTACATGATGATCACAGTTAGATGACACTGAATTGTCACTATTAAAGATTGATCCCAGTTAGATGAAATGACTTGGCACGATTTACACACTGATCCCAGTCAGATGCCACTGAGTGAACACAGTATACACACTGATCCCAGTTAGGAGACACTGCGTGGACACTGTTTACACACTGATCCAGTTAGATGGCACTGAGTGGATATTATTTACACTCTGATCCCAGTTCGATGGAACTGAGTGGACACTGTTACACTCTGATCCCAGTTAGATGGCACTGAGTGGACACTGTTTTCACACTGATCCCAATGAGGTTGCACTGAGTGGACACTGTTTACACACTGACCCCTGTTAGATAGCACTGAGTGGACATGTTTACACACTGACCCCTGTTAAGATGGCACTGAGTGGGCACTGTTTACACACTGATCCCAGTTAGGCGGCACTGAGTGGACACTGTTTACACACTGGCCCAAGTTAGATTGCACTGAGTGGACACTGTTTACACACTGATCCCAGTTAGATAGCACTGAGTGGACACTGTTTACACACTGATCCCAGTTAGGCGGCACTGAGTGGACACTGTTTACACACTGACCCCTGTTAGATTGCACTGAGTGGACACTGTTTACACACTGATCCCAGTTAGATAGCACTGAGTGGACAC
Organism: Cetorhinus maximus; assembly: GCF_964194155.1. NCBI lineage: Eukaryota > Metazoa > Chordata > Chondrichthyes > Lamniformes > Cetorhinidae > Cetorhinus > Cetorhinus maximus. The sequence goes on along the minus strand of NC_135895.1, from coordinate 74,269,693 downwards.
TGTTTACACACTGATCCCAGTTAGGCGGCACTGAGTGGACACTGTTTACACACTGACCCCTGTTAGATTGCACTGAGTGGACACTGTTTACACACTGATCCCTGTTAGATGGCACTGAGTGGACACTGTTTACACACTGATCCCAGTTAGGCGGCACTGAGTGGACACTGTTTACACACTGGCCCAAGTTAGATTGCACTGAGTGGACACTGTTTACACACTGATCCCAGTTAGATAGCACTGAGTGGACACTGTTTACACACTGATCCCTGTTAGATGGCACTGAGTAGACACTGTTTACACACTGATCCCAGTTAGAAGACACTGAGTGGATACTGTTTACACACTGATCCCAATGAGGTGGCACTGAGTGGGCACAGTTTACACATTGATCCCAGTTAGATGGCACTGAGTGGACACTGTTTACACACTGATCCCAATGAGGTGGCACTGAGTGGGCACAGTTTACACATTGATCCCAGTTAGATGGCACTGAGTGGACACTGTTTTCACACTGATCCCAATGAGTTGCACTGAGTGGACACTGTTTGCACACTGATCCCAGTTAGGCGGCACTGAGTGGTCACTGTTTACACACTGACCCCTGTTACGTGGCACTGAGTGGTCACTGTTTACACACTGACCCCTGTTAGATAGCACTGAGTGGACATTGTTTACACACTGACCCCTGTTAGATGGCACTGAGTGGACACTGTTTACACACTGATCCCAGTTAGGCGGCACTGAGTGGACACTGTTTACACACTGGCCCAAGTTAGATTGCACTGAGTGGACACTGTTTACACACTGATCCCTGTTAGATGGCACTGAGTGGACACTGTTTACACACTGATCCCTGTTAGATGGCACTGAGTAGACACTGTTTACACACTGATCCCAGTTAGATAGCACTGAGTGGACACTGTTTACACACTGACCCCTGTTACGTGGCACTGAGTAGACACTGTTTACACACTGATCCCAGTTAGGCGGCACTGAGTGGACACTGTTTACACACTGGCCCAAGTTAGATTGCACTGAGTGGACACTGTTTACACACTGATCCCTGTTAGATGGCACTGAGTAGACACTGTTTACACACTGATCCCTGTTACGTGGCACTGAGTAGACACTGTTTACACACTGATCCCAGTTAGGCGGCACTGAGTGGACACTGTTTACACAATGACCCCAGTTAGATGGCACTGAGTGGACACTGTTTACAGACTCATCCCAGTCAGATGGCACTGATAGAATACTGTGTACATGATGATCACAGTTAGATGGCACTGAATTGTCACTATTAAAGATTGATCCCAGTTAGATGAAATGACTTGGCACGATTTACACACTGATCCCAGTCAGATGCCACTGAGTGAACACAGTATACACACTGATCCCAGTTAGGAGACACTGCGTGGACACTGTTTACACACTGATCCAGTTAGATGGCACTGAGTGGATATTATTTACACTCTGATCCCAGTTCGATGGAACTGAGTGGACACTGTTACACACTGAACCTAGTTAGATGGCACTGAATGCACACTGTTTACACACTGATCTCAGTTAGAAGGCATGGAGATGACACTTTTTACGCAATGATCCCAGTTGGATGGCACCAGTGGGAACTGTTTACACACCGATCGCGGTTACATGTCATTGTATGGCCAGTGTTTATATAATGAACCCAGTAAGATGGTACTGAGTGGACACTGTCTTCACACTCATCCTAGTTAGCTATAACTGATTGCACACTGTTGATTAACTGATCCCAGTTAAATGGCAGCGATAGATTACTGTTCATTCACTGATCCTGGTTAGAAGGTACTGAGCAGACACTGTTTACACACTGATCCCAGTTAGATGGCACTGATTGCACAGTGTTTACACACTGATCCCAGTTAGATGGCACTGAGTGGACACTGTTTACACACTGATCGCAGTCAGATGGCACTGATTGCACACTGTTTACACACTGATCCCAGTCAGATGGCACTGAGTGGACACTGTTTACACACTGATCCCAGTTAGATGGCACTGATTGCACACTGTTTACACACTGATCCCAGTCAGATGGCACTGAGTGGACACTGTTTACACACTGATCCCTGTTAGATGGCACTGAGTGAACACAGTATACACACTGATCCCAGTTAGGAGACACTGCGTGGACACTGTTTACACACTGATCCCAGTTAGATGGCACTGGGTGGACACTGTTTACACACTGATCCCTGTTAGATGGCACTGAGTGAACACAGTATACACACTGATCCCAGTTAGGAGACACTGCGTGGACACTGTTTACACACTGATCCCAGTCAGATAGCACTGATAGAATACTGTGTACATGATGATCACAGTTAGATGGCACTGAATTGTCACTATTAAAGATTGATCCCAGTTAGATGAAATGACTTGGCACGATTTACACACTGATCCCAGTCAGATGCCACTGAGTGAACACAGTATACACACTGATCCCAGTTAGGAGACACTGCGTGGACACTGTTTACACACTGATCCAGTTAGATGGCACTGAGTGGACTCTGTTTACACACTGATCCCAGTTAGATGGCACTGAGTGGATATTATTTACACACTGATCCCAGTTCGATGGAACTGAGTGGACACTGTTACACACTGATCCCAGTTAGATGGCACTGAGTGGACTCTGTTTACACACTGATCCCAGTTAGATGGCACTGAGTGGATACTGTTTACACACTGATCCCAGTTAGATGGCACTGAGTGGACTCTGTTTACACACTGATCCCAGTTAGATGGCACTGAGTGGATACTGTTTACACACTGATCCCAATGAGGTGGCACTGAGTGGGCACAGTTTACACATTGATCCCAGTTAGGCGGCACTGAGTGGTCACTGTTTACACACTGACCCCTGTTACGTGGCACTGAGTGCTCACTGTTTACACACTGACCCCTGTTAGATAGCACTGAGTGGACACTGTTTACACACTGATCCCAGTTAGATGGCACTGAGTGGACACTGTTTGCACACTGATCCCAGTTAGATAGCACTGAGTGGACACTGTTTACACATTGACCCCTGTTAGATGGCACTGAGTGGACACTGTTTACACACTGATCCCTGTTAGTTGGCACTGAGTGGACACTGTTTACACACTGATCCCAGTTAGATGGCACTGAGTGGACACTGTTTACACACTGATCCCAGTTAGATAGCACTGAGTGGGCACTGTTTACACACTGACCCCTGTTATGTGGCACTGAGTGGACACTGTTTACACACTGACCCCTGTTATGTGGCACTGAGTGGACACTGTTTACACACTGATCCCAGTTAGATAGCACTGAGTGGACACTGTTTACACACTGATCCCAGTTAGATAGCACTGAGTGGACACTGTTTACACACTGACCCCTGTTATGTGGCACTGAGTGGACACTGTTTACACACTGATCCCTGTTACCTGGCACTGAGTGGACACTGTTTACACACTGATCCCAGTTAGATGGCACTGAGTGGACACTGTTTACACAATGACCCCTGTTAGTTGGCACTGAGTGGACACTGTTTACACACTGATCCCAGTTAGATAGCACTGAGTGGGCACTGTTTACACACTGACCCCTGTTATGTGGCACTGAGTGGACACTGTTTACACACTGACCCCTGTTATGTGGCACTGAGTGGACACTGTTTACACACTGATCCCTGTTACCTGGCACTGAGTGGACACTGTTTACACACTGATCCCAGTTAGATGGCACTGAGTGGACACTGTTTACACAATGACCCCTGTTAGATGGCACTGAGTGGACACTGTTTACACACTGATCCCTGTTAGATAGCACTGAGTGGACACTGTTTACACACTGATCCCAGTTAGATGGCACTGAGTGGACACTGTTTACACACTGAACCCTGTTACGTGGCACTGAGTGGACACTGGTTACACATTGACCCCTGTTACGTGGCACTGAGTGGACACTGGTTACACACTGATCCCAGTTAGATGGCACTGAGTGGGCACTGTTTACACATTGACCCCTGTTACGTGGCACTGAGTGGACACTGTTTACACACTGATCCCAGTTAGATAGCACTGAGTGGGCACTGTTTACACACTGACCCCTGTTATGTGGCACTGAGTGGACACTGTTTACACACTGACCCCTGTTATGTGGCACTGAGTGGACACTGTTTACACACTGATCCCTGTTACCTGGCACTGAGTGGACACTGTTTACACACTGATCCCAGTTAGATGGCACTGAGTGGACACTGTTTACACAATGACCCCTGTTAGATGGCACTGAGTGGACACTGTTTACACACTGATCCCTGTTAGATAGCACTGAGTGGACACTGTTTACACACTGATCCCAGTTAGATAGCACTGAGCGGACACTGTTTACACACTGATCCCAGTTAGATGGCACTGAGTGGACACTGTTTACACACTGACCCCTGTTACGTGGCACTGAGTGGACACTGTTTACACACTGATCCCAGTTAGATGGCACTGAGTGGACGCTGTTTACACACTGATCCTTGTTAGATGGCACTGAGTGGACACTGTTTACACAATGACCCCTGTTAGATGGCACTGAGTGGACACTGTTTACACACTGATCCTTGTTAGATGGCACTGAGTGGACACTGTTTACACACTGATCCCAGTCAGATGGCACTGAGTGGACACTGTTTACACACTGATCCCAGTTAGATAGCACTGAGTGGACACTGTTTACACAATGACCCCTGTTAGATGGCACTGAGTGGACACTGTTTACACACTGACCCCTGTTAGGTGGGACTGAGCGGCACTTGACTGTTCAAAGTTGACATTACATGTGATGCAATATCAAATCAATTTCGTTCAATACTGCATGTTAGTCGTCACATTTACAATTACTGTTAATATTTATCACATTCATTACATGTCCAACATACAGACCGAAGGGACCTACACAGTTGCCCCATGTCTTGATGCCCTATGTCTGAAAGGCCTTAGATAACAACATTTCCCCAATGCCGCAAGCTTTAATGCATCCCTCAGCGCTTTTAAAATCTTCATTCACGGAATGTGGGCATCGCTGGCTGGGCCAGCATTTATTGACCATCCCTAGTTGCCCTTGAGAAGGTGGTGGTGAGCTGCCTTCTTGAACCGCTGCAGTCCATGTGGTGTAGGTACATCCACAGTGCTGTTAGGGAGGAAGTTCCAGGATTTTGACCCAGCGACAGTGAAGGAACGGCCAATATATTTCCAAGTCAGGATGGTGAGTGGCTTGGAGGGAAACTTCCAGGTGATGGTGTTCCCATCTATCTGCTGCCTTTGTCCTTCTAGATAGTAGTGATCGTGGGTTTGGAAGGTGCTGTCTAAAGAGCCCTGGTGAATTCCTGAAGTGCATCTTGTAGATGGTACACACTGCTGCTACTGTGCACCGGTGGTGGAGGGAGTGAATGTTTGTGGCCTCGTTGCCAATCAAGTTGACTGCTTTGTCCTGGATGGTGTCGAGCTCCTTGAGTGTTGTTGGAGCTGCACTCATTCAGGCAAGTAGGGAGTATTCCACCACCCTCCTGACTTGTGCCTTGTAGATGGTGGACAGGCTTTGGGGAGTCAGGAGGTGAGTTACTTTTAGCAGAATTCCAAGCCTCTGACCTGTCTCTGTTGTGATGTGGTTTCACATTTCATCTGAGAGATAGCACCTCTGACAATGCAGCACTGCCTCAGTATTGCACTGGAATGTCGGTCTAGATTGTTTTTCCAAGAAGTGGAGTGGGTTTTGAACCACTTGGAAAGAAAGTTTTCTGATTCGAGGAGAGAGTGCTACCAACTGAGCCAGACTGGCACTCATGTGCTCAAGCTGCAGTGTTCCAAGCACTCCGGCCAGGGAGTTACACCCAACCAGGGTCTGTCACCTCAAGTGGTTTCACATGCAAGTTGTAATAATGCTGCTCACATTATTTCATCCTGGCAAGTGCACGAGTGTCTTCAGTTGAATGCTGAGACTACAGGAGTGTCCCCACAATCGGGTATAGCTTCTTCCACCTACAATGCATAAGTGTCCGTGTAGGACTTCAAACACAGGAGCATGCAGAAGTTTATGAAATGGAGGGAGGATAATCAGTCTGTTGTGTGTGTGCTGGCCGAAACAGAACTTTCAAGTTTAACCCGATTTACCCAATCTTGCTCCGTAGCCCTGTCGGTTACAGAGCTTCAAGTACATGTCCAAGTGATCTTTCAATGCGATGAGGGTTTCTGCCTCATACGCTTTCAGACAGTGAGTTCCAGATCCTCACCACTCTCTGGGTGAAAAAAAATTACTCCTCAACTCCCTTCTAACCTTACTAACCACTTTAAATCTATGCTCCCTGCTTATTGATCTCTCTGCTCAGGGAAATCAATTCTTCTGATCCTCTATATCTAGGCCCCTCATAATTTAAGAACATAAGGAATAGGAGCAGGAGTAGGCCATTTGGCCCCTCGAGCCTGCTCCACCATTCAATAAGATCATGGCTGATCTTCTTGTGTTTCGATTTCCACATTCCCATCTTGACTCCCTTGCCTAGCAAGAATCTATCTACCTCTGCCTTAGAAATATTCAATGACCCCGTCTCCACCACCTTCTGAGGCAGAGAGTTCCAAAGTCGCACAACCCTCAGAGAAAAAAATTCTCCTCATCTCTGTCTTAAAAGGGCCACCCCTAATTTTAAACCAGTGCCCCCTAGTTCTGGACTCACCCACAAGAGGAAACATCCTTTCCACGTCCACCTTGTCAAGGCCGTTCAGGGTCTTGTATACTTCAATCAAATCACCCCTCACTCTTCTAAACTCCAGTGGAAACAAGACCGGTCTGTCCAACCTTTCCTCATAAGACATTTTATGCATTAAATCTCCATTCAACTTCCTTTGGGCAGGGTTTTTGGTTGGTGGGTGGCAATATTCAGCTGGCCCGGGAGCAGGCGGGGAGGAGACCGCTGCCCGCGATCAGCCCCCGACCTCAATTTCACGCTGGTTGGCCAATTAAGGACCAGCCAGTGTGGAAGACATGCTGAAAGGCTCAGCACTGCCGGGAGGAGGGCGGAGTGCTGAAGTCAGCGCGGGCACGGGGTGGCGCGGAATGAAAGCTCCCCGGAGGCAGAGAGAGCTGCCTCAGGGAGCTGAAGAATTTGAATTCAACAAAAACAAGATTTAAAAATCTGGAAAAGGTGCCCACGCTGCAGAGTGAGTCACCTAAACAAAGGGATGCTGAAATTTGATCTTTTTAAAAATTAATCTCGGGAACCTCATCCTGCCCTCGTATGAGGTTTTCTGAAAAATGCAAAGGCCGCCCGGCCGATTCGCCCGCCTGCCGGCTGTAACGTTGGACGGGCAGCGAAAAATCCCAGTTAATCGCGGAGTTAATGGGATTAGTAGCCCTCTTAATTGTCGGCGGGCGTGCTGCCAATTCTTGCGCGTGCCCGCCGACCGAAATATTGCGCGAGTGCGCGGTGATGCCGGGATGCTCGCCTGACATTATCGCGTGCAATTTTACACTCGAACGCGTCAGGCGTGCACCTGCGCGCCAAGCAGGAAATTCTGGCCTGTGTTCCAGTGAAAACAACCCCAGTCTATCCAGTCTTTCCTCATCGCTAAAATTCTCCATTCCTGGCCACATCCTTGGGTTTTCCTTGATTTTACTTGCCAATATTCTTTTCATGCCCTCCCTTTGCTTTCTTAATCCCCTTTTTAGTTTCGCCCCTACACTTTCTATCCCCCTCTCGGCTTTCCAAAAGGATTGAACTTTTGGTGTCCAACATAATTGTCCCTGTTTTGCCTTATCCTCCCCTCTTTGCTCTTTGACATCCTGGAGTCGGAGTCCAGATTCGGAAGTCCCATCCTTTTCCTTTGTGGGAACCTTTTGTTCTGAACCCTCTCTACCCCCACCTCGAATATCAATTCACCATGTTAGTTCCTCTCAAGAGCCAATGTCGGGATGGAGGCATTCCGGTAGCTCTCATTTGAACCCAGGCCAGTCCGCTAAATAATTACACGCAGCGTTTTCTCTGCTCGGTCACCCACTGCAGCACCATCGAACTGTTGCCAGTATGAAGCTCCAACTGAAAGTGACTCAGGACAATTCTTCCAGCCCACATATCCAATTACAGGTACTAACTTCTGGCCAGTCTGTTGAGTGTATCGGCTAGGATCATCTTCTCATCCTGCAGGTTCTTTCAGGCAAGACTTTTGGAGCCTTTACAGCATCCTCAGAAATCTCTTAAGCCCGCAGTTTATTAGCTTGAGAACTACTGATTCTGATGAATGGTGATCTGTATCAATAATTGCCGCATTTTAGCAGTTTTTGTAACTTTCTGATTTAGCACAGGCTAGCGCAATCACGAGAAGATCTTCCCTCGATCTGTGCAAATCTTGCCTCTGCTGCCCTCATACCCACCTGATTGGTTGTCCGTTCTGCATCACTGGCACTCCAAGTCCAGATTGAGGTGCATCATATTGTAAAGTGGCTTCTTCCTGGAGATGATATTAACAGCGGACTGGTGAGAAGATTCATAAGCTTGCAAACCATTTTTAAAATAAAGCAGCACACAAATGCTTGGCTGAGATTGTGAAACAAGTGGGAATGAAGGTTCCATTTGCAAAATGTATACATCCAGCGAGAACATGGTGGACACGATGGAAAAAGGAAACTTCTGAGTCCACTCTAGGAATGAACGGAGTGAACATTCCCCTTGGAAGGAGCAGGACAAACCCACATTATCCGAGAAAACCAGACGAGTTGTTAATAAAGAGAAAAGTAACTCGAAGGAGCAGAAAAAGTGAATCAAATGGAGATAGCCAAGTACCAGAAACAGTACGACAACCATTCCTCCAAATGTGACGGACCCAGATATGGAAGAACTGTCAAACCTCAAGACCGTCTGAATTTATAAAGTCAGAGACTGGAGATGGGGGAGCAGGGATAGCAAGTAAAGATTGTATTACAGATAGATATATTCCATTAGAAAGGAAAGTCTTCTTTGGAGAAGAAGGTGGGATGTTGTATGAGCCTAGATGCCACTGTAATGTAAAGATGCTTGGCAGAGCAAGGGTTAATGTGGGACTAGAGAACAGCACTGCCCACGGGATGATGTATAGAGTCACATGGTAATGGACTGAGAGAATAGTCTAGAGAGAACACTCTTGGGAGCAGCGTGCACGGAGGTAGCAGCACCATGCATGATAGTAACCTGGGATCTGTAAATAGTTAAAGGTTAACAATAAATGGTTCATGTTTAAATATACAACTCTCAAGATCTCAACATTGAGACATCTAACGAACCCATAGTACAACAAGAGAACCCTTCCCACCCTCCTGGATCCTGCAAGCAAATTGGCATGGTGAGCCCTCCACCCCACCCCTGCATCACTGCTAGGTTTATACCAGTGGCGGCAGGATGACTCCCTTCAGTGGGCATTAATTGGCTACCTAAGGGCCACAATTGGCAGTGGGGCAGTAAGGCCAGGCCTTCCTGTCAATGGGCTTAACCGAGATGGAGGTGGGGTGGTGATGGGGTCCACACCCTCCACCCTAATGCCACCAAACGTGCCACAGGGGAGGGCATTAAATCCCACCCGACATTTCAGTATGAAGCATTCCTTGTCAGTGTTTGTAGTTGTTGAGCATGTTGACTAGTGCATCAGGAGAGGGTGTTCCATTCCATTGTTATCTGTATACTTAATGATGTTCATATCCAGGAGAGCTTTCTACTCAGCAGAATCTGCATTGTTGTGTTTGTCACCAGTTAGGATCCAGTTCAAACCAAGAATCACTATGTTGGACCTGGAGTTGTGCTGGACCTTTAGTGGGGGACTTTGAACCACTGCATGCTATAATTGCATTCTTTAAGTGGTTCTGCTATAGCTAAAACCTCATGTTGCCTTTTTATTGTAGGGAAGCAGGAACTTTGTTACATTGTGCAAGTGTCGATTTGGAATTTGAAGGAGTTGCCTGACTCCAGTTTAACCAAACCAGTATCACTGACCTCATCGCTGACTAAGATCCTTCTGCCCTTGAATCATCACCTATTGTTCTGACGGTCAGTCTTTGTACTGGTGAACTCTTCCACGGTAGTCACTTTTTCCACACTTGCTGAGCATTTTCACAAAGGCTCTCTTCTGATACTCGCGTCTCTCCCCCACAGCTCCAACACTCACTAGGCTTTGAGGGAAGACACTGCAGCTCGTCTCTGTAGCGCCATGAGGCACCACACTCACATTCTGTCAAGTCACTGATGACGATGAATCGCACCAAAATGCTTGTGGATATTTGACAAATCACATCTACCTTCAACAGGGTGAGGTTAGCTTCTCAAAGTGGCGAACCTAGCCTGAAGCCACCTTGAACACAATTTAGTTGTTGAGCAACTTTTGATTATGCAGGCTGTAGATATGCCCACCAAAAATGAAAGTTGTTTTCAACTACCACCTTGCTCCTTAGAGAGCACTCCAAGCAACTTGCATGTCAGCAAAGTATTAATTAAGAGAAACATGTTCAGCTTGCAGGAGCCAGTGCTGGGTGCCACCAGTCTGTGCCCCAAGGCTTGCTCCCGCAGGAGAGAGAGAGAGAGGGCGCGAGAGGGTCATGGATGAGACTTGTGACTATGATGCAGACGACCTACACCAACAGTAAATGTCGCTCTTGTCACAGGTTCGTTGCTTATTTTACTTCTGCTTAAAATTGTAATTGAGTGGAGGCTCTTGAAATCCATCAAACATTTAATCTACAGCAGTATGTAGAGTGCGATCCCAGAAGTCACACTGGAGTTGTGGAGCCAGCGCCAATCCAGTGTTGATCCCCACTCCCGCCATCCCATTCCTCAGGGCTTCAGACTGCTTCACTGACCCGATTCCACTTGCTCGGGGGAGGGGGCAGAACACTTCAGGTCACTGGAGTTTAGAAGAATGAGAGGTGATCTTATTGAAACATATAAGATTCTGAGGGGGCTAGACAGGGTGGATGCTGAGAGGATGTCATGGGGAATGTAGAATGAGGAGGCTCTGCTTAAAAAAATAAGGGGTCTCCCATTTAAGACAGAGGTAAGGAGGAATTTCTTCTCTCAGGGGGTTGTTAGTCTGTGGAATTCTCTTCCCAAGAGAACAACGGAGGCTTGAATATATTTAAGGCGGAGTTAGACAAATTTTAGACAGGTCGACAAGGGAGTCAAGGGTATATTGGGCACAGGGAGGGAAGTGGAATTGAGGCTACAACCAGATCAGCCATGATCTTACTGAATGGCAGAGCAGGCTCGAGGGGCCGAATGGCCTATTCCTGCTCCTATTTCTTATGTTCATATGTTATCTCACTTGGGCACAATATTACGCTAGCTCCTCAATCAGCCTGTAATTGGTGTTTGGAGGGAGTGGGCGAAGACCAGCAAGCAAGGTCATCAATTCAGCGGTGGCAGCGGTGAGAACCCACGTGTTCCTCCACGATGCACGTGTTCCTCCAGGGTCCCGTTGCTGTCGGGCTCCAGCATCTTCTGCTCCCCGGATGTCCGCGATGTGAGCAAGGCCCTGACGGTAATTCCTGGCCTCTGCACGTCACACTTTGCAAGGTGTGTTCTGCACCGGCGTGTTTTCCTGCCAATGTGGGCAGTAAATTTGCTGTGGTGTGGTGATTCTGGCGAGCAGGATTTAGTGATGTGCAGATGCATTACAATTTAGTTCCCAACGTGTGGCAGTGGGAAACATGGCCCACCATTGACGTGCAGAGCGGATGGTTCCAAACTGGTTTTGTGACATCGTGAAAGTGATTTTTGGCCTTCCTGCCAGATTTTCCGCTCATGCTTGTCCTGACACCCGATGCCCAACGGGCACGGAAAATTCCGGCCAGAGTATTTCTTAAATGGTGAGAGATTAGAAAGTGTAGATGTACAAAGGGACCTGGGTGTCCTCGTCAATAAACCAATGAAAGCTAACATGGAAGTTCAGCAGACAATTAGGACGGCTAATGGAATGTTAATCTTTATCACAAGAGGATTTGAGTACAGGAGCAGTGAAGTGTTGCTTCAGTTCTATAGAAACTTGGTTAGACTGCACCTGGAGTACTGTGTGCAGTTTTGATCCCCTTACCTCAGAAAGGATATTATTACCATAGAGGGGGTGCAACTAAGGTTCACCAGTCTTGTTCCTGGGATGGCGGGACTGTCCTAGGGGAAACCGGGCCTGTATTCTCTAGAGTTTCGAGGAATGAGAGGTGATCGCATTAAAACCAGCAAAATACTTAAAGGAATAGACAGGGTAGATGCAGGTAAGATGTTTCCCCTGGCTGGGGAGTCTAGAACCAGAGGACACAATTTCAAAATAAGGGGGAAGTCACTTAGGACTGAGATGAGGAGAATTTTTATTTTACTCAGAGGGTTCTGAATCTTTGGAATTCTCTACCCCAGAGGGCTGTGGAAGCTCAGTCATCAAGTATGCTTAAGGTAGAGATTGATAGATTTCTAAATACCAATGTCTCAAAGGGATAGTGTGGGAAAAGGGCACTGTAATGTCATGATCAGCCATGATTGTACTGAATGATGGAGTAGGCTGGATGGGCTGAATGGCCTACTCCTGCTCCTATGTTCCTGGATAGAGAGAAAGTATTTTTGCTGGTTGGAGAGTTGGGAACTAGGACACTGAGTCCAAAAAGTAGAATCAGACTTTTCAGGATGGATTGTTCATTTGATATCTGTGGTTGATATATTTGTGTTAGCCAAAGCTATTAAGAGATGTGGGCCAAAGGCAGGCATTTGGATACATATTAGCCATGATCTTAGAGCATGATGGAACAGGCTCAAGAATCTGAATGGCCTCCTTCTGCTCCTCAGTTCATATGTTAAAAATCTGTCATCGAAAATGTCCTCCACGGTTTGGCTTCCACTGACCCCTCTTTCCGTTCCCAGTAGGTGCAGCTTCCACCCATTGCTAATGAGATTTAAGTCACAATTGAGAGACTAGCCACTCCAAAGCAGTACTGAGGGTGTGCTGAACTGTCGAGGGTCAGTACTGAGGGAGTGCTGAACTGTCAGAAGGTCAGTACTGAGGGAGTGCTGCACTGTCAGCGGTTCAGTACTGAGGGAGTGCTGCACTGTCAGAGGGTCAGTACTGAGGGTGTGCTGCACTGTCAGAGGTTCAGTACTGAGGGAGTGCTGCACTGTCAGAGGTTCAGTACTGAGGGAGTGCTGCATTGTCAGAGGTTCAGTACTGAGGGAGTGCTGCACTGTCAGAGAGTCAGTACTGAGGGAGTGCTGCACTGTCAGAGAGTCAGTACTGAGAGAGTGCTGCACTGTCAGAGGGTCAGTACTGAGGGAGTGCTGCACTGTCAGAGGTTCAGTACTGAGGGAGTGCTGCACTGTCAGAGAGTCAGTACTGAGGGTGTGCTGCACTGTCAGAGGGTCAGTACTGAGGGAGTGCTGCACTGTCAGAGGGTCAGTACTGAGGGAGTGCTGCACTGTCAGAGGGTCAGTACTGAGGGAGTGCTGCACTCTGGTCTCCTGGGATCCCTCAATCAACATCATAAAATTATCTGGCCATGATCATATTGCTGTTTTTGGGATCTTGATGTGTGCATCTCAGCTGCTGCATCTCCTACAGTAAGAACATTCGAAATAGGAGCAGGAGTAGGCCATTCGGCCCCTCGAGCCAGCATCACCATTCAATAAGATCATGGCTGTTCTGTTTGTGTTTTGAATTTGACATCCTCGTCTACCCCTGGTAACCTTTGACTCCCTTGCCTAACAAGAATCTTTCTACCTCTGGCTTAAAAATATTCAATGACCCCGTCTCCAACACCTTCTGAGGCAGAGAGTTCCAAAGTCACACAACCCTCAGAGAAAAAAATTCTCCTCATCTCTGTCCTAAAAGGGCCACCCCTAATTTTAAACCAGTGCCCCCTAGTTCTGGACTCACCCACAAGAGGAAACATCCTTTCCACGTCCACCTTGTCAAGGCCGTTCAGGGTCTTGTATACTTCAATCAAATCACCCCTCACTCTTCCAAACTCCAGTAGAAATAAGCCCAGTCTGTCCAACCTTTCCTCATAAGACAACCCACTCATTCCAGGTATCAATCTAGTAAACCTCCTCTGAACTGCCCGCAATGCATTTACATCCTTCCTTAAATAAGGAGACCAAAACTGCACACAGTATTCAAGATGCGGTCTCACCAATACCCTGTATAACTGAAGCATAACATCCTTACTTTTACAAGTCCTTACAGCAGTGACTACCCTCTAAAAAGTACTTTGTTGGCTGTGATGCTCTTTGGGACGTGCTGAGGTTGTGAAAGGTGCTATAGAAATGCAGGTGGATCTTTCATTTTCACTTTCAGCAGGCAGGCTGGAAAATCCTGTAAATGGCGCCTCTGTCCGATCTTGCCACCTGAGGCACTGGGAGGGTTACGGGGAGGCCCATATGTCTCTGCTCCCCACCCCCCCACCGCCCTCACCATATCCCCACACTCTCACTGTGGATGTTCAGAGCCTCAGCGGTTGGTGGCCTGTTTCCTCCCCGTTGCAGCGATGAATTGGCACAGCCACGGAACTCCCACCGCAGGCTGCTATTATAAACGTGTCCCTGTGGAAGACCAGGCTGCCTTGGTGGGCAGCAAAGCAGCTCAGATTCAGGAATAGGCTAAGGGTTTGTTTCTGGAGTGGATCTTGCAGAACTGTGAGGCAGACATAATTTTGTGCATATTGTCTGACTGCCAAATCTGTAGGAACGTTATGGAGCTTGTATCATGTTTCCTCATGTGCTGTTTGGATGTGGTCAGCCCCGTACATTTTAGGTGGGTTAACTCCTACCTCTCCAGGGACAAAAGCATAAAATCTAGGCCGATCTTACAGTGCAGTAGCGAGGGAGTTCTGCTCTGCCCATGTGAGATGTTAAACCAGGGTCCCTGTCTGCCCCTTCAGATGGATGTAAAAGATCCCATGGCGTTATTTCAAAGAGCAGGGGTGCCAATATTTATTGATCAACCAACATCACTAAAACAGATGATCCCAGCTATTATCACACTGCTGAATGTGGGATCTTGCTGTGTGCAAATTGGCCTCTCCATTTACTCCATTACCACAGTGGCTGCACTTCCAAAAGCGGTTGCAAAATGCTTCGGAGCATTGATGAAACGTGGATGGTCGGAAGAGAGAGACAGAATTAGCTCAGCAACATGGAAGTTATGTAACGTGTGCTAAATATATATATAGCCTAGCAACAGTTGCTTGGAGGTACAAAGACTGGATGTCACTCATTTGAAAACAAGTCAATGCATTGTTTCAAGTTATTGACGGGGTAGCACTGTATAAAATCATTCAGCAAAAGGAAGCCAAAAGGGAAAACAAGGGCCTTAAACAAAACGCAATAATGTATAAATCTACAGTGGTATTTAGCTGAAGAAGTGTTTGGTATAATGGCTGAAGACTACCTGAACCTGAACAGTGTGGAGCTCCATTTGATTGTGCTCTTTCTGGTACAGCACTGCTTGTGTCAGCTGTGGCTCAGCTGATAGTCCGCTAACCTTGGAATCACAAAGTTGTCGTTTTCAAGGCCCACTTCAGGACCAAAATTGAGGCTGTACAGCACTGTTGGAGCACTGGACTGTCAGAAGTGCCACCTTTCAGGTGAGATGCTAAATGGAGGCCCCATCAGCCTCCTTGGGTAAAAGACCCCAAGGCACTCTTTCAAAGAAGATCAGAGGAGTTATCCCTGGTGATGTTTATCCCTCAATCGTCATCGGACAAAACAGACCATCTGGTCATTATCACATTGTTGTTTGGGGGAGCTTGCTGTGTGCAAATTGGCTGATGCATTTCCTATGTTACAACAGGGATGACACTTTAAAACGTACTTCCAGGCCAGTAAAGCACTTTGAGCCCAGTGGTTGGGAAAAGTGCTATATAAATGCAAGTCTTTCTTTCTTCTCTTGGCGCTGAGTTCACGAAAGGAGGAACTAGAAAACTCTGGTGTCCAGTATTCCCATTGAGATTCCCGTCTTGAAGGTGTGAAACATGCTGCCTAAACGTGTCTCTTTTTGTTTTGAAGAGAGGGCAAGTTGGAAACTATCTCGTGGACCTCAAGCTCTTGAGCATGGGTTTCACTGACTGGAAAATGAATCCCTCAGAAAAATCCCATTTTAAAACTGAAGTAAAGTTTTCCCCACACTTCCTTGATTTTAATGGAAAGGAACAGTGGTGTTGGTGGGGGAGTGGGGGAACACGTGGTGGGTATTGTGGGGTTAGGGGTTTAACAGTTGGTCAATCAATCACCCACAATAAGAATTACCCCAACATCTTGGGTGGTCTATGAAGAATCAAATGAATTGGAAAACTGCGAGGGTTTGGAAATGGCACCCATCTGGGAGGCAGTTGGAGGATGGTGAGGGGTGGGGCGGGAATGGGGAGGTGTGGGTAGTTTCTGCTTGACTACCTGGGTGCTAAAACAGGCAGAACGAGTTACCCGCATTCTGTGCCAGCTGTGCCATTGAGATATGCACAGCTGGAGCTGGGCAATGTCCTCAATGGGAGGGCAACCTGTGCTGATGAGAGGTTGTTGACCTGACAGGTTGGGCAGGATTTTGGTTGCGGAGGTGGTAGCTCGGTCAGGAAATTTCCCCACTTGCCAGACTCGTCTCATTAGAAAGTGCCGCGAAATGTGTGATTTTCACGTTGCGGGTGCAGGAGCAGGATAGAGTCAGGTCTGCCTACCCCAGGAGCAGAGCATAGGCGGCCATGTGGGGGCAGGGCATGGGGGGTGGCGGGTGAGCAAGTGCCAAGGTGAGGCTGGTTGAAAGCCTGCCACAGTTCATGGGACTTTGTCCCAATTGTTTTAGACATTGTTAGGCCATCTAGCTCTCAACTCTCACTCTCCCTCACCCCTCCCACCTACACTCCATGCCCTCTCATACCCCCATGCCATCTCAATGCCATCTCATGTCCCCCACCCACCCCCATGACCCCTCATATCCTCCATGCCACCTCCATATCATCCAGTACCCACCATGGGCAGACCCCAGATGCCATCTGGGGATGAAGAAAAAATAAACTTCCTGTTAAAGCAGTCCAGCAGAGGGTTGTTTAAACTCTCAAAGATAGCTGCTGCCACCTGTTTGATTTTTTTTTAAGTTTAAAAAATGGGGCAGTTAAAAAACTACAGATCATGAAATTAATACAGATCTTACCCACCCTCCAAGAGCGTCGACATTTACTCTGGCAATTCCTGACTCCCACATTGCAGCTCCTTGCAACAGCCAAAATGGGGTCTATTTGAACCCAGCGCTAAGTTCAAATGGCCCAGCTGAGTTCAGGCTGCCCATCAATGTAACCACCCCCACCACCCCCTCACCTCCCACACCGCCAGCAAAAATTGGATCTATCGGAAATGGTGAAAAAAATTGGACTCCTGCCTCTGGGTCCTGCCCACCATCTTTAAAGGTCTTCCCAACTCTGAGAAAATCCGGCCGGTTATCTCTGTGTCTCACTCCACAGATGCTGCTGCCTGGTCTGCTGAGAATTTCCAACATACTCTGTCCTTATTACAGTAAATCTGTCGGTTTACCAGCCGGAAATAAATCTCCTGCCCCTCCAGGAAAGGAGCTGGTATGGTTGGGCAGGGCGGTGGGGGGAGTTGAGGGAGCACTGGGAGGGTGGGAGTAGGAGAAGTGCTGTTGTTGTGAGTGAATCCATGAGCTGTATGTTCAGGTCTTCTCCCAGGTCTTCACAATTAATTGTGACTTGCGCACCATTAAAGGGGCAGGCTGTTGGAGGGAGGAGAGAGAGGAAGGAGTTAGTAAAGATTGAGCACTGAGGAACATACTTGGCGTTATTTAGCAGAGTGTGCAGTGACCTTGGCAAGACCCCAGGCTCTGCTTACAGCACCCAGCACTGTGGGAATTTACTGCCGGGCAAAATTCCAAATGTCCAGATAAGGGGGTAAAACGTGTTCATGGAACTGGGGACTGAGTCTGACAAGCTACTTGTTCCGATACCAGTGACTGCATCAAGGACAGGAACGCACTGGCCAGTCTGCTCAGTGAAAGTTGTCATGAGCAGAAGTATTTAGCAGCAGCAAGCTTTCAACCATTGGAGCCGGGCGGCAGGTGAGAGGACACAGTTAGTCAGCACGGGGGAAGATATTCTGGAGCCCGGGGTGGGGCCGGGGTGTGGACAGAACTGAAAGTGACCAACGTTAGGTTGAGTTACAGTGGCCTCACTATTGTGGATATCATATATAGCTCTGAATTTCCTAATGCCCCAAAGCACCAGCACTTCTCAAAATGAAAGAATTCGAGGAATACGAGAGGTTCCAGGAAACACCCATATAATACCTGATTTCACATTTCAAATTCTGTTTAATACACTGATGAACCTATGACACCAACTTCATTTTAATACATCACTGCCCCTGATATCCAGTGTTTCATATACACACACTGCTTAATATCCAGTGTTTCATATACACACACTGCCTAATATCCAGTGTTTCATATACACGCACTGCCTAATATCCAGTGTTTCATATACGCACACCACCTAATAACCAGTGTTTCATATACGCACACTGTTTAATATACACACGCTGCCTAATATCCAGTGTTTAATATATTCACACACCACCTAATATCCAGTGTATAGTATACACACACTGCCTAATATCCAGTGTTTCATATTCACACACTGTTTGATATCCAGTGTTTAATATGTATGTACTGTCTAATAGTCAGTGTTTAATATACACACACTGCCTAATATCCAATGTTTAATAAACACACACTACCTAATATCCAGTGTTTCATATACACACGCCACCTAATATCCAGTGTTTAATATATACACACTGCCTAATATCCAGTGTTTAATATACACACTGCCTAATATCCAGTGTTTCATATACACACACTGTTTGATATCCAGTGTTTAGTATGCACATATTGTCTAATATCCAGTGTTTAATATACACACACTGCCTAATATCCAGCGTTTCATATACACACACCACCTAACATCCAATGTTTAATAAACACACACTGTCTAATATCCAGTGTTTCATATGCACACACTAGCTAATATCCAGTGTTTAATAAACACAAACTGCCTAATATCCAGAGTTTCATATACACACACCACCTAACATCCAATGTTTAATATACACACTGCCTAATATCCAGTGTTTCATATACACACACTGTTTGATATCCAGTGTTTCATATACACACACTGTTTGATATCCAGTGTTTAATATGTATGTACTGTCTAATATCCAGTGTTTAATATACACACACTGCCTGCTATCCAATGTTTAATAAACACACACTACCTAATATCCAATGTTTCATATACACACACCACCTAATATCCAGTGTTTAATATACACACTGCCTAATATCCAGTGTTTCATATACACACACTGTTTGATATCCAGTGTTTAGTATGCACATATTGTCTAATATCCAGTGTTTAATATACACACACTGTCTAATATCCAGAGTTTCATATGCACACACTACCTAACATCCAATGTTTAATAAATACACACTGACTAGTATCCAGTGTTTCATATACACACACTGCCTAATATCCAGTGTTTAATATACACACTGCCTAATATCCAGTGTTTCATATACACACACTGTTTGATATCCAGTGTTTAGTATGCACATATTGTCTAATATCCAGTGTTTAATATGCACACACTGCCTAATATCCAGTGTTTCATATACACACACCACCTAACATCCAATGTTTAATAAACACACACTGCTTAATATCCAGTGTTTCATATGCACACACTACCTAACATCCAATGTTTAATAAACACACACTACCTAATATCCAGTGTTTCATATACACACGCCACCTAATATCCAGTGTTTCATAAACACACACTGCCCAATATCCAGTGTTTCTTATACACGCGCCACCTAATTTCCAATGTTTAATATACGCACACTGCCTAATATCCAGTGTTTCTTATACACGCGCTGCCTACTATCCAGTGTTTAATAAACACACACTGCCTAATATCCAGTGTTTCATATACACACACTGCCTAATATCCAATGTTTAATAAACACACACTACCTAATATCCAGTGTTTCATGTACACACGCCACCTAATATCCAGTGTTTAATAAACACACACTGCCTAATATCCAGTGTTTAATATATACACACACCACCTAATATCCAGTGTTTAATATACACACTGCCTAATATCCAGTGTTTCATATACGCACACTGTTTGATATCCAGTGTTTAATATGCACATACTGTTTAATATCCAGTGTTTAATATACACACACTGCCTAATATCCAGTGTTTCATATACACACACCACCTAACATTCAATGTTTAATAAACACACACTACCTAATATCCAGTGTTTAATAAACACACACTGCCTAATATCCAGTGTTTCATATACACACACCACCTAACATCCAATGTTTAATAAACACACACTGCCTAATACCCAGTGTTTCTTATACACACGCCACCTAATATCCAGTGTTTAATATATGCACACTGTTTGATATCCAGTGTTTAATAAACACACACTGCCTAATATCCAGTGTTTCATATACACATGCTACCTAATATCCAGTGTTTAATATACGTACACTGTTTGATATCCAGTGTTTAATAAACACACACTGCCTAATATCCAGTGTTTCTTATACACACGCCACCTAATATCCAGTGTTTAATAAATACACACTGCCTAATATCCAGTTTTAATATACGCACACTGTTTGATATCCAGTGTTTAATAAACACACACTGCCTAATATCCAGTGTTTTATATACACACACCACCTAATATCCAGCATTTAATAAATACACACTGCCTAATATCCAGTGTTTAATATAAACACACTGTCTAAAATCCAATGTTTAATATGCACAAATTGGGTGGAATTGTCCCAGGTTTGCACTAAGTGCAAAAGACGTTTTACCCGCCGGCCGCAATGGTGGGTTTTCACGCCGTATCATCGCAAACCCGCCACATTATTCATGCATTCCCGGGAAATACGCTGTTTCCATGGCGGCTGGGCTCTCATTCACCCGCCTGCCATCTCCTCACTGCTTCCTCACACCCGGTGCCATATTTAAAGTGCAGCCATGTGCACACATCTCAGTGCTTCCAGCCCATGATTGCTGCAGGGAAGGTGCCCACAAAAGGCAAGGAGACTGCAGCCCTCAGATTTAGCGACGCATTACTGGAACACCTTTTGGATGCTGTGGAGCCCCACCGGGATGTCCTGTACTCCTGCTTTGGCCGCAGATGGGCAGCGGCGTAGCCAACCAGGCTTGGGAGGTGGTGGTAGCATTGGTCAGCGCCAACACCCTTCAAAGGATGACAGCCACCCAGTGCCACAAGAGGATGAATAATCTCCTCCGTTCTGCCAGGGTAAGTCACTCTTCTCATCACTCTCAACTCTCACACTCACAAACCCATCACATATCCACAGGGCCCTCACTCACTGCCAGTTCAAGGGACATCACCATTCACTCTCTCACACTCACCATCATTGTCCTCATCCCGTCCATGGCACCACTCACCACCCACACAGACCAGGCACACTTATCATCTGACCTGGCAGGCATCCTGCTAACACTCTCTCTATCTCTATCCATACAGGACAAACTGGGATACAAGAGGGAGAGGACACAGACCGGTGGAGGAATGTCTGAAATCAAGGTCCTCACGGACTTTGAAAACAGAGCCATCCAGCTGGCCGGCGATGACCGGGACCGTTCCTGTGCTGACGGTGAGGTCGGTGCTGCTCTAACAAGTGAGGATCCAGCAGTGCAACATCCATCAGATAACCAAGCTGTGAGTGATGTGTCCTCTTTCACAGGCCACTGTCACACACTAATTATCTCTCCTTGCTTCCGCAGGCACATCTGCCAAACAGCCAATGTGGTTCGCAGCCCAGGGATTCCAATCAAGCCCTGAAGAAACCTCTGAAGAGGAATCTGAAGGCACCTTCATTGAAGTCCCGTTACCGCGCTCACCCACACCCTCCACCAGCGCAGAGACACACACCTCGGTGGGACCTGGCTTTAGCCGATGGTAAATGCTGAGTTGTTCAAATCCGAGAAGCAAACTTGAAACAACTGCCGCAACTTGTTTTGCAATTTGTATAAATTTCGAGATGCGTGCCTTGAATTCAGAAGTAATAAGACCACCAAGATTTAAAGGTTTCTTACCAAGCTAAATCAAACCTTTATTAATAGAAGGAATGACTTTAAATACATAATACCTACATAGATCCAAAAATTAGTACTGTGCTAACTTCTAAATCCCCTAATTAATCTAACCCCCAGTTACACTTTCGTTAAGGCAACAGTAAGACACATAGATTTTAAAAGACTCAAACAAAGAAACATGATACCCTGAACAACCCAATTCTAAGTGAGTTTCCTTAACTTAACTTCAGCTCTGCAAAGACAGCAGCTTGAGGCTTAGAAGCTGGAGGCTTTTCACACTTGTTAGATCTTAAAATGCCTACCCTTACACACAGCCTTCACTCCTTTATACATATTTTCCCTTTTGAATGCAAATTCCCATTGTTTCACTATGTCTTTGGACTTTACCTTTCTAATAATAAAAATCTTTCATAGTACTAAGTTTACCAGTAATCTTTGGGAAAAATAAACACAGTTTCTGAACGCCATCTGACGAGGTGACACATTTCACTCCTCCTTTGAAAACAATCTAGTCTGGTTTATTTCAAAATGCAAATATTCCCTTGACATCTATGTTTACCTACTTAACATTTCAAACATAGCTCATTTCTAATACATCAGGCCAGCTGCCTTTAATTCAATTAAGTTTCACACACACCCCGACACATATAGACACAGATACCACTATTTTACAATCAATTCCAATGACATCTTCTTGACATTCAGGTTCACAATCTGCTGAGCACATCCCACTGTTTGATCCACAGCAGGCGGATGCAGGGACTTCCTAGGTCCCCGGCACTCGGAGGGCAGCTGGAGGCCAGAAATCTGCTGAGTCCGAGTCAGATGAGGAGCCTCTGGACTCGGTCATGTCACAGTTGCTGGATCTGCAAAGGCAAACTCGGGAACATCAGGAAGGGATGTCCGCTGTACCCCTCAGATTGCAAGGCACGATGGAGGAGTCCATCCGTCTTCAGGCTGAGGTGATAGCGCCGGCATTGCAACGCACCGAGATCAACACTGGTAGGATGGCGGCCGCAATGGAGACCTTGGTCCAGGACGTCGGTCCTGCACTGCTGCATGGGCTCAACTCCATCACTGACGCCATAGTTGGCCTCCAACAGTGTCAATGCGAGAGGGACGCGGGGCAGCTCGATCTCACTCCAGCTTCCCCTTCTCCACATAGAGTCAGACAGGGGCCCTCGGGCACCCATAGGGAGGAGGATCAGCAGGTGCACCCACCAGGGCCATCCACCCAGGTGACTCCAGGAGTGTCCGGCCCATCCGAATCCCCTCTTCCTGTGACCCTAGCAGCTCCAGTTCCACAGGCTGAGGAGGGTGCCACTGCCACACAGCAGGACCCCGAAAGCAGGTCAGGGCCCTCCAGGTCTCAGCCCTCCAGAGGACACCCGCCAGGGTTATCACAGACAGGGAGTCGCAGTCAGCAGGCATCCTCCACCTCCACCTCCACTGTGGATGTTCGGGTAGCACCAAGACGTAGAGGCAGGGTTAGGAAAGTTAAGGAGAATTAGTTGCACAGCCTGGGCATGGGTGTTAATCACTTGTACATAATGTTCACTATCATCAATAAACTCACAACAAGGTCTCCCTGCCTATGGCTCCATGTTCTGATGAGCAGTGTTCATGTCACTCAGATGTGAAACCTTTCTGCACAAGATAAAGGCAGGTGTCTCAGTCCAGGGCCTCTTCCCTGTGCTCTGTGCAGTCTTCAGACCACAGTGATGGTCCAGCCTCACACTCCCTGGAAACATTACTGATGCTGGCACCTCGGCGGTGCTGGTCATTGCTGCTAGAATGGAGTGGGCAGGTGGCACAGAGTTCCATCATTCAAAATATTACAGAACTGATAGAGAGTGCTACACGGATGATATAGAGAGTGCTACGTGGCTGATACAGAGATTGTTACACAGTTGATACAGAGAGTGCTACATGGCTGATAGAGATTGTTACACAGTTGATACAGAGAGTGCTACATGGCTGATAGAGATTGTTACACAGTTGATACAGAGAGTGCTACATGGCTGATAGAGATTGTTACACAGTTGATACAGAGAGTGCTACATGGCTGATACAGAGATTGTTACACAGTTGATACAGAGAGCGCTACACGGCTGATAGAGATTGTTACACAGTTGATACAGAGAGTGCTACGTGGCTGATACAGAGATTGTTACACAGTTGATACAGAGAGTGCTACACGGCTGATACAGAGATTGTTACACAGTTGATACAGAGAGTGCTACACGGCTGATACAGAGATTGTTACACAGTTGATACAGAGAGTGCTACACGGCTGATACAGAGATTGTTACACAGTTGATACAGAGAGTGCTACGTGGCTGATACAGAGATTGTTACACAGTTGATACAGAGAGTGCTACACGGCTGATACAGAGATTGTTACACAGTTGATACAGAGAGTGCTACGTGGCTGATACAGAGATTGTTACACAGTTGATACAGAGAGTGCTACACGGCTGATACAGAGATTGTTACACAGTTGATACAGAGAGTGCTACACGGCTGATACAGAGATTGTTACACAGTTGATACAGAGAGTGCTACATGGCTGATAGAGATTGTTACACAGTTGATACAGAGAGTGCTACATGGCTGATACAGAGATTGTTACACAGTTGATACAGAGAGTGCTACACGGCTGATACAGAGATTGTTACACAGTTGATACAGAGAGTGCTACATGGCTGATACAGAGATTGTTACACAGTTGATACAAAGAGTGCTACATGGCTGATAGAGATTGTTACACAGTTGATACAGAGAGTGCTACACGGCTGATACAGAGATTGTTACACAGTTGATACAGAGAGTGCTACACAGCTGATACATACAGTCAAGACACATGATAAAGAGAATGCTACTTGGCTGATACAGAGAGTTTTATGTGGATGAAACAGAGAGTGCTACATGGCTAATAGATTGCTACAGGGCTAATACAACGAGCGCTAAACGCTGATACAGAGGGTACTACACGGCTGATACAAAGAGTTTTACATGGATGATACAGAGACTGCTACATGGTTGAAACAAAGAGTGCAGCACGGCTGATTCATAGAGTCATGACACATGATAAAGAGAGTGCTACACGCTGATACAAAGAGTTTTACATGGATGATATAGAATGTGCTACAAGGTAGCGTGATAGGGAGAGTGCTGCACGGCTGGTGCAGAGATTGTTACACGGCAGACAGAGTGCTAATTGGCTGATACAGAGAGTGCTAGATGGCTGAAACAGAGAGTGTTACATGGATGATACAGAGAGTGCTACAAGGTAGCATGATAGGGAGAGTGTTACATGGCTGATGCAGAGCTTGCTGCATGGCTTATACAGGGAGTACTACACAGCTAATGCAGAGAGTGTTATATGGCAGACAGAGTGCTAATTAGCTGATATAGAGAATGCTACATGGCTGATACAGAGAGTGATACAGGGGTAATGCAGATGGGCTGCATGGCTGATAGTGAGAGTGCTACACACTGATACAGAAAGTGCTACACGGCTAATACCAAAGTGCTGCACTACTAAGACAAGAGAGTGCTATGCAACTGATATAGAGTGTGTGAAATAGCTGATACAGAGTGTGCTACAGGGCTGATACAGAGAGTGCTTCCTAACTAATACAGAGAGTGCTACATGGCTGATTCAGAGAGAGTCACAAAGCTGATATTGAATGTGTTACACAGCTGATACAGAGAATGATACATGGCTGATCTAGAGGAAGACATAAGTTTGATACAGAAAGTGCTAAATGGCTGATACCAAGAGTACTATACAGCTGATTCAGAGGGTGTTACACGGCTGATACGAAGAGCAAGACAGAACGAGTGCTAAGTTTCTGATACAGAGAGTGCTACACCATTGATACAGAGAGTACTAAATTTCTGATACAGAGAGTGCGACATGGCTGATACAGATAGTGCTACATGGCTGATACAGAGTGTGTTACATGGCTGATACGGAGAGTGCTAGATGGCTGATACAGAGAGCGCTACATGGCTGACAAAGATCGTGCAGCACGGCTGATGCAGAGAGTGTTACACAACTAATAAAGCGAGTGTTCTACAGCTGATACAAAGAGTGCTACATGACTGACACAGAAGGTGCTACACAGCTGGTAGAGAGCTTTACATGGATAATACAGAGGGTGCAGCATGGCTGATATAGAGAGTGTTACACAGCCGATACAGAGAGTGCAACACTGTTGATATAGTGAGTGCTATACGACTGATAGAGAGAGTGTTACACAGCTGATACAAAGAGTGCTACATGCTTGATTCAGAGAGCGCTACAGGGTAGCATGATAGGGAGAGTGCTACTCGGCTGCTACAGAGAGTGCTATACGGCTAATAGAGGGAGTGCTGCAGGTCTGCTACAGAGAGTGTTACACGGCTGATGCGGAGAGTGCTACATGACTAATGCAGAGAATGATACATGGCTGACACAGAGAGTGATACACGTCAATACAGAGAGTGCTACACAGCTGATACAGAGAGTGCAGCACAGCTGATATGAAAAGTGTTACACAACTGATACAGAGAGTATTACACAGCTAATACAGAGAGTGTTACACAACCGATACAGAGAGTATTACACAGCTAATACAGAGAGTGTTACACAACCGATACAGAGAGTATTACACAGCTAATACAGAGAGTATTGCACAACCGATACAGAGAGTATTACACAGCTAATACAGAGAGTGTTACACAACCGATACAGAGAGTATTACACAGCTAATACAGAGAGTATTGCACAACCGATACAGAGAGTATTACACAGCTAATACAGAGAGTGTTACACAACCGATACAGAGAGTATTACACAGCTAATACAGAGAGTATTGCACAACCGATACAGAGAGTATTACACAGCTAATACAGAGAGTGTTACACAACCGATACAGAGAGTATTACACAGCTAATACAGAGAGTGTTACACAACTGATACAGAGAGTATTACACAGCTAATACAGAGAGTGTTACACAACCGATACAGAGAGTATTACACAGCTAATACAGAGAGTGTTACACAACCGATACAGAGAGTATTACACAGCTAATACAGAGAGTGTTACACAACCGATACAGAGATTATTACACAGCTAATACAGAGAGTGTTACACAACCGATACAGATAGTATTACACAGCTAATACAGAGAGTGTTACACAGCTGATATAGAGAGTGCTACATGACTGATACAGAGAATGCCACATGACTGATACAGAGAGTGCTACATGACTGATACAGAGAGTGCTACATGACTAATACAGAGAGTGCCACACGAATGATACAGAGAGTGCTACACTGTTGATACAGAGGGTGTGAAACAGCTGATGCAGAGTGTGCTACAGGGCTGATAAAAAGAGTGCTAAAGGCTGATACAGAGAGTTCTACACACTAATACAGTGAAGGCTCCATGGCTTATACAGATAGCGCTACACTGCTGATACAGACAGTGCAGCACAGCTGACACAGAGAGTACTATATGGCTGATAGAGGGAATGGTACAGGGCTGACAGAGAGAGTGTTACATTGCTGATACAGAGAGTGCTATAAGGCTGATACAGAGAGTGCTATCTGGCTGATAGTGAGAATGCTACAGGGCTGATACAGAGAGTGCTACAGGGGTGATACAGGGAGTGCTAGATGGCTGGTATAGAGAGTGCTGCATGGTTGATACAGAGTGTGTTACACAGCTGACACAGAGAATGCTAGATAGCTGATACTGATCGTGCAGCACAGCTGATGCAGAGAGTGTTACACAACTGATATAGACAGTTTTCCATAGCTGATACAGAGAGTAATACATGACTGATACAGAGGGTGCTACATGGCCGGTACAGAGTTTTACATGGGTAAAGCAGAGAGCGCTACATGGCTGATACAGAGAGTGCTACACAGCTGATATGGAGAGTGCCAAATGGCTGATACAGCTAGTGCTAAATTTCTGATACAGAGAGGGCTACATGGCTGATATGGAGAGTGCTATATGGCTGATACAGAGAGTGCTACACAGCTAATATGGCGAGTGCCAAATGGCTGATACAGCTAGTGCTAAATTTCTGATACAGAGAGGGCTACATGGCTGTTATGGAGAGTGCTATATGGCTGATAGTGAGTTCTACATGGCTGGTACAGAATGTTCTATACAGCTTAAACAGAGAGTCCTTCGTGGCTGACAGAGTGAGCTATACAGCGTATGTAGAGAGTGCAACAGCTGATATGGAGAGTGCGATACAGCTGACACAAGAGCGCTACGTGGCTTATACAGAGACTGCTACATGGTTAATGTTGAGAGTGCGACAGGGCTAATACAGAGAGTGCTAGACGGCTGATACAGTGAGTGCTACATGGCTCATACAGAGAATGTTACATGGATGATACAGAGAGTTCTACATGGCTTATACAGAGAGTGCAGCATAACTGATATGGAGAGTGTTACACAGCCGATACATGGCTGATACAGTATTACACAACTTATACAGAGATTGTTACACAGCTAATACAGGAATTGCAACGTGGCTGAGACAGAGAGTGTTTCACAGCTGATACAGAGAGTGATACACAGCTATATAGAGAGTGCTACAGAGCTGATAGAGAGAGTATTACACAGCTAACACAGAGAGTGCCACCAGGCTGATACAGAGGATGACTTAAGTTTGATACAGAAAGTGCTAGACGGACGATACCAAGAGTGCTAGATGTCTAAGACAGAGAGCAGTATATGGCCGATACAGAGAGTGCTACATAGCTGATACAGAGGGTACTATACAGCTGACTCAGAGAGTGCTAAACAGCTGATTTGAAGAGCGCAAAATGGCTGATACAGCGAGTGCTAGGTTTCTGATACAGAGAGTGCTACACCACTGATGCAGAGTGCTAAATTTCTGACACAGAGAGGGCTACATGGCTGATATGGAGAGTGCCAAATGGCTGATACAGCTAGTGCTAAATTTCTGATACAGAGAGGGCTACATGGCTGATATGGAGAGTGCCAAATGGCTGATACAGAGAGTGCTACACAGCTGATATGGAGAGTGCCAAATGGCTGATACAGCTAGTGCTAAATTTCTGATACAAAGAGGGCTACATGGCTGATACGGAGAGTGCTAGATGGCTGATAGTGAGTTCTACACGGCTGATACAGAATGTTCTATACAGCTTAAACAGAGAGTCCTTCGTGGCTGACAAGAGTGAGCTATACAGCGTATGTAGAGAATGCAACACAGCTGATATGGAGAGTGCGATACAGCTGACACAAGAGCGCTACGTGGCTTATACAGAGACTGCTACATGGCTAATGTTGAGAGTGCGACAGGGCTAATACAGAGAGTGCTACATGGCTCATACAGAGAATGTTACATGGATGATACAGAGAGTTCTACATGGCTTATACAGAGAGTGCAGCATAACTGATATGGAGAGTGTTACACAACCGATACATGGCTGATACGGTGTTACACAGCTTATATAGGAATTGTTACACAGCTAATACAGGAAGTGCAACATGGCTGAGACAGAGAGTGATACACAGCTATATAGAGAGTGCTACAGAGCTGATAGAGAGAGTATTACACAGCTAACACAGAGAGTGCCACAAGGCTGATACAGAGGATGACTTAAGTTTGATACAGAAAGTGCTAGACAGATGATACCAAGAGTGCTAGATGTCTAAGACGGAGAGCAGTATATGGCCGATACAGAGAGTGCTACATGGCTGATACAGAGGGTACTATACAGCTGACTCAGAGAGTGCTACACAGCTGATTTGAAGAGCGCAAAATGGCTGATACAGCGAGTGCTAGGTTTCTGATACAGAGAGTGCTACACCACTGATACAGAGTGCTAAATTTCTGATACAGAGAGGGCTACATGGCTCATACAGAGAGGATTACACAGCTGATGCAGAGTGTTATACGGCAGACAGAGTGCTAATTGGATGATACAGAGAGTGATATAGGGCTAATGTAGACGGCCTGCATGGCCGATAGTGACAGTGCTGCACATGCTGATACGAAAAGTGCTGCACGACTAAGACAAGAGATTGCGACAAGGCTGATACAGGGAGTGCCAGACAGCTGATACAGAGAGTGTTACATGGCTGATACAGAAAGCACCAGACAGCTGATACAGGGAGTGTTCCACAGCTGATAAAGAGAGTTCTAAATTGCTGATAGAGATAACACTATAGGGCTGATAAAGAGAGTGCTGCATGGCTGATGCAGAGAGTGTTTCACAGCTGATACGGAGAATGCTGCATGGCTGATACAGAGAGTGTTACACAGCTGACACAGAGAGTTCTATACAGCTTATACAGAGAGCCCTCCCGGCTGACACAGACAGAGCTATCAGCAGAGATATGGAGAGAGCAATGCAGCTGACACAAGAGCGCTTTGCGGCTTATACAGAGACTGCTACA
This sequence comes from Cetorhinus maximus, assembly GCF_964194155.1. Lineage (NCBI taxonomy): Eukaryota > Metazoa > Chordata > Chondrichthyes > Lamniformes > Cetorhinidae > Cetorhinus > Cetorhinus maximus. The sequence goes on along the minus strand of NC_135895.1, from coordinate 74,239,027 downwards.
CGACTGATACAGAGAGTGCTACACGACTGATACAGAGACTGCTACACGACTGATACAGAGACTGCTACACGACTGATACAGAGAGTGTTACATGACTGATACAGAGACTGCTACACGACTGATACAAAGAGTGCTACACGACTGATACAGAGACTGCTACATGACTGATACAGAGACTGCTACACGACTGATACAAAGAGTGCTACACGACTGATACAGAGACTGCTACATGACTGATACAGAGACTGCTACATGACTGATACAGAGAGTGTTACACGACTGATACAGAGACTGCTACATGACTGATACAAAGAGTGCTACACGACTGATACAGAGACTGCTACATGACTGATACAGAGACTGCTACACGACTGATACAGAGAGTGCTACACGACTGATACAGAGAGTGCTACACGACTGATATAGAGAGTGCTACACGACTGATACAGAGAGTGCTACATGACTAATCCAGAGAGTGCCACAGGGTAGCATGATAGGGAGAGTGTTACATGGCTGATGCAGATATTGCTACATGGCTTATACAGGGAGTACTACACGGCTGATACAGAGAGTGTTATATGGCAGACAGAGTGCTAATTAGCTGATACAGTTAATGCTACATGGCTGATACAGAGAGTGATACAGGTGTAATGCAGGTGGTCTGCATGGCTGATGGTGAGACTGCTGCAAGCTGATACAGAAAGTGCTACACAACTGATACAGAGGGTGCTACACAGCTGGTACTGCGTTATACATGGATAATACAGAGAGTGCTACATGGCTGATGCAGAGAGTGCTACATGACTGATACAGAGAGTGCTACGCAACTGATACAGAGAGTGCTACATGACTAATGCAGAGAGTGCCACACGACTGATACAGAGAGTGCTACACGACTGATATAGAGAGTGCTATATGATGGATACAGAGACTGCTCCATGACTAATGCAGAGAGTGCTACAAGACTGATACAGAGAGTGCTACACGACTGATACAGAGAGTGCTACATGACTGATACAAAGAGTGCTACATGACTGATACAGAGACTGCTACATGACTAATGCAGAGAGTGCTACAAGACTGATACAGAGAGTGCTACACGACTGATACAGAGAGTGCTACATGACTGATACAAAGAGTGCTACATGACTGATACAGAGACTGCTACATGACTAATGCAGAGAGTGCTACAAGACTGATACAGAGAGTGCTACACGACTGATACAGAGAGTGCTACATGACTGATACAAAGAGTGCTACATGACTGATACAGAGACTGCTACATGACTAATGCAGAGAGTGCTACAAGACTGATACAGAGAGTGCTACACGACTGATACAGAGACTGCTACATGACTGATGCAGGGAGTGCTACATGACTGATACAGAGAGTGCTACACGACTGATACAGAGACTGCTACACGACTGATACAGAGAGTGCTACACGACTGATACAGAGGATGTGAAACAGCTGATGCAGAGTGTGCTACAGGGCTGATAAAAAGAGTGCTAAAGGCTGATACAGAGAGTTCTACACACTAATACAGTGAAGGCTCCATGGCTGATACAGATAGCACTACACTGCTGATACAGACAGTGCAGCACAGCTGACACAGAGAGTACTATATGGCTGATAGAGGGAATGGTACAGGGCTGACAGAGAGAGTGTTACATTGCTGATACAGAGAGTGCTTCATGACTAATGCAGAGAGTGCCACACGACTGATACAGAGAGTGCTACACGACTGATACAGAGAGTGCTACACGACTGATACAGAGAGTGCTACACGACTGATACAGAGAGTGCTACACGACTGATACAGAGACTGCTACACAACTGATACAGAGAGTGCTACACGACTGATACAGAGACTGCTACACGACTGATACAGAGACTGCTACACGACTGATACAGAGTGTGCTACACGACTGATATGGAGAGTGCTACACGACTGATACAAAGAGTGCTACACGACTGATACAGAGAGTGCTACACGACTGATACAGAGAGTGCTACATGACTAATCCAGAGAGTGCCACAGGGTAGCATGATAGGGAGAGTGTTACATGGCTGATGCAGATATTGCTACATGGCTTATACAGGGAGTACTACACGGCTGATACAGAGAGTGTTATATGGCAGACAGAGTGCTAATTAGCTGATACAGTTAATGCTACATGGCTGATACAGAGAGTGATACAGGGGTAATGTAGGTGGTCTGCATGGCTGATGGTGAGACTGCTGCATGCTGATACAGAAAGTGCTACACAGCTGATACAGAGGATGCTACACAGTTGGTACTGCGTTATACATGGATAATACAGAGAGTGCTACATGGCTGATGCAGAGAGTGCTACAGAGCTGATACAGAGGGTACTATACAGCTGATTCAGAGGGTGCTCCACAGCTGATAAGAAGAGCGCAAAATGGCTGTACAGCGAGCACTAAATTTCTGATTCAGAGACTGCTACACGGCTGATACAGAGTGTGCTACACAGATGATAAAGAGTGAGAAGCACAGCTGATACAGAGAGTGTTACATGGCTGATATAGGAAGTGCCACAAGGCTGATACAGAAGTTGACATAAGTTTGATACAGAAAATGCTGGATGGCTGGTACCAAGAGTGCTACATGACTAAGACAGAGAGCATTACAGGACTGATACAGCAGGTGCAAAACAGCTGGTAAAGAGCGCTACACAGATGATACATAGGGTGTTACACGGATCATACAGAGAGTGCTGCACTGCTGATACATAGAGTGTTACACAGCTGATACAGCAGGTACTACAGGGCTGATACAGAGAGTGTTACATGACTGATACAGAAGGTGCTTTACGCTAATACAGCAGGTATTACACAGCCGATAGATGGAGTACTACGCGGATGATACAGAGTGCCAGACGGTTGATACTGAGAGTGCTACATGGCTAATACAAAGAGCGCCAGACAGCTGTTACAGAAGTGTTACACAGCTGATACAAAGAGTGCTATACAGCTGATACAGAGAGTGCTATACGGCTGATACAGAAAGACCACTAGAGGGCAGATACAGACAGTGCTAAATGGCTGATAAAGAGAGTGCTACACAGTTTATACAAAGACTCCTCCACAGCTGATGCAGCGCAAGCGACACAGAGAGTGCAGCACAGCTGATGTGGAGAGTGCAATACGGCTGACACAAGAGCACTATGTGGCTTATACAGAGAGTGCTAGATGGCTGATGTAGAGAGTGTAACAGGTCTAATACAGAGAGCGCTACACAACTGAAACATAGAGTGCTACATAGCTGATACAGAGGGTGCTACACTGATGATACAGAGTGAGAAGCATGGCTGATACAGAGAGTGTTACATGACTGTTATAGGAGGTGCCACAAGGCTGATACATAAGTTTGATACAGAAAGTGCTGGATGGCTGGTACCAAGAGTGCTACATGACTAAGACAGAGAGCATTACAGGGCTGATACAGCGAGTGTGAAACAGCTGGTAAAGAGCGCTACACAGATGATACATAGGGTGTTACACAGCTGATAAAGCAGGTACTACAGGGCAGATACAGAGAGTGCTACACGCTAATACAGCAGGTACTGCACAGCTGATAGATAGAGTACTACACAGATGATACAGAGAGCACCAGATGGCTGATACTGAGAGCACTACATGGCTAACACAGAGAGCACCAGACAGAAGACTGTTACAGAAGTGTTACACAGCTGATACAAAGAGTGCTATACAGCTGGTACAGTGAGTGTTATATGGCTAAATGACAGAGAGCACTGCATGGCTGATACAGAGAGTGTTACACAGTTGATGCAGAGAGTGCTTGATGGCTGATACAGAGAGTGCTGCATGGCTGATACAGAGAGTGTTACACAGTTGATGCAGAGAGTGCTTGATGGCTGATACAGAGAGTGCTACATGGCTGGTACAGAGAGTTCTACACAGCTGATACAGGGAGTGCTGCATGGCTGATACAGAGAGTGTTACACAGTTGATGCAGAGAGTGCTTGACGGCTGATACAGAGAGTGCTGCATGACAGATACAGAGAGTGTTCTACACAGCTGATACTGATAGTGCTGCATGGCTAATACAGAGAGTGCTACATGGCTGGTACAGAGAGTTCTACACAGCTGATACAGAGAGTACTGCATGGCTGATACAGAGAGTGATACATGGCTGATACAATGAGTGCTAAGTTTGTGATACAGAGACTGCTACACGGCTGATACAAAGAGTGCTATACCGCTTATACAGAGAGTGCCCGACGGCTGATACAGACAGCACTACACAACTAATACTGAGGTGCAGATGGCTGATACAGAGAGCACCAGACAGCTGATACAGAGAGTTCTACATGGCTGATACAGAGAGTGCTACACAGCTGATATAGAGAGTGCTATGCACTGATACAGCAGGTACTACATGGCTGATACAGAGAGCGCCGGACAGCTGATACAGAGAATGCTACATGTCTAATACAGAGAGTACCAGACAGCTGATGATGAGAGAGTGTTACACGGCTGATACAGAGAGCGCCAGACAGCTGAGACAAAGTGTTACACAGCTGATAAAAAGAGTGCTATATGGCTGATAGGGAGAATGCTACAGGGCTGATACAGAGAGTGTTATACAGCTGATACAGAGAGTGCTATATGGCTGATAGGGAGAATGTTACAGGGCTGATACAGAGAGTGTTATACAGCTGATACAGAGAGTGCTATATGGCTGATAGGAAGAATGCTACAGGGCTGATACAGAGAGTGCTACATGACTGATACAGAGAGTGCTACATGACTGATACAGAGAGTGCTGCACAGCTGATACAGAGAGTATTAAACAGCGATACAGAGAGTGCCAGATGGCTGATACAGAGAGGGTTACATGGCTGATACAGAGAGTTTTCCACGGTTGATGCAGAGAGTGCTGCATGGCTGACACAGAGAGTGCTACATGGCTGATACAGGGAGTGCCAGATGGCTGATACAGGGAGTGCTACACGGCTGAAACAGAGAGTGGAGTATGGCTGATACATAGAGTGAAGATACATGATAAAAGAATGCTTCTCAGCTGATACAGAGAGCGCTACATGGCTAAAACAGAGAATGCTATATGGCTGATAGAGCTCTACAGGGCTGATACAGAGAGTACCACATGTCTGATACAGAGAGTTCTATATGGCTTGTACAGAGAGAACTACATGTCTGACACAGGGAGTTCTACATGGCTGATATGGAGAGTACTACATGTCTGATATAGAGAGTTCTACATGGCTGATACAGCAACTGTTACACAGATGATACAGAGTGCTACACGGATGACACAGTGAGTGCTAGATAGCTGATGCAAAGTGTGCTACACAGCCGATGCATAGAGTGCTACATGGCTGATACAGAGAGTGCAATACAGTTGATACAGTGATTGTTACACGGTTGACACATACAGTGCTACATATCTGATACAAAGAGTGCTACATAGCTGATACACAGTGTGCTACTTGGCTGATGTTGAGAGTGCTACATGGATGACACTGAGATTGTTACACAGATGATACAGATAGAGCTACACAGCTGATACAGAGTGCTACATGACTGCTGCATGGCTAACAACAGAGAGAACTACATGACTGATACAAAGGATGCTACACGGCTGAAACAGAGAGTGTTACATACTGATATCAAGAGTGCTACTTAGCTGATATTGAGACTGCCACATGGCAGATACAGAGTGTTTCTCGCTGATGCAGAGAGTGCAACACAGGGATATAGGGAGTCCTACATGGTGGATGAAAAGGTTACGACACGTCTGTTAAAGAGAGTTCTACATGGATGATACAGAGAGTGTTACACAGATGATACAGTGAGTGTTACATGGATGGCACAGAGACAGCTACACAGCTGATAGTAATCTACACAACAGATACAGAGAGTGCTACATTGTTCAGGCTGAGACTGCTACATGGCTGACGGAGAGAGTGTTACACAGATGATACAGAGAGCGCATGAAAGCAGATATAGAGAGTACCAAATGGCTGATATAGAGAGTATTAAATGGTTGATACAGAGATTGCTACACAGCAGATACAGAGGGTGCCACATGGGTGATACAGAGAATGATACATGATTGACACTGATAGTGCTACACAGTTGATACAGAGAATGATGCATGGCTGATGCAAACAGTGCTATACATCTGATAGAGAAATTGTTACATAGTTGACACAAAGGGTGCTAGGTGGCTGATACAGAGATTTCTACTTGGCTGATGCAAAGACTGTTAAACACATGATACACAGAGTGCTACATGACTAATGCAGAGTGCTACATGGCTAATGCAGAGTGCTACATGGATGTTACATTGAGTGCTACACAGCTTATACAGAGAGTGCTACATTTCTGATACAGAAAATTATGCATGGCTGATACAGAGACTGCTACATGGCTAATACAGAGAGTGCTACATAGCTGATACAGAGATTGCTACACGGCAGTTGCGAGAGCCCTATATGGCTGATACAGTCATTGCTACTGAGCTGATGTAGAGGGTAATACATGGTTAATACAGACAGTGGTACCAAGAGTGCTCCATGGCAGATACTGGGAGCGCCACACAACTGGTACAGAGAGTCCTACATGGTCGATAGAGAGAGTGCTACACAACTAGTACAGAGAGTGCTACATGGCTGATACAGAGAATGCTACACTGCTGATAAAGAAAGTGCTATATGGCTGATACAGAGATTCCTACATCGCTGATACAGAGAGTGCTACACAGCTGATACAGAGAGTGTTCCATGTCTGATACAGAGAGTGCTACAATGCTGACAAAGAAAGTGCTACATGGCTGATACAGAGCTTGGTACACGGTTGATACAGAAAGTGCTACATTTCTGATACAGACAGTGCTACACGGCTGATACAGAGAGTGCTACACAGCTGATTCAGAGAGTGCTACACAGCTGATACAGAGAGTGCTACATGGCTGATACAGAGAATGCTACACAGCTGTTTCAGAGATTGCTACATGGCTGATAAAGAAAGTGCTACATGGCTGATACAGAGATTGGTACGTGGCTGATACAGAGAGTCCCACATTTCTGACACAGAGAGTGCTACACGGCTGATACAGGGAGTGCTACACGGCTGATACAGAAAGTACTACAAGACTGAAATAGAGGGTGCTACACGGCTGATACAGTGAGTGCTACACGGCTGATACAGCGAGTGCTACACGACTGATACAGAAAGTGCTACATGGCTGATTCAGAGAGTGCTATATGGCTGGTACAGAAAGTGCTGTATGGCTGATACTGAGAATCCTACACAGCTGATACAGAGAGTGCTACAGGGCTAATACAGAGGCTGATACAGGGATAATAGGAACAGTGGTAAATGGTTGATACTCTGAGTGCTACATGGATGATGCAGAGGGCGATATACTTTGATGCATAGAGTGCTACATGGCTGACACAGAAAGTGTCTGATACAGTGAGTGCTACATGGTTGATACAGAAGGTGCTACATGCCTGAAAAGAGATTGCTACACAGTTGATACAGAAGGTGCAATGTGTCTGATACAGAGAGTGGTACATGCCTAATACAGGGACTACTACTTGGTTGATACAGTGAGTGCTACATGGCTGATACAAAGACCACTACATGGCTTATACAGAGACTGCTACATGGCTGATACAGATGGTGCTACATGGTTGATACAGAATGTGCTCCCTGTCTGATTCAGATAGTGTTACATGGTTGATACAGAAGGTGCTACATGTCTGATACAGAGTGTGTTACATGTCTGATATAGAAAGTGCTACGTGGTTGATACAGAAGGTGCTATGTGTCTGATATAGAGAGTGCCAAGTGTCTGATACAAACAGTGCTACTTGCCTGATACAGAAAGTGATACATGTCTAATACAGATAGCGCTATGTGTCTGACACAGAGTGCTACGTGTCTGACACAGAGAGTGCTTCATGCCTGATATAGAGAGTGCTACTGGCCTGTTACAGAGAATGTTACATGGTTAATACCGAAGGTGCTATGTGTCTGATACAGAGAGTGCTGTCTGTCTGATACAGAGTGTGTTACATGGTTGATACAGAAGGTGCTACATGTCTGACACAGAGAGTGCTACATGCTTGTTTAAATTGAGCTGCAGGGCTTTAACCAGTCAAATAAATTACGGACTTGTATTTGCATAGTACCTTGCACAACCACCGTACCTATTAGGGCACTACACAAACAATGTAGTTCTTTTGAATTTGAGTTACTGTTGTAATATCAGGAACCTGGCAGCCAGTTTGCACACAGCAAGATCCCACAACCAGCAATGTGACAATGACCTAATAATCAGTTTTTGTGAAGTTGGTTGAGGGATAATTATTGATCTAGGAGAACAGCTGCATTTTTCATGCTCCTCTTCAACATACTGATATGTGAGGGTTTAACATCTCATCCGAATGTCAACACCTCTGACTGTGCAGCACTCTCCCAGAGTTACAGTGGCAGCTGATAATGTTTTGCTCAGCCCTGACTTGGGACTTGAACCCACCACCATAGCCACTGAACCCAGGTTGGCACACAATAGTTAACACATACCCCCAGTAACCTTTTCAGGGGAAAGTACAGCTTTCTGTGCCTGTGCTGTTCAAAACAACTTAAGCAGAACCTCCGTGGTGTGTAGACCCTTGTGTGTGGATATAATTGTGTCGTGAAGAGACATCTCTCCCTGTGCCTCCAAGACAGACTCCTCCATATCCTCCATTATCCAAAATACATCAATTCCAGTGGATAAATCTGTGATCTCATTACAAAGCAGTAAGTTGGTTACAGCTGAATTATATTCGCAGCAAAAGGCCTGAATGAACCCCAAACTGCATGGCCAGAATTGCATCAACATCCAATCATAGCACAGAACATGTGACATCTGCCTCAGGAATATTTTGTCAGGGATATCTTCCCGAGGAATATTTGCCTGAGGGATATTGGCCTGAAGAATATTTGCCTCAGAGATCTCTGCCTTAGGGATATCTGCCTCAGGAAGATCTGTTTGACTGATAGCTGCCTCAAAGATATCTGCCTGAGGGACATCTGCCTGAGGGATATCTGCCTGAGGGATATCTGCCTGAGGGATATCTGCCTGAGGGATATTTGCCTGAGGGATATTTGCCAGAATTTTGTCACAATCTCCAAAGATTCAAACTTCCAGTTGATAGCTGAAAAAATGACATGACAAGATTGCTTAAAACTTTTTGAAACTTTTACTGTAACAACTGATTAAGAAACACTTGAGTGAACACTATTTTCTTTTTTTAGGGAACTTATAATTTACACGACAGAAAGTGATGTTCCCCTTAAATATTTATCATCCATCACACTCTCCCCAGAATTACAGCCCTTTCAACAAATAGTCAATAGTTGCTTCTAGCTTTCGATAGGCTTCTGTATCCCCATCTCACTAAGCAATAACTTCAAGTGACCATCTCCAGGCTCTTTCCTCATTTTATTGAGAGTTTCTTAAATCCGCTAACAGCAGTAAAGTCTGTTCTGATGATTCTCCTTCCCCCTTGCCATGCCAGGATGAATCTTCCAGAATCAGTAGAAGGCTGCAGGACACATCTCTTCAACTAGAGACCATCTTCCTCCAGCATCTGGCTGTGATAGCTCATAAAGTCCAGAAGCCTTTTCTCTCTGCTGATCTCACAGAACTCCTGTTTATCTGAGATATTCATTGATTTGTAGGGAAGCCTGTAACCGGATCTCAAAAATAGCTTCCTCTGTCCTCATCCCCATGGCGATATGAAATGCCTCAATCTGTACCTAGATAGAAATACTAATTAGCTCCTTGAGAGACCAACTCTCTTTCATCTTAAACATTTTTTTAATGCGTTCATGGGATGTGGGCATTGCTGGCTAGGGCAGCATTTATTCCCCATCCCTAATTGCCCTTGAGAAGGTGCTGGTGAGCTGCCTTCTTGAACCGCTGCAGTCCATGTGCTGTAGGTACACCCACAGCACTGTTGGGGAGGGAGTTCCCGGATTTTGACCCAACGACAGTGAAGGAAAGGCGATATATTTCCAAACCAGGATGGTGAGTGGCTTGGAAGGGAACTTCCAGGTGGTGGTGTTCCCATCTATCTGCTGCCCTTGTCCTTCTAGATGTTAGTGGTCATGGGTTTGGAAGGTGCTGCCTAAGGAACCTTGGTGAGGATCTGCAATACATCTTGTAGATGGTACACACTGCTGTCACTGTGCGTCAGTGGTGGAGAGAGTGAATGTTTGTTGGAAGGGTGCTAATCAAATGGGCCGCTTTGTCTTGGATGGTGTAGAGTTTCTTGAGTGTTGTAGGAGCTGCACTCATCCAGACAAGTGGAGAGTGTTCCATCACACTCCTGACTTGTGCCTTGTAGATGGTGGACAGTTCTTTGGGGAGTCAGGAGGTGAGTTACTTGCTGCAGGATTCCTAGCCTCTGACCTGCTGTTGCAGCCACAGTATTTATATTGTCACGACTCACTGGGGATAGTACACAGTAATATCAAGCCGCACTGTTCCCCAAGCCATAACCAATGTGAGAAGTTTGATTAGACACCAGATTGCCCCAATTCTACCTAACTGGCTAATTTAGGTTAACAGAATACCAGCATCAGGTTTGTAAACTTAACAAGTAAATAACTGTTTATTAAACAAATTGTCTAACCAGTGGCAAAAGAAAGAAATGAGCTGCTGACTTTTAACTCTATAACCTAAACTCTACCCCTTCTTAACCCCCGCCCACACACACACACACACACACACACACACACAAACGTGCGACATACTTTGATTAACTTTGATGATTTCTTCCAAATTTCTTGCAGGTTGTTGTGGCTGACACGAGGTGGTCTCCCAGCACTTGCAGTCTGTGGTTCTCTGGTTGAAACTTGCTTTTAATGTCTCTACTGCTGATTGCCCCTTTTTCCTCCTGACTGGGGTTTCTCAAAGAAAGCAGGATACAGTGATGAGAGGAATAGCCAGCTAGCTGCTATGGTAGGATTACTGGAGTCTTACAAACACAGGAGAGAGAGGTTTCAGGTCTTTCCTCTTTTCAGGCCAGGAGCTGATCTACTGCACTATCCTCACACAAAACCTGGCCACTTGGTCAGGAGCTAATCAAAACGCCTTTGCTAGGCAGTCTGCTCTTAAACCAGGTCACCTTTCCAGTACCATTCTGTCCAATCTGGCACACACTGCTCCTGGAGATAGCAACATTGTAGATTTTCTTCTTCCTGCTCCGGTGAACACCTCGTTTAAACTGCAGCCATGGTAGTTTTTAAAGCCACAGTCCAAGGAAAAATAAAACTATGTTCTTTACATTCCTCTACCTTTGAAAAGTTGAAACGCTATTTTTAAAATGCATTTCATCACAGGGAATGTGATACATAGACAACAAATATGAGACTTACACTCATTCATCCATCCTTTCCCCTTATACAATCTTAAGTATTAACATTTCAGTAATTTACCCCCAGGACAATGCCTGTATCTTTACCGGCAACGTGAACAATCTTTACATTGGATGTTTGAAACAATAGACTCCATCTAAACAGTCTTGCATTTTGAGTTTAAACTTCGCAATGAACACCAGGGGATTATGGTCAGTGTAGATTAGTGTTTCTTTGTTATCGTGTCGGACATAAACTTCAAAGTGTTGAAAAGACAACAGCGATGCCAGAGGTTCCTTTTCGACTGTAGAGTACTTCCTCTGATATTGATTTATTTTCTTAAAAGAGTACCCCACCGGCTTCTCTGTCCCTAATTGATCATCTTGTAATAGGACCGCACCTACCCTCAAGTCGCTAGCATCAATTACCATTTTGAAAGGTTTGGTAAAGTCAGGAGCGGCCAGCACTGGTTCATTCATAAAGATTGCCTTCAGCTTTTCAAAGGCTGCTTAGCATTCTGCTGACCATACCACTTTTGTCTGCTTTCTTAACAAATTGGTGTGAGATACAGCTATTGCATTGAAATTAGGCACAAACTTCCTATAAAACCCACGCATTCCTAACAATTTCTCATTTGGTTTTAGGAGTGGGAAATTCTATTGGGGCATTCACTTTTGCTGTTCTCAATGCGGCCTCGGTGACTTACCTTTGCTTTTGCAAATTTGCTTTTAGCTAGATTTATGAAAAAAACCAGCTAATTGCAGTTGTTCAAACAGGTCCTCCAATTGCTTCACATATTCTTCCCATGTGTTACTATATATTGTGACATTGTCTAAATAAACCACACAGTTGGGTACTTCAGCTACGACTTGATTCATAAGTCTCTGGAATGTAGCTGGGGCGTTTTTAAACCCAAAGGGCATGATTAGATATTGATGCAACCCACTTGGTGTAACAAAGGCAGATATTTCTTCAGCCCTCGAGGTTAATGGTACTTGCCTGTATCCCTTCAATAGATCAATTTTAGAAAGAAATGAGGACCCTGCCAACCCTATCGATGCAACCTTCCAACCGAGGAATTGGGTACAACTCTGTCCTCGTTACTACAGTCACTTTCCTGTAGTCTATACAACATTGAGTGGCTTAGGAACCAACATGACCGGTGAAGTCCAGCTGCTTTGTCTGGGCTCAGTCAATCTATTTTCTAGCATATATTGGATCTCTGTTTCTAACTGAGCTCGCTTTTCTGGGCTCAACCGATAATGATGTTGTTTTATTGGCACTGAGTCTCCTAGGTCCACATCATGTTTAGCTAATGTAGTACAGGTATATCCCTACAAATTTTCTTATGCTTCCTAAGTAACATTATTAAATCTTCCTGTAGTCCTCCCTCTAAATACAAGGACACAGTGTCTAACTGCCCCATTATTTTTGTATTGGCTAGTCGAATTGTATGAGGTTTGCTTTGTGCACTGTCTATTTCTCCTTTTACCTGACTTTTACTGTCTTTGCCATCCTCCACTACTCCTACCATCTGGCACACTTGCTCTTTCTGATCATCTCCTCTGTGATGATATTGCTTCAACATGTTTATGTGACATCACCATTTCTTCTTCCTATGCTCAGGAGTATCTTTCAGGTAACTCACTGCACTGACCCTCCTAACTATTGTGTAGGAGCCACTGAATTTCGCTTTCAGGTGTTCACCCTGCAAAGGTAATAATACCAATACTTCATCTCCTGCTTGGAATGTTCCAGTTGTAGCATGTTTGTCTGCCCATTCTTTCATTCTGGCTTGTGAGATTTTTAAGTGCTCTCGTGCTGCTTTACATGCTCCTGTGAGTCTTTCTAGAGACACGGACACATAATCCAACATGGAGGATTTATCTTTCAGCTTCAGGAACTTTTCTTTAATCAATTTTAATGGACCTCTTATTTCATGACCATAGATCAATTCGAATGGATTAAATCCAGTTGATTCATTTGGAGAATCTCTGGTAGCAAAATAGTAAGAAATCTAATCCTTTGTCCCAATCCATTGGGTATTCATGGCAATAGGTCTTAATCATGGTTTCAAGAGTCTGATGGTATCGCTCTCAAGCTCCCTGTGTCTGTGGCTGATAGGTGGTAGACTTTAGTTGTTTGATACCCAAATTGCAGATTATGTCCTGGAAAATTTTAGACATGAAGTTAGAACCTTGGTCAGATTGTATTTCAATTGATAGGCTGTAACAAGTGAAAAACTAAGTTAACTTTTCCACTATCGCCTTCGCTGTTATTGTACTTAAAGGAATAGCTTCTGGAAATCGGGTTTTCAAATCCATGATTGTAAGGATATGCTAATGTCCTGCTTTTGTTTTGGGTAATGATCCTACACAATCTACTAATACCTGACTAAATGGTTCTTCAAAAACTGGTATGGGTATTAAAGGTGCTGGTTTGATTACATGTTGAGGTTTACCTACTACCTGACATGTATGACATGTTCCACAAAATTGTGCTATGTCTTTATGAAGTCTTGGCCAGGTAAAATGCCTGTTTATTGACGCTTGGGTTTTCTGTATTCTTACATGTCCTGCCATGCGAATCTCATATGCTACTCGCAATACCACCTTACGATATTTGGGCACTACCATTATCTGATGAACAACCGTCCATTCCTCATCCGCAGGTCTGTGATGGTGTTTCCACTTCCTCATCAGAACTCCGTTTTTAAGGTAATAGCACTCTAGGACCCCTTCAGCCTCAGCTTCAGTGTGAGCTGACTGTGCTAACTTGTTTAATTCTGGATCTGCTTTCTGAGCCTCGATTAATGAAGACCTGCCAAACACTTCCTTTGAATTATCCTCATCCTTAAAGAAAATTTTGGCTACTCTAAGATCTGCTCGTAGTATTACTTTGACCTCTGGTGATGGACTTTGTTTAGCCATTGCTCTGCTCGCCACACACTATGGAAAAATACCAGGAACTTGTTCTTGTAACTGCTCCGTTTCTTTAGTCTCTCTCGGACTTTCCGTAATTGTGTGCGAAGCTATAACCTTCACTCCTGCCAAATCATTCCCCAGGAGTAAATCAACTCTATCCATGGGTAATTTCTTAACCACTCCTACAACCACTGATCCAGACAACAAATCACACTCCAATTGCACTTTGTACAATTCAGGATATACTCTCCACTTATCCTGTTTACCAATTCTTTAGCTTTCATTGAAATCTCTGGAGGAAAATTAGATTCTTCTCCAGCAGAGGAGTTTGAGTAGCTCCTGTGTCCCTTAATATATTTAAAGGTTTAGCTGCATCATTTGATGGAAAAGGGGCATCTTCCCTTTAGACGAAAACCTTTTATATCTCTCATCTGCCTTATTCACTTCACCTACATTCACAGCAGTGTTTACCTCCAGACCCTTATTTATAGTTAAAGCTACAATTTGACCAGTAACAGTTTCTTTTTGAGTTCCCTTTTCAGACTCACTCTTACGAACTCCAATAAATCCCATGGGCTTCCCTCGCAACTTCCAGCACTCTGAACGAATGTGTCCCACTTTATTACAATGGTAACACTTTGTCTTTCGAGTTTCACCTCCACCCTCAGTGCCTTCCTTCCTGATCTGGGAAGGAGATCTCAAAGTATTCCTAGCTATCCGTTCTTTACCCTGGCTATTCACCTTCCTTTCACTCTCTCACTTTCTATCCTTTTCAAATTTATGGGGGTGGTTTGGTTTTATGGATCGGCTCAATTGTCAGCCATTACTGCTGCCTTTGGTCTTCAACATGGGTTCTTATTATGGAAGGTAGGGAGTTTTTAATTTCTTCCAAGAGAATGGTCTCTCTGAGAACTTCATAAGTAGTTTCAACTCCTAATGCTCATATCCACCTGTCAAAACTACTTTGCTTAACCCTTTCAAATTCAATATAAATTTGCCCAGGCTGTTTCCTTAAGTTTTGAAACTTTTGTCTATATGCTTCAGGGACCAACTCATTTGCACTCAAAATGGCTTTTTTCACCACATCATAATCCCTAGAAACCTCCTCTGACAGTGAGGCATAAATTTCCTGTGCTCTACCTGTCAATTTGCTTTGCATGGGCAATGTCCAGTTTTCCTTTGGCCAGTTCATCTGTTTCGCTATCTTCCCAAATGAAATAAAGAATGTTTCAACATCCCTTTCCTCAAATTTTGGACAAGCTTGTTCGAATTTAAGCATCTCCCCACTGGGTTCTGATCTGGAAAAAAGTCCTGCCTCACCCACGGGTGTCTCTTTTTTAACTGCAGCTTTTGAAACTGAAATTCTCTGTCTCTCTCTTTTTCTCTTTCCCCCTTTCCTAACGTCGCCATTTCTAATTCCCTCTGGGGATCAAGTTTTCGCATTTCCATTTCTTGTTTTCTTTCCCCTCCTGCCTTTCTGCCTGTTCCCTTTGGAATGTTCTTTCTCTTTCCTTTTCTGTTGCCTCTAGTTCCAAATTTTTTATTTGCAACTGAATTTGAGCCCATTCCAATGAACCAGCCCTCGGAGAACTCGGTCTCTCAGGTATTTCTTCCAGTTTTAAATGCTGTGCCATCTCTTTGGATTATCTCTGCCTTCCTATCTTTAACATGCAATCCTACTCTTAATTTACTTGCCAGTTGGATTAACCTGGCTTTTGGGATCCCTTGTAAAATCGTCAGGGACATCTCTTCCACTTGCAGGAATGTTTTAGCAGTTTCCAGTGTTATCTTAGTTTGATAGTACAAACTGATGTTTCCTTTTAGCTTTTATTACTTACTAAATCTACAAAATTACCAAATAGTCATTGTCTTTTGTTCAAAAAGATCTCTGACTCAAGCCCCCAAATTTTGTCACGGCTCACTGGGGATAGTACACAGTAATATCAAACTGCAGTGTTCCCTGAGCCTTGACCAATGTGAGAAGTTTGATTAGACAACCAGATTGCCCCAATTCTACTTAATTGTTTAATTTAGGTTAACAGAATACGCGCATCAGGTTTGTAAACTTAATAAGTAAATAACTGTTTATTAAACAAATTGTCTGTAACCAGTGGCAAAAGAAAGAAATGAGCTGCTGACTTTTAACTCTATAACCTAAACTCTACCCCTTCTTAACCCCCGCCCACACACACACACACGCGACATACAGAACATGGATTTTAAGGGTGAGATAAAGCAGTTCAGTAGCATCAATCCCGAGTTCAGGATTAGATGGATTAACTTTGATGATTTCTTCCAAATTTCTTGCAGGTTGTTGAGGCTGACACGAGGTGGTCTCCCAGCACTTGCAGTCTGTGTTTCTCTGGTTGAAACTTGGTTTTAATGTCTCTACTGGTGATTGCCCATTTTTCCTCCTGACTGGGGTTTCTCAAAGAAAGCAGGATACAGCGATGTAGGGAATAGCCAGCTAGCTGCTATGGTAGGATTACTGGAGTCTTACACAACACAGGAGAGAGAGGTTTCAGGTCTTTCCTCTTTTCAGGCTAGGAGCTGATCTACTGCACTATCCTCACACAGAACCTGGCCACTTGGTCAGGAGCCAATCCAAACGCCTTTGCTAGGCAGTCTGCTGTTAAACCAGGTCTCCTTTCCAGCACCATTCTGTCCAACCAGGCACACACTGCTCCAGGAGAGAGCAACACTATAGGTTTTCTCTTTCCTGCTCTCATGAACATCAGCCATGGTAGTTTTTAAAGCCACAGTCCAATCTTAAAGCCAAAGTCCAAGATAAAATAAAAATATGTTCTTTATAATATAGCTAATCCAGTTCAGTTTCTGGTGAATGGTAACTCCCAGGATGTTGATTGTGGGACATTCAGCGATGGTAATGCCATTGAATGTCAACAGACAGTGGTTAGGTTCTCTCTTGTTGGAGGTGGTCATCACCTGGCACTTGTGTGGTGCCAATGTTGCTTGCCACTTGTCAGACTCGTCACTTGTCATGAGAGTAAATTTGCAAGGAACTTAAAAGCAGACGGTAAAAGTTTCTATAAGTATGTAAAAAGAAAATGATTGGTGAAGACAAATGTAGGTCCCTTACAGTCTGAAATGGGAGAATTTATAATGGCAACTGGGAAATGGCAGAGCAATTAAACAACGACTTTAGTTCTGTCTTCACGGAGGAAGACACAAATAACTTCCCAGAAATACTAGGGAACCAAAGGTCTAGTGAGAAGGAGGAATTGAAGGAAATTAGTATTACTGAAACAATAGTGCTGGAGAAATTAATGGGACTGAAAGCCAATAAATCCCCATGTTCTAATAGTCTACATCCAGTGTACTAAAGGAGGTGGCCATGGAAATAATGGATGCGTTGATTGTCCTGTTTCAAAATTCTGTAGTTTCTGGAAAAGCACTAGCAGATTGGAGGCAAATGTAAACCCACTATTTAAAAAAGGAGGGAGGGAGAAAGCAGTGAATTACAGACCGGTTAGACTATAAAATGCTAGAGTCCATTATAAAGGATGTGACAACAGGACACTTAAAAAATATCAATGGGATTGGACCAAGTCAACATGGATTTATGAAAGGGAAATCATGTTTGACAAATCTTCTGGAGTTTTTTGAGGAACTAGTAGAATTGATAATGGAGAACCAGCGGATGTGGTGTATTTGGATTTTCAGAAAACTTTTGAACCACATAAGGGGTTAGTGGGTAAAATTAAAGCACAAGGGATTGGGGTTTATCTACTGGCATGGATTGAGAATTGGTTGACAGACGGGAGGCAGAGGGTAGGAATAAATGAGTCTTTTTCGGAGTGGCAGGTGGTGACTAGTGGGGTACCACAGGGATCAGTGTTTGGGCACCAGCTATTCACAATATATATCAATGATTTAGATGAGGGAACCAAATGTAATATTTCCAAGTTTGCTGATAACACAAAACTAGCTGGGAATGTGAGCGATGAGGAGGGTGTTAAGAAGCTTCAAGACGATTTAGACAAGTTGAGTGAGTGGCCAAATACATGGCAGGTGCAGTGTAACATGGATAAGTGTGAAGTTATCCACTTTGGTAGGAAAAACAGAATGGCAGAGTATTATTTAAATGGTGATAGATTGGGAAATGTTGATGTACAAAGGGACCTGGGTGTCCTTGTGCACCAATCACTGAAAGCAAGCATGCAGGTGCAGCAAACAGTTAAAAAGGCAAATAGTGTGTTGGCCTTCCTTGCAAGAGGACTTGAATACAGGAGCAAGGATGTCTTACTGCAGCTGTACAGGGCCTTGGTGAGACCACACCTGGAGTATCGTGTGCAGTTTTGGTCTCCTTACCTAAGAAAGGATATACTTGCCACAGAGGGAGTGCAGTAAAGGTTCACCAGACTGATTCCTGGGATAGCGGGATTGCCATATGAGGGGTGATTTGGCCAACTAGGCCAGTATTCACTGGAGTTTTGAAGAATGAGAGGGGATTTCAATGAAATGTTTAAAATTCTGACAGGGCTGGACAGACTGGATGCAGGGATGATGTTTCCTCTGGCTGGGGAGGGGGATCTAGAACAAGGGGTCACAATCTCAGGATACAGGGTAGACCATTTAGGACCGAGATGAGGAGAAACTTCTTCACTCAGAGGCTGGTGAACCTGTGGATTTCTCCACCACAGAGGCTGTGGAGGCCAAGTCACTGAATATATTTAAGAAGGAAATAGATAGATTTCTGGACATTAAAGGTGTCAAGGGGTATGGGGAGAGAACGAGAGCATGGCGTTGAGATTGAGGATCAGTCATGATCACATTGAATGGCGGAGCAGGCTCGAAGGGCTGAATGACTAACTACTGCTCCTATTTTCTATGTTTCTATGTGGACCAAGCCTGTATATTATGCAGGTCTAACTGCATTTGGACATGGACTGCTTCACTATCTGAGAGTCGGGAATGATGTTGAACATTGTGCAATCATCAGCAAACATCCCCACTTCAGACCTTATGATGGAAGGAAGGTCATTGACAAAGCAGCTGAAGATGGTTTGACCTAGGACACTACCCTAACAGTTCAATGAACAGTTACAAGGCAATTGTTTACAACCCAGTTCCTTCAACACATTGGCATCTCCTGGATTATGCCATTGTTCAAATCAAAGATCTGAGTGATGTCTGTAGCAGTCACTCCATGCAGAGGACTGATGCCTGGTGGACTTGTTTGATTGATAATGAACATCCACCTAGCACCAAGGCATCACAAGGCCCAAAATCCAAGAGGAAGAAGATCAATGTCACAGCCCTAAAGCAGCCTGGCCGAAGAGAACTTTTGTCCCCCAGCGGGATGGACAAAGAAAACGCTTGAAAAGCACTTTGAAGCTCCCCTTGAAGCGTGGTGGCATTGACAATAACGACTGGGAGGAGTTTGCTATCAATCCTTCAAAACGGCAACAACTTGTCCATCAAGATGCTTCATGCTTTGAGTCCCAGTGCCTTAATGATGCAGAGCGGCGGCAGAGAAGGTAAGAAAAGGAAGTAAATCCTGCACTTCAGATCCCACTACCTCATGGGACTCTCTGCTGCATGTGCCCAGAGGTCTCTGGGTCAAGAGTTGACCTGTTCAGTCACACTGGCAGAAACTCGCAACTCTGAGTGGACGTCATCCTCGAATGGAGGGACAGCCGATGACGCCAGCCATCAACACCTTTCTGAGAGTTTGGGAGACTCGTGGTAAATTCAGAGCCTGTGCTATTGTCTTCAAGCATAAAAACCTCACTCCTTCTTCCCAGTAAAACAAACAAGCCCTCTTTTGAACAAACCACCCAGGCTTATTGTCAGCCTCATGATCCCCTTCATTAACCCTAAATTTAAAGCTATAGTCCCAAAGTATAATAATCTTTTACATCTCATAACTGTAATCACCTCAGACTGACACTCAGTCACCGAGCTATTTACTTGGATGGGTTTGAATGGGGGAAGTAAGTCAGGTGGGGGTAGTCATGCCTTCTTGACGCTTTGTACATGATGCAGATCAGGCCTTAGTGTGATGGAGTTGTGAGAACAAGAAGTGAAGAGATGCTGACAGGGAGTGCACACGTTTAAACTGGAATTGTAGAGACTGTCTCATGGGTAATGAAAGTCAGTTCCTCGTCTATCACTGAATGTTCCCTTTTTTTGTATAATCCTGTTCTAGATTTTTATTTATTTTGTTTCGGACTGTACTTGCCATGCCAGACTTTAAATGAAAGCATACCGCACGCATGCAGAATCCAGGCTTCTCCATTTGTTTTATTTTACAGTTGCTTTACCTTGGGAAGGAGTAACAGATGGTGAGATGCGCCATGAAGCAGAAGGCACTGTGCCCAGCCTCAATCGACCCGAATTCTGCTGCTCAAACAAATGGAAAGGATCTGATTTTTAATCAACAATTAGGACAGAGAGATGGGGGAAGGGGAGAAGTCGGCAATAAGCAGACCTCAGGTTAACCGGGTATTTTAAATCCTTTTATGGGTGAAACTGGTCCAGTCATGAACTTGTGCTTTGGTTCAGATTGTTCCTGGATGTAGTTCAAGAACTTTGACAATGTTGTGTTTTGACAGGAACCCTAAGCAAACCCAGCTGCTCTTAAGAGTGACACAAGTTGCCTTTTTCCCCCAGGCTTGGGCTGTACCAAAATGGAAAGTTACAATGCATCATCTTCTTGCGCAAGTGTTATCATATTCCACAAATTCGAAGTAATTCCAATTTATTTTTGGGATGGTTTCAAAGGTCTTACACAGCTGGCAGTGCTGTGGAAGTTTTTCCCAATTTTGTGTTATTATTGTTGCTTCCTCAAGCTACACACTTGTGGCAAAAGTAGGCTTCACTTCAGAGCTGTTTACAAAAGCCCTTTGTTCAGATTACCTAATGTAGCGGGAAATGCTGTGTTCAAACCCTTAGACTGAACAGGAAATGTCAGTCAAACATTGGCAATGAGTTCAAGGGACTAACACAGAGCAAACTCAATTCAGCATGTGGAGCTTAGTTTGTTTTTGTAATTCTGAACATTTTTAAACTTATCTGAGTGACTGATATTCCTAAAAAGCTGGACAGGTGTGCTTACAGAGAACTCTACAGTGCTGAAATAGGCCATTGGGTCCAATATGTTAGAGTTTAAGCTCCAGACCAGCCTCCTTTCATCCTATTCATCTTGTCCAATTAGCTTATTCTCTTCTTCAAGTACCCAAGTGCATTTATATCTACCTCAACTGCTCCCTGTGGTAATGGGTTCCATGTTCTCACCGCTCTCTAGGTAAAGAGGTTGCTGAACCTTTATAAATCACTGATTAGGTCTCAGCTGGACCAATATGCATAATTCTGCAAGCACAATTTATTTATTCTTTCATGGGATGTGGGTGTCACTGGCAAGGTCAGCATTTGTTGCCCATCCCTAATTGCCCTTGAACTGAGAGGTTTGCTAGGCTATTTCAGAGGGCAGTTAAAAGTCAACCACATTGCTGTGGGTCTGGAGTCACATGTAGACCAGACCAGGTAAGGATGGCAGATTTCCTTCCCTAAAGGACATTAGTGAACCAGATGGGTTTTTACAGCAATCGATGATAGTTTCATGGTCACCATGACTGAGACTAACTTTATATTCCAGGCGCAGGATTTTCCATTCATCGGCTGGGCACATGCTTGACTTGAATGAGCATAAAATGATACACAATAACATCGGGCGAGCGTCCCGACATCATCGCGCACTCGCGCAATATTTCGGTCAGTGGGCGCGCGCAGGAGTGGGCAGCATGTCCGCCGACAATTAACTTGCCTATTAAGGCCATTAAAGTAATTATTAAATGCAATTTTTCACTGCCCATCCAACCTTATGGTTGGCTGGCGGGCGAAAAGGCCAAGCGGCGTTTGGATTTTTTAGGAAACCTCATCCACGGGCAGGATGATATTTCCAACCGCTATTAAAAATTAAGTAGAAATGTAAACATTTCATTAATAACATGTCCCTGCTCATGTGACAGAGTCACATGAGGGGACACGTTTTTTGTATTTTTAAAATCTTCCTTTTTTTATTTTCAAATATCTTCATCCCGCTGAGGCAGCTCTGTGCCTCAGGGATCTTTTCCTGTACACACCCACGCACATGTGTCTGGATCCATGGCCTATAAGCCTGTCAGGAGCCAAGATCTATAGGCCTGTCAGGAGCCAGGGCCTATAGACCTGTCAGGAGCCAGGGCCTAAAGGTCTGTCAGGAGCCAGGAATTATAGGCCCGTCAGGAGCCAGGAACTATAGGCCCGTCAGGAGCCAGGGCCTGTAGGCCTGTCAGGAGCCAGGGCCTGTAGGCCTGTCAGGAACCAGGTCCTGTAGGCATGTCAGGAGATAGGGCTTATAGGCCTGTCAGGATCTAGGACCCATAGGCCTGTCAGGAGTTAGGGCCTCTAGGCCTGTCAGGAGCCAGGACCTACAGGCCTGCCAGGGGCCAGTGCCTATAGTCCTATCATGAGCCAGGAACTATAGGCCTGTCAGGAGCCAGGAACTATAGGCCTGTCAGGAGCCAGGGCCTGTAGGCCTGTCAGGAGCCAGGGCCTGTAGGCCTGTCAGGAACCAGGGCCTGTAGGCCTGTCAGGAGCCAGGTCCCGTAGGCCTGTCAGGAGACAGGGCCCATAGGCCTGTCAGGAGCCAGGAACTATAGGCTGTCAGGAGCCAGGGCCTATAGGCCTGTCAGGAGTCAGAACCTTTAAGCCTGTCAGGAGCCAGGACCTATAGGCCTATGAGGAGCCAGGAACTATAGGCCTGTCAGGGGCAAGGGCCTAGAGGCCTATCAGGAGCCAGGAACTATAGGCCTGTCAGGAATCAGGACCTATAGGCCTGTCAGGAGCCAGGGCCTATCGGCCTGTCAGGAGCCAGGACCTATCGGCCTGTCAGGAGCCAGGAACTATAGGCCTGTCAGGAGCCAGGGCCTATCAGCTTGTCAGGAGCCAGGAACTATAGGCCTGTCAGGACCCAGGGCCTATCGGCCTGTCAGGACCCAGGAACTATAGGCCTGACAGGAACCAGGGTTTGGGAAACAGAGCCTAAAGACCTGTCAGGCATAAATGTCTATAGTCCTGTCTGGCCTACTGCAGGGTGACCTGTGACCCCCATAACTTTGGGAAACTCACAGACAGCTTCCATTACCTACCTTCAATGAAGCTCTTAACAAGCTGAATTTCTTCCCCATTTCGTGGTCAGGGGCAGCCTTCCTTAGCCCAAACTCGCCTCCCCAAAAATGGTTGGTACTGGGAGCAGCGCCCTGAGACTGACACATTGGGCTGGCACCGCTATTTTCAGACCTCCAGTCCGCCTCTGTTCCTGGCTGTGAGGGGTGGAGGGGGTGCCTGGAACTTCAAGCTTCCCCCCCCCTACCCTCCTTACTCCATGTTTCACTGAGGAACTGTTTCTTGAAGCAATGTTTTTATTGCACAATATCCGAATCAGATAGGATGAGCTGGGCAGTTTAGATATACTATTGCTGCAGAATGGTGAGAGGGAGGTTTCTGTTGTACATTAATGAGATTAGAGCCTGTCAGTGGCACCCTTGCCCCGGCAACATGGACAAAGAAATCGCAATTCAGCATAAAGCCATCGTAACTGCAAGCTGCTGTCAAAATTTGTGAACTAGATTAAAGCAATCATTTATTAATTGCATTGTCTACGCCAGTAATCTGCTTAGTGACCATTAACCCGGCTGTCACAAGTCAAAGTCGAGGAAGATGAATGCTTGTTTACTCAGTGTTTTATAACTGCTCTCTGGGACTTGACCAAAGGGGCTGCTCTTCACCTGTGTGACAAGGCAGCGAGTGTTTGCACACTGGATAATCACACAGAATGCTATAGCTGGACCTGTCTGGGCAGCTGCCCCAAAGGGGCAACGCCTCGTGCACATCCTGCCCTTTATAATCCCAAGTTTTCGCATAATTGGATGCCTCAAGGGAAGAACTCGCATTTATATAGCACCTTTCACAACTTCAGGACACTCCAAAAGGCTTCACGGCCAGCTAATTAATTTTGAACTGTGGGCATGTCGAAACGTGACAGCTAACTTTTGCGCAGCCAGCTCCCGCAAACAGCAAAGAATAAAAAGCTGATCATCTGTTTTATTGACATTGATTGAGGGAAATATATTGGCCAGGGCACCAGGGAGAACTCGCCATCTCTTCTTCGAAAAGTGCCATGGGATCCTTTACATCCACCTGAGAGGGAAGGCAGGGCCTCAGTTTAATATCTCATCCAAAAGATGGCACCTCTAACAGTGTCCAAGTTACCTGTTCAAATCTCTAGAGCAAGACTTTAACCCGTGACCTTCTGACTCAGCAATGAAAATGAAACCAACTGAGTTATGCTTAACACTGAGTATTTCTTAAATGGTGAGAGGTTGGGAAGTGGTGGTGTCCAAAGGGACCTGGGTGTCCTTGTTCATGAGTCAGTAAAAGTTAGCATGCAGGTGCAACAAGCAATTAGGAAGGCAAATGGTACGTTCATCGCAAGGGGATTTGAGTACAGGAGTAAAGACATCTTTCTGTAATTGCAAAGAGCCTTGGTAAGATCCTACCTGGAGTATTGCATACAGTTTTGGTCTCCTTACCTAAAGAAGGATATACTTGCCATAGAGGGAGTGCAATGAAGGTTCACCTGACTGATTCCTGGGATGGCGGGATTGCCTTATGAGGAGAGATTGAGGAGACTGTGTCTGTATTCTCTCGAGTTTCGAAGAATGAGAGGTGATCTCATTGAAACTTACAAAATTCTTACAGGGTGCGACAGGGTAGATGTGGATAGGATGTTTCCCCTGGCTGGTGGGTCTGGAACCAGGGGAACAGTTTCAGAATAAGGGGTAGGCCATTTAAAACTGAGGTGAGGAGGAATTTCTCCACTCAGAGGGTGGTGAATCTTTGGAATTCTCTACCCCAGAGGGCTGTGGAAGAGCAATCATTGAGCACGTTCAAAACAGAAATCGATAATTTTCTGGAGACTAATGACACCAAGGGGTATGGAGAGTGTGTGGGAAAGTGGTGTTGAGGTGGATGATCAACCATGATCTAATTGAATGGTGGAGCAGACACGATGGGCAGAATGGCCTACTCCTGCTCCTATGTTCCTATGTTTCGAGTGGACAGAGGGAGAGATGGATGAAACATAGCAATGCAGAATCTTGGAATGTGAATATATATCACCACAAGATATTTTTATATGGATGCTACACATGGAGCAATGAGAGAATGTAAGTGGGGAGCAAAACACTCTGAGATGTTGGGGCTCAGAAGAGAATTCCTGGATCATTTTACGTGTGTATAGTTTGCTTGTGATAAATCAGACTGTACCAGTAGCAGCAAGAATACAACTTCACATTACCTTTATAAGAGTTACTGAACCACTTGCTGTATCCCTGACCATACTGTCCTACAATGGGGTGAGGGGGGGTGGTGGTGGTGAGAGGTGGCAATATGATTCAACAGCTTTAATGTCGCACCAAAATCCCAAAGTGCTCCACAAGAATATTATCAATCAAATGTTGACACTGAGCTTTAAGGGGAGATGGTGGTGTAGTGGGACTGTCGATGGCGGGTGGGAAAACGCGGAGTCAAAGAGGTTGGCTTTAAGAAGTATCTTAAAGGTGAAAGCAAGGCAGAGCAGTGTAGAGAGGGAAGTTCAGAGTTCAGGGCCTAGGCAGCTGAAGGCCCTGTGCTAGAGCGATTAAAATCATGGCAGTTCAAGAGCAAGATTTGGAGAAACCCTGATATCTCAGAGGGCAGTGGGGCTGGAGGAGGTTACGAGGGGCGTGGCCATGCAGGGAGTTGAATAAAAAAGATGAGAATTTTTAATTCATCATATGTGAATATTTGGTGAAATGTGAGATTGGAACAGATGTGTAAACAGGTGGAAGACAAGAAAGGCTTGCATTTATATAGGGCCTTTCGCAGCCACAGCCAATGAAGTAATATTGAAGTGTAACCACTGTTGTCATGTAGGAAATGTGGCAGCCAAGTTGCACACAGCAAGATCCCACAAGTAGCAGAGTGTGTTTGTAACCAGACCATCAGCTTTTGTGAAGTTGATTGAGGGATTAAACATTGGACAGGACATCGGGGATAATGCCCCTGCTCTTCTTCGAAATAATGCCAAGAAATATGTTACATCCACCCAAGTAGGCAGCCTGGGCCACAATTTAACATCACATTCAAAAGGCAGCACTTGCAACAGTGCAGCACTCCCTCAGTACTGACCCTCTGACAGTGCAGCACTCCCTCAGTACTGACCCTCTGACAGTGCAGCACTCCCTCAGTACTGACCCTCTGACAATGCAGCACTCCCTCAGTACTGACCCTCTGACAGTGCAGCACTCCCTCAGTACTGACCCTCTGACAGTGCAGCACTCCCTCAGTACTGACCCTCTGACAGTGCAGCACTCCCTCAGTACTGACCCTCTGACAGTGCAGCACTCCCTCAGTACTGACCCTCTGACAGTGCAGCACTCCCTCAGTACTGACCCTCTGACAGTGCAGCACTCCCTCAGTTCTGACCCTCTGACAGTGCAGCACTCCTTCAGTACTGACCCTCTGACAGTGCAGCACTCCCTCAGTACTGACCCTCTGACAGTGCAGCACTCCCTCAGTACTGACCCTCTGACAGTGCAGCACTCCCTCAGTACTGACCCTCTGACAGTGCAGCACTCCCTCAGTACTGACCCTCTGACAGTGCAGCACTCCCTCAGTACTGACCCTCTGACAGTGCAGCACTCCCTCAGTACTGACCCTCTGACAGTGCAGCACTCCCTCAGTTCTGACCCTCTGACAGTGCAGCACTCCCTCAGTACTGACCCTCTGACAGTGCAGCACTCCCTCAGTACTGACCCTCTGACAGTGCAGCACTCCCTCAGTACTGACCCTCTGACAGTGCAGCACTCCCTCAGTACTGACCCTCTGACAGTGCAGCACTCCCTCAGTACTGACCCTCTGACAGTGCAGCACTCCCTCAGTACTGACCCTCTGACAATGCAGCACTCCCTCAGTACTGACCCTCTGACAGTGCAGCACTCCCTCAGTACTGACCCTCTGACAGTGCAGCACTCCCTCAGTACTGACCCTTTGACAGTGCAGCACTCCCTCAGTACTGACCCTCTGACAGTGCAGCACTCCCTCAGTACTGACCCTCTGACAGTGCAGCACTCCCTCAGTACTGACCCTCTGACAGTGCAGCACTCCCTCAGTTCTGACCCTCTGACAGTGCAGCACTCCCTCAGTACTGAGCCTCCGCCAGTGCAGCACTGCCTCAGTACTGACCCTCTGACAGTGCAGCACTCCCTCAGTACTGACCCTCTGACAATGCAGCACTCCCTCAGTACTGACCCTCTGACAGTGCAGCACTCCCTCAGTACTGACCCTCTGACAATGTAGTGCTCCTTCGGTACTGCACTAGAGTGTCAGCCTTGATTTTTATGCTCAAAGTGGAGCTTTAAGCCAGAACCCTCTGTCTTAGAGGAAACAAGCTACCAACTGAACTACATATGACACACAATGTAGGTGGTGCAGTGGTACTGTCCCTGGATTTATAACCCAGAGATGCAGGTTCAAATCCTACCATGGCAGCTGTTGGAATCAAAATTCAACTAATAAATCTGGAATATAAAGTTATTGTCTGTAATGGTGACTGTTAACAAATACCCTTTGGGGAAGAAAGTCTGCTGTCCTTAGTTTGCATGTGACTCCAAACCCATAGTAATGTGGTTGACTCTTAACTGTTCTCAGAAAGGTTTGAGAAATCCACTCTTTTCAAGAGCAATTAGGGATGGGCAACAAATGCTGGCCTTGCCAGCGACACCCACATCCCATGAAAGAATTTTTTAACAGACAAGAGAATAACTTGGGACCAAAATTCTGGTTTGCTCTGCAGGTTTTCCAGACGGTGGCTTTCTGAGTCTGGATGTGCTGCCTGAGGAGGTTTGATCTGCACCCTCCTCCCCTCAGTCAACCTCCCCTCAGACAACCTCCCCTCAGACAACCTCCCCTCAGACAACCTCCTCTCAGACAACCTCCCCTCAGGCAACCTCCCCTCGGACAACCACCCCTCAGACAACCTCCCCTCAGACAACCACCTCTCAGACAACCTCCCCTCAGGCAACCTCCCCTCAGACAACCTCCCCTCAGACAACCTCCTCTCAGACAACCTCCCCTCAGACAACCACCTCTCAGACAACCACCCCTCAGACGACCTCCCCTCAGGCAACCTCCCCTCGGACAACCACCCCTCAGACAACCTCCCCTCAGGCAACCTCCCCTCGGACAACCATCCCTCAGACAACCTCCCCTCAGGCAACCTCCCCTCAGACAACCTCCCCTCAGACAACCTCCCTTCAGACAACCTCCCCTCAGGCAACCTCCCCTCAGACAACCTCCCCTCAGACAACCTCCCTGCCTTGAAAACAAATGGCACAGGCTATGAAATACCCGTATACTAAATTACATTTACAAAAGCACATTTGTTTTGAAAAGTGAAAACATGTTCTGTAGGAATGTTTGCTAAGAGCCTGGTCCAAATCTTGATGCAGTTCAGTCTGAAAGCGAACATTGTTTAAGGCAAGTTGCATATTAGAATGCATGTGCATCATGGAGTGACCCCGTGGTGATGCTCAGCGGAGGGGGAGGGCCGTTTTCTCTCAGAAGAAGCACATAGCTGAGCAACATTCGTGTATCTGCCGCAGCTCTGCAGTGAGCCTTTCTCATCTGGTGCCAATATTCGCACTGCTGCATCTGCACTTTTGCTTTTTGCTCCATTTAAACTCCAGATGCGCCTCCCAGGCAGTAACCGAATCTAGCCCATTCCTCCTCAGAACTTCAAACCCACCCTTCCGTACTCTTCAATTTTCTTTCAAAACCCAAACTTAGCCTCGCCCGACCTCTTGTGTGTGTCAATTACCTTTGCTCCTTCCCATTCCAGTGACACCCTGGAGCCTTGACCTTCGACCTCGGCTTTTGGTTCTCTGAAAACAAGCTGACTCAAGGGTGTGGAAAGCTGTGGACCTGGGGACAGGAAAAGTCAGATTGCATTTACCACCCTCCCACCTGCTTGTGACAGAGGACAATAGTGAAGGACGCACAATCCAAATTAAAGTGATAAACTCTTTGATTGGGACAGGTTTGTGAGAACACCGCTGTTTTAGAAGGTGACAAGAGGTTCACAATTAAATAATTAATTTGCTGCTTCCCAAAGATGTAGGTGAAAGTGCACAATAACATGAAGAAAAAGTGCAGACTCAAGAGGTAGCTGGGGGGAGGGTGCACTATTTAATCTATTCGATAGAAGCTTGCACGTACATGGTCTGGAATTCCACCTCATATGTGGAATATATGCTGACAGAATGTTTTAACCCCTGGTGCACCACCAGACTGCACCAGTCTGCACCCATTAAGGTCAGTGAGAGTCAGCCGAGACTGGAGCTCCTAGAACACGCACTGAAGTAGTCAGCCACACCTTTGGAGGGCTTCGGGGAGGCCACAGAAGAGATGGCTCCAGGGGTGAGGGCTGTGCAGTCGCATAGACAGACTGGAGAAGCCGGGGTTGTTCTTAGAAGGCGAAGGGGAGATTGGGGTGTTTAAAAATAACAAAGAATTTAGGTTGTGTCAATAAAAATAAACTTTCGCTAACCAAAGCCCAAGGTGGTTGGTAAAAGGACACAAAGTGACGTGAGGCAAACTTCATTTTGTGGTTAGGGTGTGGAATACGTGGCCTGATAGGGTGGTGGATATGGATTTAGTCGATTGGTTACAGCACAGAAGCAGGCCATTCATCCTGTCATGTCCATGCTGGCTCCCCAAAATGAGATTTGCTGTCAAAGGGAATTATGAAGAAGACCAAATTGCAGGGATATGGGGAAAAGGGCGAGGGAGTGGGACGAGCTGAATGGCTCTTCGAAAGAGCCAGCAGAGACACGACGACTGAATGGCCTTGATCTGCACAATCCTGTTCAATGGTGTGATGAAAACATTGCCATAGTTACCAAATCTTACTGCACTTGTTGCAGGAGAGTTGATCACATCAGGTCTCCTGATCATCTGATCATGTGAGGTGTGATCACGAGGCTCGATCACATGACACTTTCCTGCCCTTTCTAACTGCCAGCCAGGGAAGAGGCAATGAAGAGCAGCCTATTGCCAGCACCACATGAGCTCTCAGTTCAGTGAGGTCTCGGGCAGAAGGTCAGGAGCTGTGGGGGAGATTTCAAACTGGGCTGGAAGGATTGTGAGAGAAGCAGTGATGATCGTGGGAGGGTCTGGCATTGGCCCATGTCCTTTAATTGTGAGGTTCAGAGAAGAAACTCTGCTCGTTCTAGCACAGTCAGGGAAATATATTTCAAAAACATACTTTGCTGCTAGCAGATGGGTGCAAACCAATCTTATATTGAGGTCCTCAAGCAGGCGTTAGTGACCTTATTTGCACATGTACTGGGTGGCAATTTTTTTGGTTTTTTCCTAATAGAGTGCACATGTATCCCTCATCAATCTCAGCCTCCCTAAACGGAATATCTGGTCATTATCACATTGCTGTTTGTGGGATCTTGCTGTGCACAAATTGACTGCCTTGTTTCCTACATTACAAGAGCGACTGCACTTCAGAAGCACCGCACTGGTTGCAAAGCACTTTTGAGGTGTCCTGAAACCGTGAAACATATCATATAGAATCATAGAAAGTTTCTGGCACGGAAAGAGGCCACTCGGCCCATCATGTCTGTTCCCGCTGATATAGGAGCCGTCCGGCCGAATCCCACTTTCCAGCATTTGGTCCGTAGTCCTCCAGGTTCAGGCTCTTGAGGTTCATATTCAGACACCTTTTAAATGGGTTGAGGGTTTCTGCCTCTGTGACCCTTTCAGGCAGTGAGTTCCAGAGCCTCATCTCCCATCTAATCTTTCTCCCAATCACTTTAAATCTATGCCTCCTAGTCACTAACCTCTCTGCTAAAGTAAATAGGCCCATCCCATCCACTCTATCCAAGCCCCTCATAATTTTGTACATCTCAATCAAATCTGCCCTCAGCCTCCTCTGTCCCAAGGAGAACAACCCCAGCCAATCCAATCTCTCCTCATAGCTGCAATTTTCCTGTCCTGGCTACATCCTGGTTAAATCTCCTCTCTACCCTCTCTAATGCAATCACATCCTTCCTGTAATGAGGTGACCAGAACTGCGCACTGTACTCAAGTTGTGACCTAACTAATGATTTATACAGTTCCAGAATAACTTCCCTTCTCATATATTCGATACTTGGGCTAATGATTGAAAGGATTCCATGTGCCTCCATGAACCACCTCATCGACCTGTTCTGCTACCTTCAGAGATCTGTGGACATTCACTCCAAGGTCCCTCACTTCCTCTGCACCTCTCAGTATCTTCCCATTTATTGTGTATTTCCTTTGCCTTGTTTGATCTTCTCAAATGCATCACCTCACACTTCTCTGGGGAGAATTCCATTTGCCACTTTCCTGCCCACCTGACCAGTCCATTGATCTCTTCCTGCAGCCTACAACAATCCTCCTCTCTATCTACCGCGCGGGCAATTTTTGTGTCGTGCGCAAACTTCTTGATCATCCCCCCTACATTTACATCAAAGTCATTAATATATACACAAAAAGCAGGGGACCTTGGCCTGAGCCCTGCAGACCCACACTGGAAACAGCCTTCCAGTCACTAAAACACCATCAATAATTACCCTTTGTTTCCCTGCCACTGAGCTAATGTTGTATCCATTCTCCTGGATCACACGGGCTTTTATTTTTTTAACCAGTCTGTCATATGGGACCTTGTCAAATGCCTTGTTAAAATCCATGTAGACCACAACAACTACATTACTGTCATCAATCCTCCTTGTTGCTTCCTGTCCTGGATTAATCTGTGCCTTTCTAAGTGACAGTTTTATCCTGTCCATCAGAATTGATTCCAATAATTTCCCCACCAACGAGGACACACTGACCGGCCTGTAATTATTCGGTTTAAACAAAGGCACAACGTTATCAATCCTCCGGCCCCTCACCTGTATCCAGTGAGGATTGGAAAATTATGGTTAGACCCTCCGCAATTTCCTCCCTGGTTTCTGTTAACAGCCTGGGGCACATTTCACCCGGCCCCTAGTGACCTACCCACTTTCAAGATGCTAATCCCCTTAATACTTCCTCTCTCCCCATGTTTATCACATCCAATATTTCACACTCCTCCTTAATACTATATGGGGATTGTCCCCCTCTTTTGTGAAGACAGACACAAAGTATTCATTAAGAACTGCACCCACATCCTTCGCCTCCACACGTTGGGTCTTGTATGGGCCCAACTTTTTCCTCAGTTACCCTCTAACTCAATGTGTTGAGAAACAACCTTTGGGTTTCTCTTGATTTTGTTTACCAAATTCTTTCTTGTGACTAACGACTTCTCTGCTTTCCTAATTTTTTGATTTCATCCTTCCTCTTTCCTTTTTAACTGCTGGATTGTTTTAGTTGGCGTTTCCCCCCACCCACCCCCCCACATGGAGCTGAACTCCTGCCCTTTAGCTGAAATATTTTGTAATGCTGGACCAAAAACTCGGGGGTTACAATGGTGATGCTGGTTGCACACAACATCCCACACGGCTGAAACCACGTGAGCTCCAATAGACAAGCGAGCGCCCACGTGTGTGGAGACACAATCCGAGGGGGAGGGGCAATTGCATTGGGCTGAACAAAAGCAGGAAGGAACTGACCACAGTGAACTTGAACATGTTTTCTCCTGAGCTATCCACAGCAATTCCAGACAACTCCTGGACAATCTAGGAGCGTTGGCAATCCAAAGCTGCAGTGAATTTTACAGTGGGTAGTGTTATTTGAACTGGACTTGGAGGAGCTGAACCACAGACTAACCAGGCTGTTACTGGGGCACGAAGGGTTAACTTTTGAGACTAGGCTGCGCAATCTAACCTTGTACCTTCCAAAGCACAGGAAATGAAGGATGGTGTGATTGCAGGTGTTTAAAGGGATTCAGCACAGTAGGTAGCAACTATTTTCTCAGGTGGGGAGATTCTAGTAACCTTAAAATTAGAACTAAGATGTTCAGGGGTGATGTCAGGAAGCACTTCACCACACAAAGGGTAGTCTCTCCCTCAAAGGAGCTCTTCCCCGCCAAATATCTGTGGGTGCCGGGGGTTCGGTGATATTTTTGAAGACAGACTGATGGATTTGAAGATGGGGAAGAGTGAGCAATGGATGAAACCTTTCAAAGAGTCAACTCAGGCATGATACGTTGAATGAGTGCCTTCTATCTACAATTTTTGTTCAGTAGGGGCACTTAGGGAAACGGGGCAAAGGTGAGTGAGGCCCTCATCAGCCATGGTCTGATTGAATGGATGTACAACACAAGGGGCTGAATAGCCCCTATTCCTGTTTGCATCTGCCGAGAATAACTGGTCTGTGATAGACATGAGTAGCGGCAGACTCGTGGTGGTGTCTGTAATCAGAGCACATATTCCCCCAGAGCTGGCAACACTGCTCATTATTACCTCAGGGAAACCTTGGAGAGCATGAAGCTGCAGAACACAGCTGAACTCTTGCTCATAAGACCCAGTTTTGGCAGTCACCACACTTTAGGAAGGATGCAAGGGTCCCAGAGAGGGTGCGGAGGAGATTTACTGGAATGGTTCCAGGGATGAGGGATTTTAGTTACAAGGTTAGGTTGGAGAAGTTGGGGTTGTTCTCCTTGGAGCAAAGGAGATTGAGGGGAGATTTGATAGAGGGATATGAGATTAGGACAGGTTTAGATAAGGTAGACAAAGAAAAGCTGTTCCCATTGGCTGATGGTGCAAGGACTGGGGGACACAGATTTAAGGTTTTGAACAAGAGATACAGGGGGAATGTGAGGAAGAACTTGTTCACACAGCGAGTGGTGATGACCTGGAACTCGCTGCCCACGAGGGGGGTGGAAGCAGAGACGATGAATAATTTCAACAGGAAATTGGATGGGCACTTGAGGGAAATAATGCAGGACAATGGGGGTAGAGAAGGGAAATAGGACAGACTATTGGGCATGGATTCAAAAGGTTGAATTCTACGCGATAATGACTCTATAACTTCATAGTGCAATACTGGTCAGAATTGCTGCCTTCAGTTGCATGTACAGATTGCGTACCATTGTCCACACTATATCAGACAGCGCCTCAGCAATATTGATAAAAGTGCTCCTCTCAGCGGACTGCCTGAATCCAGTGGTACTGAAGCCATTCCCCCCAGGGAATAATCATCCACTTGGAGTCATCATAATGCCAAGCAGAGAGCAGCTCCAAGGCCCATAGGAAAGGCCCCCGCTGGAGCTCTCAGATGGTGGCTAGGCATAAGGGCCAGCCACAGCATCAAAACTGTAAAAGATAAAAAGATTTCCGAGCAGCTTAAGGCCTTTCTTCTTCCAGCCATTGTGGCAGGTCCCGGAGTGAGGGTCTGACATCCAGGGTCTAGGATTGTCCCTAGTTATTTCTTCCAAAAACACGACTGGGGCATGGACAACTTTTATCGTGTTTTTCATTTTCTCTTGAACGCTTTTGTTTAATATTTTTGATTATAAAAATATTAAAGATGAAGAATAAAGGTTGTTTGACTGACAGTAAGCAGTATTAAATATGGAACTCGTTACCACAAGTGTGGGTGACGTGAATGTCATTGATGTGTTTAAGGAGAAGCTAGACAAGTGTATGAGGGAGAAGAGAACAGAGGTTTACAGTGATAGACTCAGGAAAGATGGGAGGAGGCAGCAGTGGAGCTTAAACACCAGCATAGACTGGTTGGGCTGAATGGCCTGATTCTGTGCCGTATATCCAGTGTAATGGAGGATGTTTATT
Organism: Cetorhinus maximus; assembly: GCF_964194155.1. Lineage (NCBI taxonomy): Eukaryota > Metazoa > Chordata > Chondrichthyes > Lamniformes > Cetorhinidae > Cetorhinus > Cetorhinus maximus. The sequence continues at coordinate 74,203,823 of NC_135895.1, read as the reverse complement.
TTCCAGTTGGTGTGGGATGGTAGAGTGTCGCGAGGATGGTTGTGCTGCGCACCAGTTGGGAATGTGGGAGTGGGCTGGGTCCAATTTTCCAAAGCTACAGCCAGTGAGGGCGATTTTATTAATGAGACGTTTTCTTTAATCTAGAGTTATCTGAATCACTTCTAGCATTCAGCGGTGAAGTGGATCAGTTCACCACTGACTTTATAAAAAAGTGCAGCCCTGCCTTTCCCACAGGCTGCAGCACAGGTTCAATGGCAAACTGAATAGAGAGGCTAGGGCCTAGCTGGGAGCCACATTGCTGGAGGGGACATTCCCTCTTTGACAGCTGGGGCCAGGCTACTTGAGGTATGTGTTCAGCTCAGTGACAGGTGAGGGTTGCAAGGTTCTTTGCTAATTGTTCCAACATAATTAGGACCAGTCAATGTGAGTGTAAAATATGCTTCAACGTTTCAAGAATGCCGCGACATGAATATACTAATTGTCACCAATCATTTATAGGAATCATGTCTACTCTGACCACATTCCGTTTTATAAATTCAGACTTTGATTTTAAATTTTCTTCCAATAACAAAAACATTTTAATTACAGTGCCCCGGTTTCTCTCTCACACCCATACCAACACCCCCTGTCCCTCTCTCCCTCACCCACTCCAGCTCCCCATGTCCCTCTCCCCCAACCACTCCATCTCCCCCTGTCCATCTCCCCCACCCACTCCATCTCCCCCTGTCCCTCTCCCCCCCACCCACTCCATCTCCCCCTGTCCCTCCCCCCCACTCACTCCATCTCCCCCTGTCCCTCTCCCCCTCACCCACTCCATCTCCCCCTGTCCCTCACCCCCCCCACCCACTCCATCTCCCCCTGTCCCTCTCCCCCTCACCCACTCCATCTCCCCCTGTCCCTCCCCCACACCCACTCCATCTCCCTCAGACCCTCTCCCCCACCCACACCAGCTCCCTCAGACCCTCTCCCCCTCACCCACTCCATCTCCCCCTGCCCCCCTCCCCCACCCACTCCATCTCCCCCTTCCCCCTCCCCCACCCACTCCATCTCCCCCTGTCCCTCTCCCCCTCACCCACTCCATCTCCCCGTCCCTCTCCCCCACCCACTCCATCTCCCTCAGACCCTCTCCCCCACCCACACCAGCTCCCTCAGACCCTCTCCCCCACCCACTCCAGCTCCCCCTGCCCCCCTCCCCCACCCACTCCATCTCCCCCTGTCCCTCTCCCCTCACCCACTCTATCTCCCCCTGTCCCTCTCCCCCTCACCCACTCCATCTCCCCCTGTCCCTCTCCCCCTCACCCACTCCATCTCCCCCTGTCCCTCCCCCTCACCCACTCCATCTCCCCCTGTCCCTCCCCCTCACCCACTCCATCTCCCCCTGTCCCTCTCCCCCACCCACTCCATCTCCCCCTGTCCCTCCCCCTCAGCCACTCCATCTCCCTCAGACCCTCTCCCCCACCCACACCAGCTCCCTCAGACCCTCTCCCCCTCACCCACTCCATCTCCCCCTGCCCCCCTCCCCCACCCACTCCATCTCCCCCTGCCCCCTCCCCCACCCACTCCATCTCCCCCTGTCCCTCTCCCCCTCACCCACTCCATCTCCCCCGTCCCTCTCCCCCACCCACTCCATCTCCCTCAGACCCTCTCCCCCACCCACACCAGCTCCCTCAGACCCTCTCCCCCACCCACTCCAGCTCCCCCTGCCCCCCTCCCCCACCCACTCCATCTCCCCCTGTCCCTCTCCCCTCACCCACTCCATCTCCCCCTGTCCCTCTCCCCCTCACCCACTCCATCTCCCCCTGTCCCTCCCCCTCACCCACTCCATCTCCCCCTGTCCCTCTCCCCCTCACCCACTCCATCTCCCCCTGTCCCTCTCCCCCTCACCCACTCCATCTCCCCCTGTCCCTCCCCCTCACCCACTCCATCTCCCCCTGTCCCTCCCCCTCACCCACTCCATCTCCCCCTGTCCCTCTCCCCCACCCACTCCATCTCCCCCTGTCCCTCCCCCTCACCCACTCCATCTCCCTCAGACCCTCTCCCCCACCCACTCCAGCTCCCCCAGTCCCTCTCCCCCACCCACTCCATCTCCCTCAGACCCTTTTCCCCACCCACTCCATCTCCCTCAGACCCTCTCCCCCACCCACTCCATCTCCCTCAGACCCTCTCCCCCGCCCACTCCATCTCTCTCAGACCCTCTCCCCCACCCACACCAGCTCCCCCTGTCCCTCTCCCCCACCCACTCCAGTTCCCCCTGTCCCTCTCCCCCACCCACTCCAGCTCCCCCTGTCCCTCTCCCCCACCCACTCCATCTCCCCCTGTCCCTCTCCCCCACCCACTCCAGCTCCCCCTGTCCCTCTCCCCCACCCACTCCATCTCCCCATGTCCCTCTCCCCCACCCACTCCAGCTCCCCCTGTCCCTCCCCCCCACCCACTCCAGCTACCGATGTCCCTCTCCGCTTACCTAATAAAAATCTATCACCCTCAGCTTTGAAATTTTCAGTTGAACCCTGTTGCCTCAGCAGCTGTGTGCTGGAGCCGGGGTTGGGGGGTTTGGTGCTGGGGGTTGGATTTCCACCAGCCTTTCTGTGGACTGCTTCCTGATGTCACCCCTGAACGGCCTGGGTCCAATTTTAAAATAATCTCCCCTTTGTTCTGGCTTCCCCATCAGAGGAATAGATTCTCTCTCTGCCCGTTTAATCATTCTTAAACACCTTGATTAGGTCACCCTCAGATCTTCTACGCTCAAAGCCTTGTCCCACAGTCTGTCCTGAGAATTTAACCCTGTCAGTGCCTTTTAGAATCCACCGTACTGACACTGCTGCTGAGCTTAAACCCATCTCTCCTTACGCTCGGAGTGGAATCCACACCCCTCCCAGCCCCGCAACGCTGGCACATCCAAAACAGGAATGGCACACTGGAATCTGTTATATCTATCCGTAAACACAGAGGAGGATATTTAGAAAGAGGTAAGCACCATGAGACCCAAGGAGATTTAAAAAAAATCAACCCACCCATTCCATCAGCACATTGCTCAATCCCCTTTCTCTCCAGCCCATTTGTGTTATATTCCCCATAGCCAGGTCGTGACGAAAGAGCGCACATCCAGGCCGGGATTTTCCAGCCCCCGTCTCGGGTGGGATTCACCCCGGGCGAGGTGACGCCCCAGCCAGAAATCCACTGACTTGCGACGGGACCGGAAGATCCCGGCAGCGGGCGGGTGTGGACAATCCCCGTCTTTACCTGGAATAGATTTATTCAGAGTCAAATATGATAGATATATATCTCCTCACGCAATCCATACCTTGTGCCAGCAGGTGTCTCTTTATATGTGCCCCAGGAACCATCCAATCGATACAGGGTGGATACCTGGGCAAAGTTTGTGGGAGAGACTAGAACCAGGGGACACAGTTTCAGAATAACGGGTCTACCATTTAGGACAGAGATGAGGGGGGATTTTTTCCCTGAAAGGGTTGTTCGTCTGTGGAATCCCCTTCCCCAGAGAGCAGTGGAGGTTGGGTCATTGAGTTTATTCAAGGCTGAGTTAGACAGAGTTTTGATAGACAAGGGAGTCGAGGGTTATTGGCGGGGTGGCGGGGGTGGGCAGGGGCAGGCAGGAAGATAGAGTTTAGACCACAACCAGACCAGCCATGATATTATTGAATGGTGGAGCAGGCTCAGGGAGCCGAATGGCCTACTCCTGCTCCAAAGTCCGATGTTCCTATGTCCTAATGCTCTCCACCTGTATAAACATAATCTCAATTAATACAAGTGACAATTTGTACTGCCTTCTTCAATTGTCCTGATTGGTAAACTTTTTTTTATACTTTCACATGGTGTGGGCATTGCTGAAATTTATTACCCATCCCTAATTGCCCTTGAGAGGTTAGCTGCAGTCCATGTGGTGTAGGTACACCCTCAGTGCTGTTAGGGAGGGAGTTCCAGGATTTTGACCCAGCGACAGTGAAGGAACGGTGATATATTTCCAAGTCAGGATGGTGAGTGACTAGGAGGGGAACTTCCAGGTGGTGGTGTTCCCATCGATCTGCTACCCTTGTCCTCCTAGATGGTAGCGGTCATGGGTTTGGAAGGTGCTGTCTAAGGAACCTTGGTGAATTCCTGCAGTGCATCTTGTAGATGGTACACACTGCTGCTACTGTGTGTCGGTGGTGGAAAGAGAGAATGTTTGTGGATGTGGTGCCAATCAAGCAGGCGGCCTGGTACTGGTTGGTGTCAAGCATCATGAGATGGAGGATTCAGCAGTGGGGTGAGCAGTGTCGGGGCCAATGGGCATTGTCGAGGTGGGGGAGGTGATCAGTGTTGGGGGAGGGGTGATCAGTGTTGGAGGAGGGGAGATCGGTGTTGGGGGAGGGGGTGATCAGTGTTGGGGAGGGGCGATCAGTATTGGGGGAGGGGAGATCAGTGTTGGGGGAGGGGAGATCGGTGTTGGGGGAGGGCTGATCCGTGATTGGGAGGGGAGATCGGTGTAGGGGGAGAGGGTGATAAGTGTTGGGGGAGGGATCATTAGTGTTGGGGGAGGGGTGATCAATTTTGGGGGAGGGGTGATCCATGGTAGGGGAGGGGGGAACGGTGTTGGAGGAGGGGTGATCAGTGTTGGGGGAGGGGGGGTGATTGGTGTGGGGGGAGGGGAGATCAGTGTTGGGGGAGGGGTGGTCAATTTTGGGGGAGGTGTGATCAGTGTTGGGGGAGGGGGTTCAGTGTGGGGGGAGCGGGGTGATCAGTGTGGGGGAGGGGGAATCGGTGTTGGGGGAGGGGTGATCAGTGTTGGGGAGGGGGGATCGGTGTTGGGGGAGGGGGTATCCGTGTTGGGGGAGGGGGGATCGGTGTTGGGGGAGGGTTGATCGGTGTTGGTGGAGGGGAGATCGGTGTTGGGAGAGGGGGGATTGGTGTTGGGGGAGGGGTCATTGGTGTTGGTGGAGGGGGGATCGGTTATGGGGGAGGGATGATCGGTGTTGGGGGAAGAGCGATTGGTGTTGGGGAGGGGGGATCAGTGTTGGGGGAGGGATGTTCGGTGTTGGGGGAGGGGGGAACCGTGTTGGGGTAGGGTGATTGGCGTTGGGGGCGGGGGAACGGTGTTGGGGGAGGGGTGATCAGTGTTGGGAGAGGGGGGGGTCAGTGTTGGGTGAGGGGTGATCAGTGTTGGGGGAGGGGGGATTGGTGTTGGGGGAGGGGGTATCGATTTTGGGGGAGGGGTGATCCATGTTGTGGGAGGGGGGATCGGTGTTGGGGGAGGGGTGATCAGTGTTGGTGGAGGAGAGATCGGTCTTGGGGGAGGGGGGATCGGTGTTGGGGGGTGGGGGATCAGTGTTGGGGGAGGGGTGATCAGGGTTGGGGGAGGGGTGATTGGTGTTGGGGGAGCAGAGATCAGTGTTGGGGGAGGGGAGATTGGTTTTTGGTGGGAGGGGTGATCAGGGTTGGGGGAGGGGTGATTGGTGTTGGGGGAGGGGGCATCGGTGTTGGGGTGGGGGTGATCAGTGTTGGGGGAAGTGTTGATCAATGTTGGGGGAGGGGTGAGCAGTGTTGGGGGAGGGGGGATCGGTGTTGGGGGAGGGGTGATCAGTGTTGGGGAAGAGGTGATCAATGTTGGGGGAGGGGTGATCAGTGTTGGGGAGGGGAGATCAGTGTTGGGGGAGGGCAGATCAGTGTTGGGGGAGGGGTGATCCATGTTGAGGAGGGGAGATCGGTGTTGGGGGAGGGGGGATTAGTGTTGGGGAGTGGAGATCGTTGTTGGGGGAGAGGGTTATAAGTGTAGGCGAGGGGAGATCGGTGTAGGGGGAGAGGGTGATAAGTGTTGGGGGACGGATCATCAGTGTTGGGGGAGGGGTGATCAATTTTGGGGGAGGGTTGATCCGTGGTGGGGGAGGGGGGATTGGTGTTGGAGGAGGGGTGATCAGTGTTGGGGGAGGGGGTGATCGGTGTGGGGGGAGGGGAGATCAGTGTTGGGGGAGGGGTGATCAATTTTGGGGGAAGGGTGATCAGTGTTGGGGGAGGGGGTTCAGTGTTGGGTGAGGGGTGATCAGTGTTGGGAGAGGGGGAATCGGTGTTGGGGGAGGGGTGATCAATGCTGGGGGAGGGGGATCGGTGTTGGGGGAGGGTTGATCAGTGTTGGGCGAGGGATAATCGGTGTTGGGAGAGGGGTGATCGGTGTTGGTGGAGGGTGATCGGTGTTGGGGGAGGGGGGTCGGTGTTGGGGGAGGGGCTGTTCGGTGTTGGGGGAGGGGGGGTTGGTGTTGGAGGAGGGGTGATCAGTGTTCGGGGAAGGGGGATCGGTGATGGGGGAGTGGGTATCGGTGTTGGGGGAGGGGTGATCCGTGTTGGGGGAGGGGGGATCGGTGTTGGGGGAGGGGTGATCAGTGTTGGTGGAGGGAGATCAGTGTTGATTGAGGGGTGATCGGTGTTGGGGGAGGGAGATCGGTGATGGGGGAGTGGTGATCGATGTTGGGGGAGGGGGGATCAGTGTTGGGTGCGGGGTGATCAGTGTTGGGGGAGGGGAACGTTGTTGGGGGAGGGGTGATCGGTGTTGGGGAAGGGTGATCGGTGTTTGGGGAGGGGGGATCGGTGTTGGTGGAGGGGTGATCGGTGTTGGGGGAGGGGGGATCAGTGTTGGGGGAGGGGTGATCGGTGTTGGGGAGGCGTGATCGGTGTTGGGGGAGGGTGATTGTTGTATGGGGAGGGGGGGTCGATGTTGGTTGAGGTGTAATCGCTGTTAAGGAGGAGGGAGATTGGTGTTGGGGGAGCGGGGGTGCGTGTTGGGGGAGTGGTGATCACTGTTGGGGAAGGGTGATCGGTGTTGGGGGGAGGGGTGATCGGTGTTGAGGGAGGGGGTATCAGTCTTGGGGGAGGTTTGATCAGTGTTGGGGGAGGGGTGGTCAGTGTTAATGCCGGGGTGATCGGTGTTGGGGGAGGGGTGATCGGTGTTGGGGGAGGGGTAATCGGTGTTGGGGGAGGAGTGATCGGTGTTCGAGGAAGGGGGATCGGTGTAGGGGGAGGGGGAACGGTCTTGGGGGAGCGGTGATCGGTGTTGGGGGAGGGGTGATCAGTGTTGGGTGAGGGGGTATCGGTGTTGGGGGAGGGGGGATCAGTGTTGGGGGAGGGGTGATCAGTGTTGGGGGAGGGGGATCGGTGTTGGGGGAGGGGGGATCGTTGTTGGGGGTGGGCTGATCGGTGTTGGGGGAGGAGTGATCGGTGTTCGAGGAAGGGGGATCGGTGTAGGGGGAGGGGGAACGGTCTTGGGGGAGGGGTGATCGGTGTTGGGGGAGGGGGTAATCGGTGTTGGGGGAGGAGTGATCGGTGTTCGAGGAAGGGGGATCGGTGTAGGGGGAGGGGGAACGGTCTTGGGGGAGCGGTGATCGGTGTTGGGGGAGGGGTGATCAGTGTTGGGTGAGGGGGTATCGGTGTTGGAGGAGGGGGGATCAGTGTTGGGGGAGGGGTGATCAGTGTTGGGGGAGGGGGATCGGTGTTGGGGGAGGGGGGATCGTTGTTGGGGGTGGGCTGATCGGTGTTGGGGGAGGGGTGATCGGTGTTGGGGGAGGCGTGATCAGTGTTGGGGAGGGTGATTGTTGTATGGGGAGGGGGGGTCAATGTTGGTTGAGGTTTAATCGCTGTTGGGGAGGGGGGTGATTGATGTTGGGGGAGCGGGGGGTGGGTGTTGGGGAAGGGTGATCGGTGTTGGGGGAGGGGTTATCAGTGTTGAGGGAGGGGGTATCGGTCTTGGGGGAGGTTTGATCAGTGTTGGGGGAGGGGTGGTCAGTGTTAGGGCCGGGGTGATCGGTGTTGGGGGAGGGGTGATCGGTGTTGGGGGAGGGGTGATCGGTGTTGGGGGAGGAGTGATCGGTGTTGGGGGAGGAGTGATCGGTTTTCGAGGAAGGGGGATCGGTGTAGGGGGAGGGGGAACGGTCTTGGGGGAGCGGTGATCGGTGTTGGGGGAGGGGTGATCGGTGTTGGGGGAGGGGTAATTGGTGTTGGGGGAGGAGTGATCGGTGTTCGAGGAAGGGGGATCGGTGTAGGGGGAGGGGGGAACGGTCTTGGGGGAGCGGTGATCAGTGTTGGGGGAGGGGTGATCAGTGTTGGGGGAGGGGTGATCAGTGTTGGGGGAGGGGTGATCCGTGGAGGGGGAGAGGGTGATAAGTGTTGGGGGAGGGATCATCACTACTGGGGGAGGGGTGATCAATTTTGGGGGAGGGGTGATCCGTGGTGGGGGAGGGGTGTATGGTTTTGGAGGAGGGGTGATTAGTGTTGGGGGAGGGAGGTGATCGGTGTGGGGGGAGGGGAGATCAGAGTTGGGGGAAGAGGTGATCAATGTTGGGGGAGGGGTGAGCAGTGTTGGGGGAGGGGAGATCAGTGTTGGGGGAGGGGAGATCAGTGTTGGGGGATGGGGGGTCGGTGTTGGGGGAGGGGAGATCAGTGTTGGGGGAGGGGAGATCAGTGTTGGGGGAGGGGGGGATCGTGTTGGGGGAGGGGGGATTAGTGTTGGGGAGTGGAGATCGGTGTAGGGGGAGAGGGTGATAAGTGTTGGGGGAGGGATCGTCAGTGTTGGGGGAGGGGTGATCAATGCTGGGGGAGGGGGATCGGTGTTGGGGGAGGGTTGATCAGTGTTGGGCGAGGGATAATCGGTGTTGGGGGAGGGGTGATCGGTGTTGGTGGAGGGTGATCGGTGTTTGGGGAGGGGAGATCGGTGTTGGTTGAGGGGTGATTGGTGTTGGAGGAGGGGGGTCGGTGTTGGTTGAGGGGTGATTGGTGTTGGGGGAGGGGTGGTTGGTGTTGGAGGAGGGGTGATCAGTGTTCGGGGAAGGGGGATTGGTGTTGGGGGAGTGGGTATCAGTGTTGGGGGAGGGGTGATCCGTGTTGGGGGAGGGGGGATCGGTGTTGGGTGCGGGGTGATCAGTGTTGGGGGAGGGGGAACGTTGTTGGGGGAGGGGTGATCGGTGTTGGGGAGGGGAGATCGGTGTTGGGGGAGGGGGGATTAGTGTTGGGGAGTGGAGATCGGTGTAGGGGGAGAGGGTGATAAGTGTTGGGGGAGGGATCGTCAGTGTTGGGGGAGGGGTGATCAATTTTGGGGGAGGGTTGATCCGTGGTGGGGGAGGGGGGACTGGTGTCGGAGGAGGGGTGATCAGTGTTGGGGGAGGGGGAACGTTGTTGGGGGAGGGGTGATCGGTGTTGGGGAAGGGTGATCGGTGTTTGGGGAGGGGGGATCGGTGTTGGTGGAGGGGTGATCGGTGTTGGGGGAGGGGGGATCAGTGTTGGGGGAGGGGTGATCGGTGTTGGGGGAGGCGTGATCGGTGTTGGGGGAGGGTGATTGTTGTATGGGGAGGGGGGGTCGATGTTGGTTGAGGTGTAATCGCTGTTAGGGAGGAGGGAGATTGGTGTTGGGGGAGCGGGGGTGCGTGTTGGGGGAGTGGTGATCACTGTTGGGGAAGGGTGATCGGTGTTGGGGGAGGGGTGATCGGTGTTGAGGGAGGGGGTATCAGTCTTGGGGGAGGTTTGATCAGTGTTGGGGGAGGGGTGGTCAGTGTTAATGCCGGGGTGATCGGTGTTGGGGGAGGGGTGATCGGTGTTGGGGGAGGGGTAATCGGTGTTGGGGGAGGAGTGATCGGTGTTCGAGGAAGGGGGATCGGTGTAGGGGGAGGGGGAACGGTCTTGGGGGAGCGGTGATCGGTGTTGGGGGAGGGGTGATCAGTGTTGGGTGAGGGGGTATCGGTGTTGGGGGAGGGGGGATCAGTGTTGGGGGAGGGGTGATCAGTGTTGGGGGAGGGGGATCGGTGTTGGGGGAGGGGGGATCGTTGTTGGGGGTGGGCTGATCGGTGTTGGGGGAGGAGTGATCGGTGTTCGAGGAAGGGGGATCGGTGTAGGGGGAGGGGGAACGGTCTTGGGGGAGGGGTGATCGGTGTTGGGGGAGGGGTAATCGGTGTTGGGGGAGGAGTGATCGGTGTTCGAGGAAGGGGGATCGGTGTAGGGGGAGGGGGAACGGTCTTGGGGGAGCGGTGATCGGTGTTGGGGGAGGGGTGATCAGTGTTGGGTGAGGGGGTATCGGTGTTGGAGGAGGGGGGATCAGTGTTGGGGGAGGGGTGATCAGTGTTGGGGGAGGGGGATCGGTGTTGGGGGAGGGGGGATCGTTGTTGGGGGTGGGCTGATCGGTGTTGGGGGAGGGGTGATCGGTGTTGGGGGAGGCGTGATCAGTGTTGGGGAGGGTGATTGTTGTATGGGGAGGGGGGGTCAATGTTGGTTGAGGTTTAATCGCTGTTGGGGAGGGGGGTGATTGATGTTGGGGGAGCGGGGGTGGGTGTTGGGGAAGGGTGATCGGTGTTGGGGGAGGGGTTATCAGTGTTGAGGGAGGGGGTATCGGTCTTGGGGGAGGTTTGATCAGTGTTGGGGGAGGGGTGGTCAGTGTTAGGGCCGGGGTGATCGGTGTTGGGGGAGGGGTGATCGGTGTTGGGGGAGGGGTGATCGGTGTTGGGGGAGGAGTGATCGGTGTTGGGGGAGGAGTGATCGGTTTTCGAGGAAGGGGGATCGGTGTAGGGGGAGGGGGAACGGTCTTGGGGGAGCGGTGATCGGTGTTGGGGGAGGGGTGATCGGTGTTGGGGGAGGGGTAATTGGTGTTGGGGGAGGAGTGATCGGTGTTCGAGGAAGGGGGATCGGTGTAGGGGGAGGGGGAACGGTCTTGGGGGAGCGGTGATCAGTGTTGGGGGAGGGGTGATCAGTGTTGGGGGAGGGGTGATCAGTGTTGGGGGAGGGGTGATCCGTGGAGGGGGAGAGGGTGATAAGTGTTGGGGGAGGGATCATCACTACTGGGGGAGGGGTGATCAATTTTGGGGGAGGGGTGATCCGTGGTGGGGGAGGGGTGTATGGTTTTGGAGGAGGGGTGATTAGTGTTGGGGGAGGGAGGTGATCGGTGTGGGGGGAGGGGAGATCAGAGTTGGGGGAAGAGGTGATCAATGTTGGGGGAGGGGTGAGCAGTGTTGGGGGAGGGGAGATCAGTGTTGGGGGAGGGGAGATCAGTGTTGGGGGATGGGGGGTCGGTGTTGGGGGAGGGGAGATCAGTGTTGGGGGAGGGGAGATCAGTGTTGGGGGAGGGGGGGATCGTGTTGGGGGAGGGGGGATTAGTGTTGGGGAGTGGAGATCGGTGTAGGGGGAGAGGGTGATAAGTGTTGGGGGAGGGATCGTCAGTGTTGGGGGAGGGGTGATCAATGCTGGGGGAGGGGGATCGGTGTTGGGGGAGGGTTGATCAGTGTTGGGCGAGGGATAATCGGTGTTGGGGGAGGGGTGATCGGTGTTGGTGGAGGGTGATCGGTGTTTGGGGAGGGGAGATCGGTGTTGGTTGAGGGGTGATTGGTGTTGGAGGAGGGGGGTCGGTGTTGGTTGAGGGGTGATTGGTGTTGGGGGAGGGGTGGTTGGTGTTGGAGGAGGGGTGATCAGTGTTCGGGGAAGGGGGATTGGTGTTGGGGGAGTGGGTATCAGTGTTGGGGGAGGGGTGATCCGTGTTGGGGGAGGGGGGATCGGTGTTGGGTGCGGGGTGATCAGTGTTGGGGGAGGGGGAACGTTGTTGGGGGAGGGGTGATCGGTGTTGGGGAGGGGAGATCGGTGTTGGGGGAGGGGGGATTAGTGTTGGGGAGTGGAGATCGGTGTAGGGGGAGAGGGTGATAAGTGTTGGGGGAGGGATCGTCAGTGTTGGGGGAGGGGTGATCAATTTTGGGGGAGGGTTGATCCGTGGTGGGGGAGGGGGGACTGGTGTCGGAGGAGGGGTGATCAGTGTTGGGGGAGGCGGTGATCGGTGTGGGGGGAGGGGAGATCGGTGTTGGGGGAGGGGTGATCAATTTTGGGGGAAGGGTGATCAGTGTTGGGGGAGGGGGTTCAGTGTTGGGTGAGGGGTGATCAGTGTTGGGAGAGGGGGAATCGGTGTTGGGGGAGGGGTGATCAATGCTGGGGGAGGGGGATCGGTGTTGGGGGAGGGTTGATCAGTGTTGGGCGAGGGATAATCGGTTTTGGGGGAGGGGTGATCGGTGTTGGTGGAGGGTTGATCAGTGTTGGGCGAGGGTTAATCGGTGTTGGGGGAGGGGAGATCGGTGTTGGTGGAGGGTGATCGGTGTTGGGGGAGGGGGGTCGGTGTTGGGGGAGGGGGTGTTCGGTGTTGGGGGAGGGGTGGTTGGTGTTGGAGGAGGGGTGATCAGTGTTCGGGGAAGGGGGATCGGTGTTGGGGGAGTGGGTATCGGTGTTGGGGGAGGGGTGATCCGTGTTGGGGGAGGGGGGATCGGTGTTGGGGGAGGGGTGATCAGTGTTGGTGGAGGGGAGATTGGTGTTGGTTGAGGGGTGATCGGTGTTGGGGGAGGGAGATCGGTGTTGGGGGAGTGGTGATCGATGTTGGGGGAGGGGGGATCAGTGTTGGGTGCGGGGTGATCAGTGTTGGGGGAGGGGGAACGTTGTTGGGGGAGGGGTGATCGGTGTTGGGGAAGGGTGATCGGTGTTCGGGGAGGGGTGTTCGGTGTTGGGGGAGGGGAATCAGTATTGTGTGAGGGGTGATCAGTGTTGGGGGAGGGGGATCATCCGTGTTGGGGGAGGGGTGATCGGTGTTGGGGGAGGGGGAATCGGTGTTTGGGGAATGGTGATTGGAACTGGGGGAAGGGTGTTCGGTGTTGGTGGATGGGGGATGGGTGTTGGGGGAGGGGGGATTAGTTTTGGGGGATGGCGTTCGGTGTTGGGGGAGGGGTGATCGGTGTTGGGGAGGGGTGATCGGTGTTGGGGAGGGGTGATCGGTGTTGGGGGAGGGGGGTGAACCGAATTGGGGGAGGGGTGATCCGTGTTGGGGGAGGGGTGTTCCGTGTTGGGGAACGGAGATCTCTGTTGGGGGAGGGGTTGATCAGTGTGGGGGAGGGAATCAGTGTTGGGGGAGGGGTGATCAATGTTGGCGGAGGGGAGATTGGTGTTGGTAGAGGGGTGATCAGTGTTGGAGGAGGGGGGTTGGTGTTGGGGAGAGGAGATCGGTGTTGGGGAGGGGGTATCAGTGTTGGGGGAGGGCGTTGATCGGTCTTGGGGGAGGGGTGATCGGTGTTGGGGGAGGGGTGATCGGTGTTGGGGTAGGGGTGATCGGTGTTGGGGGAGGGGGGTGAACCGAACTGGGGGACAGGGATCGGTGTTGGGGGAGGGGTGATCAGTGTTGGGGAGGGATGATTGGAGTTGGGGGAGGGGTGACCAGTGTTGGGGGAGGGGTGATCATTTTTGGGAGAGGGGGGGTCGATGTTGGGGGCTGGGGGATCATTGTTGGGGAGGGGGTGATCAGTGTTGGGGGAGGGGTGATCAGTGTTGGGGGAGGGGGATGCGTGTTGGGGTAGTCGTGATCCGTGTTGGGGCAGGGGGGATCGGTGTTTGGGGAGATTTGATCTGTGTTGGGGGAGGGGGATCGGTGTTGGGGAGGGGGATCAGTGTTAGGTGCGGGGTAATCAGTGTTGGGGGAGGGGGGTCGGTGTTGGGGGAGGGGGGATCTGTGTTGGGGGAGGGGTTATCCATGTTGGGGGAGGGGTGATCCATGTTGGGGAGTGGAGACCTCTGTTGGGGGAGTGGTTGATCAGTGTTGGGGGAGGGAATCATTATTGGGGGAGGGGTGATCAATGTTGACGGAGGGGAGATCGGTGTTGGGGGAGGGGTGATCAGTGTTGGGGGAGGGGGGTCGGTGTTGGGGGCGGCGGGGATCGGTGTTGAGGAGAGGAGATCGGTGTTGGGGAGGGGGTATCAGTGTTGGGGGAGGGCGTTGATCGGTCTTGGGGGAGGGGTGATCGGTGTTGGGGGAGGGGTGATCGGTGTTAGGGGAGGGGGGATCAGTGTTGGGGGAGGGGGGTGAACCGAATTGGGGGAAAGGGATCGGTGTTGGGGGAGGGATGATTGGAGTTGGGGGAGGGGTAACCAGTGTTGGGGGAGGGGTGATCATTGTTGGGAGACGGGGTTTCGATGTTGGGGGATGGGGGATCGGTGTTGGGGAGGGGGTGATCAGTGTTGGGGGAGGGGTGATCATTGTTGGGGGGGGTTCGGTGTTGGGGAAGGGGTGATCAGTGATGGGGGAGGGGGGATCGGTGTTGGGGGAGGGTAATCGGTGTTGGGGGAGGGATGATCAGTGTCGGGGGAGGTTGGTGTTGGGAGAGGGGGGATCGGTGTTGGGGGAGGGGGGATCAGTGTTGGGTGAGGGGTGATCAGTGTTGGTGTAGGGGGGTGATCGGTGTTGGGGGAGGGGGGATGCGTGTTGAGGGAGTCGTTATCCGTGTTGGGGGAGGGGGGATCGGTGTTGGGGGAGGGGAATTGGTGTTGGGGGAGGGATGATCAGTGTCGGGGGAGGTCGGGGTTGGGGGAGGGGGGATCGGTGTTGGGGGAGGGGGGATCGGTGTTGGGGGTGGGGGGATCGGTGTTGGGGGAGGGGGATCAGTGTTGGGGGAGGGGGATCAGTGTTGGGTGAGGGGTGATCAGTGTTGGTGTAGGGGGTTGACCGGTGTTGGGGGAGGGGGATTGGTGTTGGGGGAGGGGTGATCGATGTTGGGGGAGGAGGGATCAGTGTTGGGTGCGGGTTGATCAGTGTTGGGGGAGGGGGAATGTTGTTGGGGGAGGGGTGATCTGTGTTGGGGAAGGGTGATTGTTGTATGGGGAGGGGGGGTCGATGTTGGTTGAGGTGTGATCGGTTCTGGGGTGGGGGGATCGGTGTTGGGGGAGTGGTGATCGGTGTTGGGGGAGGGGGATCGGTGTTGGGGGAGGGTTGATCGGTTTTGGGGGAGGGGAATCAGTATTGTGTGAGGGGTGATCAGTGTTGGGGGAGGGGGGTGATCGGTGTTGGGGGAGAGGGATCATCCGTGTTGGGGGAGGGGTGATCGGTGTTGGGGGAGGGGGAATCGGTGTTTGGGGAATGGTGATTGGAACTGGGGGAAGGGTGTTCGGTTTTGGTGGATGGGGGATGGGTGTTGGGGGAGGGGGGATTAGTTTTGGGGGATGGCGTTCGGTGTTGGGGGAGGGGTGATCGGTGTTGGGGAGGGGTGATCGGTGTTGGGGAGGGGTGATCGGTGTTGGGGGAGGGGGGTGAACCGAATTGGGGGAGGGGTGATCCGTGTTGGGGGAGGGGTGTTCCGTGTTGGGGAACGGAGATCTCTGTTGGGGGAGTGGTTGATCAGTGTGGGGGAGGGAATCAGTGTTGGGGGAGGGGTGATCAATGTTGGCGGAGGGGAGATTGGTGTTGGTAGAGGGGTGATCAGTGTTGGGGGAGGGGGGTTGGTGTTGGGGAGAGGAGATCGGTGTTGGGGAGGGGGTATCAGTGTTGGGGGAGGGCGTTGATCGGTGTTGGGGTAGGGGTGATCGGTGTTGGGGGAGGGCGGTGAACCAAACTGGGGGACAGGGATCGGTGTTGGGGGAGGGGTGATCAGTGTTGGGGAGGGATGATTGGAGTTGGGGGAGGGGTGATCATTGTTGGGAGAGGGGGGGTCGATGTTGGGGGATGGGGGATCGGTGTTGGGGAGGGGGTGATCAGTGTTGGGGGAGGGGTGATCAGTGTTGGGGGAGGGGGATGCGTGTTGGGGTAGTCGTGATCCGTGTTGGGGCAGGGGGGGTCGGTGTTGGGGGAGGGGTTGATCAGTGTTGGGGGAGGGGTGATCACTGTTGGGGCAGGGGTAATCAATGTTGGGGGAGGGGTGGTCAGTGTTGGGGGAGGGGAATTGGTGTTGGGTGTGGGCTGATCGGTGTTGGGGTTGGGCTGATCAGTGTTGGGGGAGGAGTGATCGGTGTTGGGGGAGGGTTGATCGGTGTTGGGGGAGGGGTTTCGGTGTTGGGCTGGGGCGATCGGTGTTGGGGAGGGGGGATCGGTGTTTGGGGAGCGGTGTTCGGTCTTGGTGGAGGGGTGATCGGTATTGGGGGAGGGGTGATCGGTGTTTGGGGAGATTTGATCGATGTTGGGGGAGGGGGGATCGGTGTTGGGGGAGTGGGGATCAGTGTTGGGGGAGGGGGGATCAGTGTTGGGTGAGGGGTGATCAGTGTTGGTGTAGGGGGGTGATCGGTGTTGGGGGAGGGGGGATCAGTGTTGGGTGCGGGGTGATCAGTGTTGGGGGAGGGGGAATGTTGTTGGGGGAGGGGTGATCGGTGTTGGTGGAGGGGTGATCGGTGTTGGGGGAGGGGTGATTGTTGTATGGGGAGGGGGAATCGATGTTGGTTGAGGTGTGATCGGTGAGGGGGGAGAGGGGATCGGTGTTGGGGGGGAGGTGTTTGGTGTTGGGGAGAGGGATCATTCGTGTTGGGGGAGGGGTGATCGGTGTTGGGGGAGGGAAAATCGGTGTTTGGGGAATGGTGATCTGTGCTGGGGGAAGGGTGTTCGGTGTTTTTGGATGGGGGATGGGTGTTGGGGGAGGGGGGATTGGTTTTGGGGGATGGCGTTCGGTGTTGGGGGAGGGGTGATCAGTGTTGGGGAGGGGTGATCGGTGTTGGGGGTGGGGTGATCGGTGTTGGGGAGGGGTGATCGGTGTTGGGGGAGGGGTGATCGGTGTTGGGGAGGGGTGATCGGTGTTGGGGGAAAGGATGTGAACCGAATTGAGGGACAGGGATCGGTGTTGGGGGAGGGGTGATCATTGTTGGGAGAGTGGGGGTCGATGTTGGGGGATGGGGGATCGGTGTTGGGGAGGGGGTGATCAGTGTTGGGGGAGGGGTGATCATTGTTGGGGGGCGGGGTTCGGTGTTGGGGACGGGGTGATCAGTGTTGGGAGAGGGGGGATGCGTGTTGGGGTAGTCGTGATCCGTGTTGGGGGAGGGGGGATCGGTGTTGGGGGAGGGGGGATCGGTGTTGGGGGTGGGGGCATTAGTGTTGGGGGAGGGGGATCAGTGTTGGGGGAGGGGGGATCAGTGTTGGGTGAGGGGTGATCAGTGTTGGTGTAGGGGGGTGATCGGTGTTGGGGGAGGGGGATCGGTGTTGGGGGAGGGGTGATCGATGTTGGGGGAGGGGGGGTCGATGTTGGGGGATGGGGGATCGGTGTTGGGGAGGGGATGATCAGTGTTGGGGGAGGGGTGATCAATGTTGGGGGGGGGTCGGTGTTGGGGAAGGGGTGATCAGTGTTGGGGGAGGGGGGATGCGTGTTGGGGTAGTCGTGATCCGTGTTGGGGGAGGGGGGATCGGTGTTGGGGGAGGGGAATCGGTGTTGGGGGAGGGATGATCAGTGTCGGGGGGGGGGTCGGTGTTGGGGGAGGGGGTATCTGTGTTGGCGGAGGGGTGATCGGTGTTGGGGGAGCAATGATCGGTGTTGGTGGAGGGGTGATCGGTGTTGGGGGAGGGGTTGATCAGTGTTGGGGGAGGGTTGATCACTGTTGGGGGAGGTGTAATCAATGTTGGGGGAGGGGTGGTCAGTGTTGGGAGAGGGGTTTCGGTGTTGGGTGTGGGCTGATCGGTGTTGGGGGTGGGCTGATCAGTGTTGGAGGAGGAGTGATCGGTGTTGGGGGAGGGGGATCGGTTTTGGGGGAGGGGTGTTCGGTGTTGGGGGAGGGTTGATCGGTTTTGGGCGAGGGGAAATCGGTGTTGTGTGAGGGGTGATCAGTGTTGGGGGAGGGGGTGATCGGTGTTGGGGGAGAGGGATCGGTGTTGGGGAGAGGGATCAGTGTTGGGTGCGGGCTGATCAGTGTTGGGTGAGGGGATCGGTGTTGGGGGAGGGGTTATCCGTGTTGGGGGAGGGGTGATCCATATTGGGGAGTGGAGATCTCTGTTGGGGGAGTGGTTGATCAGTGTTGAGGGGAGATCGGTGTTGGGGGAGGGGTGATCAGTATTGGGGGAGGGGGGTCAGTTTTGGGGGCGGGGGGTATCGGTGTTGGGGAGAGGAGATCGGTGTTGGGGAGGGGGTATCAGTGTTGGGGGAGGGCGTTGATCGGTCTTGGGGGAGGGGTGATCGGTGTTGGGGGAGGGGTGATCGGTGTTAGGGGAGGGGGGATCAGTGTTGGGGGAGGGGGGTGAACCGAACTGGGGGGAAGGGATCGGTGTTGGGGGAGGGGGGATCAGTGTTGGGGGAGGGATGATCGGTGTTGGGGGAGGGGTGACCAGTGTTGAGGGAGGGGTGATCATTGTTGGGAGACGGGGGTTCGCTGTTGGGGGATGGGGGATCGGTGTTGGGGAGGGGGTGATCAATGTTGGGGGAGGGGTGATCGGTGTTGGGAGAGGGATGATCAGTGTCGGGGGATGTCGGTGTTGGGGTAGCGGGGATCGGTGTTGGGGGAGGGGGATCAGTGTTGGGGGAGGGGGATCAGTGTTGGGTGAGGGGTGATCAGTGTTGGTGTAGGGGGGTGATCGGTGTTGGGGGAGGGGGTTTGGTGTTGGGGGAGGGGTGATCGATGTTGGGGGAGGGGGATCAGTGTTGGGAGAGGGGGAATGTTGTTGGGGGAGGGGGGATCGATGTTGGTTGAGGTGTGATCGGTTCTGGGGGAGGGGGGATCGGTGCTGGGGGAGGGGTGATCGGTGTTGGGGGAGGGGGATCAGTGTTGGGGGAGGGGTGATCGGTGTTGGGGGAGGGGGGATCAGTGTTGTGTGCGCGGTGATCAGTGTTGGGGGAGGGGGGTGATCAGTGTTGGGGGAGAGGGATCAGTGTTGGGGGAGAGGGATCATCCGTGTTGGGGGAGAGGGATCATCCGTGTTGGGGGAGGGGTGATCTGTGTTGGGGGAGGGAAAATCGGTGTTTGGGGAATGGTGATCTGTGCTGGGGAAGGGTGTTCGGTGTTTTTGGATGGGGGATGGGTGTTGGGGGAGGGGGGATTAGTTTTGGGGGATGGCGTTCGGTGTTGGGGGAGGGGTGATCAGTGTTGGGGAGGGGTGATCGGTGTTGGGGGAGGGGTGATCGGTGTTGGGGAGGGGTGATCGGTGTTGGGGAGGGGTGATCGGTGTTGGGGGAGGGGGGGTGAACCGAATTGGGGGACAGGGATCGGTGTTGGGGGAGGGGTGATCATTGTTGGGAGAGTGGGGGTCGATGTTGGGGGATGGGGGATCGGTGTTGGGGGAGGGGTGATCATTGTTGGGGGGGGTGGGTTCGGTGTTGGGGACTGGGTGATCAGTGTTGGGAGAGGGGGGATGCGTGTTGGGGTAGTCGTGATCCGTGTTGGAGGAGGGGGGATCGGTGTTGGGGGAGGGGAATCGGTGTTGGGGGAGGGATGATCAGTGTCGGGGGGGTCGGTGTTGGGGGAGGAGGTATCTGTGTTGGCGGAGGGGTGATCGGTGTTGGGGGAGCAGTGATCGGTGTTGGTGGAGGGGTGATCGGTGTTGGGGGAGGTGTGATCGGTGTTGAGGAGAGGAGATCGGTGTTGGGGGAGGGGTTGATCAGTGTTGGGGGAGGGTTGATCACTGTTGGGGGAGGGGTAATCAATGTTGGGGGAGGGGTGGTCAGTGTTGGGGGAGGGGAATCGGTGTTGGAGGTGGGCTGATCAGTGTTGGGGGAGGATTGATCGGTGTTGGGGGAGGGGTTTCGGTGTTGGGTGTGGGCTGATCAGTGTTGGGGGTGGGCTGATCGGTGTTGGGGGAGGATTGATCGGTGTTGGGGGAGGGGTTTCGGTGTTGGGTGTGGGCTGATCGGTGTTGGGGGTGGGCTGATCAGTGTTGGGGGAGGAGTGATCAGTGTTGGGCTGGGGCGATCGGTGTTGGGGAGGGGGGATCGGTGTTTGGGGAGCGGGGCTCGGTCTTGGTGGAGGGGTGATCAGTATTGGGGGAGTGGTGATCGGTGTTTGGGGAGGTTTGATCGGTGTTGGGGGAGGGGGGATCGGTATTGGGGGAGTGGGGATCAGTGTTGGGGGAGGGGGGATCAGTGTTGGGTGAGGGGTGATCAGTGTTGGTGTAGGGGGGTGATCGGTGTTGGGGGAGGGGGGATCAATGTTGGGTGCGGGGTGATCAGTGTTGGGGGAGGGGGAATGTTGTTGGGGGAGGGGTGATCGGTGTTGGTGGAGGGGTGATCGGTGTTGGGGGAGGGGTGATTGTTGTATGGGGAGGGGGGAGCGATGTTGGTTGAGGTGTGATCGGTTCTGGGGGAGAGGGGATCGGTGTTGGGGGGGGAGGTGTTTGGTGTTGGGGAGAGGGATCATCTGTGTTGGGGGAGGGGTGATCGGTGTTGGGGGAGGGGTGATCGGTGTTGGGGGAGGGGGAATCGGTGTTGGGGGAGGAGGGATCGGTGTTGGGGGAGGGGTGATCGGTGTTGGGGGAGCAGTGATCGGTGTTGGTGGAGGGGTGATCGGTGTTGGGGGAGGTGTGATCGGTGTTGAGGAGAGGAGATCGGTGTTGGGGGAGGGGTTGATCAGTGTTGGGGGAGGGTTGATCACTGTTGGGGGAGGGGTAATCAATGTTGGGGGAGGGGTGGTCAGTGTTGGGGGAGGGGAATCGGTGTTGGGTGTGGGCTGATCAGTGTTGGGGGTGGGCTGATCAGTGTTGGGGGAGGATTGATCGGTGTTGGGGGAGGGGTTTCGGTGTTGGGTGTGGGCTGATCGGTGTTGGGGGTGGGCTGATCAGTGTTGGGGGAGGAGTGATCGGTGTTGGGCTGGGGCGATCGGTGTTGGGGAGGGGGGATCGGTGTTTGGGGAGCGGGGCTCGGTCTTGGTGGAGGGGTGATCGGTATTGGGGGAGGGGTGATCGGTGTTTGGGGAGGTTTGATCGGTGTTGGGGGAGGGGGGATCGGTGTTGGGGGAGTGGGGATCAGTGTTGGGGGAGGGGGGATCAGTGTTGGGTGAGGGGTGATCAGTGTTGGTGTAGGGGGGTGATCGGTGTTGGGGGAGGGGGGATCAGTGTTGGGTGCGGGGTGATCAGTGTTGGGGGAGGGGGACTGTTGTTGGGGGAGGGGTGATCGGTGTTGGTGGAGGGGTGATCGGTGTTGGGGGAGGGGTGATTGTTGTATGGGGAGCGGGGATCGATGTTGGTTGAGGTGTGATCGGTTCTGGGGGAGAGGGGATCGGTGTTGGAGGGGGAGGTGTTTGGTGTTGGGGAGAGGGATCATCCGTGTTGGGGGAGGAGTGATCGGTGTTGGGGGAGGGGTGATCGGTGTTGGGGGAGGGGGCATCGGTGTTGGGGGAGGAGGGATCGGTGTTGGGGGAGGGGGGATCAGTGTTGAGGGAGGGGGGATCGGTGTTGGGGGGGAGGGGATCGGTGTTGGGGGGAGGGGATCGGTGTTGGGGGAGGGGGGATCGGTATTGGGGGAGAGGGATCGGTGTTGGGGGGGAGGGGATCGGTGTTTGGGGAATGGTGATCAGTGCTGGGGGAAGGGTGTTCGGTGTTGGTGGATGGGGGATGGGTATTGGGGGAGGGGGGATTAGTTTTGGGGGATGGCGTTCGGTGTTGGAGGAGGGGTGATCGGTGTTGGGGAGTGGTGATCGGTGTTGGGGGAGGGGGGATCAGTGTTCAGGGAGGGGGTATCGGTGTTGGTGTACTTTGACATTCCTGCTGGTTTTAAGAGCTGCACGCCTGCTGCGGGCTTTACATCTGCTGGGAACACAGCTAACAAAGCCTGAGTATAAAAAAGATAAATATTGGACACACAGCCCAAGTTTCCACACTGACAGGTCTCAGGAGGAGCATCAGCGGGCGGCTCCCACAGAGACACCTTGGCAAAGCACATCTCTGCGTTCAGGTGTAAATAACCTTCCCAGTACTCTTGATGCTGTTGCCACCCTCAACAGCAGCGCATGGTGCACTTATTAGGCGAGTCTGGTCCATCCTTCATTCATCCCATCCAATTCTGGCCTCTTGAAGGTCCCTGATGTTCATCACCCTATCAGTGGTGGATGTGCCTTCAGTCATCCAGGCCCTAGCCTCAGAAATTCCTTCTCTGAACCTCTCACTACTCTCCTCCCATAAGATCCTTCTTCAAAGCTACCGCAAGCTTCTGGTCACCTTCGCTTGTTGCAGTCTACACATGTGGGTTCTCAAACAGGATTCACTGATAGTGAGTAGGATGTGGAACTGCCTGCTGCTGGCCTCCTGCTACTCCACCCCCTAGGGGTGGAGGTGGAGGCGGGAGCTCAGAGCCAGAGACTGAGAAGCAATTCTGGGATCTCCTGGTCCCTGGGCCTTTAGTATGTCTACTCATGCAGGCATTGGTGAAGCTTGTGCCCAAAATATTTCAAACTGGACATTTTCGTTTGGCCTGATGTGGACATTCAGTTTTCGGTCCATCTCACTTTGCCATCTGTGATGAAGTGCAGCTGCTATTCTAATGGCTGGCCACATTAATGAAGACAGACCCTGCATGTTACAGCATCTTCTCCCAAAACATGTGACAGCCCATGAATTACATTTGTGACGTATCGAGGTGCTGCAGTCAATTTAAATGAGAAAGGTCACACAAGCTATAAATGAGAGACTAGTTCATTTATATTTGGTGGTGTTCCTGAGGGAGGGATGTTAGCTAGGGAACCTGTTTCTCTGTTCTTCTTCGTGTAGTTCCCAAGAATCTGTTCAAACTTCCCCTGGGCTATTGTCCTGCGCTGGGAACCATCCGATACTTCGATTTAAATCACAAACTTCAGCTGATTTTGACCGTCTTACAGTAATAGTTGCCCAGAAAAAGTTAGAAGAATTAAAACCACTTCTTGGTATCTATAGCACTGACCCACCCTGACTCCCCCCATCCCCCTCAACTCTCCACAGGACCCCCGACCACTCCCTAAATGAGTGGCAATTCGACCCTGATTACCACTCCACTGAAGTTACAGCCCACAGGAGAGTAATCAGATAACAATTGACACTGGGCCAAGGAAGGAGACATTAGGGCAGGCAACTTGGTCAAAGAGGCAGGTTTTAAGCAGCATCTTAAAGTAGGAGAGAGGTAGAGAGCTTCAGGGAAATTCCTCAGCTTCCAGCCCAGGCAGCTGAAGACACACCCACCAGTGGAGAGATGAAGAAAGTGGGGGATGGACAAAAGGCCAGAGTCTGAGGAATGCAGAGTTCCTGGAGAGTTGACAGCTTCAAAGATAACGAGCGTTCCTCAGTAATGCACTGAAAACAGTTTGCAAGAAAAAGCTATCATAATATATGTGCACATATATAACAGTGACAAAGAGAGAGAGATAGAGAGAGAGAGCCCCAGGTTTAATATTAGGTCTGTGCTAGATTAGTTGATGTAAACTAGGATAATAATTGTGGTATTACAGTTACCTGGAGGATCCCAAGGCTGAGAAGGTGAAAAATTATTCAGGCTCCCTGTCTCTTCAAACTATTCAGTGACTCCTGCTGTAAAGTGCCTGTCTGGACAGGTGTGGGCTCAGCTGTAACCCCCCCTCCAAACCTCATCACACAGCGTGCGAACATTCACACTCTCAGTTTATACAGAGATGATAATTCGACCCATCAAATTACAATTGGACGTGATGGTGCGGTGATTATGTTGCCTTATTAATAATCCAGAGATTTTAAATTCTAAATTCCATGCAATTTGAATTCAGTTTTAGAAAACTTGCCTCAGTAAAAGTAACTGTGAAGCTTTCAGATTATCCTAAAACCCCGTCTGGGTCACTAATATCCTTTAGGGAAGGAAATCTGCCATCCTTACCTGGTCTGACCTACACACAACTCCAGGTCCACACCAATCTGGTGGGCTCTTAACTGCCTGGTGAAGTGGCCTAGCAAGCCCACTCAGCTGTATCAGACTTCCTCATTCTGGGCATTAAATACCAGCCTTACCAAACCATGTTCACGAGCTGCAAGTGCAGAACGCTTTTACAAAAAAAACAATCTCAGCAACAGGGAGAGGAAAGGAATCTAATTAAATAAATGAGGAAGGAAAATATGGGTGGCAAAGAAACGTTTTAAAAATTGCGTCGCTGGTTTTTCTTTGTATTTTTATTGATTCTTCTTGAATACTTTAATTAAAGTGTGAACAGATGGAGTGTTTAACCCCAGGTATCAGACAATCAGAATTGTATGTTTATTCAGCTTTTTGGCCTAATTGGTCTTACAACTCCTCAAAACCCTGCAACCATAACCCACCAAAAACACTAAAGCATCAGAAGTCGACAGAAGGTTATTGTTTACTTCTTAGTAGCTGTTTGATTTTGAACAGGCATAAGGATTATTGAAAAAATTGCGACACTTGGGGTGCTGAGATTGCCCCTTTAATGAGTAACAAAAGGTTTGGGAGTGTTGGAAACGTTTTTATGGGGGCATTCCAGGTGTTCATTTATTTTCCCTTTTTATTTATTTTGAATATCAAACAGATAGCAGAGGAGGGCGTGTGCGTGGTGATCTTGCTGTGCTTTGGGTAAACACATTGCATGTGGCTTGAGAGCGTGTGCTGCAGCTGCTACTGGGGCCTCTTCTGATATTCCAAAATGTCGGTGTGGCCAATTTAAAACTCCAAGCTGAAATGCTGGAGGCCTCACTGCTGTCAACATGTGCAAACTTATACAGCCTTGTTGATGGAACAGATACATTTCGTGCTCTACAGGGTATCAGTTTTCAGCTGTTTACAGTACATATTATTTACAGGTCATTCTGTCCAACAGATCGGTACCTCAACACAAGCCTCCTCTCTCCCCTCTTCATATAACACCATCAATGTACTCCTCTACTCTTTCCTCCTTCATAGACTTATCCAGCTACCCTTTAAATGCATCAATACAATTAACCTCATGCACTCAGATTAAAGCAAAATACTGTGGATGCTGGAAATCTGAAATAAAAACAGAGAATGCTGGAAAAACTCAGCAGGTCTGACAGCATCTGTGGAGAGAGAAACAGAGTTAATGTTTCGAGTCTGTATGACTCTCCTGAGCTTCCTTGCCTGGATCTGAAGAAGGGTCTTACGGACTTGAAACGTTAACTCTGTTTCTCGCTCCGCAGGTGCTGTCAGGCCTGTTGAGTTTTTCCAGCATTTTCTGCTTCTATTTCCCCTCAAGCACTCCCTGAGGCCTGGCGAGTTCCACATTCTCGCCACTCTCTGCGATTTAAAAAAAAAATCCTTTCATGGGAAGTGGGCATTGCTAGATCGAGAAGCACATGCGCAAAACTGATTCCACATGAGCAAAGTATAATGTTTGAGGAATGTGCACGAGAAACAGGCCACAGGGGGTGAACATTTTTTGTGCGCGTTACTTTGTAAGCACACAGTTTTTATTTTAAAAGCACTTCAGTTTTGGACTGAGCATAAGGTGGCCATCCAATGCCAATCACTCCACAAGTCCCGTTCATTGGACCTGGTCCACTGAATGCCCCTGATTGTTACTTACAAACATAACTCAGCATTCTTTGTAAGACAGAAGTGCCTCTTTCATTGGCAGCATTTACAGCAGTTATTTCTAACAGGGAAACAGTTCCCTCGCCAAGTGTTTGCTACAGTAATAACGCTTCAAACTAGGTGAAAGGTTTCAAAACAAGCAGCCTATCCTTCCCACTCCTCCCCCCACCACCCCACTCCATGCAAGTGCTGAAGCCAGGGCAGAAAGTGTAAATGTTGAATCAGCTGTATTCACGAATGGGGCCATTTAGCAAGTTAAGCCTTGTTCTCCAGTCGCAGTTTCCCACGGGCACACTGTTGTCCTTGTTTATTGTCTCCTGAGTGACACTGCACCGGATGTTAGCTGCAAAACGGGCCCCTGTAACGGGCCCCTGGCCTCAGCGCTATGGGAGCCACGAGGGTTTAAAAATGGCCACTGCTCTGTTTCCGGCAACTTCCGATGTGGCCCGAGCGGAGCGCCATGCTTGGAAGGGTGTGCCATGTGAGCAGGAGGCAGGACAAGTATGGGCAGGTTGAGACATTGCTCAGCACCCAATGCTAGTCTGGCATCCAGCCCACCATTTGAGCCTTGCAGCCCCTGTTAAGACCATGTTTTAAACACTCCCAGCTGAACAATAGTCCAGGTTGCTTGTGTTGGTTTCCGCTGGTTTAATGCATTTACATTCCAGCACCAGTGAGAATGGCAGAAAATCTTGGCGTAAGTATCGATTTGCAAAGTTGACATTGGAGCTGACACAATCACTGGCGTTGCTTTCCAGGCAATTCCTGGCCCTTACCTTTTCCGATTTCGAATAGTGCAGGTTTCAAAGGGCGGCTTTTTAAAATGGGTCAGAAAACGCAAGCACAAAACTGATTCTATGTGTGTACAAAGCCTAATGCTGTTGGAGTGTGCACAAGAAACAGGCCACAGGGAGTGAACCTTTTTGTGTTTTGTGACATTGTGATGGAGAGACGACTGGTGCCGGCAAGACACGTCCTTTGCCTCCCGGACGTGCGCCCTGTCAGGGTGGCAGCAGAGTGGATGCCACCAGGCGCTGAAAGACAGAGCCAGCTAAGGAGCTGGCAAAGTACATTTAAGGGGGATCTTCAAGGGCAGGAGTGGGAGCTCCACCTGGCCTGGGGCAACAGGGATAGCATTGGGAAGAGGATGCCCTTGCCAACTGTATGGAAGGCAGAAGGGGCCTTGGTTGGTGTGCTTGCGAAGCAATGACCAGTGTGGCTGGTATTGAAGGAGGAGGGAGGTGGGGCGCTGTGAATGGTACTCAAACAATGGAGCAAAGCTGGCAAGTCCAATTCTTGGCCAAAGGCTGTACAAGTGAATACAACTGCAAAAAGGAGAGAAGAGCAGATCCATTAACTCTCAATCATTAAATCAAAGTGAACCTCATTAACCTTTGCCCGAAATGCCAATGGATTTGGCACACCCTGACTCTTAAACACATCTTGCATATTGTGAAAGGGATTTGTGATCTGCCCCAGCGGGTGGCACATCTCACATCTGCCAGCATTTCCCTCAAGCTGACAGCTCTGCACACAGTGGCTGGAAGGACATATTAGCCTACCAGGACAACAGGCACACTAAGATCCCAAGGGTGGAAATGGAGCTGGCAAAGGGTCAGAAAAGTACCCTAAACGCAGGAACATAGGAGCAGCGGTAGGCCATTCAGCCCCTTGAGCCTGCTCCATCATTTAACTAGATCATGGCTGTCCTTCTACCTCAACGCCACCTTCCCATACTATCCCCATGTCCCTTAATGTCATTGGTATCTAGAAATCTATCAACCTCTGCTTTGAGCTTCCACAGCCCTCTGGGGTAGTGAATTCCAAAGATTCGCCACCCTCTGAATGAAGAAATTCCACCTCATCTCAGTCCTAAGTGGCCTACCCCTTATTCTGAGACTGTGTCTCTGGTTCTAGGTCCCAACCAGCGAAAACATCCTTCCTGCATCTACCCTGTTGAACCCTATAAGAATCTTGTCCGGTTCAGTGGGATCGCTGTTCATTCTCCTAAACTCTAGAGAATACAGGCCCAGTCTCCTCAATCTCTCCTCAAAGGGCAATCCTGTCATCCTAGGCTTCAGTAAAGAACTGTAACTGGTCAGGAAAAATTGGGGCAAAGTTAGAACCCGATAGCAAGGGAGGTGGAGTTCCTGGAATGGAGGGAGTGCAGAGCTAGGAGCTGGGGATAGAAATGATCCCATTGCATGACAGAAGAGAACAGAGAAAGCTGGGGAAAAGTAGCTTGTGGAAAGTTGAGAAAGCAAAAGGTTAGGTAGAGAATTAAAGAATGATGCAGAGAACAAAAAAATGGGCAAATTCGGCAACCCAAAGGTTTTGATGACCTTACGTTTATGGGATGTGGGAGGCTGTGGTTAAAAAAGAACAGGAGGGAAAGCTCTCCTTTGGGATAAAGATTCCCCTCCATGTTCCTGGGGCATGTCAAAAACACATCCTAAAATTGCACGTCAGCAACCTGGGATTCCTCTCCACTGATTGCAATGAACTGAATGAGCAGAGACTGTTCAATCTCACTTCCAGGGTGTATCAGCTGCGGAATATCAGCTACGTCACGAGAAATATTCCCATAGGTTAATGGTTATTGTTTCATCATTGGTGGCCTCTGTTCCCTGGGCTGTAAACTCTGAAATCTAATCTCCTATGCATTTCAATCTCCCTTTCCTCCATTAAGACCCTCCATAAAACTACCGTTTGGATCAGGCTTTTGAGCTCCTGCTGCTGAGAGTTGAGTTTCACTTTATAACAGTTCTCTGAAGCACAATGAGGCATTTTGTTTACAATGAAGGTGCTATAGAAATACAACTTGTACTTGTTGTTCTTGCTGTCAGAAGGACGGAGAAAGGAATATTAAAAGGGCATAATCCCCTAAAACCAGTTACTAGAAGCAGAGTGTAGTTCCTCATAACCGATCAGTAACAGAGTAATGTTCCCAAAACACATTGGAGACAGAGTAATATTTCCAAAAACCGATAAGTGACATAGTAATGACCTGCAAAATCGATTAGTGACAGAGTAATGTTCCCTAAAACTGATTAGTGACAGAGTAATGTCCCCCAAAACTGATAAGTGACAGAGTAATGTCCACCAAAACCAATTAGTAACAGAGTAATGTCTGCTAAGACCGATTGGTGACAGAGCAATGTCCCACAAAATCAATTACTGACAATGTGGCCTAAAACCAATTAGTGATAGAGTAATGTCTCTCAAAATCGATTAGTGACAGAGTAATGTCCCCAAAAACTGATTAGTGACAGAGTAATGTCCCCAAAAACTGATTAGTGACAG
This sequence comes from Cetorhinus maximus, assembly GCF_964194155.1. NCBI lineage: Eukaryota > Metazoa > Chordata > Chondrichthyes > Lamniformes > Cetorhinidae > Cetorhinus > Cetorhinus maximus. Next base: position 74,175,318 of record NC_135895.1, on the reverse strand, counting down.
AGTAATGTCCCCAAAAATCGATTAGTGACAGAGTAATGTCCCCAAAAACTGATTAGTGACAGAGCAATGTCCCCAAAAATTGATTAGTGACAGAGTAATGTCCCCAAAAATTGATTAGTGACAATGTGGCCTAAAACCAATTAGTGACAGAGTAATGTCCCTCAAAATCGATTAGTGACAGAGTAATGTCCCCAAAAACTGATTAGTGACAGAGTAATGTCCCTCAAAATCAATTAGTGACAGAGTAATGTCCCCAAAAACTGATTAGTGACAGAGTAATGTCCCTCAAAATCGATTAGTGACAGAGTAATGTCCCCAAAAATCGATTAGTGACAGAGTAACGTCCCCAAAAATTGATTAGGGACAGAGTAATGTCCCTCAAAATCGATTAGTGACAGAGTAATGTCCCTCAAAATAGGTTAGTGACAGAGTAGTGTCCGCAAAAACTGATTAGTGACAGAGTAATGTCCCTGAAAACTGATTGGTGACTGCGCAATGTCCCCAAAAACTGATTAGAGACAGAGTAATGTCCCTGAAAACATTTAGTGGTATAATAATGTCCCTCAAATCCAATTAGTGTCAGAGTATTGTTCCTCAAAACCCATTAGTGACAGAGTTATGTGCCTTAAAGCCGATTAGTGGCAGATTAATGTCCCTGAAGACCAATTAGTGACAGTAATCTTTCCAAAACCCGATTAGTGACAGAGTAATGTCCCCTTAAAAAACTATCATTGAGGGCATGAACCTTAAACCCATTTATGGGAGTAATTCTCGCCCCTCCACCCTGCCCCCTCACCCCACTCCCCCCCACCCCCCCCACCCCCCCAACCCCCCCACCCCCCCCAGCCCCCCCACCAAACCCTTCAGAGACAGTGTAAGCTCTCCTAATGCCCTGTAGTGAGGGAATAATGCCCCAGGTAACATTTGTAAGTGAGAAACCCCACGCCTAGCGACTTTAGTGAAGGGGTAATGATCCGATCTGCTCTGTGAGGCTGCAGGACAGTCAGTACAGACAGCACAATGTAAGTGAGATCAAATTAGGGATGTGAGATAAAGTTAGCTTGGTAGCATTTTGAGAACTATACTTACATCGTGACAGTGGAGTCAGGAATTTCAACTCCTGAGAGCTTTTGCACATGTGCAGACGGGAAGTGGGCTGTATATGTGCAGACTGGCATTTTTATGTTCTTTCCCCCCAGTGTGAAAATTGAAAGACGGCGTGAAAAGCTGGGTCAGGTGACTTGGAGGTCTGGCAAGGATCAGAACAGTAGCAAGAGATTGGAAACAAAAGCTCACACCAATCATGAATGGCTAGAGCCTGAGATTTTATAGTGTGACTTCTTCAGCTACAATGGAAATATAGAAGTTTTCTTTGAGTGAAATTGTACATTCAGGATGTGGGGCTGCTCTCTCATGGCGTGTATGTTTACCCCAAATTTTATCTCATGAATCCTCCTGAGGATGATAGGAGAAACCTTTCGGCTAGTTATGGACCCCGATGGTGCAATGTCAATGGTGCAAAGTCAGTTATGGGCAGAGTTCATTCTCGTTGGATTTACACCTATTTGCCACACTTAGGGCAGAATTTTACATTCCCCATCGGTGGGTTGTAGGCGGAGCCTGACGGTAAAATATTACAGATGACCTTCCCACCGGGTTCCCACCCGCCCTGACCTCTCCGCAGTTTTATGCTCGGGTGGGCGAGGCCTAGGCCAGCTGGCCCACCCATGCATCAATTAAGGCCCTTAATTGGCCAAGTACTGACCACTTAAAAGCTGTTTCCCACCCAGCCTCAATTTTCAGGCTGGCGGGAGGAGTTCAGCAGCGGGGGGGAAGCATGAAGATGAACCGTGTTCAGGCCTCGGGTGGGAAGTGGCGGGGGAGGGAGTCTGAATCCTGTGGGAGGCTCCCTCCCCACTCCGCGGCCTCTCTACCAGCACCTCCAGCAACTCTGCTCACTCCCCTGGGCCTCACCTCACCTCCCTGCCCCCGCACTTACTTGGTCCTGGACCGCTGGGTCTTGAGGCTCTGGAGGCTACATGCACGACCAGACCTGTCCACTGCAACCTCTGGCGCTGCAGGGGCTAGGGAGCTGCCACCAAACAGATTTGCGCAGCAGGTCTCTGAAGCGGGACTTCCTCCCGAGTGATGGGTGGAAGTCCTGTTTCCAGCCAGTTAAGGCTTGTTGGAGCGTTAAATAGCTGCGGGGCAGGCCGTATCGGTGAGAATGTGTCCTCCACTGATTTTCCCGCTGATGGTGAGAAGGGAGATGCCACCATCCTAAAAACCCTGGCCATGGTTAACCTCCCACTGGGCCTAATGTTGCTGGAGCAAAACCTTCAAGCCCTGCAGCAAAATCCTATTTCATTTTTGCACTTACGCAGCTGCCTCAGTTTTCCCCCTGCTTTTCCACTGAAGTTGTCAGGGATTGGGGAGAAGGCCTGTGGGCCTACAGTGGGATAACTGCTGCAGGCTGGGAATCACAAAATGAATCCAGCAGCTGAGAAAATGTGTGCACGCCCCCAGGAATAGAGACCAGAAGGCAAAGTGTAAGGTCCAATTCGAAAGGGAAAGTTATCATAAAATTGAGATTGGAATAGGGCCAATCTTATGGATAATACAGATTTAATCATGGACTTTGTTCAAGGGTATAAAATAGGTGATAACGAGTCAGCAAGTCCATGGAAATCATGTAAAATAGATGGCAACGCCCTATCATCTGATTTACAGTGTTACATTAACTCGAGAGCTGCCCTAAAAAGGGAACAAGTTGAAACAGAATAGACAGGCATATTGGCCGCTGGACTATAGATCAATCAGATGTTTTCTTTAAAACGTGACTGCAAAGGTACAAAATGAATGTCCACCATTCAATTCATAAAATGCGAAGCTGAAATTAACATACGAACAGGGAGCAGGAGTAGGCCATTGAGCCTGCTCCGCCATTTAATAAAGAGGCTATTAACAAACTAAACAAAGACAGATGAGCACCCATACAGCATACTTCACAGCCGCAGGACTTGATGAGTGACTTGGAGAGGAACAGCAACAGTTGAAGTAACGGCAACAGAGTTCCAAGTCAGGGTGGTGTGTGACATGGAGGGGAACTTCCAGATGGTGGTGTTTCATGTGTCTGCTGCCCTTGTCCTTCTAGGTGGTAGAGTTTGTGGGTTTGGAAGGTGCTTTTGAAGGAGCCTTGGTGAGTTGCTGCAGTGCATCTTGTAGATGGTACACACTGCTGCTGCTGTGCGTTGTTGGTGGAGGGAGTGGATGAGTAACAACATCAACAAATTGAATTTATAAAGTGCTTTTAATGTTAAAAAAGGTCCCAATTATTCACAGAGGCATTAAAAGATTAATGATTACACTCAGCCATTCGTAGAATAGTAAGAGATCAGAAGGAGGCTATGTCTCTGTTGTGTCTCTGCAAAAACACCGCAGCGCGTCCCTTTCCACTGACCTTTCCCCATTGCCTGCTCCCATTGTCCTATCCTCTCCCCATTGCCTAGTCCCACTGTCCTTCACTTTCCAAATTGCCTAGTCCCAATGCCCTTCCCTTTGCCCATTGCCTACTCCCATTGCACTGCCCATTCCTCATCGCCTAGTCGCATTGCCCTCCCCCTTCCCCATTGCGTAGACTCATTGACCTGCCCCTTCCCAATAGCCTAATCCTATTGACCTGCCGTTGCCCCATTGCCCAGTCCCATTGCCTGGCCCCTTCCCCATCACATTGGAATATTCCCCTGCCCTTTCCCCATCGTGTAATCCCATTGCCCTGCCCTTTCCCCATTTCCTAGTCCCACTGACCTGCCACTTGCCCATTGACTAGTCTAATTGCCCTGCCCTTCCCCAATGCATAGCCAAATTGCCCTGCCCTTTCCCCATTGGCTAGGCCTGTTTCCCTGCCCTTCCCCATTTCCATCCCTTTGCCCTGGCCTTTTGCCACAGCCTAATCCCATTAGCTGCCCCTTCCCCATCGCCTGGTCACATTGCCCTGCCATACCCCGTAGCGTAGTCGCATTGCCCTGCCGTTCCACATTGCCTAGTCCCATTGGGCTACCCCTTCCCCATTGCCTCGAACCATTGATCTGGTATTTCCCCGTTGCCTAGTCGCACTGACCTGCACTTTCCACTTTGTTGAGTCGCATTGGTCTGTCCCTCCCCATCACCAAGTCCCTTGGCCCTGCCCCTTCCCCAATGCCTAGCCCCATAGCTCTGCCCTTTCTGTATTGCCTAGTCCCATTGCCCTACCTAGTCCGGATTTCCTAATCCCATTCCCTGCCCCGTCCCAATTGCCTAGTCCTATTGAACTACCCCTACCCCATTGGCAAGTCCCATTGACCTGCAATTTCCTATTGCCTAGTCCCATTGCCCTGCCTTTTCCCCATTGCCTAGTCCCGTTATCCTGCCCCTTTCTGTTGTCTAGTCCCTCTGCTCTGCCCTTTCTCCATTGCCTTGTCCCATTGCCCTACCCCTTCCCCATTGCCTAGACCCATTGCCCTGTCCTTTCCCCATCGCCTAGTCCCATTGCCCTGCCCTTTCCCCATTGACTATTCCCATTGCCATGCCCATTGCACATTGCCCAGTCCCAGTGCTCTGCCTCTTCCCCATCACCTATTTCCTTTACCCTACCCCTTCCCTATTGCATACTCCCATTGCCCTGCCCTTTCCCCATTGCCTAGCCCCGTTGTCCTGCCCTTTCCCCATTGCCTAGTCCCGTTGTCCTGCCCTTCCCCATTCCTTCTCCAATTGGCCTGCCCCTTTGGCATTGCCTATTCCCATTTGTCTGCCCTTTCCTCACCACCTAGGCCCATTGCCCTGCCCCTTCCCCATCGCCTAGTCCCATTCCCCTGCCTTTTCCCCATCACCTAGTCCCATTCCCTTGCCCTTTCCCCATTGCCAAGTTCCATTCCCCTGCCCTTTCCCCATCATCTAGTCCCATTACCCTGCCCCTTTCCCATCATCGAGGCCCATTCCCTTGCCTTTTGCCCCATTGTCTAGTCCCTTTGCACTGCCCTTCCACATCGCCTAGCCCCACTGACCTGCCCTTTCCCCATCACCTAGTCCCACTGACCTGATGCTTCCCCATTGACTAATCTCATTGTCCTGCCCCTTTGCCCATTGCCAAGTCCACTTGCCCTGCCATTTCCTATCACTTAGTAACACTGGCCTGTCCCTTCCACATTGCCTAGCCCCATTGCCCTGGTCCTTCCCCATTGCCTAGTCCCATTGACCTGCCGTTTCCCCATTGCCTGGTCCCGTTATCCTGCCCCTTGCCCCATTGCCTAGTCCCATTGCCCTGCCCCTTCCCCATTGTCTCATCCCATTGCCCTCTCCCTTCCCAATTGCCTAGTCCCGTTGTCCTGCCCTTCCCCATTCCTTCTCCAATTGGCCTGCCCCTTTGGCATTGCCTATTCCCATTTGTCTGCCCTTTCCTCACCACCTAGGCCCATTGTCCAGCCCCTTCCCCATCGCCTAGTCCTATTGTTCTGCCCTTCTATAATGCCTAATCCTATAGTCCTGGCCCTTCACTTTTGCCTAGTCCCATTGCCCTGCCCTTTACCCATTGACTATTCCCATTGCCCTGCCCTTTCCCCATCACCAATTTCCTTTGCCCTACCCCTTATTGCCCATTCCCATTGTCCTGTCCATCCTCATTGTCTACTCCCATTGTCCTGACCTTCCCAATGCCTTCTCTGATTGCTCTGCCCCTTCCACATTGCCAAGTCCCATTGGTCCGCTCGTGCCTCACCGTCTCGGTCCATTGCACTGCCCCTTCTCCATCACCTAGTCCCATTGAGCTGCCCTTATCCTATCAACAAGTCCCATTGCCCTTCCCTTTCACAATCACTTAGTCCCATTGCCCTATCCCATCCACATTGCCTAGTCCCATTGCCCAGCCATTTCATCAAGAAGAATTTCTCTGCCTCTTCCCCATCACCTAGTCCCATTGTCTTGCCTCTTCCCCATTGCCTAGTCCCATTGCCCTGCTCTTCTCCCATCACCAAGGCCCATTCCCCTGCCTTTTGCCCCATTGCCTAGTCCCTTTGCATTGCCCTTCCACATCACCTAGTCCCATTGACCTGATGCTTCCCCATTGACTAATCTCATTGTCCTGGCCCCTTTGCCCATTGCCAAGTCCACTTGCCCTGCCATTTCCTATCACCTAGTAACACTGGCCAGCCCCTTCCGCTTCGCCTAGTCTCATTGCCCTGGCCCTTCCCCATTGATGAGTCCCATTGCACTGCCCCTTCCCCATTGCCTAGTCCCATTGCCCTTCCTCTTCCCCATTGCCTAGTCCCATAGCCCTGTCCTTCCCCATCGCTGAGTTCCATTGCCCTGTCCCTTCCCCATTGCCCGCTCCCATTCCCTGCCCCATCCCAATTGCCTAGCCCGTTTGAGCTGCCCTTACCCCATTGACAAGCCCCATTGACCTGCAATTTCCTATTGTCTAGTCACATTGCCTTGCCTCTTCCCCATTGCCTAGTCCAGTTGCCCTTCCCCTTCCGTTGTCCAGTCCCTCTACTGTGCCCTTTCTCCATTGTCTCATTCCATTTCCCTCTCCCTTCCCCATTGCCTAGACCGATTGTTCTGCTCTTCCCCATTCCTTCTCCAATTGGCCTGCCCCTTTGGCATTGCCTATTCCCATTTGTCTGCCCTTTCCTCACCACCTGGGCCCATTGTCCTGCCCCTTCCCCATCGCCTAGTCCTATTGCTCGGTCCTTCCACAATGCCTAATCCTATTGTCCTGCCCCTTCGCTTTTTCTTAGACCCATTGCCCTGCCCTTTCCCCACCACCTGTTCCTTTGCCCATTGACTAGTCCAATTACCCTGCCCTTTCCCTGAGGCCTATTCCCATTGCCCTGCCTATTGTCCATTGCCCAGTCCCATTGCTCTGCACCTTCCCCATCACCTAGTTCCATTTCACTATCCCTTCCCCTTTGCCTATTCCCATTGCCCTGCCCATTGCCTAGTCCCATTCCCCTGCCCTTTTCCCATTGCCTAGTCCCTTTCCCCTGCCCTTTCCCCATTGCCTATTCCCATTTTCCTGCTCTTCTTTGTCTACTCCCATTTTCCTGCCCTTCACCATGCCGTCTCCAATTGTCCTGCCCCTTCCACATTATCAAATCCCAATAGTCTGCCCTTTCCTCACCGTCTAGGCCCATTACCCTGTCCCTCCCCCATTGCCTACCCCCATTACCCTGCACTTTCATGATTGCCTAACCCCATTGCTCTGCCCCTTTACCATTGCCTAGTCCCATTGCTCTGCCCCTTCCCCAACACCTATTTCCATTGCTCTACCCCTTCTGCATTGCCCCTTTCCCACATCCTAGCCCCATTGCCCTACACCTTCACCATTGCCCTGCCCCTTTCTCGTTGCCTAATCCCTTTTCCCTTTACTTTCCCCATCATCAGTCCATTTGCCCTGCCCTGATCCAATTGCCCAGTCCCATTGAGCTGCATTTTCCCATCACCTTTTTCCATTTCCCCTTCCCCATTTCCCTACCCCTTCCCCATTGCCCTGCTCCTTCCCCATTGCATAGTCCAATTTCCTCTGCTCATTGAGCATTTCCCATTCCCATTGACCTGCCACTTCCCCATTGCCCAGTCCCATTGCCCTGCCCAATTCCCATCACCTAGTTTCATTAATCTGCCACTTCCTCATTGCCTACTTCCATTGCCTGCCCATTCCCTATTGCCCAGTCCCATTGCCCTGCCCAATCCCCATCGCCTAGTCTCATTAACCTGCCACTTCCCTATTGCTTACTTCCATTGCCTGCCCATTCCCTATCACCTAGTCCCATTGCTCTGCCTCTTCCCCATTGCCTAGTCCCATTGCCCTGCCCATCGAACATTGCCCAGTCCTATTGCTCTGCCCCTTCCCCATTGCCTAGTTCCATTGCCCTTCTCCTTCCCCATTGCATTGTTCAATTCCCCATTGAACATTGCCCATGCCCATCGCTCTGCCCCTTCCCCATTGCCAAGTCCCATCGCTCTGTCCTTCCCCATTGCCTAGTCCCATTGCCCTGCCCCTTCCCAATTGCTTAGTCCCATTGTTGTGCCCTTTGCCCATTGCTTGGTCCCATTGTCCTGCCCTTCCCCATTTCCCAGTCCCATTACCCTGTCCTTTCCCGATTGCCTAGTCACATTGACCTGCCCTTTCCTTATTGCATAGTCCCATTACCCTGCCCATTGAGCATTGCCCAGTCCTATTGCCCTGTCCATTCCCCATCGCCCAGTCCCATTGTTCTGCCCCTTCCTGGTGGCCTAGTCATAATGTCCTACCCTTGCCTCATTGCCTTGTCTCATTGCCCTGCCCCTTCCCCATTGCCTAGTCTAATTGCCCTGCCCCTTCCCCATTGCCTAGTCTCATTGCCCTGCGTCTTCCCCATTGCCTAGTTCCATTGCCCTGCCTCTTCCCCATTGCCTAGTCCCGTTGCACTGCCCCTTCCCCATCACCTAGTCCTATTGCCCTGTCATTTCCCCATTGCTTTTTGCCTTGCCCTGCCCTTACCCCATTACCCAGTCCTATTGTCCTGCCCCTTCCCCATTGTCTCACCCCATTGCCCTTCCCTTTCTTCATCGCCTAGTCCCATTGCCTTGACCTACCCCATGCCTGTTCCCATTGTCCTGCCCCTTCCCCATTGCTTTTCCCATTGTCCTGCCCCTTTCCCATTGCTTTTCCCATTGCCTGCCCCTTCCCTATTGCTTTTCCCTTTGTCCTGCCCCTTCCCCATTGCTTTTCCCATTGCCTGCCCTTTCCCCTTTGCTTTTCCCATTGTCCTGCCCCTTCCCCATTGCTTTTCCCATTGCCTGCCCTTTCCCCATTGCTTTTCCCATTGCCTGCCCTTTCCCCATTGCTTTTCCCATTGCCTGCCCCTTCCCCATTGCTTTTCCCATTGTCCTGCCCCTTCCCCATTGCCTTGTCCCTTTGTCCTGCATTTTCTTTATTGCCCAGTCCCATTGCCCTGTTCTATCCCCATTGCCTGGTCTCATTGCCCTGCCTTGCCCCCATTGCTGTTTCTTCTACAGGTGCTTATCCAACTTCATTTTGAAAGGTCTGATTGAATCAGCGTCCATCACCCATTCATGCAGTCTACTCCACAATCTAATCAGTCACTGGATAAGGAGATATTATTGATTTTCATCCTTTCATGGGATGTAGGTGTTGCTGGCTAGGCCAGCATTTTTGTTGTCCAGCCTTATTGTCCTGGACAAGGTGGTGGTGAACTGCCTCCTTGAAGAACTACAGCCATGTGGTGTATGTACATCCACAGTGCTGTTAGGGACAGAGTTTCAGGATTTTGACCCAGCGACAGTGAAGGAACAGCGATATATTTCCAAGTCATGGAGGTGAGTGCCTTGGAGGGGAACTTCAAGCTGGTAGTGTTCCCATGAGTCTGCTGCCCTTGCCCTTCTAGATGGTAGTGGTCGTGGGTTTGGAAGGTGTTGTCAAAGGAACCAGAGTTTCTGAAGTGCATCTTGTAGATGGTACACACTGTGTACACTACTGTGCATCGGTGGTGGAGGGAGTGGGGGGGTTGTGGTGCCAATCAAGCGGGGCTGCTTTGTCCTGGATTGTGTTGAGCTTCGTGAGTGTTGTTGGGGTTGCACTCATCCAGGCAAATGGATCATCAAACATCTCAGTCCCAGGACATCACTGCTGGAGTTCCTCAGGATAGTGCCCTCGGCCCAACCATCTTCAGCTGCTTCATCAATGACCTTCCTTCCATCATAAGGTCAGAAGTGAGGATGTTCGCTGATGATTGCACAATGTTCAGCACCAGTCACGACTCCTCAGACACTGAAGCAGTCCATGTCCAAATGCAACAAGACCTGGACAAAAGCTATGTTTGTAAAGTGTGATTCTGTGAGCTGACAAGTGGAAGTAACATTTGCGACACACAAGTGCCAGGCAATGTTCACCTCCAACAACAGAGAATCTAACCATCGGTCCTCGACATTCAATGGCATTACCATTGCTGGATCCCCCACTATTATGGGGGTTACCATTGACCAGAAGCTGAACTGGACTAGCCATATAAATACTGTGTTTACAAGAGCAGGTCAGAGACTAGGAATCCTGCGACGAGTAACTCCCCTCCCGACTCCCCAAAGCCTGTCCACCATCTACAATGCACAAGTCAGGAGTGTGATGGAATATTCTCCACTTGCCTGGATGAGTGCAGCTCCAACACTCAAGAAGCTTGACACCATCCAGGACAAAGCAGCCCACTTGATTGGCACTACATCTACAAACATTCACTCCCTCCATCACTGACGCACAGTAGCAGCAGTGTGTACCATCTACAAGATGCACTGCAGCAATTCACCAAGGCTCCTTGGACAGCACCTTCCAAACCCATGACCATTACCACCTAGAAGGACAAGGGCAGCAGATTGATGGGAACACCACCACCTGGAAGTTCCCCTCCAAGCCACTCACCATCCTGACTTGGAAATATACCACTGTTCCTTCACTGTGTCAAAATCCTGGAACTCCCTCCAGCACTGTGGGTGTACCTACACCATATGGACTGCAATGGTTCAAGAAGGCAGCTCACCACCACTTTCTCAAGGGGATTTAGGGATGGGCAATCAATGTTGGCCTAGCCTTATTTTTCATTCATTTGTCAGAGAACTGAGTGGTTTTGCTCGGCCATTTCAGAGGGTGTTTAAGAGTCAACCACATTGCTGTGGGTCTGGAGTCACATGTAGGCCAGATTGGGTAAGGACGGCAGATTTCCTTCCCTAAAGGACATTAGTGAACCAGATGGGTTTTTACGACAATCAACAATTGTTTCATGGTCATCATTAGACTTTTAATTCCAGGTATTTTATTGAATTCAAATTCCACCATCTGCCATGGTCCTGGTCCCCAGAGTATTACCCTGGGTCTCTGGATTACCAGTCCAGTGACAACACCACTACTCCACTGCCTCCCTGCCAAGTCCACATCCCTTGAATGAATATAAAAAAGCAGAGCTGTGTGTGCTATGTTCTGCTCACAGGCCAAAATGAAACTGGGACTCGATCACAGGGCAACTATTCAACGCAGACCCTCCATAACCTGATGCAGTGGTGGACAACAGATTGACTGAGGTGACACATAGCCTGTGACGCAACCTGAAAGATACCTGAATAGCATTGTGATTTTCACTGCTGTTATCAACGTGAGTTGATGTTGGTTCCAGGTCATGAGCAAGCAAATGGCCCAGCATTGTTATGACCTCTTGCAGAAAGAGCGACCTCTGAGGCTGATGTGATGGAATCCAATAGGAGTGTCTGAGTTGGCTGATGGTGGAGTGGATTTTTCAGATGAGTGCTGACTGGTGCCTATGGTGTCTGGCCAGTCTAAATTCTTTCAGTTCTTCCTTCTGATCTCCCTCTTCCTCTTCTTCACCATAGGGAAGGGTGTCATCGGCAGGGCAAATGGCTTCAACTCTTGGAGCAAAGCTTGATCAGAAATGGCTTTTATAACTCCTACCAAATGTTCACTTGTGGTACTGGATGGATAACCAACAGCAGTGTGATATGACCATGCGAGGAGGAGTAAAATGATTCCCCTATTCCACTACTCCAGGTCTGACTGTAATGAATTTGTTATTTAATTTAGAGAGGGTGTTCTTAGTTAAGACTGCAGGGGTCCCACTATTTACTGTGGTAATTTGCCTTTAAGGGTTTGTTAGACACACATTACTCGAGTATTTCATGCTGAGGGTGAGGGGTTGGGGGTTGGGCGGTAGGTGTGACAAGATTTCTCATCAATGCCTGAGGGCTCTAACATTGAGGAGGGAAGAAGGAAAGGCTGATGGGCCTCAACATTGGTAGGAGGTAAATCCTAATCAGCACATGACCACCTCAGAAGCACTGGAAAAGCACGAGGAACACTTAGCGATTGTGAGCAGAATAATGGCAATGCCATTTTTAGCTGATACAATTAATGGTGACACCATGAATTTTCTTGCTGAATATTGCATTTGCACTTTGTTACTTGGAGGGTCCAACAATGCTGGTAAGGCACATGAGAGTGCACCAGTTGGAGACCAATGGACATATGGGCCTCATCTAGTATTCCCCTCTGTGCAACAAAAAGCAGACTTAGCAAATGTTGGAGGAACTTTCTTCATGGAGCGCATTTCATGATAAAGACAGTGGCAGGATTGTGTTGCGCACAGGAATCCAAAAGTAACATCCAGAGAAATAAAAGACGTGTCTGAGACCCAGATGATGTATAAATTACCTCTGGGTCTTGGATTTTCAGTTCTCTCATATCTCATTACTGCCTATTTCTACCACACCATTATCACTTCTGTCATTTAATCACGTCCTAGTATTCCAACTAATCACAGACCATTCAGTTCTTTTCTCCCTGATCCATTTTCCCTGGCTCTGTGGCTCCTTATTGTTCTGATAAAAGACCATGATTTCAATAAATATGAACCCTCCCTTCCTTTCTCCACAGAGTCACCCTGTCTTGCCGAGTGCTTGCAACATTTTCTATTTTTATTTGACTGCTGACGTAGTACCATTAACAGAGAAACACCTCAACGTGCTTCACAGAATCAGCGAGGCCAAAAGGGAGATATTAGGAGGGGGGACTGAAAGCTTAGCCATTTAGGTGGGTCTCAACGAGGACTTTAGATAAGAACATGGAGGGTTTTGGGGAGGAACTTTGAGATGGTGCAGCCTAGGCTGAAGACTAGGCCACCACAAGAGCCCAGAGTAAGAGGAGCTTAGATCTCGACCAATATTGCCACCCATCAGTCTACTCTCGATCATCAGTAAAGTAATGGAAGGGGTCATCGACAGTGCTATCAAGTGGTACTTGCTTAGCAATAACCTGCTCACTGACGCCCAGTTTGGGTTCTGCCAGGGCCACTCAGCTTCTGATCTCATTACAGCCTTGGTTCAAAATTGGACCAAAGAGCTGAACTCCCGAATCGAGTTGAGAGTGACTGCCCTTGACATCAAGGCTGAATTTGACAGAGTGTGGCATCAAGGAGCCCGAGCAAAACTGGAGTCAATGGGAGTCAGGGGGAAAACTCTCCACTGGTTGGAGTCATATCGAGCACGAAGGAAGATGGTTATGGTTGTTGGAGGTCAGTGATCTCAGTTCCAGGACATCACTGTAGGAGTTCCTCAGGGTAGTATCTTAAGCCCAACCATCTTCAGCTGCTTCATCAATGACCTTCCTTCCATCATAAAGTCGGAATTGGGATGTTCGCTGATGATTGAACAATGTTCAGCACCATTCACGACTCCTCAGACACTGAAGCAGTCCATGTCCAAATGCAGCAAGACCTGGACAAAATCCAGGTTTGTAAAGTGTGATTCTGTGAGCTGACAAGTGGAAGTAACATTTGCGACACACAAGTGCCAGGCAATGTTCACCTCCAACAACAGAGAATCTAACCATCAGCCCTCGACATTCAATGGCATTACCATTGCTGGATCCCCCACTATCAACATCCTGGGGGTTACCATTGACCAGAAGCTGAACTGGACTAGCCATATAAATACTGTGTTTACAAGAACAGGTCAGAGGCTAGGAATCCTGGGGCGAGTAACTCACTTCCTGACTCCCCAAAGCCTGTCCACCACCTACAATGCACAAGTCAGGAATGTGATGGAATACTCCCCACTTGCCTGGATGAGTGCAGCTCCCACAACACTCAAGAAGCTTGACACCATCCAAGACAAAGCAGCCCCGGTGGGTTGGCACCACATCCACAAATATTCACTCTCTTCACCACCAACACACAGTAGCAGCAGTGTGTACCATCTACAAGATGCACTGCAGAAATTCACCAATGCTTCTTCGACAGCACCTTCCAAACCCATGACCAACACCATCTAGAAGGACAAGGGCAGCAGACAGATGGGTATACCACCACCTGGAAGTTCCCCTCCAAGCCACTCACCATCCTGACTTGGAAATATATCGCAGTTCCTTCACTGTTGCTGGGTCAAAATCCTGGAACTCTCTCCCTAACAGCACTGTGGGTGTACCTACACCACATGGACTGCAGCGGTTCAAGAAGGCAGCTCACCACCACCTTCTCAAGGGCAACTAAGGATGGGCAATAAATGCTGGCCCAGCCAGTGAAGCCCACATCCCGTGAATGAATTTTTTAAAAAATTAAATGAGGATTAAAAATCCCGCTCATAGTTTTTTTTTATAGATTTTGGGTTGTGTGAGTGTCCTGTGGACACTTCATCGCACTATTGGATCATAGAATGGCTACAGCACAGAAGGACCATTCAACTTGTAGTGCCTGTGCTGGCTTTCTGCTAGAGCTACTTACTTAGGCCACTGTGCATTTAGGAGCCTGGTGTAAATTGATCTGATGCTGCAATGGATTTATCAGGGTTTCAGAAACATGGCAGCAAAGAGAAGATGGAAAATGCCAGCATTTTTAAATGTATTCTTTCTTGGATGTGGGCCTCACTGGCAAGGCCAGCTTTTGTTACCCAATCCTAAATGCCCTTGAGAATGTGGTGTTTGTAATAGCACCCTCTTGTGGTCATTTGTGTATGTTTGTATATAAACCAAAACTGGAATAAACCAGCTCAGCTGGGTATTTGCAACTCCATGTGTATGCACTAGTATACTTGGCCTGCCAAAATATCACAGCCTGGTAACAAAGGTGAGATTCTGGATTCTCGAGCAGTGCAAATTTGGGTTAAGACGTTTCCAGCAAACCAGCAGAGGAATGGTGAGTTTTTCTCTTTGCTGAGAAATTGGCTTAAAAGTCTGGTCTGAGATGGAAGGCTGTCCTGTACATATGGATGACCTTCAAAGATAGCCGCATCAACAGGTATTATTGGGCTAAAATAAAAGCAAACTACTGGGGATGCTGGAAATCTGAAATCAAAACAGAAAGTGCTGGAAAAACTCAGTAGGTCTGGCAACATCTGTGGAGAGAGAAGCAGAGTTGACGTTTCAAGTCCATGTGACTCTTCCTTAAGAAGGAACGGCTAGAGATGTTTTACACTGCTAATAATATCCTCAAAGATCCAGATAATCTGGTTGTCAATCAGACATTGGAGGAAAGAACATTTTTGACTGAATCAGGCCAGAAGTGTTTGAAATGCTCAGGAATTTGCTCACCCAAAAAAGATGCTGCTCTTAGACACTTTGCGTAAGCTCGAGCAGCACTACAATCCCAAGCCATTGGAGATCACAGAAAGCTATTAGTTTGGAACAAGGTATCAGTTGCCCAGTGAGGACATTGGAGAGTTTCTTATAGCCTTGTAATTTTGGAGAAGTTCAACTGAGAGAGATTTGGGGGACAGATTTGTCTGTATTTCAAAAGTGAACACATTCGCAGTAAGTTGCTGACATTGCCACAGTTAACTTTCGACACAGCTGGCCAAACAGCCTTGTCCATGGACATGGCAGAATGTGACTCGAGAGAAGCAGAGTTAACAACTGGCAATCGTCTGCTGAAGTAAATAGGCTGCAGCTCAGTAAGCAGAAGGCCCTAATGAAGGCTGTTAGTTATGGCAGGAGCACTGCAAAGTCCTGTTACTGGTGCTTAGGCCAACATTGGGCACAGGATTGCCCATCTTTGAAGACAGCACTACAGTTGCAAGAAGAAGGGTCTTCTTGCCAAGGCCTGGCAGAAGAATGTAAACAGAGAAAACGCTGGCTAGAGGATAAGGCAGTCACTGAAAATGGCTGTCGAACAGCAGCAGGTCAACAAGGAGTCAGTTAAGAGCCATAAGATCCAAAGCACAAGGATGTCCAGAGGACGCTCACAAGACATTGCCGCCCATGTTGCATTGGATGGAACTCCAGTTAACATGGAGGCCATCATGGGTGCATCGGTTAGTGTGATGGCTGCATCTTGGAAAGTTGAGTCAACATCAGCTGGAGAAATCATGCCTAAAGTTGTGGCAGATTGATAATTCCTATTGGGAAGTGTGTCGGTCCTAGTCACACGCAAGGATTAATGAGCAAAATTGCCCACCGTTGTGGTGAAGGCTAAGGAGAAACTAGTCAGCAGCATTTCAGTGAAATTGGAATGAGCTTCTCAGTTTGAAGCAAAATTTACACCGCGAGGCAACGTGATCGACAAATACCCTCGGGTGTTCAGTGAAACCACAAAGCCGATTCAAGGATGCAAGGCTCATGTACAGGTTCAGAGGAACACCAGGCCAGTTTACTACAGGCCTTGTCCAGTACCCTATGTTCAAACGGAGAAGGTAGAGCAAGAGCTGAAAAAACTTGAGACTGAGAGCATTATCTCCGAATTAGAACGGAGTGATTAGGCTACTCCCGTAGTGATAGTACCAAAGTCAGATGGTGGTGTAGGAATATGTGGGGATCATAAAGTAACCATAAATCAGGTGCTGGAATGTAATCCACCAAAAACTTTGTCAAACATGGAGGATCTGATCACAATGTTGTTAGGAGGCCTGGTTTTTAAAGTTAGGTCTGATGAATGCCTATCTGCAACTTAAGTTAGACGTTGAGCCAAAGTCATACTTGACTATTAGTACACACATGGGTCTATTTCAGTTTTGGAGGCTGCCATCTGGTGTTTCTTCAGCCTCCAGAATGTTCCAAGGGGTGCTGAACCAGATTTCTGAAGGGATTCTATTTGGATGACATATCTATTTCAGCTCCGAACGGGCAGACCCATGACGACAGGGTGAATAAGGGGCTCCCCAAAGTTTGGAACAGCCCGGAGTTCAGGTGAAGGCACGCAAATGTGGAATGTTTCAAAACTCTGTAGGGTATTCGGGTTACAGGATAGACAAAGATGGGTTACATCTTACCCAGGGTAAGGTTCAAACAATAAGAAATGTGCCACACCCTCAGAATATCTCTCAGCCCAGATCTTTTTGGGGTTTAGTGAATTATCGTGGTAAATTTATACCAAATTTGGCAACCATATTGCATCCATTAAATAAACTCTTGAGGAAGGGTGTTCTGTGGAATAGAACAAAGAAGTGTGACAAAGTGTTCAGGTTGTGTAAATGTCAATTGGCAGATGGTACAATTCCAGTACATTGAACATCAGGAATTAAAAATTGGTTTTATGGAGAGAAAAGTGATCTGGGAAAGATGCTGTCCCCTCTTTGTCCTCCCTGTTGCCTCTTGAATGTGTGAATGTTTCAGAGCGCACAAGCTGTGAACAGCTCTGCTCTCTTGAACTCTTTTTGATCTAAGAATACCGAAAGTTTTATTTAACTGCGAAAGCTAACTCTTTCTTTAGTTTTGTTTCTTTTATCGTTTTATTGCAGTCATTGCAGTAAGGAGAGTGTGAGAGGAGGACCCTGGGACAGGCAGTCAGCAGCACCTAGAGGAGAGTGCGAGAGGAGGTCCTTGGGACAGGCAGTCAGCAGCACCTAGAGGAGAGAGCGATAGGAGGACCCTGGGACAGGCAGTCAGCAGCATCTAGAGGAGAGTGTGAGAGGAGGTCCTTGGGACAGGCAGTCAGCAGCACCTAGAGGATCTAGTCTATCTAGAGGATCTAGCATCTAGTCTATACTCAAGTAGGAGTATGGGTAAAATGAAAGCAAGAGTCCATGTTCTATTTAGTTAAGATATGTCTGGGGAGCTCAGTCCGGTAATTTGCACATCCTGCGCTGTGTGGGAAACACTAGGTGCTCCTCGAGGTCTGGATGACCATGTGTTTAGGAGGTGCCTCCGACTGGAGTAACTCGAGGATTTGGAGCTTGAATATCAGCTGGGGGCAATACGGTGCATTCACGAGGCTGAGAGGTTTGTGGATAGCATGTTTCAGGATGTGGTCACCCCACAGCTTAAGGAAGTGCAAGCAGAGAGGGAATGGGTGACCACCAGATAGAAGAAGGGGACCAGGCAGGTAGTGAAGGAATCCCCCAAGTGCATCTCGCTCGCAAAACATTTATCGGCCTTGGAGTGAGTGACGGATTCTCTGTGGAGGCCAAACAGAGCCAAGGCCATGGCACTGTGGGTGGTCCAGCTGCTCAGGTGGGGAGGAAGTGTGGAAGGGCAATAGTAGTAGGAGATTCATTAGTGAGGGGAGTAGACAGGCGCTTCTGCAGCCTTAGACGTGTCTCCAGGATGGTATGTTGCCACTCGGGTGCCAGGGTCAAGGATGTTACGGAAAGGCTGCAGAGCATTCTGAAGATGGAAGGCAAACAGCCAGAGGTCATGGTCCATGTTGGGTCCAATGACACAGGAAGAAAGAGAAATGAGGTCCTGCAAGCAGAATTTAGGGAGTTAGGTAGGAAATTGAAAAGCAGGACTTCAAAGGTAGTAATCTCCGGATTACTCCCAGTGCCACGCAGTAATGAGTATAGGAACAGAAGGATAGAGCAGATGAATGTGAGGCTGGAGAGACCGTGCAGGAGGGAGGGCTTTAGATTCCTGGGGCATTGGGGCAGTTTCTGGGGGATGTGGGACCTGTACAAGTTGGACGGGTTACATCTGAACAGGAACTTGACCAACATCCTCGCGGGGAGGTTTGCTAATGCTGTTGGGGTGGATTCAAACTAAATTGGCAGGGGGATGGGATCCTGAAAAGTAATTCAGAGGGGACAGAAGCTGAGATGGAATTAGAAGTTTAAACACTAGTAAGTGTATCTGGGAGGCAGAGAAAACATAGGCTGGATAAGAAAGAAGTGAGTTTAGCAAGGCTAAATGGAATATATTTTAATGCAAGGAGCCTGAGGAATAAGACAGACAAGCTGAGGCACAGACACGTGGGAGTATGATATCATAGCTATGACCGAGACTTGGCTAAAAGGTCAGGATTGGCAGCCCAACATTCCTGGTTATAGGGTATTCAGTCGAGATATAGAGGGGAAGAGAAGAGGAGGGGGAGTTGTAATATTGAACAAGAAATCAATTATAGCAGTGAGGTGGGATGATATCTTGGAAGGATCATCAAATGAGTCCATGTGGGTAGAAGTAAGAAATACAAAAGGGGCAAACACACTGTTGGGTGTGTACTATAGGCCCCCAAACAGTCAGGGACAGATAGAGGATCAAATATATAATAAATTTCAGAGAAGTGTAAGAATAATAGGGCAGTAATAGTTGGGGATCTTAACTACCCAAATATTAATTGGGATAGTTTTAGTGTGCAAGGTAGGGAGGGAGAAAAATTCTTTTGGAGAAATTTTTTAGTCAGTACGGAGAAAGCCCAACAAGGGACGGGCAGTCCTGGACTAATATTCGGAAATGAGCCTGGGCAGGTGGAAGACACATCAGTAGGGGAGCATTTTGGAGATAGTGACCATAACTCAGTTAGATTTAGGATAGTTGTGGAAAAGGATAAAGTTGGGTTGGGAATAAAGGTTCTAAACTGGGGAAAGGCTAATTTTATTAAGATGAGATGCGATTTGGTCCAAGTGGACTGGGAGCAGCTACTTGCAGATAAAACTGTGTCAGGGCAGTAGGGGGCATTCAAGGAGGAAATAGCGAGAGTACAGGGCAAATATGTTCCTGTAAAGACAAAGTGGGGGATCAAGTCCGGAGAACCCTGGATGTCAAGGGACAGAGAGGTTAGGATTAAGAAAAAAAGAGAAGCTTATGGCAGACACCGAGGGCTCAATACCGCAGAGTCCTTAGAGGAGTATAAAACATGTCAGAGGGGAACATATAAAGGGAATTAGAAAAAGCTAAGAGAGTGCATGAGGAAGCATTGGTGGGTAGAATAATGGAAAACCCAAAGGGGTTTTTTAAATATATAAAGAGCAAAAGAGTAACTAGGGAAAGAGTAGGGCCAATTAGGGACCATAGAGGTAATGTGTGTGTGGACCCGGAAGACGTGGGTACAGTCCTCAATGAATACTTTTCATCGGACTTCACAATGGAAAAGGATGACTTAGGTATAGACATCCGGGTGGAGGGGTATGAAATATTAGAGGAAATTAACACAGAGAGAGAGGAGGTATGAACGGGTTTATTGGCCTTAAAAGTGGATAAATCCGCAGGCCCGGATGAGATATCCCAGGCTGTTGAGGGAGGCAAGGGGAGAGACATCAGGGGCCCTGGCAGTAATTTTCAAATCCTCTCTGGCCACAGGTGAGGTGCCAGAGGACTGGAGGACTGTTAACGTTGTCCCATTATTAAAAAAGGGAGGAAGGGATAGACCAGGAAATTACAGGCCAGTCAGTCTAACCTCGGGGGTGGGGAAGTTACTAGAAATAATTCTGAGGGACAGGATATATCTGCACTTGGAGAGACATGGATTAATCAGGGATAGTCAGCATGGATTTGTTAAGGGAAGGTCGTGTTTGACAAATTTGAACAAATTTTTTGGGGAGGTAACGAGGAGTGTTGATGAGGGTAATGTACTTGATGTGGTCTACATGGACTTTAGCAAGGCTTTTGATAAGGTCCCTCATGACAGACTGGTCAAGAAAGTAAGAGCCTATGGGATCTAAGGCAAAGTGGCACATTGGATCCAAAATTGGCTGAGAGGCAGGAAGCAGGAGGTGATGGTAGAGGGATGTTTGTGTGACTGGAAGTCTGTTTCTTGTGGGATTCCGCAGGGCTCGGTGCTGGGGCCCTTGCTGTTTGTGGTGTACATAAATGATTTGGACTTAAATGTAAGAGGGTATGATCAAGAAGTTTGCGGATGACACAAAAGTTGGTAGGAAGGTAAGTAGTGAGGAGGATAGCCGTAAACTGCAGGAGGATACCAATGAACTGGTCAGCTGGGCAGAGCCGTGGCAAATGGAATTCAACCTGGAAAAGTGTGAGATAATGCACTTAGGGAGAGCTAACAAGGCAAGGGGTTACACTATGAATTGTAGGACCCTGGAAAGTACTGAAGATCAGAGGGACCTTGGTGTGCATATCCACAGATCCCTGAAGGTAGCAGGGCAGGTAGATAAGGTGGTACTTGCCTTTATTAGCCGAGGCATAGAATACAAGAGCGGGGAGGTTATGCTGCAACTGTATAAAACGCTGGTTAGGCCACAGCTGGAGTACTGTGTGCAGCTCTGGTCACCACATTATAGGAAAGATGTGATTGCACTGGAGAGGGTGCAGAGGAGATTCACCAGGATGTTGCCTGGTCTGGATGGTCTGAGCTATGAGGAAAGATTGGATAGGCTGGGATTGTTTTCCTTGGAACAGCGAAGGTTGAGAGGGGACCTGATAGAGGTGTATAAGATTATGAGAGGCATAGATAGGGTGGATAGGAAGGCACTTTTTCCATTAGTGAAGGGGTCAATAACCAAGGGGCATAGATTTAAGGTAAGAGCTTGAAGGATAAGAGGGTAGTTGAGGAGAAATTTTTTCACCCAGAGGGTGGTGGGAGTCTGGAACTCACTGCCTGAAAGGGTGGCTGAGTCAGAAACTCTCATAACATTTAAGAAGCATTTAGATATTCACTTGCATTGACATAGTCTCCAGGGCTATGGGCCAAGCGCTGGAAAATGGTATTAGTGTAGTCAGGTGTTTGTTGACCAGCACGGACACGATGGGCCGAATGGCCTCCTTCTGTGCTGTAGCCTATTAGTCTATTTGGAAAAGCACCTGAAGGAAAAACAGAAAAAAACATAACTTACAGGTAAAATGCAGCTTTCGCTGATGAGAATATGAGAATATGCAAAGTGACAGGGAAATGCCAAAAAGAACTGGGAAAGAACAGTTTAAAATGGAGTTTGGTTTTTTGTCAAGCCCGGAAGCTTTTTCAAAAAAAATGACAAAAAGAAGTGATGCAATGGCCTGAATTTGAGAATGTTTGCTCAACCCTATTGCATACACGCAGAGAGGTTAACCCTTTCCACTGACAGCATGGTGACAATTTCAACTAAAGACTTTGCCTTTTAAAGGTTTGACTTTATCACATTTGTTATCTTCAATAGCAAAGTACTCAAGAAAGGAAGATGTGGAAGCGATTCAAAATTAGCTGCAAGCATTTCTGTCTCTGGTGAAAAAACACCATCTTATGAGAACAGTGAATTAGACAATAAAATTCAATCAGGGTTCATGAATGAGGTAGAATGGTGATTAATGGGATGCCCACTTAGAATAAAAGATAGAGACAGGAAAATCATAGCGCTAAATGGAAATTGAAATAACACACCTTGAGAATAGTTTTATGGAATGCATCAATCTAGTACCCACGTACAGAATCACAGAATCACACAGTGCAGAAGAGGCCCTTCGGTCCATCGAGTCTGCACCGACACGTGACAAACACCTGACCTACCTACCTAATCCCATTTACCAGCACTTGGCCCATAGCCTTGAATGTTGTGATTTGCCAAGTGCTCATCCAGGTACTTTTTAAAGGATGTGAGGCAACCCACCTCCACCACCCTCCCAGGCAGCGCATTCCAGACCGTCACCACCCTCTGGGTAAAAAGGTTTTTCCTCACATCCCCCCTAAACCTCCTGCCCCTCACCTTGACCTTATGTCCTTTCGTGACTGACCCTTCAACTAAGGGGAAGAGCTGTTACCTATCCACCCTGTCCATGCCCCTCATAATCTTGTACACCTCAATCAGGTCGCCCCTCAGTCTTCTCTGCTCCAACAAAAACAACCTAAGTCTATCCAACCTCTTTTCATAACTTAAATGTTTCATCCCAGGCAACATCCTGGTGAATCTCCTCTGCACCCCCTCCAGTGCAATCACATCCTTCCAATAATGTGGCGACCAGAACTGCACACAGTACTCCAGCTGTTGTCTCACAAAGGTTCTATACAACTCTAACATGACCTCCCTACTTTTGTAATCTATGCCTCGATTGATAAAGGCAAGTGTCCCATATGCCTTTTTCACCATCCCACTAACATGCCCCTCCACCTTCAGAGATCTATGGACACGCATGCCAAGGTCCCTTTGTTCCTCAGAACTTCCTAGTGCCATGCCGTTCATTGAATACTTCCTTGTCAAATTACTCCTTCCAAAGTGTATCACCTCACACTTTTCAGGGTTAAATTCCATCTGCCACTTATCTGCCCATTTGACCATCCCGTCTATATCTTCCTGTAGCCCAAGACACTCAACCTCACTGTTAACCACCCGGCCAATCTTTGTGTCATCCGTAAACTTACTAATCCTACCCCCCACATAGTCATACATTCTAGTAAAATTCAGGAAAATTTAAATGAGACTAGTAAATTGATAGCTTTCTCTTGGAGATGCTTGTATCTTTGTCTACGAATTTTTAAAGAGATCTGCATTAGATAGTCTGCCCACTACCCGAGACATTGGGATCGTACAGGGGGAGATAAACGAGAATCCTGTGATAGACACGCTCCAATCTTTTGATAAGATTACCTAAAAGTCCAAGAATAGCTACCTTGTATCAGATGGCACATACGTGGCATGACATTGGGATACCAATGTGAGTTTGCAGTTGTGATTTGTTACATGTGGAAATGCATGATGCAGAATGGGTCTCAGACATGCTCAGTTACTGGACAAATAGCATGAATTGGAATGGTTATGGTGCCCAGTAGAGTGAAACAACATTTAAAATCATCACGGCATTGGCACTTACTCCATTGAGAAACCGATTTGAAAGCAATCAGGATAGAATTTAACAAACTGGTATCCATGAGAGTGAAGAAAATTAAGGTGGAGCAATAGAGAATCTGGACGCAGGTGAACAGAGAGCTGGAGAATCTTTTAAGTCTATGCATGAACTTTTGTTTGAACCTGATGTATTTACAATATGCCTGTTAAGAAATAGAGATAGTTCAAGTAAGTTATATTTGTATTTTAGAAATTAGTTTTAGCTTTAAAGTTTAAGTTTGGTTTGTATTTCTGTACCTGTGTGTTAAGAAAAGCTCAAGTTTAGTTTCACTTTAAAAGGTGCCTGCATTTCTAATGAAAGTTTACGACTCTGAGAAGTTAAGCAAACACAAAAGTAGAAAAACCAGGCTTTTGCCTAGCAACAGGAGCCCAGAGAGGCAGGTCCCTCCCACAGACACACAGAGAAGAAACTAGAAACAGCAGTTTGATTTGGAAGCTGTTTGAGTTCAGTTGGTTTTGAAGATAGCTGCCAGGCAGAAGCAGTCTCACAGGGGCACATAGCCAATCCCAAGCTAAAGTTGGCTATAAGTAGCTGCTAGGGAGAGACTGGAGCAAAGGGGACAGACAGCAAGTTCCAAGATAAAGAAGAAAGTTCCCAAGAATCCAGGGGAGTGGAACAGGAGAAAGTCCCAAGCAGACCATCTAGTCCAGGAAGGACAGGAAACTGGAAAAGGTCCTGTTAAGTGAAGTTAAGAGTGAGGGGCAGAGAAAGGCTCCAAGCTTCAAGCTTAAAGCTCTAAGCTGCAGGAAACAGAGTCAAAGTGATATAAAGGCTTGTGAGAAGACAGAAGGTCCAAAGAGACAAGTGAAGGTCTGTAACTCTTTGTTATGGGCACGTGAAGCAGTGGTGTACTGACAGCTGAGTCAGTGAGAGAGAGAGAGTGCATGGAAGAAAGCTTGAATGCATGTGGTGACCTAGGGGAGAGGAACATCGGAAGGAGAGGTTGAAACCCTGGAGGTGAACTTTTGCGGAAGGCGTCTGAGAGAAAGCATCAGTTTGGAAAAGATTCCAAGGCGAGGCAAATTCTTGTGTGAAGGACGGAATTCAGTGAGACTGATTGGCTCATGGTGTGACAAGCACCTGGGGGGAGTTGAGAAGAGATCCATAGCATCTGACTGAGATCACTTGGTTTCAGACTGTGGTGTGCCTGACCACAGGTCACCTATTGGTTTACATGGACAGTGTACTTACTGTGGACATTAAAGTATAAGAAAGCTTTTGTAACTTGTGTCATCCTTACAAATCTGCATATACCTGTAAAGGTAGAGTTGTGGGTGAAGGGGTATTGTAATTTAGTTCATCTTTTCTTGTTTAATGAATGTTTTATATTTTTGTTAAAAGTAAAAATTAACTCTGCTGACTCTGCTCAGTTGCCCCTCTCCATGTATCTAAACAAACAAATAAAAGTTAGGTAAAAACAAAAAACTACTGCGGATGCTGGAAATCCAAAACAAAAACAGAATTACCTGGAAAAACTCAGCAGGTCTGGCAGCATCGGTGGAGAAGAAAAGAGTCGATGTTTCGAGTCCACATGACCCTTCAACAGAACTGAAAGAACAGAAATAAAAGTTAGGATCTGTCAAGCTGGGTTCTGCTCTGGGATCAGGCTTGTCCAGGGGTAACCTCAGCTGGGGATCATAACACTGCCAAAAATGTAGAATTTTGTGAGTTGATCTGCAGACGGGGAGCATGGATCTAAGTTGATAGTTATTCTTGGTGGCAGCTCACCGGTTTGTGTTGATGACTCTGACAATTCTAATATGTTACCAACAGTGTCTGATTAAGAAACTCGGAAAACAAGCTTATCAAATAGACATAGCAAGGTTAGTCAGGGGCCAATTGTGAAAAGTCAATAAGGATATTTCTTTTTCATGGTGAGGAGATTTGAAATAAATCACTGTCTAATAACCTTAGGAAATCTTAAACTCTCTCTCTTATAAAGGAAGATTCCATTTTAGCCTTCTAGGTTATAACAGGCCTACATTATCCTGCATTTATCTCTGCTGAGGACCTGTCTCTAGCACAGGCTCTGTAGCAAAGACATTCTTAAAGCCTGATATGGTTGGATCTCATGGCCCATCTGTAAAGCAACTGTCTTAGTAAAGGTTAAACAGGCCCTTGAGGGAGGAATAAAAGCCTCACTTTGGACAGGGAAGAGCTTCTCAAAGTGATCCACACTGGCTTTGGCCTATCACACAGGCTTGCTCAAGAAGGGACTGAGAGCACAAGAGGCTCCTGCCACCAGCCATGAACCTCAGCTTCATCCACCTGCTTGTCTGATCCAGGGCCAGTAAACTGTTCTGAGGAAACTGCTGCCGCCAGCAATGGAGATCAGCATTGCCTTGTTTCCCCCACCTGTTCACCAGGCTGGGACCAGTAAATCATTCTCACCCAGAGCAGGACATGTGTCTTTTCTGTCTATTTAGCTGATGCACCACATTTAAACTGCTGTTTCTTAATAAACTGCTTTAAGATCACCTTTGATCCCCTTTTGAGTGATCTGTGACTCCCAGAGCAAACCTCAATTGTGTGGTAGGGAGAATGCCTTTTCGGACTGATGGTAGCATCCTGTTGGTGGAAAATACCACACACATAGCCACTGCATAGTAGCAGCATGAAACAGCTTCCTTAACCTGTTGTTCACATTTTTGAGATACTTTGGCCTTCCAGGCTAATTTGTGGTTCTGCCCAGCAGACAATTGAACAATGTAGTGTATGAATTTCAGTGCTGGCGTGACACCGGTGATATAGGCCATACATCCCAGTGATTGTCTGATCGAATCTAAGAGCACATTCCTTCAATTGTTTCTAATAGGCAGAGTACAGACCATACCGCCCTCTTTTTCCTAATAAAATTGTGAATGCTTTTTGTGTTTGATTCCCTTGCAAGTTTCAATTCATACTCTCTTTTTGTAGCTCTTAATATCTGTTTCTATTTTTCACGCTTTTCTGTTTCTCCTGTTTCTTTGCATCTTTTCCATTAACCAGAACCTGTGCTATTTTTTGCATTTTTATCTGCTTTCTCTTTTAGCTTTTTGTCGTCTTTTGCCTCTCTAGATGTTTGTGGCTGTCTTTTTTGGCAAGTAGAACTATTGCCCTTTAGGGGTATAAACTGTTCCTGTATCACGTTATATTCCTATTTGAACATCTCCCACTGACCCTTTGTTGTTTTATCCATTAACAGATTGTTCCAGTTGACAGTGGACAGTCTTTGTCTCATCCCATGAAGTCAATTTGTCCAATGTCAGCAGATCCACAATGGCTGCCCTGCAGAGAGATGCTGGCCAATCTGATTGGCCAGAAGCTCGTTAGTCCCAGCAGCGCCACCAATAGTTGTGGCCACTGCTGGGACTACAGCAAGTTCCAGGAAACAAAGTGTTGAGCCCAGGATGGAGGTAAGTCCCCCCTTCGCGGGATCCAGAGAGGAGGCCCCAGTAGGCGGGGGTGAGGAGGTTGGGGGCCAGTTTGCAAAAGCCAGTAATTGGTGGGGGCGCTCAGGAGTGGAGGCTGGTGGTGGAGGGGACAGGCCTTGGGGGACTTTGGTCGGGAAAGTGAGCCTATGAGGGAGGCCTGAGCAGTGTAGCCTGCTGGGCCCTCCCCTGTCCTTGACTTGACCCACAGCTTGAATTGAGGCCTCAGGTCATGCTTGGCCCCTCTAAAATTGCTGCCGGGTCAGGGGGTGGGCAGGTCGGCGGCAGGAATGTCACCCGCAGAAATTTACGGGTTTGCAGGGGGTGGGGACTGTAAAATTCTGCCCTTAACGTGCAAGTAAATGTTTTTTGTTGGGAAAATCCTGATACCAATAAGATATCTGACATGTGGGTTTCTGTCTTATGTGCCAATGAATTATTTGGCCTGCCACTAGCAACTGCAGTTAGGTCAAACTTGAACAAATATTTTTATTTGCTGGAAAACTGAACTTCAATAATCCCTCCAGCTAGTGAGCAGGTTAAGTTTTTGATTTGTGATCTCGAGTATTTTTCTCAGTCCTGTTGTAACAGAATCATCGGAAGATATATCAGCTACATGCAGTTGCTGGGTGTATGGAGAATTCCTACAGTTATCTGAACAGAAGAGAGGGCCCGATAAAGAGCCAGGTAAATCAAAATAAATATAGGTTAACCACTGACTGAATTTATGGTGCTGTTATTCTACGATATTATTAAGGTTATTGTGAAGATTATTGTGGTGAAGATTATTGAGGTGACCATGCTGGTGATTGTAGGAGGTCTTGTGGTGCAGTGGGTAGGATATCAGCCTCTAGGCTAGAACCTCTGGGGTCAAGTCCGCATTCAAGGACTTGATTGCTACAGAAGGCGTGTTCATAATGCAGCCCAACAGGTTAAGCATCAACTTGTAAATCCTTCCAACACACGCCAATGGCAGGTGTTAAGAGTTGGAGCCTGTACCATCATTGCCCATAGCTCCAGACTACAACATGCATGGAAAAGTGCACGATGTATGCAGTGGCTTGACTCCCTCAGTGAACTGTAACACACTACCACTGTGGTGCTGAGTATTGTGGTATTTCCTGTTGTATTGTGGTATTTCCTGTCATTCTTCAAAATTTATTTTTCTGTACCCTGCAATGGAAGTCCTAAAACCTATAGCAAGCTATAGCATCACACATCCATCGATTGGATCTCTTAGCTTAACCATGCGAATCAAAAGTTATATAATAAATAAAAAACGATAATCACAATTTTAAAAATGAGCTATGGAGAAATGAAGCATCCAGAGCCCTTTGAGCAGAGAGCCTAGGAAATCCACACCGAAATCTATAAAGTATTAAACAGAATAAATAATTGGAACTCAGGTTAATATGTTATGGTAAATCTGGTCAGTAGACCAAGAGAATTTAAACTTACTGAAAGGTATTTTTTAAATGATTATAAGAAGATAAAACCCAATTAGGTGAGGAAAAACTGCCAATCCAGAAAAGATATATCAAAACAGGTAGCTCAACTATTTTTCAAAGCTACCACCAATGAACAGGAAATATCACAAAATTACTAATAATTTGTGACAACATGTCTTGCTGCTCATGCTGAATTTTGACTCACTAACTTGAATTGCAGCCCTGGCCAAGAAACCTAGCAAGTAAAAACAGAAAAAAGCTGGAAGAACTCAACAGGTCTGACGGCATCTATGCAGAGAGAAACAAGGTTAACGTTTCGAGTCCGTAAGACTCTGTATGATCAGTCTCTGAAGCAGAGTCATAAGGACTTGAAAAGTTAACTCTCTCTCTGTCTCTCTCTCCACAGATGCTGTCAGACCTGCTGAGTTTTTCCAACACTTTCTGTTTGTATTTCAGATTTCCAGCATCAGCAGTATTTTGCTTTTGAACATAGCGAGTAGCCTCAGGAGCAGATCACACATGAGGGTAACTATTTAGCTCGGGCAGTCAGAGCCATCCGAAGTCTCCAATTTAAATTGGACTATCGGATGGTTCCCAGTGCAGGATAATTGTCCATCGGAAGTTTGAACTTCCCGCACAATTTCTTTGCAGTCCTTGTGTGAGGACTTCCGGGAGTGGCCCCCCAATGCATCTACTGGGGTACCTCTGTAGTACGACCGCCACATCCCCCTCTCCCCCCACCCCCAGAGATAGAACGTTCTGGGCCAATAAGTATTCTAGTCTTGCCCTGTGCCTCTAAGCATACTTCACCCTCTTTATCCCTAATCAGACCCACTCCACCTCTTACTACCCACTTACTATTTACACACTGGTAAAAGATTTTTGGATTCCCTTTTATGTTGACTGCCATCCTATTCTCAAACTCTGTCTCTTTTCCAGGCTTATTTCCTCTTCACTTCCCCTCTCTACCTATTGTATTTGACCTGGTTCTCACTTAAAGAATTCCCCTGACGTGTCTCACACACACTCCTTTTATTGTTTCATCATATTCTCTCTCTCCCTCAGCATCCAAGGATCCCTGGCTTTGGTTCCCCTCCCTTTCACCCTTTTTTGAATGTACCTAGCCTGTACCTGAAACATCTCCTCCGTAAAGATCCCCCATTGTTCTGTTATGGATTTTCCTGTCAGTCTTTGGTTCTATTTTACTCTGGCTTTATCCCTTCTTATCCCAATGAAATTAGCCCTTTCCCCATTTAGAGCATCTACTTTAGATTGTTGCTTGTTCTTCTCCATTGCTAATCTAAACCTGACGATACAATGATCACTCTTACCCAAATGCTCCCCAACAGACACTTGGTCCCTTGGGCCACTTCACTCCCAGCACCAGATCCAGCAATATCACCTTTCTAGTTAGACTGAGAGCATACTGATCAAGGAAGTTCTCCTGAACACATTTCATAAATTCCTCTCCCTCCCTCCCTTTTACTCTAACATTATCCCAATCGATATTTAGGTAATTTAAGTCCCCCCCAATATCACCACTCTATAGTTCTTGCCCATCTCTGTTATTTCCCTGCAGATTTGTTCCTCTATCTCTCTCTCACTATTTGGAGTCTATAGAATACCCCCAGTCATGTGATCATCCCCTTTTTCTTCTGAATCTAACCAAATAGATTCTGTCTTTTCCCCCTCACGGACATCCCCTCCTTCCAACACCACAATCTCTCTCCCAATCAGTACTGTCACCCCAGCTCCCTTTTCTCCTTTTCCGAACACTTTATATCCTTGAACATTAGGCACACAGTCCTCACCATTTTCAAGCCATGTTTTCATTATTACCACTGCATCATAGTCCCACAGGATTATTTGTGATTGTAGCCCAGTAACCTTATTTCTTAACACTTTGGGCGTTTACCTACTTGCATTCTGAACCTGTCTTTGTGTTCCTCATAGTCCTTGGAGCAATAGTCACTGGAAAATGATCAGGATTGTGAAGTCTAGCCGATGCTTTGACCCTTTCTCTAGCCTTGGGGCACTGAGGTAAATTGTAGCAGCTCAACTACAGCTGGAGATCAACTGATTCCGTGTGGGTTGAGAGTTTAAATAGCTCATTACCACTCTGTACAGCTCTGTGACTCATTCAGCCATCAAGGCAGTTCATTTTTTTTACATATTTTAAACTTCCTAAACTAATATATGTTAATCTAATTGCATTAAATCAAACGGAATGTGCTGAATTAAATTTAACAGATTTACTGCAGACTTTTCGAAAGTTCTGGAGTGAATCTTAAGATTTACTGACACTTTAGAATCTGATGCTGTTGTCGAAGGTCATTACAGAATGGTTGGTCTGAGATCTGTGGACAGTACAAAGCAGCGGAATCATTACAGACCAGCAGGACACTGCAGTTTGTAAAGTGAAGCTAATCATGGTTTACAGCCAATTACAGAGTTTAAACCTGAATGAAAGACTGCCTTATTGGCACATTTATGTTATAGTTGCAAAAGTCGGGATGTTACCATGGTAACACAGTTATAAGAGACATTTGTTTTTAGCTCTCAGAATGCACCAGAGCATATTTAATCATTCCCCCTAGGGCCGTGTCCTTTCTCCACCCATACCTCCCACTCCAGTGCTGTGTCCACCACAATCTATTTTGTTGCAGTTTATTTCGACTTGCATAAAATTTGGAAGCAATCCTTCGAATGTTGCTATTGTTTTCTGGATAAACATATATAAATTATAAAAAATAGTTTACTGTTCCTTATCCTTCCCAAAATCTCAGTGCAAAATTTTCACACATTTGCAAAATCAACGAGACGCATCCCGCTGTCAGTAACCTGAGCGAGTACTCCAGTATTTAGTACTGTACTAAGGGGGTGCTGTGTTGCCTTTTGGGCAAGACATTAAACGAAGGCCCTGTCTGCCCTCTCAGGGGTTGTAAAAGATCCCACAGCCGGTATTGGAAGAAGAGTAGGGGGTTTCTCCCCAGTGCCCTGGCCAGTATTTATCCCTCAACCAATATCACTAAAGCATGCTAACTGGTCACTGTCCACATTGAGGATATCACAGTGTGGAAGCTTACTGTGCACAAAATGGCTGCCGCGTTTCCTCCATTATGGAGGCTCACCACCACCTTCTCAAGGGCAGTTGGAGATGGGCAATAAAAATGCTGGCCCACATCCTTTGAAAGAATAAAAAAAATTATAACACTGTCTGTAAAGTGGTTTTGTCTATTTATTTGCTCCTTAATTGGCGGCTGTGCCTCCAGGTGCCTGCTCCTCAGCCCTGGAATTCTCTCCCTAAACCTCCCCGCCTCTCTACCTGGCTCTTCTGCTTTAAGATGCTCCTTAAAACCTGCCTCTCGAAGCATCAAGAAAACCGTGGACGTTGGATGTTGCATCTCCGGCTTTGATCACTCGAAATAACACCGACTGCAAAGTCTGCCATCTCAGGTCCATGGTACAGCCATTGTAATTCTAATCCACAGACACACAGGAAATAAAAGAGCAAGTTCTTTACAACAGTCCAACAGAAATAAAAAGATGTCCCTGTTGAAGTAAGTCATTCTGAGCTGCCATTGTCTAAGGATGTATCTGAAGCTGCAGTTCCTGATCAAGTCGATCCAATGGAAGAACCGCAATTTGTAGAGTTGCATCATTCGACCTAAATCCGAAAGCCTCCTCAAAGATTAAATCTATAATTGCATGCGCTGTATTTTTTGTACATGATATGGGTTAAGATATTTTTGTAAATAAGGGAGTTAAAACAAAAGTAAAGAGGGGAGGAGTGTAGTAATTGTAAGTAAAGCCTTCCATACTGTTATGGGGATCATGTAACTGTACAGATGAATCTGCCCTGAGTGCAGATAATCATAGGAGCAGAGCTTTCTAACCTTGGCCTTGGAACAAGCATGTAGCTTCATCAGGAGCTCTGTAAATAAAGTTTACTGTTTCTTACAAGGAGCCTGACCAGTATGCCAAGTTTATTACACTGTCTCTCATGGATTGGTCTCTTCAGCCATCTGCAAAAGTGCGCCATTTGGAGCTACCCCAGACCCAATGGGTTTGATTTGCTACATGTCCATCATCATGTAGATGGAAGGGAGTCGACATTCTGTCAAGCTTTTTGTCACCTCTGCTGATATCTCCTTATTGAGCACAGCTTCTAAGTTTGCCCGATAGCTTGCCTGTGAAGCACTTTGGGATGTTTTACCATGTCAACAGTGCTATGTAAATGCAAGTCTTTCTCTGTCAGTACAGGGAGCATTCGGGATGATGAAAGTCTTTGCAGGATGTTGCATATGCAGCTTAGGAAATACAAGAGGCAACATTTGGCAGATTGTAGAAGACCATAGTAGATAAGAGATAGTGTGAACAAGTAGTGCTGGGATGGCAACCCAACACAACGTATTCGAAATAAAATAAAAACAGGAACTTCTGGAAACACCTGTCTGGCAGCCTCTGTGATGCATTGGAAGGCAGGAGAGATTAAATGACAAAAGAGTTGTTGGTGCAAGGTCAAACGGAGTGGTAACACGACAAATAGAAACCAATGAGGAGGTGTGAATGACCGAATGATCACAGGTGGCTGTCATCTGAAAGTAAAAACCAGGGAAAAATGAGCCAAAAAGAAAAGGAAACAGGACTGGGCAGAGGATTATTGTCTTAACTTGTTGAACTCAGTGTTGAGCCGTGAAGACTGTAAAGTGCCTCATCAAAAGATGAGGTGCCGTTCCTCAGGCTTATGTTGAGCTTCATTGCGACACTGCAAGAGGCTGAGGACAGAGAGGTCAGGGTGGAGAATTTAAAATGACAGGTGACAGGAAACCCAGGCTAAGGCCTGTGGACTGGGAGGCGCTCTGGAGAGCGGTCACCCACTTTGTGTTTGGTCTCCCCAAATGGAGCAGACCACATTGTTATCAGCGGATACGCTACACTGAATTGTAAGAAGCACATCGCTGTGGCAACTGGAAGGAGCGTTTGCAGCCTTGGACAGTGAGGAGAGAGGAGGTAAAGGGGCAGGTGCTACACCTCCTGTGCTTGTATGGGAAGGTGCTGTGGGAATAGGATGGGGTGTTAGGGATGATTGAGGGAGGAGTGGACCAGCATGTCACACAGGGAATGGTCCCTTTGGAATGCTGAGAGGGGAGGGGAGGGCAGGGCAGATGCATTTGGTGATGGCATCAGGCTGGAGGTGGTGGAAATGGCAGAGGATGAGCCATTGAGACCAGTGGGGTAGAAGGCGGGATACTATCATGGCTCTGGGAGGGAGGCGAGTGGGTGAGAGCAGAGTGTGTGAAATAGATTGGACATGGTGCAGGGCCCACTCGTGGGGGGAGTCATCAGTTGATAAAAAAACATTAGTATGGAGGTTGCATCATCAGAACAGATGGGATGGGGATGGAAAACTAGGAGAATGGAATGAAGTCCTGACAGGAAGCAGGGTGTGAGGAGGCGTAGTCAAAGTAGCTGTGGAAGTCAGTGGGCTTATAGTGAATATTAGTTGATAGCCTGTCACCAGAAATGGAGACAGAGAAGTCAAGGCAGGGAAGGGGAGTGTCAGGAATGGACCATATGAAGGTGAGAGAAGGATAGAAATTAGAAGTAAACTCAATGGAATTTTCCTGTTCAGGGTGAGATCAAGGAACAACATTGATACAGTCATCAATGTACCTGAAAAAAGAGGTGAGGGAGGGAGCCCATGTGGGCCTGGAACAAGGAATGCTCCACATATCCCACAAAAAAGCTAGAACCTGTAGGTACTAGGGTTTCTAAGGGTTAATGTGTGGGATTATGTAAATAGCAGCTCCCATAATGATGATGTAAGAGAAGATATGATTAGGAGTTGAGAGGGAGAATGTTCATGGATTCAGCAGTGAAACGCCCAATCATGTGTAGCTGTACATAGTTTAACTACACACAATAAACCAGTTATTGTTTGGACATACTTAATGTGTCAGTGATCATTCTGAAGCTAGACAAACCAATATCTAACAGAACCCATGTGGGTACCCATAGCAACACCTTATACTCAGAGTAAGTGATGGGAGTTAAAGAGAAGTTGTTCAATGTGAGAAGAAGCTCAGCCGGGAGAGTGGTGGTGGATGGAGGCTGGCTGGGCCTCTGTTCATGGAAGAACGTATCCTATCTCTGTGGTTTGTTCACTGCTAGCTAGGGTGGCAATGGGGCCAGCTTATGCCTGAACATCTCTGGGCTAGGGAAAACAAGCAAAAAAAACTTGCATTTATGCAGCTCCATACGAGACCTCAGGAAATCCCAACGGGAAAGGGAAATTAGCTTGAGTCCCTATCCAGTATGTCATGGGTGCTGCTGTGAGGTGCATGTGTGTGGAGATCCAATGAAGTTAGCATCAGACTCAATAACAATGTCTCCCATGGTTGAGCCACCCACCAACATGTCCTGTCCAGCTCTGCACATGAATGATAATTAATGGGGGGATTGCTGATACCCAGGGGCACCTACCTCAGTGTGTGGCACTGCCTTCAGGACTGGAGAGTGTTGTAAGTGAAGAGGTTTGGCCATCTATTCCACCAAATTAATTTTGGAAAAAAAGTAGTTGGTGTTTTAATGTATAGTGTATGTACAGAGTTTAGAAGGAAGGTGTTTAGAAAAGTAGAAGCTGGTTCAGTGATAATGAACTAAACTTTAATCAGTAATCAGACAAATGGGATTTCTGTTTGTGTCTAGCTTTGAAGAGGACTCATACAGACTCAGAAACATTCACTCTGCTTCTCTCTCCACAGTTGCTGCTGGACTGGCTGAGTTTCCCCAGCACTTTCTGTTTTCTGGCTCATCATCAGCCATTGGCTGAGCATTGTCCTGGTCCCCAGCAGTCCTCTGACTGCCGGCACCCTCTGCCTCTACCTGCACCTCAAGCGTGTGTGAAGTGCCCTCACCAGTGTGCACCGATAGACCACCGAGTGCTCACCGAGGTGCTGGTATCTGCGCTGGTGCCTGCTTGACGGAGAGGGTGTGAGCAGGTGTGTGGTGAGCATGGTGGTCCTCCAGGGTCAGGGGTAGGCCTCCAGGCTCCTCATGATGACTGCCTGCTGGTGAGCCTAAAAGGGAGAAGAAGGACGTGTCATTAGTTTAAGTCATGACACTGTCGCTGTGCACTCCTGGCACCCTGGAGAGACAGAGATATGCATCATGGTGTCCTCATCTTTCGATTGTCAATGGGGATTCCAGGTCCATGCTCACATCAATATACAGACCACGCTGGAATGATAGCACTAGCCGACATTCTCACCTCAGGCACTGCACTCTTACCTTCCTCTGGCACCCCCGTCTCACTGTGGCCGCTTGACCAAGGTGCATGGCGCCTCTGCAGCTCCAGGGCCTCCTGCTCGTATCACATGAGGATGAGGAGGTGTGGGGGTCCCCCGCCAGTCCGCGTTGTTATGGGATGTTTTCTCCTGAAAGGACAGAGGAGCATTGATTAGTCCCCTCTCTACCTGCAGCACCATTGCAGCCTGGCCAACCCCACCAGAGGAGCACCATGCGGGGCACAGCCAATTCATGACCCTGAGGCCTCAAGGCACTCAGTCCAAGCAGCCAGGGCTCACCCCCTTGGCCAGCTCCTGCCTCATTGACATTCGCCACTCACACTCTAACACCTCTGAGGTCTGTGGGGGGGATGGGCAGCTCTTAACTGTTCTGCAAGTTGACCCATGCCAACACCGTACCCACCCATCCCCTTCGCAGGAGATCGTTGAAGCGTTTCCAGCACTGAGCACATGTGCACCTCACCACGTCGTGGGTGCTGGCCCTGAATGCCACCTCCTCCCAAGCCTTTTTGGTGAGGAGGGGGGGCCTCCTCCTCCTGTTCCTGGGGACAAGGGTTTCTCTCCTGGCTGCCACCTCCTCCAGGAGGGCAGCGAGGCACTCACCCGAGAAACATGGGGCTGACTGCCCTGCCAGTCTGCCGTGTCCACCCCTATGGTTTCCATTTGCAACACTTCAGTGCCCTTCAGCGGCAGCCCTCCAAGGGCTGTCGAGGCCGCTTTTGAATTGGCTGCCAGGCCGCTATTGGACCTGGCGGACATCATACCCCCGCACTCGCCCCCGCCCACCCCTTCGCACACATCCCAGGCCTTGATTGGCCCATAACTGGTGCGTAAAACCACAGAATGCTGCTGATCTGACCGCACCCCACCCGCCCCCCGATCCCACACGCCAAGGGTAAAATTCTGCCCCATGTGTGTGACATGTTATGAGTCGTCCATGAGGCAGCAGATGTTGGATGTCCAGCAGGGTGTGCAGGAGGGTCAGGCAGAGATCCACGAGGGTATGCGTGCCATGGTGTCCAGTGTGGAGGAGTCCCTGCGGAGAATAAGCACTGCGTTGACCCTCATGGCCGAGCGCACTGCCTCCTCCATGGAGAGGCTGCTCCAGGGACAGAATCAGGGGCTCCTGGGGTTGTGCTCGGACCTGCAAACCCTCACACAGGCACTGACCTCAGGTGGTCAGTGTCAGTGTGGGAGATGGATGAGGCACCCAGTAACCCAGCTTGGTGCCCGTCCATCAATGGTGAGCAGGGAGGTCCACAGCGACCTCACGTTGGCGCACAAGCTGCCTGGCATCTGTGCGGGCTCCTCTCAGGGCCCTCTGGATGACGGCAGCAGCTCCTCCGCCCCTCTGCCAGTGACCGTAGCATCAGATGAGGCTGCGGTGACTGGGAAGGTGCCAGCCGTGGGACTGGACGCTCCCTCCCAGGCGGGGCCAGCACAGGCTCCACTGGCCAGAGGACGACTGCCAAGGTCATCAAGCCCAACAAGGCAGCAGAGTCAGCAGCTGCCTCCAATGCCAGTGCCAGCGAGGTCGGGGGCACCTAGAAGTAGCACCCACAAGCGAAAACTTAAAGCACCTTAAGCGCAACACGGCCTGATCACAGGTGACATTTGGCTCCCCTATTTTTCTTTTTTTTTTAATGGCGTCATTTGATGGTTCATCTGATTTCTGCAATGTTTACCCTTCACAAGTAAATGATGTTATTTTGTGCATAAAAGCAAAATACTGCAGATGCTGGAAATCTGAAACAAAAACAGAAAATGTTGGGAAAGCTCAGCAGGTCTGGAAGAGCTGAAAAAGGGTCATACGGACCCAAAACGTTAACTCTGTTTCACTCTCCTCAGACGCTGCCAGGCCTGCTGAGTTTTTCCAGCATTTTCTGGTGTTGTTATTGTGTGCAACTGGCCTCTGTGTGCTTCATTTGTTCTGTCGGTGCAGGGTAAGCCATGATGTAATGATGGACATGTCTCTCCTGAAACTTTACTGCAAAGCCACAGAGTGTATGTTGTTGACCAAGGAACTGGTCCTGTCAGGGATTGAGTATGGAGCCTGCAGCCCTGGCATGTGGTGGTGCTTCTTATTTGGTAGGTTAGCTGAAGAAGAGCGTTGGATCAAAGCGTCCCGGGTGTCCCTGCCTCCCGGGAGTTACCCAGGTCA
The DNA here is from genome assembly GCF_964194155.1 of Cetorhinus maximus. Classification (NCBI taxonomy): domain Eukaryota; kingdom Metazoa; phylum Chordata; class Chondrichthyes; order Lamniformes; family Cetorhinidae; genus Cetorhinus; species Cetorhinus maximus. The sequence continues at coordinate 74,137,486 of NC_135895.1, read as the reverse complement.
GCATCCATACCCTCAGCCCTCTCCTTACCGTGCTCAACCTCAGACTCACTACTGGATTCATCATCTGTGGCCTGTGCAGCTGCTTCAAGATCCTCTTCCTCCAGTGGATCCCCCCCTTGCCAGTGCCAGATTGTGGAGAGTGCAGCAAGCAACCACTATCATTGACACCCACTCTGGGGGGTATTGTAGTGCTGCCCCTGAACAGTCCAGGCATCGGAAGCACATCTTGAGAAGATCTATGGTTCTCTCTATCACCACCCTTGTGGGGGTGTGGCTCCTGTCACAGGCTGCTTGGCCTTTATTCTTGGGTGGCGGAGAGGTGTCATGAGCCACCTTCTGAGGGGATAGCCCTTGTCACCCAGCAGCCATCCATCCAGTCGGGCTGGAGCACTGAAGAGCCTCGGCATCTGGGAGTGTCTGAGGATATAAGTGTCATGGGAGCTGTCAGGGTACCTTGCACAGACTTGTAGAATCAGCATCCTGTGATCACACACTATCTGCACGTTCATGGAATGGAATCCCTTCCTGTTGACAAAGGTACCCGGCTGACCCGCTGGCAACTTGATGGCCACATGTGTGCAGTCGATGGCACCCTGGATGCATGGGAACCCAGCAATCGCTGCAAAACCTCTGGCTCGCTCAGCCTGGCTGGCCTCGTCCGTACGGTAATGAAGGAAAGTCAATAACCGCCTGAACAGAGCTCCTGTCACCAGCTTAACACAACTTTGGACAGCTGATTGGGAGACTCCACACAGATCCCCCACGGAGCCCTGGAAAGAGCCAGAGGCACAGAGATTGAGGGCCACTGTGACCTTCAGAGCCACACAGTCGGAGCTGATCTCAGGGCCGATAATCTGGCAAATTGACGTCACTGTCTCCCCTTGAGAGACGGACCCTCCTTTGGCATTGCACCTCAGACATATTGAGGGAGCTGCATCGCCACCTGTAAACCCTGGCAGCAGGATAGTGGCGTCTTCTGTAGACCCTTCCACCTTGGACTACCTGCTAGCCCTGCGCCCCTTGTACCTGCACCTCTCCTCCCACAGGTCCCTCCCTTGGAAGCTGCATAGGGACTCCTGGCCTCCTCTCCCTTCTGCCCCTCTCTTTCTCCTCAGAGGAGGTGCCTCCAGCTGAGACCACAACCCCCATTACCAGGGTTAGGGAAGGCTGTCTGATACCTGAAAGGTCCCGCGTAGTGTGAATCTTCCGGGGGCCTGGTAAACAACACTGAATTCTGAACTGAAGCCTCTAAACACTCTCAATGCAGCTCTGAAGTGAGATGAAGCTTCCTGTTCACAGAGGCAAGTGGTATCCTAAACTCCTCACTAATCGCTTTGATAAGACCTCTGACCCTTCTTATCCCGTCCGTGGATGAGGTTTTGCAAATCGTGGCCTGCCCACCTGCCCGTGTGACACCTAAAAATCATATGGACCACGTAAATTCGGAGACGATTGGTGTCTCAAGGGCCTTAACTGGCCACTTGATTAATGGCGGACGCGCCTCTGTCTCCATCGCGCGCCCGCCTAACGAAATATCGCAAGAGTGCGTGTTGACGTTTGCATGCTCAGCCAACATCAACGTGCTTTATCTAACGCTCGTGCGGGTCGGGTACGTGTCTGCCCGCCAAGCTAAAAGCTCTGCCCATTGTGTTGGAAAGCCTCTGATCGTAAAGAGGTGTTCTGGATGGCCTTCCCTCCTCTTTGTGAACAAGAAAAACAATAAAGTTAGAGATAGGGACAGAGACAGGTTTCAAAATAGTCATCATAAGGGCAAACTTTATCCAGGCTCACAAGGAGAATGTAGGAGGAAAATTAGGAGTTATTGTATTTATGTCGAGCAGGGTAGGCCACTTGTGAGGGAGTATAGCATGTTTATGAATCCCAGGATGAAGAACTGTAGCTATGAGGATAGTTTGGAGAGGTTGGGACTGTTTTCCTTGGAGAAAAAAGGCTGAGAGGAGATTTGATAGAGATATTCAAGATCCTGAGGGGTATGGACAGGGTAAATAGTGAGAAACTGTTCCCACTCAAGAGAGCATCAAGAACTAGAGGCACAGATTCAAAATAATTGGCAAAAGGAGTAAATATTATGTGAGGGAAAATCTTTTCACCCAGAGGGTGGTTGGAGTCTGGAACAATCTTCTTGGAAGGGTGGTGGAGGCAGGTTCGATCGAGGTATTCGAAAAGGGAATTGGATTGCTATCTGGAAAGGGAGAATGTGCAGGGTTACGGGGATAAGGCAGGGGTGTGGGACTAGGTGGAATGCTCTTTCAGAGAGCCAGTGCAGACTCGATGGGCTGAATGGCCTCCTTCTGCACTGTGAAGATACTGTGATTCTGTGATTTATTATTCCTATATTGTTACCCATGTTGTCCTGTATTGAGGACCATTTGTTGAGCAAGTCTGGTCACAACTGCTGCCCCATATGCTCACTTGCTGGAATGAAGTGCCAGTTTGTTTTTTGGTTAGTCCCTCAGAAGATTGCAAATCTATACGAGGGAGAGGCATGAATATCTGGCTCAGATCACAGTAATTCCATTGTTATAACCCTAACTATTGTACCATGAGATATTGGACAGTCCAAGTCCACATCTAAATATGAAATGCTCAGACGAAGGGAAGGAATGACTAGTACTGCTGTACTGAAGATTTTATCTAAGGCAGATCATTAAATTTGTACCAGAGTGTAAATGGGTAAAGATTGGTGGGAAATGGGGAAGAAGATTCAGAATCCTAAAAATCGAGAGCATAGTTTTGTGTCCCATATGATGTGGTGGAGAATCCAAGCTAGCTCACCACCCCACCACCCCCCACCAGAGAAATCTCCAATTAAAGTCAGCCAATATCTATTGTAGGAAGCTATAATTTAAAAAATGAGGATCACGCTGTGGTTATAAATGGATTATGATGGGACATTCAATGCTGCCTTCAGAACAAGTGAATGCATCAATGTATGGTTTATGGTCCATGTTGGCTGAATTTTTAATAAGACTGAGGTCCTTTTGTAATTCTGCTAATCATATAATTTATATTATCAAACTCTTAATGGTTGATTTCCACATTTGACATTCCAACCATACCAATAGGACAGGAACTGAAATGTCCATCTTTAGCAAGATTCTTCCACATATACCATCGGAATGATTTACAATGGTAAACCAGGTCAAATGGATGACTGGCCCTGCTTCTTCATTTGTGGTTTGGGCCTGTGTTACATTTTATGCTTAACTCATTGACAAAAGAGAAGACTACAGAGACCATACTAAATTCCATTATCTTGTGAAAAACTATTAAACTGATCTACAGAAAGTAGATTGGGGACATGGTGGCTAGTGGAGATGTCACTGGACTAGTAATTCAGAGGCCCAGGCAATACTTTAGGAACATGGGTTCAAATCCCACTATGGTGTGATTTAAATTCAATTAAAAGATCTGGAATATAAAACTAGTCTCAGTAATTGTGACCATGAGACAGTCATTGATCATTGTATCCATCTGGTTCACTAATGTCCTTTAGGGAAGGAAATCTGCTGTCCTTACCTGGTCTGGCCTACATGTGACTCCAGACCCACAGCAATGTGGCTGACTCTTAACTGTTCTTTAAACAACCTGTCAAGCCACTCAGCTCCAGGGCAATTAGGCATGGGCAACAAATTCTGGCTTTGCCAGTGACCCCCACACCCCATGGATGAATTAATAAAGGACTGATTCAGCAAATATGTTGGGAGGAATCAAAAAGTAGCTTTTAAATTTAGAAAAAAGGCGCTCTCTTTATTCATTTATGGGATGTAGGTGCCGCTGGCTGGGCCAGCATTTGTTGCATATTCCTAATGCCCTTGAGAAGGTCGTGGTGAGCCGTGTTCTTGAATCTTCACAGTCTATGTGGTGTAGGTACACCCACAGTGCTGTTAGGAAGGGAGTTCCAGGATTTTGACCCAGTGACAGTGAGGGAACAGTGATATATTTCCAAGTCAGGATGGTAAGTGACTTGGAGAGGAACTTGGGAGTGGCGGTGTTTCCATCTATGTGCTGCCCTTGTCCTTCTCGGTGGTAGGGGACATGGGTTTGGGAGGTGGTGTCAAAGAACCCTTGGCAAGTTACTGCAAGCACATCTTGTATACATTGCACACTGCTGCCACTCTGTGCTGGCAGTGGAGGAGGTGAATGTTTAAGTTGGTGAATGTGGTGGCAATCAAGCGGCTGCTTTTTCCTGGATGGTGTTAAGCTCCTTGAGTGTTGTGGGAGCTGCCTCATCGAGGCAAGTGGGGAATATTCCATCACACTCCTGACCTGTGCCTTGTAGATGGTGGACAGGCTTTGGTGAGTCAGGAGGTGAGTTAATTCACTGCAGGATTCCTAGCCTCTGACCTGCTCTTGTAGCCACAGTATTTATGTGGCTAGTCCAGTTCGGTTTCTGGTCAATGGTAACCCCCAGGATGTTGATAGTGGGGGATTCAGTGATGGTAATGCCATTGAATGTCAAGGGGTGAAGGTTAGATTTTCTCTTGTTGGAGATGGTCATTGCCTGGCACTTGTGTGGCGCGAATGTTACTTGCCACTTGTCATCCACAACCCTGGATATTGTCCAGGTCTTGCTGCATTTGGATATGGACTGCTTCAGTATCTGAGGAGTCGCAGATGATGCTGAACATTGTGCAATCATCAGCGAACATCCTCACTTCTGACCTTATGATGGAGGGAAGATCATTGATGAAGCAGCTGAAGAAGGTTGAGCCTAGGACACTACCCTGAGGAACTCCTACAGTGATGTTCTGGGACTGAGACGATTGACCTCAAACAGCCATAACCACCTACTTCTTAGGTATGACTCTAACCAGTGGAGAGTTTTCCCCCTGATTCCCATTGACTCCAGTTTTGCTAGGGTTCCTTAATGCCACACTCAGTCAAATGCTGCCTTGATGTCAAGGGCAGTCACTCCCACCTCACCTTCAGAATTTAGCTCTCTTGTGCATGTTTGGAGCAAGGTTGTAATGAGATCAGGAGAACACAAGGACACAAAAGGTAGGAGCAGGAGTAGGCCATACAGCCTGCTCCACCATTCGATACTCCCACCAATATTTTCTGACTCTTGTTATTCCTAATTTCCACCCATACTGATTCTACTTCATGATCTTCTGAGCCAAGATCCTTTCTCACTAGTGTCCTTATATCATCCCTTATTATCAGGGGCACCCTTCCTCACTTGTCATTCTTCCTTTGTTTTAAAAATATTATGTACCCTGGAATATTTATTTCCCAACCTTGGTCACCTTGTAACCATGTCTTTGTAATGGTGATTAAATCTAAACCATTTATCTCTAGTTGTGCCATTAGTTCATCTATCCTACTGTGGATGCTCTGTACATTCACAGGAAGAATCCTTTAATTTCCTATTACCTGGGAGTAGTTTATAGGCTCCCTAACAGTAGTTATACCATTGGATTGAGTATTAAACAAGAAATTATTGGGACTTGTAACAAAGGCAATGTAATAGTTGTGGGGGACTTTCATCTTCATATAGACTAGACCAAACAAATTGACAAGGGTGGCCTAGAAGATGAGTTTGTAGAATGTATTCATGACAATTTCCTGGAGCAATATGTTGTAGAACCAATTAGAGATAAAGCTAGCTTCGGTCTAACATTGTGTAATGAGGCATGGTTAATTAGTAATCTCATAGTAAAAGATCCGCTGGGAAATAGTGATCATAATACAATTGAATTCCATAATAATAAAAGCAAAACACTGTGTGGACCTTAGTTGCTGATGTACAAACTCTCTGTCCCTTCCTGTCCAGTGTGCTTGTCTTTAACTGCATCACCACATTGTCCTGATAACTCAGCTTTTCTCTTTGGGTTTATTAATCCCCCTTCACCAGACTATCCCCCTCCACCCCTCCTGCGCCCACCTTACCCCACTCTCCCCTGCTACTTTAACAGCCTATCCACAGCCCTAGTTATACAATTTGCCAGCACACTGGTCCCAGCCCAGTTCAAGTGGAACCCATCCTAACAGAACAGCTCTCCCTTCCCTGATACTGATGCCAGTGCCCCATGTATTGAATCCCCTTCTTCCCACACCACTCTTTGAGCCATGTGATTAACTCTCTAATCTGTTTGAGCCAATTAGCACGTGGCTCAGGTAACAGGCGTGATTACCTCTGATATTCTGTGTTTTAATTTGGACCCCAACTCTTCAAACTCTCTTAGCTAACCATCATTCCTAGTTCTATCAATGTCACTGGTTCCTACGTGGACCACAACAACCGAATCCACCCCCTCCCATTCCAAGATCATCTCCAGATATGAAGAGATGTCCTTAACCTTGGCATCGGGCAGGCAACACAACCTTCAGAGTTACCAGTCATGGCTACAGAGGAAGTATCTATCCCTCTGACTATACTGTCCCTTATCACTATACCATCCCTTTTCACTCTCCCCTTCACCTCCTGCAGCCCTGGTGCCGTGGTCAGTTCACTCATCCACCCTGCAGTCCACTCCTCATCCACACAGATGGAAAGGACCTTGTACCTGTTGGACACGGTTGAGGGCTGAGTCTCCTCCACCAGGACGGGCTGGTTCCCTGACCTAAAAACAAAAAACTACTGCGGATGCTGGAAATCCAAAACAAAAACAGAATTACCTGGAAAAACTCAGCAGGCCTGGCAGCATCGGACCTGCCTGACTCAGTCACACCCTCCTGCCCTGACCATTGACTAACTGTGCCTAACCTAAGGGGTGTGACCACCTCCTGGAACAAAGTGTCCAGAGAACTCTCCCCCTCCCTGATGCTCCGTAAAGTCTGCAAGTCACACTGGATCTCAGCAACTTGGAGCCGAAGTTACTCAAGCTGCAGACATTTGCTGCAGATGTGGTTATCGGGAACTACAATCCATTCCACAGATTCTCATAAGATGCAGTCACAGCACTCGACCATCCTGCCTAACTTTATTTATTTAATTAGTTAATTGGTTATTCATTTACACAGCTAAAGTAACAGCAAGCTATCTAGCCTGGAGACAAAAGGACACACACCAGCTACTGGAGACTGAAAAAGCTGTACCTCTCTCTCCTTCTTCACCCAATTCCCACTGTACAAAATCCCTGATTCAGCACTCATTCCTTGTGGCATTCAGTCCTCCTTGTCTCACTCTGTGTTCCTGAGTGGCCTTGGTGGAAACCAAACTGAGCATCAGCGAGCAGGTGATTGCTGCCACTTATAAATGCCACTTGTCTAATGGACATTGAAGTCCCCACCCAGAGCACATTCTGTACCCTTGCCGCCCTCAGTACTTCCCAGCACTGATTTATCAGCTGAGGGAGGGCGGTACGTGGTAATCAGGAGGAGGTTTCCTTACCCATGTTTGACCTGATGCCATGAGACTTCATGAGGTCCAGAGTCAATGTTGAGGACTCCCAGGGCAACTCCCTCCTGACTGTATACCACTGTGCCGCCACCTCTGCTGGGTCTGTCCTGCCGGTGGGACAGGACATACCCGGGGATGATGATGGTGGAGTCTGGGACATTATCTGTAAGGTATGATTACGTGAGGATGACTATGTCAGGCTGTTGCTTGAATAGTCTGTGAGACAGCTCTCCCAATTTTGGCACTAGCCCCCGATATTGGTGAGGAGGAGTTGGCAGCTTTCAGAGCAGAGTATGTGGTTATAAGCTAATCCATTGCCTAGATCGATGCTGTTTGGTCCGCCTGGTTTTATTCGACTTTTCTGTAACAATTTGATACAACTTGTTCAGCCATTTCAGAGGGTGTTTAAGAGTCAACCACATTGCTGTGGGTCTGGAGTCACATGTAGGCCAGACTGGGTAAGGACAGCAGATTTCCTTCCCTAAAGGACATTAGTGAACCAGATGGGTTTTTACAACAATTGACGATAGTTGCATGATCACATCACTGAAACGAGCTTTTAATTGCAGATTCACTTAATTAGTTAATTGTGACTCTGGATCATTAATCCTGAAGACTGGGTTCAAATCTTACAAAGGCAGCTGGGGAATTCAAATTTAATTTAAATTAATTAATTACATAATGCTGCTGATTCTAACAGAACAGAAAAAAATCCCCGGCAGCAGAGCTTTCTGAACTTCAGCTGCAGGAGGAAGTGAGCACAGTACCAAGACGTCCTTGTCTTCAGAAAGCTTCAGGAGAGAGGAACTTTGGGGGAGGCGGTGAGGAGAGATCCTGTTTCTGGTCTGCCTCAGCTAACCATTCACCCTGTTTCAGGCGGAGTTTTCAGGGGACACCTGTAGGATAACTCTGTAACTCAGTAGAGTCTGCTGTCACAAGGCACTAAAACCAGAATCTATCTTCCTCTTTTTCTCCGTGCCTCTTGATTTGGGAATGGGCGACCAGCGCTTGTACTCTGCTGGATGAGGGGAATGTGCCGGGTTTTCTCAAATTCCTTCTGTGGTGGGCATTTGACTCTGCGCTGTAACTGGGCCAGTGCGCCACACACTTTGCTGTGCTCCCTTTGCTGCCACTGGAACAGTTCCTATCTCCATTTTGCCACAGTCAGTTGTTATGCAATTCAGGATTGGCGTTCCTCTTTACGGGTTGTCTGACCGCTCGCTGCTATAGAGATGTGCACTTGACAGGTTTCACGTGGGCTCTATGAGTCAATAATCCCCGGGGCTAGTTTAAACATGTCTTAGTCTGGGGGGAGGTGGCGATGGTTAAATTCAACTTAACTGGCAAGACCTGCTTTTTTACTGCAGTTTCCGATTATATCCCACTCTCCTGTGCAGGCCACGTGAACATTCACTGGCAATTGGCTAGGCCTCTTCCTTAAATATGGAAGTCAGTCTCCATTGACGTCATTTGGCCCATCTTGATCAGAGGCCTGCAAAACTTTCCTATGTCTTTGTGGCTTCCTGACAGGCCAGCCTAGTAGGAATAAGAGTCAAGACAAGAACAGGTCCAAAAAAGTGAGTTGTGTTACTTTCTTTCTACTTTCCTTGGAGGGTTAGCAGAAGCACAAGGAAGGGTTAAGCCATCCCCTATCACTAGGCCCTTCCCAACCTCCTGCTCATGACTGACCTGAGTCCCAGTAACCATTCCTTCAGGCCTCCCATTGCCTAACACAGTGTTCCTGCCCCCAGCCAGTTTCTGCTGGTGTGCAGGTGAGGCCCAGGAGTTACAGTCACCCAGGCCTCTCATTGCTGAGGTCAAGATGGTGCATCACCCGCTTAGGCCTCCTCTCACTGTGGTTCCCACCTGATCTGTGCCCTCTTCATGGCGGGGGCCACATTTACGCACCACCATCGCAGTGGGCTTTTACATTTTGAACAGCTCGATGATCGGAGAGGGTTGAAGATTCAACATCTCCAGTGTGGAATCGAGTGGGGAATCTGGGAAAAGAGGATTGGAGTAAGGATTAGCAGCTGGTGGAGCGGGTAAGCAGTGGCAGATGAATTGTGTTGCTGTACACCTCCAGGTGTCGTTCAGAGGGTGTGAGGGAGAGATGGACGTGCATTCTGATGCATGTATTCTCCAGCTTTGCTATCTACAATGCTGCATACCACGACCCCTCCACCCCTGCGAATGATATAAAGGACACCCTCCTCCGGCACTGTAGAAACTGCTGGTCCTCCTCTTGCTCTGCTCATCCTTTGCCTATTGTGTACAGAATTGTCTTGGGAGACGAGTGCCTATGGACAGTATGTGTTCTGATGAGAAATTGTAAAGTCTTATGAGGTAACTTGCATGCTAAGGGAAAGAAGCAATAGTTCTGGGGGAAAAGGGGTCAGTAGCTGCAAGACAGGAGAAGATGCCAAGCTTGCTTCACTCCAGCCTCCTCCTTATGTTACATGCTGGGTTATAATCTTCAGACTTGGTTTATAACTCCTGTTTGAGCCCAGGCACAGCTGCAGAGTTGATCCGCAACAGAAGCTGCACCGAGAAGCAGGCTATGAGTGTGCTCCAGAGATGCTTGCAGCAAGAAGCAGAGGAAGAGCAGGAGCAGCATTGTCCCCCGACTACTATAGTGTTTAGAAAGCAACTTATCCAGGAGTGCTCCATGTGAACCATTCTGATCATTGTCAATAGATTCACAATCCTCATCACCACACTCCTTATTCAATAGTCTTCCAGCAGTCTGTTATGTTTCTTAATCCTTATTGTGCTACAACTATTAACAGCAACATCAAATCCAAAAAAAAGTCATCCAATAACTCTATAACAGGAGTGGTAATGAATGACCATTGTGCCAGCTCTTAATGCCTGTGCCGCATGGTTGTTTACCTACCCTGGTGCTCCAACAGTGTTTCCACCATGGCTACAGTGCAAGAGCTGACATTGTATTTTAACATATTCATTCATGGGACATGCGTCGCTGACTCGGCCAGCATTTATTATCCATCCCCAATCGCCCTGTTCAGAGGGCATAGGGTACATAAAATTAGAGGCATGGCCCAGGGTGGCTCAAAGCCTGGTGTGGGGGAAGTGGGTTCTGGTTTATGGGCACGAGCACCAGAAGTGGGGAAAGTAGGGCCTGGCTGTACCATTGGGACGGTCTCCACCTGAACCCTGCTGGGACCGGTGTTCTAGCGAGCCGCATAACAATGGAAGTGGAGAGGATTTTAAACTAAATGGTGGGGGCAAGGCATCAAATATGGAAAGATGTGGTCTATCAAAGAGTAGAGACAAGGTAAGAGAGGAAAATAGTAATATAGGAAATGAGCATTGGAGAATGGCAGGAAGGGACAGAGAGAAAAAAACTAAGAATGCACCATGAATTCAAGACTAGATGTCACAAAGATAACAAAAAGACAAAGCTAATGGCTCTGTATCTGAATGTACGTAGCATTCATAATAAAGTAAATGAATTGATAGCGCACATTGAAGTAAGTAAATATGATCTGATAGCCATTACGGAGATGTGGCTGCAGGATGACTAGGATTGGGTCCTGATTATTGAGCGGTATATGATTTTCAAGAAGAATAGGAAGCTAGGTAAAGGTGGAGGGGTGGAACTGTTGATCAAGGATGACATTGGTACAATAGCTAGAGGTGACTTGGTTCAGGAGATCAGTATGTAGAATCGGTTTGGGTGGAGATAAGGAATAGTAGGGGAAAGAAGTAACCAGTGAGAGTGGTCCACAGGCCCCCTAACAGTAACTACAATGTAGGACAAAGTATACAAGAAGAAATATTGGGTGTTTGTGATAAAGGGACAGCAATAATCATGGGTGATTTTAATCTACATATAAACTGGAAGAATCAGATTGGCAGTAGTAGCCAGGATGAAGAGTTCATAGAATGCTTTCGAAATAGTTTCTTAGAGCAGTACATTCTGGTACCAACCAGAGAGCAGGTTATATTAGACTTGGTATTGTGTAACGTGACAGGATTAATTAATGACCTCAGGGTAAAGGCACCCCTGCGTAGCAGTGGCCGCAATATGATTTAATTTTACATGCAGTTTGAAGGGGAGAGGAGTGGATCTAAGACTAGTATTTTAAACTTAAATAAGGAGCCTGTAGACATAATGTATTTGAATTTCCAGAAGGCATTTGATAAGGTGCCACACCAAAGGCTATTGCAGAAAATAAAAAGCTCATGGTGTAGGGGGTAACATATTAATGTGGGTAGAGGATTAGCTGGCTGGATGCATAAATGTGTCTTTGTCTGATTGGCAGGATGTGACTAGTGAAGTCCCACAGGGGTTTGTACATCAATGTCTTAGATGAGGGGAGTGAAGACATGGTAGCTAAATTTGCAGATGACACAAAGATAGGTAGGAAAGTATGTTGTGTAGAAGATATAAGAAGTATGCAGATGGATATAGATGTATAGATCTGGCAGGAAGAATAAAAAAGCAGAGTATTGCTTAAATGGAGAATGGCTGCAGAATTCCGAGGTGCAGAGGGATTGAACATAAAAGTAAGGATATTATGCTTCAGTTATACAGGGCATTGGTGAGACCACACCTCGAATACTGTGTGCAGTTTTGGTCTCCTTATTTAAGGAAGGATGTAAATGCATTGGAGGCGGTTCAGAGGAGGTTTACTAGATTGATACCTGGAATGAGTGGGTTGTCTTATGAGGAAAGGTTGGACAGACTGGGCTTGTTTCCACTGGAGTTTAGAAGAGTGAGAGGTGATTTGATTGAAGTATACAAGATCCTGAACAGCCTTGACAAGGTGGACGTGGAAAGGATGTTTCCTCTTGTGGGTGAGTCCAGAACTAGGGGGCACTGGTTTAAAATTAGGGGTGGCTCTTTTAGGACAGAGATGAGGAGAATTTTTTTCTCTGAGGGTTGTGTGACTTTGGAACTCTCTGCCTCAGAAGGTGGTGGAGACGGGGTCATTGAATATTTTTAAGCCAGAGGTAGATAGATTCTTGTTAGGCAAGGGAGTCAAAGGTTATCGGAGTTAGATGGGGATGTAGAACTTGAAATACAAACAGATCAGCCATGATCTTATTGAATGGCGGAGCAGGCTTGAGGGGTCGAATGGCCTACTTCTGCTCCTATTTCTTACACTCATGTGCTAGAGTACCCACTCACATCATTTATCAATGCATCCTTTTAACTTCCATCTCCCATCCAGACAGATTACTGTGCCTCCTAACCTTGTGCCAAAAGCAAACTTAGATATATAACTCTCTGTCCTTCATGCAAGTCATACAAATGGCGAAAATCCTCTGTTGGACCCTTGTGAACACCATTTGTCGCATTCAGCCAATCAGGATACATTACCGATATTCTAACTCGCTGTCTCCCACTTCCAAACCAATTTCTAACCATGTCCCAGAATTTTGCTAATACTCTCTTATGTAGAACCTTATCAAATGCCTTCTGGAAGTCCATCTAGACAACATCCATTGATATGCTCCCATACAACATGTTCCTGACCTCAAAAATTTCGGCTAGGCCAGACACAACAGGTAGGATTTTCTTCACCCTGCGGACATAGAATTAGAGGTGGAGGGACCAGGAAAATAGGCGGAGGCATATTGGGGCAGCTCCCTAACATATCTTCATTGCTGGGGAAGTTTCCCAGGGGCTGGATAGGATGCAGATCTGGGACGGAGCTGGCCAGCCAATTTAAGGTCTCAATTAGGGACAATTTTTGGAGTTTGCCAGGATCTGGCAGGTGGCAGAGCTGCTTCATGCCACCAGGGGAAGTCAACATCATGATGAAGGTGGCCACTCTGTGGGATCATCAGGTTTGGAGGCTCCATGCCTGATTGACAAGAAGGAAAGGCTGCCCCTGTGGCCTACAAATGGTCACCACCTGCCCCACAGGCCCTTCCCCCTTCCCCCTCTGCATTATTCATTTAATTTTACCCCTCTCCAAGTGGCTCTGTGCTGAGGTTCGCTCGAGGTTTTCCTGCCTGCCTCAGCAGCACCAACCTCTCCCAGTGGGACTGCCAGGGCTACAGAGCAGCCAGACACTGGTTGGGCCAGCAGCATCGAAAGCCCACCCACCAGTCCTTAATAAGATGGTGAACATGAAGGCAGCCAATTTGTCAGCCACCTCTGGGAGCATTGCTGAGTCGGTCTCGCTGCCAGCAAGAGCAGGCTCGGGACCCCCATTTGGGCCTGATGTCCAGTTTCCTAAACCGGGGGGCTAACATTCAGACCAGCTTTTCCCAAATCCAAGCTGACATCTCTGATCAGCTCATGAAAATAATTGAAGGAATTCAGCAAATCAGGGTTCGCTGTATGAGCTGCCAGCCTAGGTACCACCTTACAGCTGGTCCTCCCTAACCTAGGCTATTTAATATGTAAACTGGGACACAATCTAGTCCCTTCATTCTCTTATAAACATTGGTGCCCTTGCCTTGTGCTGTCAGGTCCCTAAGCTCATGAATTCCCTCCATACACCTCTCCACCACCCTACCTCATTTTCATCCTTTGAGAGACTTCTTACTACCTACTTGACCAAGCCTTTGGTCATCTGGTCAACAGTCTCCTTATGGGGCTTGGTGTCAAGTTTTAAAATCAGGAGAGTGGTACTAATTGGATAGCTTCTCCAAAGAGCTGGGGTGGCTACGATGGGCTGACTGACCTCCTTCTGTCCTGAACCAAACTGTCGGTTTCTCATACTTGTACTGTTTGTGTGGGGACTAAGAGGCCCACTCTCAGCCACAATCAGTCATGCCATTATCACCATGTACCTGAAACACCAAAACCACTCCATGGAGACTTGCAATGTGTTTATATCACACGATTATACAAGTGTACTTGTTCTCCAGAGTGCTGGTTGCCATGGTGCCATTACCATGGCTGCAGTTCAATACTGACAGGAGATGTACAGGTGGAAAGATTTTCAGCGAGAGAGTGGGCTTGGGTAATAAGACAGAAGCTCGGATGGATGACATGGAGAGCTCCCTCCCCTGAGTGTTCAGCACTTCAAAGGGAAATTGCTCCATCTTTAATATTTTCATATTTTTAATTTTGGCCCACAAATTAATAAATATTTAGAGGATACTTTTCAGTCTGCTGTGTTATGCCGCTGTTTTGCAATTGAAAAGAGATTTGTCAGTGCCTTGGAGAGAGATTTAGAATAGAATCATAGAAAATTTACAGCACAGAAAAAGACCACTTGGCCCATTGTTACCCGCGCCAGCCAAAAAAACGAGCCCCCCAGGCGAATCCCACTTTCCAGCATTTGGTCCATAGCCCATAGCAGGTTACAGCACTTGAGGTTCATAGCCAGGCACCTTTTAAATGAGTTGAGGGGCCTCTGCTACCCTTTCAGGCAGTGAGTTCCAGACCCCTACAACCCTCCAGGTGAAAAAGTTTTTCCTCATCTTCCCATGGCAACCAATCGCTGGGATGGGGTTGGGCCACAACCTTCAAGTTCGGAGACTAAGTGCTATTCCTGAGCCAGGGCTGACGCTTTAACCAGAAATCCTTCCTGTCTTGGTCAGTGCTCCACAACTACAGGTGAAAACAGAGCAATGATAGACCAAGACAAATCTACCCTTGAATAAAGCAATGTAAATGTTATTATGGTACAGCAGAGGATTTAAAGGGCAGAATCGCCCGTGTCCGCTGGCGTTGGGTGTGTTCGGCGGCGCGAGCAGGCAATATGGCGAGAATGCCAAAAATCGGTTTCCCGATGTTGTGCCTGCGATTGTCCGCTCAGCCTGCGATGGCGGGCCATGTTTCCTCATGGTAATACATCAGCAGATCATAATAAGTCCAGCCCGCCGGACTGAGCCCCCCACCCACCGTGCCGACGTGTTTCACAACAGTATTTAAAAGGGGTGCACTTGGCGGGCTGCACTCTGAGGGGAACCGGGAGGTGAGTGCACAGTAACATCATGGAACGCTCATGAGGATCTCCTGTTGGACTTAAGGTTTGAGGCGCGGTGGTGGGGGGGTGGGGGGGGGTGCCAAAGGCTGCCCTGCAGTTGAAGGTGGTGCACAAGCACATGTGGGGTAGTGGGTTGGGACAGGTGGGGAGGTGGGGGGGTGGGTGGGGGGTAGGTTGGGAGTGGGAAGCAGCCACACATCAGGGACACTGTGTATAAAGTGACCATTCCTCTGCTGCTGAGACAGTTCAGGCACAGCCACATTGATATGATTGGAGTCGGGCCTCTAGCTTATCTGCCCACTCAAGCAACAGAGACATCAAAGTGCCACCAAATGTTCCAGAGCTTTTCACCCCTTGGCCACAGATTGCAAACTAATGAGTGTTTTAGGGGCTGCAGAACAGTTGGGCGGCTGCACACGTTGTACAATCTCCTCACTAAAGCTGCTCATGGAGCAGTTACTGCTGGAGGTGCTCACAGCCCCTGTGCAATGTCATCATCCCGGTTTAGACCAGTCTCCCCCATGGTTCAAGCTAACAGAGCAGCCTTGCAGTGTGCGTTAGGAGAATGTCTGTGCCTGAGCTGAGAGCACAGCATGCAGTCCAATGGGCAAAGCTGCTGCCAATCGGTCAAGTGGAGTGGGGCGGAGGTGGGTGGGGTTTCGGGCAGCTATGCAGGACACTAATCTCTGGCCATCCAAGTGGTGGCCAGCACTCTCCGGGATGTGTTAAGGGGCTTTCAGACTTAACCAGGACAGGTTCTTAGTGCACCCATGTTAACCACGTGTCTCTCTCTCTCATCCTGCAGGAGGAGTACATCAGGATCGTGGAGCCCGGTGACCTAGCTGTATGCCTCGCGGATTACAGAAAGAGAAGACGATGGAGAAGAGAGTGACTGAGGCTCCTGGCTGGGCAGAGGGAGGAGCAGCACCCTCAGGAAGAAGGGGTGGCTGGGGCTCCCACACAAGCCGCTGAAGAGCCACAGCCATCGCTGGTCGGTGCCTAGTGACACCCAGGGTCTATAGACACCGCCTGTCATTCCTGTAGATGACCAAGAACCAGGGTCACTGAAGACAGCGCGTGTCCAGGGAACTGGTCGCTCACATCTGCCACCTGCTGCAGGATTTGGTGCCACGGGGACATGGAGGGCATCCACTGTCAGTGGCTGTGAAAGTGACAGCGATGCTCAATTTTTACACTAGTGGCTCCTTTCAGGGCTCCACAGGTGACCTCTGTGGGATCTCACAATCCGCCACCCAAAAATACACCCATGAGGTCACAGACGCCATCTTCTTGAGGACAACAACTTTGTGCATTTCGCCTGGGACCAGGACAGCCAGGATGCAAAGGCCGTTAGATTCTCCCGGGTCTCAGGTTTCCCATACGTGCAGGGTGTGATCGACTTCACTCATGTGGCTCTCCGATCTCCCTCACAACACGGGGTCAACTCCATCAACCACAAGGGCTTCCACTCGCTGAATGTGCAGCTGGTGTGTGACCACCACAAACACATCCTGCAGGACTGCACATGGTTTCCAGGGAGTGTCCACGACGCCTACATCCTGAGTCACTCACAGATCCCTGACATCTTCCAGGATCCACAGAGGCTGCAGGGTTGGCTCCTCGGGGACAAGGGCTACCCACAGAGCCTGTGGCTGATGACACCCGTGCAGCGGCCTCAGACTGCTGCAGAGCGACGCTATAATGAGGCTCATGCTGCAACTCACAACCAGGTAGAGCAGACCATCGGGATGCTGAAGATGAGGTTCCGGTGCCTGGACCGGTCTGGTCGAGCCCTGCAATACAGCCCACAGAGGGTGTCACACATCATCGTCGTCTGTTGCACTCTTTACAACCTGGCACTCCAACAGGGAGAGGAGCTGCCTGAGGAGGAGACGGAGGAGCTGGAGGTCTCCTCTGATGAGGAGGGCGCTGATGTGGATGAGGGTGAGGGGGTCCTTGAAGGGAATGATAACAGCGATGAGGTTCTTTCACTGGCCAGATGAGGCAGGCGCACTTGGGATGCCCCCATAGATTTGTGGAGGATGATGACGACATGCAGTGAGGAGAGTCCATAGATCCTCACATCACAGTTGTGAAGGTTTGACTCCAGTCTGGCTTATGGCAGTGCCAATACCCTCTGCGAGAATGCTCCTGTCATGGAGATGCAGTGGAGGCCCTAATAGTCACTCGATCGCAGGAGGATGATGACAACATGCAGTGAGGATAATCCATAGATCTTCACACAGCCTCTGAGAATGTCTGACTCCTGACTGGCCGAGGGCAGCTCGCTTGCACTCTGTCATCAGGGTCATCTCATAGAGACACAGCCATGAAACCTTAAAAGAACCTGATCCTTTGTCTGTCTTTAGCACCTGAGCCATTTAGGAGCACTGCGTCACTGGTCACAGACACTGAAGAGATGGGGGCCAGTCCCACCTTAAAGGTGCTGACAGCACACAGAGAGAATGAGGGAATTCTGCTGCCAGAATGTAGTGGGCAGGTGCCACAATGACCAGCACCGCCGAGACGCAGACATCAGTAATGTTTCCAGGGAGTGTGAGGCTGGACCATCGCTGTGGTCTGGAGACTGCACAGAGCACAGGGAAGAGGCCCTGGACTGAGACACCTGCCTTTATCTTGAGCAGAAAGGTTTCACATCTGAGTGACACGAACACTGCTCATCAGAACATGGAGCCATAGACAGGGAGACATTCTTGGGGGTTTATTGACAATAGTGAACATTATGTACAAGTGATTAACATCCATGCCCAGGTTGTGCAACTACATTTTCTTAACTTTCCTAACTCTGCAAGTTCGCCTCCCAGCCACCCACCATCCTGACTTGGAAATATATCGCTATTCCTCCACTGTCGCTGGGTCAAAATGCTGGAACTCCCTCCCTAACAGCAGTGTGGATGTACCTACACCACATGGACTGCAGCGGTTCAAGAAGGCGGCTCACCAACACCTTCTCAAGGGCAACTAGGGATGGGCAATAAATGCTGGACTCACCAGTGATGCCCACATCCCAAAGAATGAATAAAAAAGTAAGGATTGGGAGCTGTATTCTTTCAGATACAGATGGATGGAAATTGTAGATCAGTTTACTACGCATCCCATTCACTGGCTGATCAGTGATGTGCAGCGATACAGAAATCAGAAGTTTGCAGATTATTTTCTTCGCCTCCACTTCAATATACAGACAGATCACAAATGTGTTTCTCGGTGCAGACTCGATGGGCCGAAGGGCCTCTTCTGCACTCTGTGATCCTGTCATTCTGTGAAACCCTCAGCAACATCCTTAACTTCTCAGGAGTTAGCAAAATTTCCTCCACGAGTACAATGATTCAGACTGAGGATGATGATGCAAAGACAGAGTCTGTTCCAGGAAAGCAGCAGACTTTGTCCCGTATCGAACTCCACCAGCAACAACTCAGCAACTGAATAAAATCAGAGATGCACAGAAATGTGATGAAGAAGGTGCTGAGGTCAGAGAGAACTGAGCCAAAGGATGGCCAGTGTACATGCCACACAATCCCGTTCTCGGACAATATGAATGACAGACAGGGCACTGGAATGTAGTTGATGATTTACTCATCTATGACGAGAGAGTGGTCATTCCTAGACTGCCTGTACTGCAACGATTGCATTACGGACAGCTGGGCATCACAAAATGTGGAGCCAGAGCAAGATATTCTGTTTGGTGGCCAGGACTGTCAAAGTCACTGGAAGAGATGATATCAAGCTGTATTACTTGTGTTATTCATCATCAGGAGACAAGAGAACCATTGATGTCCATCCTCCTGCCCATGAAGAGCATGGGAACATCTTAGGGTGGACACCAATTCAGAGGTGAGATGTTCTTGATTGTAGTGGACAGATAAAAGTCAAGCAGCGTTTTTTTTATTCATTCGTGGGATGTGGGCTTCGCTGGCTGGGCCAGCATTTATTGCCCATCCCTTGTTGCCCTTGAGCAGGTGGTGGTGAGCAGCCTTCTTGAACCGCTGCAGGTTCTGTCTGAAGCAGTGATTACATCGCTAAAGGAGGTATTTGTGACACATGGAATCCCAGGCCTTGTAATCTTGGACAAAGGGCCACAGTTTGCCAGTGAATATTTTAAAAAGTTCACAGCATTATATGGATCTGTTCATACTACCAGCTCACCAAGATACCCTCAAGCTACTGGTGAAGTTGAGTGTGTACTTTGAAAGCCTTGCTGGAAAACAACTATGACATCTGACTGGCACTTCTGAACTGTCATTCAACTCCACTCCAAAAGTAGTGTAAGGGGTTTATTCTAACTGTGTGATATGGTAATCAGACACAGTGCAACATCATCACAGGAAGTGATATAATGTCACATGCTGTCCCCTGTACAACCTCGTGGTAAGATGTAGCTCGCAGTAAGATGTGTTCCAAGAAGTTAGTGTTTTACATACCTCAGCAGTATCTGCAAATATTCTGCATTAGTCAAACAATACCAAGAATATTATGCTGAACATTGTGCAATCATCAGTGAACTTCCCCACTTCTGACCTTATGATAGAAGGAAGGTCATTGATGAAGCAGCTGAAGATGGTTGGGCTGAGGACACTACCCTGAGGAACTCTTGCAGTGCTGTCTTGGAGCTGAGATGACTGACCCCCAACAACCACAACCATCTTCCTTTGTGCTAGGTATGACTCCAACCAGTGGAGTGTTTTCCCCCTGATTCCCATTGACTCCAGTTTTGCTAGGGCTCCTTGATGCCACACTCAGTCAAATGCAGCCTTGTCCTCAAGGGCACTCACTCTCACCTCACCTCGGGAGTTCAGCTCTTTTGTCCATGTTTGAACCAAGGCTGTAATGAGGTCAGGAGCTGAGTGGCCCTGGCAGAACTGAAACTGGGCGTCAGTGACCAGGTTATTGCTAAGCAAGTGCTGCTTGATAGCACTGTTGTTGACCCCTTCAATCACTTTACTGATGATGGAGAGTAGACTGATGGGGCGGTAATTGGCCGGGTTAGATTTGTCCTGCTTTTTGTGTACAGGACATACCTGGGCAATTTTCCAGTGTTGTAGCTGTACTGGAACAGCTTGGCTAGGGGCGCGGCAAGTACTGGAGCACAAGTCTTGGATACTATTGCCGGAATATTGGGGAGAATTTTCTCCCCGTCGGGCGGGTGAAGAGCCGATCGCCGCCATTTAATGTGGGCGGGCCAATTAAGGCTCGCCCAGCATGACACGCACCCGGTAGCGCTCTGAGCGCTCCCTGTGCGGGTGGGGGGAGGAGGGAGAGTCGGGGCCGGCGCTTGATAGAGTGCAGAAATCTCCCTGAGGCACGGAGCTGCCTCGGAGATTAAGTTCAGTTCAAATGATTTTTAAAATAAAAAGATAAAATAATTCAGATGTGTCCCCTCATGTGACACATGAGCTGGGACATGTTTATGAATTTTAATAAAAATTTGTTTTTAATTTATAAAACCTTCATGAATCCTCATCCCGCCCGTGGATGAGGTTTGATGAGAAATGCGAAGGCCGCCTGGGCTCTTCGCCTGCCCGACAACCTTAAGGTTGGACAGGCAGCCCTGGCAATCACTTCAGTTAGATTATTAATGGCCTGAACAGGCCTTTGACAGTCCGGCGGGCGTGCAGCCAACTCTGGTGCCCACCTGGTGGACCGAGGGTCTGAATGATGCGCGGTGAGGTTGGGATGCACGCCCGGTGTCACCGCGTGTCATTTCACACGTTAGCATGCGGGGGCGGGCCCGCACCCCGAACTGAAGATTCTGGTCATTGTCAGGGCCCATAGCCTTTGCAGCATCCAGTGCCTTCAGCCGCTTCCTGATCTCATTTTATCTGATTAGAAAAAATCTGCAGGGTTACAGGGAAAACGCAGGAGAGTGGCACTCACTCTTATAGAGAGGCAGCAGCACAGGCATCATGGGCTGAATGGCCTCCTTCTGCACTGTAACCATTCTATGATTCTTTACGTGTGCGCGTGTGTGTGTGTGTCATTGTTGAGTTAGTCCATATCTGTTTGATGGCTAGCTGCCAGTTTCTCTAATCTCTGCTTCACCGATTAATGCTGGACCCGATTCACAGAGCTGTTCAGTTAATGTGTAACCGCTCCCTTCTTGCAAGAGGAATGGTTGCTGAGTCAGAGCACTGTTGCCATGGCGTCAGCTGGCAGCTTGGGATTCCTCCACTGCCATCCAAACACAACTATTCATTTGTTTACAGAAATTCAGCTGCTTCATAACGGTGTAGCGCCTATTTCCAGGAACCTGTTTAAAAGAAAACACCAGGCAAGCACAACCTCCACGAAGCAACAAGACGAAAATTTCCTGCGTCCTTTTAGAAATTGCGGCTCTGCTTGTGTTTCAAAGCCTTTTTTCAGGGCTCTGGGTGATGTGGCAGATTAGAAAGCTGTCTTTACACTGGAGACCCAGCTCCAATGGGATAAAATACACTCTGCTGGCCATGAGGACTTGGCATGAAACCCATTCGGTTAACTCAAACAGCATTTTTAATAGACACAGGCTCACAGCGCACAACTGGTCATCATTTGACAGTAAAAAGATGGAGTTTCCTTCCTTTGCTTCTCACTTACAGGCAACACTGAGCTGATTAAACGAGTTAATATGGTGCAGTAGAGCTGACCACCTGAAATGCACACCAAAATGTTAGGTTTCTCCTCCTGGAAACTGTCCATGGGCATCCTGTTCACCTGAAACTCTGCTCCACTGTGTAAGCGGGTATCAGCAACACTGCGGCACCCACAAAGCGGGTGCCACAAAGGCCACTTTCTGACTGCAGCCTGTGGAAACTTCACCCGCATTCGTGATTTCTCAGTTGGTTCTCGTTCTGGAACCTTCTGCTGGCGGCTTTTGTGTAGGGGGCATGTATTTCCCAAGGGAATCTCCCTAATGCCCCACTACTGAGAGGAGCAGGACAAAGGTACAGAAGACGGAACTGATCATCTTACCCCACTTGGTTTTACTTTTCATTGACTTCAGTTAGTTTGTGATGTTGATCACTTTATTATGCACATTGATGCCTTCACAGGCAGAGGCAACTCTCATCTCAGTGTGGCTCCTATCCCTGAGGGACCAGCTTCCACTTATATTTATATTATACCATTTAGTGTTTATTTATATATTACATATCTAGACACTTTTAGCATAATAAAACTTCTCATAGAGGGTTATAAAGCAAAGTAGGCACTGAGCTACACAAAGTGACTAAAAGCTTACGGTAGGCTTTTAAGGAGTGTCTTAAAGGAGGAAAGTGAGGGAGAGACGGGGAGAGGTGTAGGGAGGGAATTCCAGAGTTTGGGGCCCAGGCAGCTGAAGGCAGGGCCACCAATGGTGGAGCGATTCTGATTAGGAATCCACCAGAGGCCAGGATTAGAGGAGCGCACATATCTCAGAGGGTTGTAGGGCTGGAGGAGATTCCAGAGATGGGGAGGGGCGAGGCCATGGAGGGAATTGAAAACAAGGATGGGAATTGTAAAATCAGGATGTTGCTTGACCAGGAGGTCAAGGACCAATGTCGGTCAGTGAGCACAGGGGTGACAGGGGAACGGGACTCGCTGTGAGTTAGGACATGGGCAGCAGAGTTTTGGATGACCCCAAGTTTACGGAGGGAGGAATGTGGGAGAGCAGCCAGGAGTGTATTGGAATAGTCACTTCCAGAGGTAACGAAGGCATGGGTGAGGGCTTCAGCAGCTGATGAGCTGAGGCTGGGGTGAAGTCGAGCGATGTTATGGAGGTGGAAATAGGCGGTCTTAGTGATGTCACGAATATGAGGTCGGAAGCTCATCTCAGGGTCAGATGTGACCCCAAGGTTGTGAACAGACGGGTTTAATCTCAGACTGTTACTGGGGAGAGGGATGGAGTCAGGAGTTAGAGAACAGAGTTTGGAGTGGTGACCAAGGGCATTGGCTTTGGTCTTCTCCATATTCAGTTGGTGGAAATTTCTGTTCATCCAGTACTGGATGTTGGATAAGCAGTCTGGTCATTTCGAGAGAGTGAAGGTGGTGACATGGAGCTGGGCAGAGCACATGACATGTTACTGACTGTTATCATTACAGATTGATCGAGCTTCCAAACCTTGACTGGGGCTATGAAAGTGTGTCTATGGGGCAGTGGCATCTGCCTGCTCCAGAATCCAATACTGCTCCTCCTGTGGCATTGTTTCAGGAATCCCCTGAACTAACACTTTCTCCAGGGTGTTCTGACAACCATGAGGAATTCCCTGTAATATGGTGTAGATCTATGCAGTAGATTCCTCCCACTTCTGTACAGTAGTTTTCAGTATATTAATCTCCACTGCCTGCACCTAGGGTCAGTCTGCCTTTTTTTAAAGACTGGTTCCCTGATCTGTCTTTGTATCTGAGGGTGGTCAATCTCTCCCCCATCATCCATTGCCAGGTTCTTATGCTCACTGTGCCTGTTGCTTCACCCAGTGACATTGGATTACATGGGGTATATGGCACAGAAACAGGCCATTTGGCCCAACCAGACAATGCTGGTGTTTATGCTCCTTTTGAGCCTCCTCCCATCTTTCCTCATCTAAATCTATCATTGTAACCCTCTATTCCCTTCTCCCTCATATCCCTTGTCCAGCTTCCCCTTAAATACATCTATACTATTCTCTTCGACCACTCGCTGTGGTAGCGAGTTCCACATTCTCCCCACTCTCTGGGGGAAGAAGTTTATTTTTCTGAATCCCCTGTTGGATTTCTTGATGACTATCTTATATTGATGGCTTTGAGTTATTCTCCTCCTCACAAGAGGAAACATTCTCTCTGTATCCACTCAATCAAAACCTTTAGTAATTTGAAAGGCCCCTGTTGGCTGACCCTGCTTCCTGTTGAGTGGGTATATCTGGGCTGGTGTTTGGGCAGCCGAGGTGCCACGACAGTGTTGAGGAAGATGTTAATATTTTACTTACTCCTTTACCTGAGTAGATGGCCTCTTCCTCCAAGACATCCACTAAGACTTTGAAAATGCAGACACTTATTTAGCTGTGTTGTAACTGTCATGGGAATCGGAGCAGCTAAGTGTATAGTTATCGCTATAGGCTGACAATCCACATCAAGCTGAAACAATCTGAGCTCTTCCTTGCCCTTATGTCTTATTTTCTGGTCTCCAGCAGCCCTTTGTGCTCCTCCTTCTGCTCGCTGAAAAGCTTCTCCCTCATTGGCCCTGAATCTCCACAGGGATTGACTCAATCTTGATCGATAATTTTAGTAGGAAATCTACCAAACCTCTGAATTAACAGTCTCTTCTGTTTCTCCAGGGTTCCTCCAATCTCCCTCAAAAGTTACAGCTGGAGAACGAGCGTAGCAATTTGGGGCCAATGTTTTCAAGGTTGATTATTCTCCTTTAGTTAGATGTACTTTGGCACTACTTACAAGTTATTGTTTTTCCTTTGAAATGAGAGAACACAGAGTTAGAGTAATGTCATTAGCAAGGACAATTCTTATCACCCCATATTGTGTGCACTCATAGCATTGTTATCATCATGATATGCAATTGTACACTCAGTAAAAGCCCTTGTGACAAACAATATGAGTTCTCCCAGGGATTAGAGCTAACATGGCTGATTATTATTTGCAGAGGTCATCTAGGTTATGATGCACATCGGGAATAGTGCCTTGACTTGCTTTGACCAACCTTGTGAAGGTCATTAAACCTCTTGCAGCTCGGAGGCTGGTGGAGTTTGCACTCATTGCCTCTTTCTCCTCCCTCCATGGCATCCACACCCATCAATTTTGTGGGACTACTGACCATAGCCCAGGAAACTGTCTCTTCTGGACCTTATTTCTGCTTGAAGGACTGAAGCATCAATAAATCTGGGATCTCTCCTAGGTGGTGATCTCACTTTCTCTGACGCTGTTCCCTACCTCACCTGACCCCGACCCCACACTGTTCTTTAACTCTCTGTTGAGAAAGCATGCGCGTTTAAAATGACGCACCATCACCCAATTTCACTCCATGAGTGGCAGTATGCCAAGAGGCCCTATTTTTTTCTCCCTAGTACAAATAGTAAGAGCCTGGTTAAAGCGAGTCACATCAGCAGACAGAAGTCTAACCCAGCTGCTAATCTGCCAAAAGGAGGAGGATCCAACCCTGAAATTTGATCAATTCACTCAGAGCATAAAAATACTGTAAGAAATGGTCACGTCACAAAAGTGTAAGGAATGGGAGTCGTTACAAGGATGAAGTTTATAAGATTGTTATGTTCTGGGACTGTCACTTTAGTTGAAGGTAAAATGGAAGAAGGGGCTCATGTGACTTGCTCTGAATTCTGGGTGGCTTAGTTGCTTTGGGGACAAGAGGGGCCCCAGTCAACAGACTTGTTGAGAAGGTGCAGGATGTCACAGCTTTGGCAATGGCAAGAGCATCTCTGCTGACTGTGGGAAGACAGTCTCCAAGTCACAAAGGGAGGTGTTGGAAATGTCAGGTTTATAAATGGTTAATTTATTTTTAAACTGTTTATTTAATTTCAAGATATAATGGAGTTGGGTGTCTCAAGGATAGCTGATTAGCATTTCTACCTGGATACAAGACCCATGTCATTCATGTTACCATGGAAATGAACTTTGCGAGGGGGAGAGTCCATAGAAAGCCACTGTTGTATGGGGTTATAGGGTTTCCTAAGCTATCACTGAACCTGACAGACCTGAGGGAGTCTGCAACAGTGTGAGAGACAGAGAGAGAGAGCAGGAGCTAGAGGCAGCTAGCCCTGTACCTGAAGCAGCGAAAATGCTGACATTATTGCTCACCACACAGAATGCAGGTGGGAACTCACATCCAGATTGAAGAGACCGACTTCAAGGGGATTTAAAGGAGGCTGCAAGATTTGTCAAGCTAGGGCCCAAGAGAAGGAATCTCCAGTGTAACCCTCTCAGTGAAAGTCAGTTCTGGGATCAGACGTTACATGACTGGGGAAGGGAAAAGGAAGCAGGCCATTGGGAGCGGAGAATAGCTTTGGACTGGTTCTGGAAGAATGAAGTGTCCACTAATGGTGCAGTGTAAAGTATAACAGTAACCGCAGATCCTAGGGCATAACAGGAGTTAAATGGGGAGATTCTTTTCTGTATGTTTAGACTATAGGTTTGTTGTTTTTAGTTTGTTTGTTACAGTAACAGTCTTAACATTTGAAATATTGTCCTGTGATCCTTTCAAATCAGTCACTGGAAGTTCAAATATCTTTTTTGAAGTTATTGGTCTCTGTGGAGATCGCAACTGAGTTTTTCCATGTGTTTACACAAAGACGATACAAAAATTGGCTGTGTGGTCGATAGTGAGGAAGGAAGCTGTAGACTGCAGGAAGATATCAATGGACTGGTCAGGCGGACAGAATTGCAGCAAGTCCAGAGAAGTGCAAGGTAATGCATTTGGGAAAATTTAACAAGGCAAAGACAATAAACGGGTGGATTCGGAGGAACAGAGGGATCTCAGAGTATATGTTACAGATCCCTGAAGGATCTGGGTGCCAGGAAAGCTTCTCAGGGATACTTACTTTTATGAGTCAAAGTATAGAATCTCAGAGCAGGGAGTTGTACAAAAACACTGGTTAGCCCACAACTGGAGTACAGTGTGTAGCTCTGGGCACTGGACTATCGGAAAGCACTAGAGAGGGTACAGAGGAGATTTATGAGATCGTTGTCTGGACTGAAATTTCAGTTGTGAGGAATGATAGGATGGGCTGGTGTTGTTTTCTTTGGAACAGAGGAGGCTGAGGGGAGACCTAATTGGTGTATAAAATAATACAAAAGAGGGATGTAGATAGATGGATAGGAAGGATCTATTCCTCTTGGCTGAGGGTTCATAATCAGGGGGATAAGTTTAGGATTAGAGGTTGGAGGTTTAGAAGAGAATTGAGGGGAATTTTTTTCACCCAGAGGGTGTTGGGGATCTGGAACTCACTGCCTGAAAGGTAGAGGCAGAAACTCCCATCACATTACATTTAAAAAGTACTTGATCAAGTGCGAAAACCTACAAGCTATGGACCAAGAGCTGAAAAGGCTGGATGGTTAATTGTTGGTTGGCACAGACACGCTGGGCTGAATGGCCTCTCCTTTCATGCTGTAAATTCCTGATGTCATATTTTACCAAAAGGGGCCATTAAGTAAGAGACTATGACATAATTTAAAACGGAATTAGAGAAGTATTCAAAAAGCAAGAGTTTAAAAAAGGAAATGGTGATCTTCCAAAGTTGAAATCAGGGCAGCTTAACAGGACAGTGCAGAGGGGGCTTGACTCTGTGTCTGCCCTACATACATACGAATTAGGAGCAGGAGTCGGCCACTCGGCCCATCGAGCCTGCCCCGCCATTCAATAGGATCATGGTGATCTGACTGTAACCTGCACTCCACATTCCTGCCTACCCGCGATAACCTTGTCAATCAAGAATCTATCTAGCTCGGCCTTAAAAATATTCAAAGACTCTGCTATATGCGCCTGAGGATGGCTTTATATTTGCAATGGGTTCCAGAGGGTGAGGTTGGTTCCTTAGTACTCAAAGGCTATGCAAATAAATCAGAAAATTGTTTAGGGTAAGAAAACTGAGCTTTGTAGTGTGGGTAGCCTGGCTTTAAATTGGGGGCGGGGGAGAGGATTAAATTTAGATGTTGCTAAGTGACCAGTTAGAGAAGTTTATATCAGGCAGAATAGGCAAGAGTTCCATCTCATTGTGTCTGACTAACTCGATTAAGCATTTGATGAGGTAACAGAGTGGATTGAGGTAGTGCAGTTGATCTTCTGTCTATGGGCTTTCAAAAGATGTTAGATTAGATATCACACATTAGGCTTGATAGCAAAACTGGGGCCCATGGGATGAGAGGGTTGGAAGCAACATGAATACAAAATTGGCTATGAGACAGAAAACAGAGCTGAGATAAATGGCTGATTTTCGGACTGGAGGGAGATACACACTGGAGGCGTACATATCACTAAGTTTCAGGATCAAGGCCACTGCTGCTTCTCGTATAGGGATTTGTGGGAATAGGGCACGATTTCTAAATTTGCAGATGACACAAAACTTGGAAGCACAACAAACAGCGAGGAGGATAGTGATAATCTTCAAGAGGTCATAGCCAGGCTGGTGGAAAAAAAATTCAACACAGAAAACTGAGGGGCAGGCAGAGTGAGGAGAGACAGCACAAGCTAAATGAAATGATTACAAAAGGGATGCAAGGAGAGAGAGAGCCTTTGAATGAGCAAAGTAGCTAATAAATCATAAGATAAAAGCAAAACACTGTGGATACTGGAAATCTGAAACAAAAACAAAAAATGCTGGAAAAACTCAGCAGGTCTGACAGCATCTGTGGAGAGAGAAACAAAGTTAACGTTTCGAGTCCAGTATGACTCATCAACAGAACTAAAAAGAAGCAGAAATGTGGTGAAATATATACTATTTAAGGTGGGGGCATTGGAACAAGGTGAAGCTGGATAGAGGGCCAGTGATAGGAGACAAAGGAGAGATTGCCAAAGATGTCATAAACAAAAGGTGGAAGGGGTGTTGATGGTGGTGATACTGGCTAAAGGAGGTGCTAATGGTGACATTAAGTAGAAAACAGGATGAGCCAGTGACAGATGGCACTGGGGGGATGGGTCGGGGGAGGGGACGGTGTGGGAGAAAAGATCAAAATAGGCTGAAAGATGGGGATAAAACAATGAATGGAAATACATTTTAAAAATAATAATAGAAATAGATGGGAAAAAAAAAATATATAGTAAAAACTGAATATTGAAAAAAGGGGATCAAAAAGGGGTGAGGGTGGAGGATGGAGTTCATGATCTGAACTCAATATTCAGTCCGGAAGGCTGTAAAGTGCCTAGTCGGAAGATGAGGTGCTGTTCCTCCAGTTTGCGTTGAGCTTCACTGGAATATTGCAGCAGGCCAAGGATGGACATGTGGGCATGAGAGCAGGGTGGAGTGTTGAAATGGCAAGCGACAGGGAGGTCTGGGTAATGCTTGCAGACAGACCGAAGGTGTTCTGAAAAGCGGTCACCCAGTCTCCGTTTGGTCTCTCCAATGTAGAGGAAACCGCATTGGGAGCAGTGAATGCAGTAGACCAAATTGAGGGGAGTGCAGGAGTGTTTAGGCCCTTGGACAGTGAGGAGAGGGGAAGTAAAGGGGCAGGTGTTACATCTTCTCCGATTGCATGGGAAGGTGCTGCGGGAGGGGGTTGAGGTGTAGGGGGTGATGGAGGAGTTGGCCAGGGTGTCCCGGAGGGAACGATCCCTGCAAAATGCCGCCGGGGGTTGAAGGGAAGATGTGTTTGGTGGTGGCATCATGTTGGACTTGGCGGAAATGGCGGAGGATGATCCTTTGAATGCGGAGGCTGGTGGGGTGAAAAGTGAGGACAAGGGGCACCCTATCATGTTTCTGGGAGGGAGAGGATGGTGTGAAGGCAGAGGCGCGGGAGATGGGCCAGATATGGTTGAGGGCCCTGTCAACCACCGTGGGTGGAAAACCTCGGTTAAGGAAGAAGGAGGACATCTCAGAGGAACTGTTTTGGAAAGTGGCATCATCAGAACAGATGCGACGGAGGTGAAGGAACTGAGAGAATGGGATGGAGTCCTTACAGGAAGCGGGGTGTGAGAAGCTGTAGTCGAGGTAGCTGTGGGAGTCGGTAGGCTTGTAATGGATATTGGCGGACAGTCTATCATCAGAAATTGAGACAGAGAGGTCAAGAAGGAAAGGGGAGTGTCAGTTATGGACCACGTGAAAATGATGGAGGAGTGGAAATTGGAAGCAAAATTAATACATTTTTCCAGGTCCAGACGAGAGCATGAAGCAGCACCGAAGCAGTCATCGATGTACCCGAGAAAGAGTTATGGGAGGGGGCCGGAGTAGGACTTGAACAAGGAATGTTCCACATACCCCATAAAGAGACAGGCATAGCTGGGGCCCATGCGGGTACCCATAGCCACACCTTTTATTTGGAGGAAGTGAGAGGAGTTTAAGGAGAAATTGTTCAGTGAGAGAACAAATTCAGCCAGACGGAGGAGAGTAATGGTGGATGGGGATTGTTCGGGCCTCTGTTCAAGGAAGAAGCGGAGAGCCCACAGGCCATCCTGATGGGGGATGGAGGTGTAGAGGGATTGGACGTCCATGGTGAAGAGAAGGCAGTTGGGGCCAGCTAATAAATCATCCTGGGCTTTATAGATTGAGGCATAGAGAACAAAAAGCAGCAAGTTATATAGGTATATAGGTTTATAACCCATATAAGTCACTGATTAAGCCTTAACTGGAATATTGTGAACAATTCTGGGCACCGCACTTTAGCAAAGGGTACAGAAGATTAACCAGAATAATTCCAGGAATGAGGAATTTCAGTTCTGTGGATAGACTGGAGAAGCTGGGACTGTTCTCTTTAGATTAGAGAGAGCTATGAGGAGATTTGATAGATGTGTTTAAAATCATTAAGGGTTTAGATAAAGTAAATAAGAAGAAATTGTTTCCAATGGCTGAAGGGTCGATAATACTTTTGAAATGTGGTCACTGTTGCAATGTAGGCAAACAGCAGCACATTGCAAGGTCCCTCAAACAGAAATAAGTAACCAGACAATCTGTCTTTGTGATGTGGGTTGAGGGTTATATTGGCTAGGACACCAAGG
The DNA here is from genome assembly GCF_964194155.1 of Cetorhinus maximus. Taxonomy (NCBI): domain Eukaryota; kingdom Metazoa; phylum Chordata; class Chondrichthyes; order Lamniformes; family Cetorhinidae; genus Cetorhinus; species Cetorhinus maximus. The sequence goes on along the minus strand of NC_135895.1, from coordinate 74,106,582 downwards.
AGAACATATCCTCTGACAAGTGCAGTATTCCCTCAGTAATGGACTGACACATAATGGAGATTTACATGCTCAAATCTGGAGCTTAAACCCATGAACGGACTCCGAGACGAGACTGTGTCAAGATTGGCATCTTGTACTTTGAATGATGCACCAGTTACAAGAGGATAAGATGTTCTGGACAGGGTAGTCTGTAAAACAGGGATAATCCATAACATAAAGTTAATTGACTATTCCTCAAACCATCAAATGAAAATAAAGACCAGAAGCTACACTTTAGAAACTGTTGAGCCATGAGGAAAACCATTTAGATTCAGCGAGTTGTTGTGATCTGGATTGCACTACCTGAAAGAGCAGTGAAAGCAGATTCAGTGGTAACTTTCAAAATTAGAATTGGATAAATACTTGAAGGGGAAGGTTCTGCAGTGCGATGGGAAAGAGTGGACCAGTGGGAGAATACACTGTTGGCTGACCCTTGCAATCCAGTATGAATGCCCAGTTTCCCTTACTGTTTCACACTTTCAGCATCTTTGACAGAATAGTTTTGTGTTGAAGGTTGATGGGGCTAGTCTAACAACAGATGCTGTGAGATGCCCTGTTACAGCAAAAATCTGGCCTGTAACAACTTTTTTGGATTGCCTGTGAACACGCAGGTACAGCGTAACAAATAGACCATGCATATCAATCCACTCTCCAATCTCAGGAACCTTTGGTCAGGATCTACTTGTATTCCTTTCGGTTTAGTATACTCTTATTTGCTATTCACAATGCAATCTCCTCTACGCTGGAGAGACCAAATGCAGATCGTGTGACCGCTTTGCAGAACGCCCCTGTTAGTCTGCAAGCATGACCCTGGGCTTTCGGGCACCTGTCATTTTAATTCATCGCCCACTCCTACATTGACCTCGGCCTCTTACACTGTTGCAATGAAGCTGAGTGGAAGCTTTTACTTGACCCATTAGCACTGCCTCTTGCCTTGCACTGTCATCTCTTTTGTTATTTAATCTCCCTGTCACAGGCCTTTCCTTTTGTCTTTTCCCTCTCCTCACCTCACCTCTGTACTTGATAAAAATTTGTATCATCGCTAACTGCTTCCAATTCTGATGCAAGATCACCAATCTGAAATGCTAACTCTCTTCCTCTCCCCACTGGATGCTGTCTGACCCGCTACATATTTCCAGCCTGCTTTTTTATTCATGTAAGGTTCCCACAGTGACATCTTTCACCTGGAGAAAGTGTGTTCCCAGTGGGAACAAGTTTGGATGGAAGGGACTGGTTATTTAAGGGAGAAGCTGGGCATCCAGAGGGCGGCAGTGTTGTTGAAAGACACAGCTGATTTTCAGAGATCTTGCTAGTGATGGATGTAGGTGTGGACCGATTGCAGGTCCATGATGGAGAGATCATCAAAGAGCAGCAGAAGATTCATGGATGGAGGCAGGCAGATGCTGGGCAAGGAAGAAAGGATAGAGAGAGATTAGTTCAGCAGGGAGGAGCCACTTGAAAACAATGCTTCTGCTGGGAAAGTCTATTCTTGTGTTTCTTGGAGAGAAAGCGTCTGAGAGGTCGGGCAGCTATGCGTTTGGAGGTAGCGGAGAAATTTGGATGTCATATCAGTGATACTCTGAACTAATGGGATTGCTAATTGGATCATCATCAGGAGGGAGATAGTTATGGCAGCTAGGTAGCATTTAGTCAGAGGCCTTTGTGTCCATCCTTCATATTTATCTACGAGTGCACTAAGATTGACTGGAAGTGGAGTCCCAGGCACCTGCACATCAGCTGTGAAAACATTCATGAGACTTACCCTGACGTTACAGTGTGTGCAGACACTTGCTACCTCAGGCTGGGTGAAGTGAAGCACGTCTTGATGGTGGGCTCTTCTACACTACTCAGATTACCTTCAGGCACAACCAGGCAGCGTACAGCTTCATACTCACATTATCCCGGTGCAAAGCTGGTCTCATGAAATGAGGGTCTAGAAACAATGCAAAAGGGTCAATCATCTTGTTTTACTTCCACCCAGAAATTCTTCAGCTGATAATAATGTCTTATTTATGTTTCGTGCACCAGCTCCTCAGCCTCACTGGTAACAGTAACAGAGCCCAATCCTCGGGGCTATTTCTTCCTTCACTTGTTGGTTTTGGGGCAGGGTCTTTTGCTGGGCAGTAAACTGGTGCAGGATGACAAAACTCTGCAAGCCAACACTCTTTTTAAACAGGTAGGTTGGTGCTGGATGATCAAGTGAACAGCATGAGCGGTGTCATTGTAGCTGCTTAACTTCCACTATTATCACTGTCTGCATTTAGTGTGTGAGTATACTGGTCATTAAATCGTGGTTGTGACCAATCAGTATCCAATCATCCTAGACTTAAATCCAAGGGAATCCCACTAACAGGCAAGCAGAAACGGAACCTTTGTGGATTCCTGCGTAGGTTTTGTCGAGTAGTCGATGGGTTTCTGATCAAAAACAAACCCGATGTAGGTCATGTGTTCTCCAGTGGGGCAGATTCTTCAGTGCTGGGGTTTTGTCACTCCTGGAAAAGAAGTGGTATATTATGAGTAGGCGTTTTCCTGCAGTGCGGCCAGTGCCCAGTGCACCCAGCTGGCACCTTGTTTGTTGGCGTTGCACCAAGAATGTAATGCACTCCAAAAAGTCACTCCTCCCTGGTACCTGAATCGCATTCAGGTATGTTTGATATGGTGTTACAGAGATACAATTACTACAAAACCCACAATTTGCTTCTGCCAGCTTTGCCCTCCAATGTACAGTCCCCCTGTGGAGTATTGTCTGCCACTCCCTCCTCCAAGAGTATTAAGGGTCTGCACTGTGGTGTAGTATTTGTATCTGTTGTATGGATGTTCAGTGTTGAGAGTGCACTGTCGAGTGAAACATTAAGCCTGTGATCATGGCTGGCTTAGTTTGTAGAATCTCACCGGTGGCATTTCAGGTTATTATGGCACAATTTGCACATACTTGGGTAAATCTGTTACCTTCAGCTTCCTTTCACTTCCCTACACAGTGAATTCCAGTATTTCACATGCACGCTTATTGCTTAATGGCTTGGTGCATTGGTCCATGTCAACTGGTTTATTTTGTCAACTATGACCTGCAACACTTGGCCATAAAGGGCTGTTCAGGAACTACAGCTAACACCTCCCTTCCTGTCAGTTTAAATATGAATGCTAGTTATATTCATGCTCAGTCTTCAGCCACGTACTTAAGCTCAGGCTGCTTTCTCACACAATAGTGAGTTGTAAGAGTTCTGGATATTGGGGTACCTTTCCGTTCTGCACGCAGGACCTCCACTCAGACAACACGCTCTCTTCCACATCATGTGCTCCTCCACTAACATGCTTGGATTTTGTGAGCTGTTTTATAGCCTTTTAATAGTCACCCACATGAAGCTGAACAACCCAACTCCAAATCAGTGAATGCTGCATTGTGACTGGTTTATGGGGTGTACTGACTGCAGTTCAAGTTCAAAACAGCCAGTCAAGATAGGAGATAAGCAATGCCAACTCAACAGTAGTCCAGTATAGAATTTAAAAAAAAAACTGAACAAATTTGCCAAAGTACAAGGTCACACTATGGATAACCCAAGTTATTCATAGTATGTGGTGCTCAGCAGTGTAACAGATGATAGATAACCAAAATCAATGGAAAATTAGGCATGATATTAAAAAGAGAGCCAGTTGGCTATTGTTCACTTTGTACCACGCAATGTGATGGGACAGGTTCAAGGGGAAGCCATTTGAAGGGAGAATTTGGGTGGAAATATTCTTGAGGGGTGGGGTGAAAACAAACCAGAAATGGCAGGTGAGAAAATGAAGACCTCAATGAGAAACTCTCGACTTGTAACTAAGACAAACCAGCTAATCGAGTAATATCAGCCTATGCAGTCACTTCGCAGCAATGGTTTTGGCATAAGCTGCCTTCTGAAATGATTTCACCCAGGCCCTGGATTACAGTAGTTTAAATCCAACACTGTAGATAGGCGGTTTATTTTAGAGAAAGAGGCCCTGAAGACAAATTGCTTCTTTTGCAGCCAGGCAGCACACAGGACACACAAACTTCCCACATCTTGAAGCACTCAAACCAGCACGTGTATTGCAGAGTTTGTTCCATACGGAAAGCAATCGAGTAAAAACCACTTTACTCAAATTTTAAACAATGACAATTCAAAATACAAGACAGAGTGAGACAGCAATTTAAAAAGGTTCTATTTGTTTTCTTAGTTTAAAAGTTTAAAAAAGTCTACAGCAAACTTGAACCCTGAAACAAATCTGTACCATCAAAATACGGTAAAAAAAATACATCAATGCTTACAGCATGCTTCAGAAACTTTTGCACAAAATTGTAGTTCTGGGAGGGGCCAGTTCCACAGTTAGTGTACCTAGGCAGGGACTACAGAAATAAAACTTGGAAACAAATTTACAACGGAACTTTTCCCTGCAATGCCTTAAAATAGTGTGAGTAGAAAAGGTCAAGTGACAAGTGAACAGTAACTCATTACAGGAAAGGCCAGTTACATTCTCTTCAAACCCCTCCAGCTCTCCCGCAAAGATTAGAATGCAGTCAGCTAGTGTCATACAACTCAGATTTTTCTTTATACAAACATTTGCAAAACTCCCAAGAGGTTAGCTGAACATTTTTGATTTTTAAGGATGCCTTCCTTGAGAGGGGTTTTAGTCATTAAAGTAATATACAATAAACAAAGGCATCATATTTAAACTGCCCTTGGACCCTATCACAATGACAAGACCACTGTAAATTAGCAGGCCAGACTATACCAAGTGAAGATTAAATTGTACAGGAATGCACTATGTTAGTTACAAATCCAATCTGTGATCTTGCAGCATCCCCACTTCCCATTTTTGAAGGCAGGTTCTCAACACAACTTAATTACAGGACTTGTCAGAGTCCCAACAAGTGGTCACCAAAGTTCCTTCCTGGTGCTAGACCAGCCATTCACAGAACAACTCTTCCGTCACTGCAGAATATCTCAGGAAAGAATGCAAACTACCATGAAAAGTTAGTGAAATTGTGTAGTTTACAGAACTAGTAATATTTGTGGATCTGTACAGATCCAAGAGTTAGTAAAATGAGAAACGTGTCACCCGACTAAGATATTAATGCTGCATTTTAATAAAAAAGCCCTGCTTTAATATCAATGTTGACTGTATTAAGTTACAGGTTATAGTCCATCTGAAGTTGACCAGTCAACTTGAAGAGTTAATGTTAACTGTTCTAAATAAGAGAACAGTCTGTTGTCCTATCCCAAGTATCGTTCCTCACTTTCCAGATAAAAAAAAGAAATTATACTCTGAAATACAATCCAAACTCTTCTGACACCACCTTCACCATCCACCCCCCCCCCCCACACCCCCCACCCTTGCCACCCCCACCTTTAGCACCTGTACAGTGTAGGAGTAGAGACCTTAAGGTCCCACATTTCAAAAAAAGTATCACTGCTACAAATGCTAGGTCCATTAGTGCACTGGGATTAGTTTTTGTTGTACTCAATAGGCTTGTCCCCAGCCTCGCCCAATAGGCATGTACGGACCAATGCTTCTGTGACTGCATAAGGGTCACAGTTAGCAGATGGACGGCGGTCTTCAAAGTAACCTTTCTTGTCCTGGCCAACAGAGCGAGGGATTCGGATGCTGGCGCCTCGATTGGCAACACCCGCTGAGAACTCATTGATATTTGATGTTTCATGGTGGCCTGTCAAACGCCTAGCATTGTCCAACCCTCCTTTAGGGTCATAAGCACGAATGTGGTATTGATGCCTCTTGCCCAGTTTTTCAATTGATTCTTCAATGAATCTAAAAAGGAAAACAGTTTTATTACTTTGTGCTGGATCCACAATCCTTTCTTTCCCCATCTCGTCAATATTGTATCCCAAATGCTGCCATCAACAGGGAGCATTAGTACTTTGCAAGTATAATTTATTATCCGCTCAATCATATCCCATTTGCTCAGTCCTAGAGCAAATCACAAAGTAATTCAGGTTACAATAGCCCACAATCCAGGGATCTGGTCCCTTAAATATGTTTTTTTCATTCACCACACCTGGAGTAATGTGTACAGTACTGGTCTCCTTATTTAAAGGATGATGTAAATGTGTTGGAAGCAGTTTAGAGGTGGTTTACTAGACTAATACCAGGAATGGGCGGGTTGTCTTATGTGGAAAGGCTGGACAGGTTAGCCTTTTATCCACTGGAATTTAGAAGAGTAAGAGGCAACCTAACTGAAACCTATAAGATCCTGAGGGGTGGATGTGGAGAGGATGTTTCCTCTTGTGGGAGAAACTAGAACTAGAGGTCCCAAAATAAAGGGTCGCTTATTTAAGGCATAAGAGGAGAAATGTTTTTTCTCTCAGTTGTGAGTCTTTTGAACTCTTCCTGAAAAGGTGGTGGAAGCAGAGTCTGAATATTTTTAAGACAGAGCTAGATAGGCTCTTGGATTAAGAAGGGGGTGAAAGGTTCAGGTCAGCCATGATCTTATTAAATGATGGAGCAGGCTCAAGGGGCCGAATGGCCTGCTCCTAAATTGTATACGTATGTTAATAAAAAAGCACTCGTTCCCCAATTCTATAGGCACAAAAATATCAATGGTGCCAGACAACTTCAAATTTCAGTTTTTAATATGAAGCATTAGATGTAATATTTGATACTCACTTCAATCCACCCTCATCCCGCATGGATTTAGTGCTAAAGTTGGTGTGACACCCAGCACCATTCCAGTTGCCAGGAATGGGCTTTGGGTCAAAGCTAGCAATGATACCAAAGTCCTCACACACACGGTGTAGAATAAACCTCGAAATCCACAAGTGGTCACCCATCTTGATGCCCTCGCAAGGTCCAATCTGGTACTCCCACTGTAAAGGTGAAACCAATGATTAGTTCAAAAGGTAAACAAAGTCACTGCAGAGCCCCCAAAGCTGGAATATTATTTTGCAGTATGTAAAAAAAAAAATTACAGCCAGGTCTATCTAGAAAACCTGTTTATGGGGGAGATTTTGCACTGCCTGTGACATTCCTGGCTGTGTGTTCAACCTAAAATTGGATGACAATATGGAGGGATTTGTCTCTCTATTGCCCATTTATCCCTTTCAAAAAAAAGAGACAAAAATGAGTATGATCAGGATTGTAACAACCATAAGGATTGACTAGCTAACTAGCCATGGGTCGTCCACTATTGACTTTCCAGTGGACCTTGTTTCAAGTGGCCCGAGCCCTCAGCAGAAGCAGGCAGTAGTCTCACTAGTGTTTGCAAAATCATGTAGTCAAGACCTGGACACCATTGCGTCTGCTACCTGTATGAACTGCCAGTTACATTAAAAGCTGGAGCAGGCCATTCAGCCCACTGAACCTCTTCCGTCATTCAACTACCTCAACTCCATCTCCCTTAATTGTCTTATTTTAAAAAAAATCAATCTCAATCTTGAAATTTCCGCAAGCCTCCCATGAGCAGTCAGCCCAGGTCTGAGCTGGGCATTACTGGTGGCATTTAAAAGGATCCTTAGCTGTAGCAAAACAAAGTTAGCAGGCCTTGTGCTTTTTTTCTAATGAGCCTGACGACAGAAGTCGACCAGGCCTCACAATGACCACATCTGCAGTCTGAACAGGTACCTTGCCCAGCCATCTAGCACAGAAACATTCCACCCGCCCCATCAAGGGCAATTAGGGATGGTCAAAGGTTAGCCTTGTTCACATAACACATGAAGTCTGCACTGATTCCTCCTCCCACAATAAATTGAAATTAGATCCTGGTCACACTCCATATCCTTGAATACTTCACTTTTCAGCCATAGAATTGTCACAGAAAAAAAAAAGGAAGCCACAGCCATCAAATCAACATCAGCTCTTTTAAAAGAGCAATCCAGATAGTCCCACTTGCCCACTCCTTACCATATCCCCAATTTTACCTCCTGCAAGTATTTATCCTAATTTACTTTGGAAGGCTGCATCCACCAGCCTTTCAGGCAGTGCATTCCAAATCCTAACCTGGCATTGCACAGAAAGATTTTTCACAGGATATCTTCTATTGTTAATTACCTTAAATCAGGTTTCTCAGGTTAACGACCCTTCTGTCATTGGAAACAGTTTCTCTTTCTATATTCCATCTGAAACATTCATGATTTTAAGCACCTCAATCAAATCCCCTCTTGGCCTTCTCTGTTCCAAGGTGGTTAACCTGAGCTTCCCAGTCTGTGTAACTGTAATCTATTACCACCTAGAACCCTTCTAGTAAATCTCTTCTGTACCCTCTCCAAAGCCTTCACTTCTTCTGAAAGTGAGATGCCCAGGACTGGACACAATGCTCTAAGTTGGGACCAAAGCAGTGTTCTCTACTGGTTTAGAATAACTCCCCAAAGCTTCTGTTTATAAAGTTCAAGACCCCAGGTGCCTGGTTAACGTGTCCTACCACCTTCACAGACCTTTGCAAATACCCTGGTCTTGCTCTTCCCACATCCCCCCACAAAATAATTATACTATCTACTCATTCCTCCCACCAAAATACATCACTTCGCTTTTCTGCATTGAACTTCACCTGCCACCTGTTAACCCAATCCAGCAGTCTGTCCATGACCGCTTCAAGACTGTTCCTGCCTTCCTTGCTGTTCACTATACTTGCAAATTTTGTGCTATCTCCAAATTATGAAGCTGTGCCCTGTACCCCCAAGTCTAAGTCATTAACGTTTATCAAAAACAGCAATGGTCTTAATACTGAACTCTGGGCAATACCACTGTATACCTCCCTCTAGTCTGAAAAGCAGCTCACCACAATTCTGTTTCTTATCGCTGAAGAGTCATACAGACGCAAAATGTTAATTGTCTCTCTCTTCAGAGATTGCCAGGACTGCTGCAATTTTCCAGCATTTTCCACTTTTTATTTCAGGTTTCCATTAATCTGTTTCCCATCTCTTTGCCAGCTTTGTACACATGCTGCTACTACCCCTTTTATCCCATGGGGTTTTGATAACAAAATTATCAAATGTCTTTTGAATGTCCATATGCAGAGCATCAACTGCACAGCCCCTCCTGACCATTCTGTTACCTCAAAAAAATAACAATCGGGTTAGTCGAACACAATTTGCTCTCAATTCCATATTGGTTCTCCTTTAATAGTTCTTGGTAGTCAAAGTGGTTGTTCTCTCCTGGATTACTTTTTTCTAAAAGCTCGCTCACTACCAATGTAAAACTGATTGGTCTGCAAGGGTAGTAATATTTGCAATCCTCCAGTCCTCTGGCACCACTCAGCAGACCTAAGGAGATGGCACCACTTAAAATCGCAGCTCACAAACGTAATAGGAATCCAAACTGCAACCCCACACCTTTCTCTTACCTGAGAAGCCATCACTTCAGCATTGGTACCAGAGATATGAATTCCAGCATACAGACAAGCCCGATAATGAGCCTCCACAATATCTCGACCATAAGCTTTGTCTGCACCAACTCCACAGTAATAAGGTCCTAGAGGGAAAACAGTAATCCCATTAATTACAGATTTCACCAGAAAATTAGTAACATTGAATATTCAAATTCTGTCCTACCAAAAATAGTCGTGGGAAGAAATAAGCAGACTGCCCTTAAGACCACCCTACACCAAAATATCTTTCAATGTCACCTTTGCACAATTTAGCATTCTACGATACTCTAAAGATTGCTGCAACTGCTCAGAGATGGATTCGTATTGGCTTCCAAGTATTCTCCAAAGACAGAATAGCCACTTGTTTTCTTCAGCAGTTACTAGATGGAGTTACTATTTATTCTTTCCGCCCTTTGATCTTTGCTCCCTCCATTGAGTAGATTCAAATGCCTAAATTAACTTGCATGTTGCAATTGTAGTTCATTTGAAGTCTTATTGCTAACTGTAGCATCTTCCAGACATTCTTGCTCGGGATCGAAAGGAAATGTGAATATGGAAGGTATACTGCACCTTGTGGTCCAGGAAACCCATTGGAAGGCCATCCGAAGGGATGTCCATCTGTTCCCAGCAATGTGTACTCTTGTTCCATTCCAAACCATGGATGTTCATCTGCCACCATGGACATTATTCTCTGGCATGAGTTTCTAAGGTTACTTTCTGTAGAAACAAAACATTTGTAACATCCAAGTTAGCGATCAACTTCCCCTCTACAGGAAACAAGTAATTCCATTGATGCACACTTTGACAAACTAAAACAAAATGGGTACACATTAGTTTAAAGAATGAGCTCTTTGGCTCAAATGTATCCCAGTCAATGCGGACACCTAATTCCGCACACACACCCCCACCAAGAGATTCACATGCAAAATTTCTCTGCTAGTGTTGGGTATCCTTTGGACAATTTGGTTCAAAATCTTGGTCAGGTAATGCCTCAGATTTGCATATGGAACACTCACTACTAAGCAGCTAAATGGATGGCAAATAGGTCGCAATGGTTTTCTGGGGGCTTACTGAGACAGTCGACAAGTGGGTATGTACCAACTGCACAAAACTGTCCTGGGTTAGTAATTTCACTCAAAGCTAAGGCAGGGCAATGCGGCTGACCAGTTTGGGATGGAAAATTTCTACAAGGCCTTGGAGAGGGTGCAGAGATTTACCAGAATGACACCAGGGGTGGGGGTCTTTATTTACATGAAGACCAAGGAAGCTGGGAGGCTCTCATCTATAAACATTACTGATTTTAATCATTCCGCTCTTGGTGGCTGTGCCTCAGTCCCAAGGTCTGGAAAACCCTCCCTAATCCTCTCCCCCTTTAAGACACTCCTTAAACCCCAATAGTTCTCCCATATTTTTGGCCATTGCCCTAATATCTCCTTATGTGGCTTGGTGACAAATTGTGCTTTATAATGCTTCCATGTTGCTTTCTTATATTAGAGGTACTATATAAATACAAGTCAATGCCCTGAACTGTATGATTCTTTGAATTTCTCTTCAGTGTTGCTTCAGCCTCTAAGTGAAGACAATGCTCAATGTGTACCTGCTGGCTTCTTGTTATACTTGAGGACTTCACAGAGGACCAGCTTGTTTGGATCCTTACGGAAAGGATCCCGAAACATGGCAGACGGGATGAGGTACATGTCGCTGTTGGACCCCTCCGACTGATATGTACTTGAGCCATCAAAATTCCATTCTGGGAGTTCTGGAAGGGGATAAACAAAGCTTCAAAATAACTAAACGCGAAAACAGAGTCAAGAAGAGCCCTCCAACTCAAAGAAAATCACACAAGCACCAAAGCTAATTCATGAGGAGCAACTAGCATTGCTTCAGCGATCATGGAGAAATCTGGGGCTAACACAGACAGCTATTCTGCCTTTGAAGCTCACTTTCATTCCATGGCATGGGGAAAATTAGTAAGATTCATGCCTCTTAATTGCAAACCTCACACAAACAATTAAGCCTCCCCACATCAATGAACTTTTGAGGCAGGCCAATGCCTGGAATCAGGTCGCTAAAGCAGACAATGCCAAAAATCACATTGTCCCTCCTAGAGTACAGGCCCTCAGCCATGTACTACAGCAGTGGAAATAATTACAATTCACAAAATTGTGTTACAAGAAAATAATTTGAAATGCTTAATTTTATACTAACAGCACATTCGTTACCAGTTTAGATAGGACTAGAACTGTGATAATAATCACCATGGCAACAGCAGCAGTTACACGGATGGGAGGTGATATTGTTCCCAGGCTAGATTGTTCAGCACAGCCAAGTGTAAAATGTCAGTGATTGTACTGCACAATGTTATTAAGGCTGTTAAGCTTCACTCGTTTTGCCTTGAAGACTTAACTCTGACATATCGGACTAAAGTATAGATCTAAAGATTTAAATTAGTTTGTGCTTGACCTCACTCCCAGATGTTTCCCTGATGTTTATATCAGAACAGCTCAGTTATTAAGCCATGCATGCACAACAGCCAGGTATCAAGGGGCTTTTGCAGAACGATGTGTCTACTGGCCTCAGCACAGAGGAGTTGGGAAGAGCAAAAAAGGTTGGCAGACAAGGTTCCTGTTCTGATCACTTACCCAGTAAGTTACTGGAGAAAGTGCACCTCAATGGAGATCAGGGAGGAAGGAGAGCACCAGGCTTGGCAGTGGTAATGCCCCCTGTAGTTAAATAGCCTGCCAACATTCACATGAAGATGACTGCTTAGGGAAGGAGTGAAAATTGGCACCACAAAAAAAAATAAAAACCACAAAGAAAACAAACTCAAGGGCATCGGTCAAAAAGTCATTTTCCAAAAAAAAAAGTCAAATCACTGGGCAAATGGAATTTGGAGCGCAAAAGATTAAAAACTACCTAGGCGTTCATGGCCACTGTTTTATGGCTGGAGTTAAGTTACTTTTTTATTTCATGGACTTTGCATTCCAGGATTTGTAGACTTCAATCTAGGGTCCAAACAGCAGGTCCACGTTTTATTACTCTGCCTTAGTGAAGTTACTAATGCTTTTAGTGAGCTGGTGGAATTTCCCCAGCCAGTCAGCCAGCCAGGCATTAGGGCTGCACATACCTGAAATGGTCTTGGGCTCCTTGTCCAGTGTTTTGGTCTTGCAGCGGACCGCCTCTCCCGTGCCATCGACCCAGATGTACATCGCCTGAATCTTGCCATCCAGGGGCAGCTCCATGTAGTTGTTCTTGACGATTTTGCTGAGATTGGCGCTGGCTGAAGTGGCCATTTTGTACGTCTGGGAAAGCCGGGGGATGAAGGAGGGAGGTGGGGGGGAAGAAAAGCAGCAAAGAAATGGAGGACATTAACCAGCAGTTGCCACATGGCACTCGGTGCAGTTGCAAAAGAAAATGCAAACCGCGCGCAGAGACAGACAGACAGACACACAAACACACACAGAAACTAATCTTAAACTGCAATGCTCCAGGGACAGGGGCTGAGACATCTAGCCGGCGTTTGCTTGTTCCTTAAATATAAAATAAAAGCCCAACTGGGGGGGGGGGGGGGGGAAAAGAGAATCCGAATAAAATGTCCATTGGAGAACAAACTGGACCGAGAGAGAAAAGTGGAAACGAAATGAACATTTCCAGCCCCAGTTTCACAAATTCTGCGGAGCTGAATCCAAAATAAAAAACAGGAGGTGCAAAATAAAAGAGAAGTGACATAAATTTTGCAAGTCCAATGTATTGCTCTCCCCTCCAACCCCCCCTCACTCCTGGTGCCCCCAATTGCAGAGATTGTGCGGGGGTTTTGAATGTGGGACATAGTGAATTACACGGCGGGTGTAAATCGCTGTTTATGTGGACCCCCCCCCCGCCACCACCACCACACACTGGAGAGATTCAGTAAAAACAGTGATGTGGAACTTACAGAGATGCAGATGTGTGTTGTGGGAGACTGTGGGGGGGCCAGGAGCCGGCGCCCTCCAGCCCTGCCCAGGGCACAGCGGCTCCTGGGGGAGTGTGGAAACCAGCCCTGGGCATGCAAACTCCGGCAGCGACCCTGAGCCAGAGCCATGCAGAACCAGCCCCTCACCACCACCACCATCATCATCACCATCACCACCACCACCACCACCACATGGATTAAAGCCCAGCATGCAAACCAGCCCCTGGGTACATTCTGATCAAATAGCTCCCCCTCCCCTCTCTTCAAAACATGCAACCCCCACCCACCCCCCAATTCCTGCCGACACTGATCACCCCAGACATGCAAATCAGCAACATGCAAAACCCACCCACCCAGCCCTCCTCCGAATCCCCCTCCCCCTCCATCCATCCATCCATCCATCCTCAACAACTCCTAGACCCTACTCGTTAACCTACATGTAGGTTCCGCCAATGCGTCGGCTTGATATTGCCGCATTTTTTTACCAGAAACAGCAAACAGCGAGAGATCCGCATCCTCCACCAAAAATAGACTACAAAACAAAATGCCCAATTATTATCAATACATTTTTGTTTTTTGTTGTTGCTTCATCGATGGGAGCTGCTGACCGAGAGAGGAGGAGAAAGAAATACAGCAGCAGCAGCAACAGCAACACACACACACACACACACAGGGACCTAAATACAACAAGCTGCAAACTCCGTCAGAAAAAACAAAAATAAGAAAAACACGACCACAGCCTGAAAGACAAGGCAATAATCAGATGAACTGAGCAAACATGTTATAGTATGCAGCACTCCTGTCCCTTTGCTCTGGGGGTTGCCCCGGCTTGTTGTACACACACACACAGTGCTGGTCCTGCTCAGTACCTTGAGAATTCCCTGTAGATATTGTGTGCTTCTCTCTCGCTGCTCTGCAGCTCCTGTGCTTGGACCTGTAGGAGATTTCTCATTCAGCCTGGACTTTACAGAGAGGGGGTTGGGCGAGGGGGAGACATTTATAATGTGGAGCCTGTCCCCCTTGAGAACGCTCATTGGTGCCAGGGAAACGTGATTTCTTCGTGATCCGCCTCATGCAATAACCATCATTGGACGCAGGGACTGGGGGAAATTTCCATTCCTCCTCCCCCCTCCCTCCTCCTCCCCCCCCCACCCACACCAGCTCGGTAGGTGCCTGAGACTTGTGCAAAAACAAGGCGAGGGGGGACCTGCTGCATTGCATAAGAATCAGAAATAAAATATATACATCAGCAGCTGGCAAAGACAAGCCGAGAGGGATCATCAAGTCCACTAATCTTACTTTCCGCAGCACACAGCTTTTTTTTAATCTCCGGACTTTGCTGAATTATAAAGAACCACTTTCCATACTGTTATTTTTTTTTACTTAAACCCGAGGCATCGACGCACCTTTGGTTCAATCGCGGCTTCTTAAAGGTCCTCATTGATTTTCAACTCCGGCTGATATTAAATCAATTGCCAGGCGTTTGCTCTATGACTTTACACTGATTATCCCACACACACACACACACATATTGGTAATGCAGGTCTGCCATCATGTCCAGTACATTCACAAGCAGAATTTAACTTCCAAAATACTTCCTTTTTCATTCCCATGCAGGACATTGAACTGGATCAGGACTCCATTAGCATCAAAGAGAAAAATAACTTAAAAGGTCTGGAGTCTCTTTCAGCCATAGAAAACATTGCCTGACAGACAATGTTGCAGAGATACAGTTACCAAACAAATCAGTGACTTGCCTCAGATTACAGCATCGACACAGCCTCGGTGAGGACTGAACCCACGACCCACAGAGCGTTCTGTCAACTTTCGCTCATTGATAGCATTGTTGTGCCTGAGTCATCGGCATGGGTTCAAGGCCCTCTCCAGCGATCGGAGCACATAACCCAGGCTGACAGTTCACCACAGCGCTGAGGGAGCGCCGCACTGTCAGAGGGTCAGCGCTGAGGGAGCGCCGCACTGTCAGAGGGTCAGCGCTGAGGGAGCGCCGCACTGTCAGAGGGTCAGCGCTGAGGGAGCGCCGCACTGTCAGAGGGTCAGCGCTGAGGGAGCGCCGCACTGTCAGAGGGTCAGCGCTGAGGGAGCGCCGCACTGTCAGAGGGTCAGCGCTGAGGGAGCGCCGCACTGTCAGAGGGTCAGCGCTGAGGGAGCGCCGCACTGTCAGAGGGTCAGCGCTGAGGGCGCGCCGCACTGTCAGAGGGTCAGCGCTGAGGGAGCGCCGCACTGTCAGAGGGTCAGCGCTGAGGGAGCGCCGCACTGTCAGAGGGTCAGCGCTGAGGGCGCGCCGCACTGTCAGAGGGTCAGCGCTGAGGGCGCGCCGCACTGTCAGAGGGTCAGCGCTGAGGGCGCGCCGCACTGTCAGAGGGTCAGCGCTGAGGGCGCGCCGCACTGTCAGAGGGTCAGCGCTGAGGGCGCGCCGCACTGTCAGAGGGTCAGCGCTGAGGGAGCGCCGCACTGTCACAGCGTCAGTACTGAGGAGGCACTGTGCTGCCAGTACTGAGGGGGCGCTGCACTGTCAGAGGGGCTGTTGTGTGGATGAGGTATTAATCTGTGGCCCAATCTAACCTCTCAGGATGACATAAAAGATCCTGCGACACGATTGAACGAAGAGTAGGGGGGTCCTTCTAGTGTCTGGGGAATTGCCCCTTGAAAACATTAGTAAAACCGATGGTGTGGTAATAGATCATGATTGTTGATGGGACCTTGCAGTGCTCAGAGTGGTCGATATTCTTCCTGTAACATTTACAAATCATTGAATTGGTTACAAAATGTTTTGCAACATCCAGAGGTTGTGGATGACATCATATCAATGCAACTCTTTCTTTTACTGCAACAGACCATGTTCTGTCCCACCAATGGAGGAGGTAACATAAAGAATGATGTGCTGATGGGCCAGGCTGCGATGGGGGAATGGAATATCAGAGCCTGTTCTAGCATTTTGTACAAGGGGAATAGGTGGAATTAATACATCCACAGGAGGATACCTACTCCTTCATCGGCCCCACTGTTTCTATCAACTGTCATAAAGTCATCAAAGTGGCTTCACAACAGCAGTGGGTGAAGTACCTGTGAATGACTAATTCGCCAGTCTGACAAACAACAAACTCACATATAAATCAGCTTCTCATTTGACTAAGCGGAAAAGATAACGATTCCCTCTCAGCGCCCATTTCAAAGAAAGTTACAGTATTCGCTTCCTCCTGAAGGTTCTGACTCTCACTAGGGTCCAGTTCCCTGGACCCCACTCCCCTCCTCTCCTGAAGCTGCTGACTCTCACTGGGGTACAGTTCCATGGACCCCACTCCCTTCCTTTCCTGAAGGTGCTGACGCTCACTGGGGTCCAGTTCCATGGACCTCACTCCCCTCCTCTCCTGAAGGTGCTGACTCTCACTGGGGTACAATTCCCTGGACCCCACTCCCCTCCTCTCCTGAAGGTGCTGACTCTCACAGGGGTACAGTTCCCTGGACCCCACTCCCCTACTCTCCTGAAGGTGCTGACTCTCACTGGGGTCCAGGGAACTGTACCCCACTCCCTTCCTTTCCTGAAGGTGCTGACTCTCACTGGGGTACAGTTCCATGGACCCCACTCCCCTCCTCTCCTGAAGATGCTGACTCTCACTGGGGTACAGTTCCATGGACCCCACTCCCCTCCTCTCCTGAAGATGCTGACTCTCACTGGGGTACAGTTCCATGGACCCCACTCCCCTCCTCTCCTGAAGATGCTGACTCTCACAGGGGTACAGTTCCCTGGACCCCACTCCCCTCCTCTCCTGAAGATGCTGACTCTCACTGGGGTACAGTTCCATGGACCCCACTCCCCTGCTCTCCTGAAGATGCTGACTCTCACAGGGGTACAGTTCCCTGGACCCCACTCCCCTCCTCTTCTGAAGGTGCTGACTCTCACTGGGGTACAGTTCCATTGACCCCACTCCCTCCTCTCCTGAAGATGCTGACTCTCACTGGGGTACAGTTCCATGGACCCCACTCCCCTCCTCTCCTGAAGATGCTGACTCTCACTGGGGTACAGTTCCATGGACCCCACTCCCCTACTCTCCTGAAGGTGCTGACTCTCACTGGGGTCCAGGGAACTGTACCCCACTCCCTTCCTTTCCTGAAGGTGCTGACTCTCACTGGGGTACAGTTCCATGGACCCCACTCCCCTCCTCTCCTGAAGATGCTGACTCTTACTGGGGTACAGTTCCCTGGACCCATCTCCCCTCCTCTCCTGAAGGTGCTGACTCTCACTGGGGTACAGTTCCATTGACCCCACTCCCTCCTCTCCTGAAGGTGCTGACTCTCACCGGGGTACAGTTCCAGTTGTCATTCAGATTTCCCTACCACAATATATGAGATCTCACAGAATTTTACTTCTAAGTAAAAGTCTAGCTATGGATATCTAAAATGATAATTGGGAAATAATTGTTGAATCACGAGTTATAAGCAGCAGCTAAAATTTCACCAGTCCTGTGAGTCACTATACAATGTCTGCGTGTAAGGAGGTTTATGTGGTTCCTGTGCTACGTAGGCTGAGTTTATCGAGATGGCCAATGCATATTCAAGTCCACGCTTCGGAAATCAATATTGAGAGCTAATCCAGATACCTTCCCAAACTGGAAATACATAGAGCTGAAATTTCACCTGTTATGCTCAGATAGTTAGTTACTCGCTTGATTATGTGAATCCCTGTTTTTTTTTGCAAGGATTGCTATCGAACATTGGTGGCTATAACAGGAGTAAGACACCAACTAGCATAGGAGACTGCTTCTTCATGCTCTACCCCTGCACAGTGACAGGTACCCCATGCCCCCCTGGCACCAGCATGGCCACTTCCTCAATCCATGCTTGATGCTCAGGTATTCCTGAGGCCTGGCAATCTTCCAGCAATACCTTAGTTATGAAAAGTATTCATTGAAAGCGTGACAATTTTAATTCCCCTGGGCTTACAATTTCACATCTCTAGGAAGTTGACAGCGCTGCTTTTGTTGCTAAGAGCAAACTTATTAGTTTAATAAAAGTGCTAAAGTCAGGCCAATTTCACACAGCGGAGGATGTGTGGTTGCAGAATAATAGTGAAAGTTGACAAATCGTCAGTCTCCACCAGCTGAGCACGCAAAGCAAAAACACATTGAAACAAAACCCTGCGCACAAAATCTCCTGCTCAGTCTTGTGATGAGCTTTAAGGATTTGTTGACGTCCTATGAACAGCAGCAGACCTTTCACCAAGAAAAGCTTTTAACCTTTAATTCAATGAGGAAAACAGGATTCCCAGTCAATTTCCATTTCAACATTAGAAGGCTGGTTTCTCTCCACTCCACTCCCCTCCACTCCTGAAGGTGCTTACTCTCACTGGGGTACAGTTCCATGGATCCCACTCCCCTCCCCTCCTGAAGGTGCTGACTCTCACTGGGGTACAGTTCCATGGATCCCACTCCCCTCCCCTCCTGAAGGTGCTGACTCTCATTGGGGTACAGTTCCATGGATCCCACTCCCCTCCCCTCCTGAAGATGCTGACTCTCATTGGGGTACAGTTCCATGGATCCCACTCCCCTCACCTCCTGAAGGTGCTGACTCTCACTGGGGTACAGTTCCATGGAACCCACTCCCCTCCTCTCCTAAAGATGCTGACTCTCACTGGGGCACAGTTCCATGGACCCCACTCCTCTCCTGAAGGTGCTGACTCTCACTGGGGGACAGTTCCATGGATCCCAATCCCCTCCTCTCCTGAAGATGTTGATTCTCACTGGGGTACAGTTCCATCGATCCCACTCCCCTCCCCTCCTGAAGGTGCTGACTCTCACTGGGGTACAGTTCCATGGAACCCACTCCCCTCCTCTCCTGAGGATGCTGAGTCTCACTGGGGTACAGTTCCATGGAACCCACTCCCCTCCTCTCCTGAGGATGCTGAGTCTCACTGGGGTAGTCACCTGCCTGGCCTTGGCCGATATCCCCCCCTCCTCTAATATTGCAGCATTGGGTCTGATTGCAGGAAGCTGGTTGTTGTTCGAGCCGGAATCAGTGAAGGCGACAGTGACCTTGTATCAAACTAGCGAATATCAGATCAGAGCCCCAGCTCATTCTGTACAGCCTGTACGTCCGACCAGGAGCAAGGCAGGCTTGGCTGCGATGCCTCATGTTGCCCAATGGCCTGCTGATGTCATGGATGATTCTTGCTGTTAGCTGGAATGGTAAACTGACTGCTTAGTCACTCATTATACTTCCTGTCCAGATTATAGCTCCAGCTGGGCCAAAAGTGTGAAGCAGTCCCTCGCTGCTTAGGCTCCATTCGGAGAAGGCTAAGGCGGTGCAGCACTGCCGATTGTAAAACATTACCCCAGTAACGATGCATAGCAGGATTCTTAAAGGGCGTGAGAAAGGAAAAAGCTTGATCACTTAACATCCTCTGCTCATGGCCACAATGAGGTGCCAACGGCAGATCTGATCTGCTGCTGCCATCTACTGATCAGATGTGATGCACCAAGTGACAGGACAAACACCATCAGCATCCACAGACTGCGCCAGGCAGTTAACAATAAACCATCCAGTCACTTAGCTCTGAGCCCGCCCGCTGGGCACGTGTAACGTGCACAGAATCACCCCAGGCCGCTCATTTACGTGGAGGGATAGCATCCAGTTCCTGTGGCCACGCTCCTGGAGATCAGTGGAGGCGGAGTTCTCGCCAGGAGTTGTGGGATATGTGTAGTGCGTAATTCGGGGGGGGTGGGGGGTGGGGGGGGGGAGGTGGAAATTGTAACTATTTTTCTTCATTCTGGGGATGTGAGCATTGTTGGCTCTATTGTTACAGTTGTGAGGTTTAGAAGATTGCTATGTTTTGGAAGCGTGGCCTGGATTTTTCTCTCATTGGGCACACGTGATCAGCAGGCCCGGGAGCAGACAGGAAACCGGCCCCCAGCAGCGTTCGGCCTCTGACCGTGGCTTCGCTCTGGCTGGCCAATTAGCGGTGTGAGAAAGACTCAGTACTGCCAGTGGGTGGGACTGGGGTGGGGGGGGGCGGGGTGGGAAGAGGGTGGGCACTTATGTCACCGCGGCTGCTGCTGAGCGCTTCCAGTCAGCTACCTGAAGGCAGACAGCTGTCCCAGGGGGCTACAGACCTCCACAGAATAAACAAAACAGCAGAAAACGCTGCTAAATATGCCCATGAATCACAATCAAGCACCTGAAATCATACCTCATGAAAAACCAGTCCCCAGATATCTCTCTTCATTTTAGTTCCCCGTGGAGATTTCATCCCGCCCTGGATTGAGTTTGAGTGAAAATGTGAAGGCCGCCTAGCCAATTGGCCCTTCCACCAGCCGTAAAAGTGGACGGGCCACGAAAGAAAAAGAAAATCGCTTTCAGTTGCTTCCTTAATGGGCTTAATTGCCCGATTAATTGTTGACGGGCACACTTCCAACTACGGAGTGCGCCCGCCGAGCGAGATATTGTGCGAGTGCGCGATGACATCAGGATGCTCGCCCGACATCATCTCACGCTATTTGGCGGCCAGGCGGGTCAGGCACGTGCCCGCCCACGGGGCGTAAAATTCTGGCTTATGTCTTTATTTTAGAATAAAATGAAGAGGGGGTCATGTGACCTGTTCTGAAGTCTGCCTGACAACAAGCCTGGGCGGTTTGATTGTTAGAGATTAAGCAATCTCTAAAAACCCTGCCTCCATGTGTAAATCCCTTTTTTGGTGCCTAATCGGCCCCACACCTCCTATTACCATTTTTTACTGTTGATATGTCTATAGAAGTCTTTTGGATTCCCATTTATGTTGGCTGCCAGTCCCTTGTCATCACATGGGTCCCAATGAGTGCAGGATGAAACGTTGTGACAGCATGTGTCAACAGGATGCTGCCGTCAAGCCAAGAAGATGTTCTGCCGATCACAGAAATAAGTAATATGGTGTATGACTTTCAGTGCCAATGTAATGCTAGGTATGTAGGTCATACGTCCCATGGCTGGTGGATGACCTCAGACAGCATGTCCCAGCCACTCTTCACAATGAGCAGGGTACAGACTGTACCCAACCAGCCCTTGTTTGCAAAATTCAAAACATAGTGTCCAACATTAGATGTGATTCCACGATTGGACAACATTAGATGATAAGACCATAAGAAGTAAACCATTTGGCCCATCGAGTCTGCTCGCCATTCAATGAGTTCATGGCTGATCTGATAATCCTCAACTCCACTTTCCTGCCTTTTCTCTATAACCCTTGATTCCCTTACTGATTAAATATCTGTCTATCTCAGCCTTGAATATACTTAAAACCCAGCCTCTACAGCCCTCTACGGTAAAGAATTCCACAGATTGACTACCCTCTCAGAGAAGAAATTCCTCCTCATCTCTGTTTTAAATGGGCGACCCCTTACTCTGAGATTATGCCTCTGATCCTAGACTCTCCCACAAGGGGAAACAACTTCTCAGCATCTTTCCCATCAAACCCCCTAAGAATCTTATGTTTCAATAAGGTCACCTCTCATTCTTCTAAACTCCAGTGAGTACAGGTCCAACCTACTCAACTTCTCCTCATAAGAAAATCTCTCCATACCCGGAATCAACCTAATGAATCTTCTCTGGACTGCCTCCAATGCCAGTATATCTTTCCTTAGATAAGGGGACCAAAACTGTTCACAGTATTCTATGTGTGGTCTAACTAGTATAGTTTTAGCAAGACTTTCCTATTTTTATACTCCATTCCCTTTGAAATAAAGGCCAACATTCCATTTGCCATCCCCATTATCTGCTGAACTTCTGTTAGCTTTTTTGGATTCATGCATGAGGACTCCCAAATCCCTCTGTGCTGCAGCTTTCTGCAGTATTTCTCCATTTAAATAATATTCAGCTCCTTTATTCTTACTGCCAAAGTGCACAACCTCACATTTTCCCATATTATATTCCATCTGACACTTTTTTCCCCACTCACTTAACCTGCCTATATCTCTCTGTAAACTCTCATCCTCACCACTTGCCTTCTCACCTATTTTTGTGACATCCGCAAATTTGGCGATAGTACATTCACTTCCCTTATCTAAATCATTAATATATATTGTAAATAATTGTGGCCCCAGCACTGATCTCTGTGGTACTCCACTAGTTACAGGCTGTCATCCTGAAAATGCCCCCCTTATCCCAACTCTCTGCCTTCTAGTAGTTAGCCAATCCTCTATCCATGCCAATATACTACACCCAACACCATGGGCTCTTATCTTATTAAGTAGCCTAACATGCAGTACCTTGTCAAACGTCTTTTGGAAATTCAAATATATTAAATATATCTATCCTGCTAGTTACCTTCTCAAAGAATTCTAATAAATTTGTCAGGCACGATTTCCCCTTCATGAAGCCATGCTGACTCTGCTTGATTATATTATGTATTTCTAAATGCTCTGCTATTACATCCCTTATAACAGACTCCAACATTTTCCCAATGACAGATGTTAAGTTAACTGGCCTATAGTTTCCTATTTTTTGTCTCCCTCCCTTTTTGAATAAGGGTGTTACATTGACAGTTCTCCAATCTTCTGGGACTTATCCAGAATCTAAGAATTCTTGGAAGATTACTACCAGTGCATCCACTATCTCTGTAGCTATTTCCTTTAATATCCCAGAAACCCATCAGGTCCAGGTGACTTATCGGCCTTTAGCCCCATTAGTTTCCCTAGTGCTTTTTCTCTCATGATAGTTATTGTATTTATTTCCTCCCCCTCTTTTGCCCCTTGAGTATTTAGTGTTGGAAGTTATCAGTGTCTTCTACTGTGAAGACTGATGCAAAATATTTATTCAATTCCTCTGCCATTTCCTGGTTCCCCATTATTATTTCCCCAGCCTTATTCTGCAAGGGGCCTACATTCACTTTGGTCTCTCTCTTCCTTTTTATATATTTAAAGAAGCTCTTACTGTCCGTTTTTATATTACTTGCGAGTTTACCCTCAAAGTTTATTTTCTCTCTCTTATTTTTTGGTCATCTTTTGTTGGTTTTTAAAACTTTCCCAAACCTCTGGCTTACCACTAAACTTTGCCACATTGTATGTTTTTTCTTTTACTTTGATACTATCCTTAACTTCCTTGGTTAACCATGGTTAGTTTATCCCCTTCCTTGAATCCTTCTTCCTCACTGGGATATATCTTTGTTGTGAGTCATGAGCTATTTTCTTAAATGTCTGCCATTGTTCATCAACTGTTTTTTCTGCTAAACTCCTTCCCCAGTCCACTCCAGCCAACTCTGCCCTCATTCCTTTGTAATGACCCTTAATTAAGTTTAGCACAGTTGCTTCCAACCCAACTTTCTCACTCTCAAACTGAATGCTAAATTCTACAATATTATGGTCACTATTTCCGAGGGTATCTTTTACTCTGAGATCATTTATTAAACCTTCCTCATTACACATTACCAGATCCAAAATAGCCTGATCCCTGGTTGGATCCACAACATATTGTTCTAGGAAACTGTCCTGAATGCATTCTGAGTTCTTACTTGTGGCTACCTCTGCTAATTTGATTTTCCTAATCTACATGAAGATTAAAGTCACCCATGATTAATGTACTGTCTTTTTTTTTTTACATGCCCTCATTATCTCCTGATTTATTCTCTGTCCTACAGTATAGCTACTGTTAGGGGGCCTATTGCCCACTCCCGCCAATCTCTTCTTCCCCTTGTTATTTCTTACCTCCCCCCATATGGATTCTACATCTCCTGATCCAAGATCATTTCTTGCTATCACACTTATTCCATTTCATACTAACAAAGCTACCCCACTGCACTCTTTCCTGACTGAGCTTTCAAAAAGTCACATACCCCTGAATATTTAGTTCCCAGCTTTGAACTCCTTATAACCATGTCTCCGTAATGGCTATAAGATCATACCCATTAACTTCTATTTGTGCCATTAATTCATTTATTTCATTCCGAATGCTACGTATATTTAAGTAAAGAGCCATTAATTTTGCCTTTTTACCATTTTTCCCCTTTTGATCCCATTTGCTGCTTTTTTTTTTAATGTTTGTATGCTCTGTCCCTTCCTGTTACACTCTGGGTATCATTACCTAAAGCAATCCTGACTGCGCTCAGAATCATGCTGACAACTAATTCAAGATGATCAGTCGGGCTGGTAGTGTGGCTCACTTACACGTACTAGAAGCTACATATATTAATACACAGGGCCCTGTCCTTTGCAGACAGAAAGAACATGCACACGTATTGTGCCTTTAACTAAACTAAATAGGCGACAGCCATTTCCTCGTTCAGTCCCCAGGACAATGCTTTGACTGATTAGAGTTAACCTGCCTGGCTTGAATTTAAACAAAGCTTGGCAATTAACGGTCAGTTATCAGTTAACTGGCGCATTCTCCATGACAACATCTCTACTAATCATAGTCCACTTGCCAACCAATCAACACTCTCTTTTCATGTGGTATCAATTGTTGTTTCCTTTACAATTTGGTATTCTTGTGAATCAGTCCTGATGTGTGCAAGATGAAAAGCTTCAAAATCATGTCTCTTTTTCAGCAATACTAAAGTTCCGTACTACCAAACGACTATTTATATTATGATCACTCTCTCCTAATTGTTCTTCTACTGGGTCTTGATCCATTGGTCTCACCTCATTTCCAAGAGCCAGGCCAAGAAGCGCCTCCTTTCTCATTGGACAGGAAACACACTGATGTACAAAATTCTCCTGAAGCCACGCTAGGAACTCTTGCCCCTCTCTGCCTTTTACATGACTACTATCCAAGTCTATATCTAGGTAATTAAAGTTCCTCCATTATAACTTCTCTTTAATTCTTGCCCTTTTCATTGTCAGGTAGATGCCAATGTTGTAGCTGTAGGTGGACTAGGGTTACAGCTGGTTCTGGAGCACAAGTCTTCAGCACAACAATTAGCATGTTGTCAGGACCATGGACAATGCTGTACAGAGTGCACTTAACTGTTTCTCAATGTCATGTGTCATGTAGAGTAAATCAACTTGGCTGCAGATGATCATCTGTGATGCTGGGGACCACGGAGAGCAACCAAGGAAGGTGAGACTTTTGGCTGATGACCAGGGAGAATGAGAATTTCAGTTTTGATCGTCTGTGCAAGCTGTAGCAGCCAGATAACATGATGCTACACAGCAGTGAAACACAGCCATCAACTCTCAGTAAATTGGATCTTAAAATACTGCGGGTCTGATAATATTCAAACCCAGCAAAGCCATGAAAAATAACGCTTGGACACAGGAATGGGAATACTCTGACACAGGAGATCCCGGGAGTGATAATGCTGTGACACAGGGTTCCCAGGAGTGATAAAGCTGTTGTTTTTTCATTTATTCATTGGATGTGGGCCTCACTGGCTAGGCCAGCATTTATTGCCCATCCCTAGTTGCCCTTGAGAAGGTGGTGGTGAGCTGCCTTTTTGAACCTCTGCAGTCCATGTGGTGTAGGTACACCCACAGTGCTAATAGGGAGGGAGTTCCAGAATTTTGACTCATCGACAGTGAAGGAACGGTGATATATTTCCAAGTCAGGATGGTGAGAGGCCTGGAAGGGAACTTGCGGGTGGTGGTGTTCACATGAATCTGCTGCCCTTATCCTCCCAGGTGACAGAGATTGTGAGTTTGGAAGATGCTCTTGAAGGAGCCTCGGGAGGTGAGTTTCTGCAGTGCATCTTGTAGATGGTACACACTGCCGCTACTGTGCGTCAGCAGTGGAGGGAGTGAATGTTTGTGGATGTGGTGCCAATCAAGTGGGCTGCTTTGTCTTGGATGGTGTCGAGCTTCTTGAGTGTTGTTGGAGCTGCACTCATCCAGGCAAGTGGAGAGTATTCCACCACACTCCTGACTTGTGCCTTGTAGACTGTGGACAGGCTTTGGGGAGTCAGGAGATGAATTACTTGCTGCAGGATTCCTGGCTCCTCCGACCTGCTCTTGTAGCCACAGTATTCATGTGTTTAGTCCAGTTCAGTTTCTGGCCAATGGTAACCCCCCAGGGTGTCAATAGTGGGGGATTCAATTATGTTAATGACATTGAATGTCAAGGGGTGGTGGTTGGATTATCTCTTGTTGGAAATGGTCATTGCCTGACACAATGTGGCACAAATGTTACTTGCCACTGTCAGCCTGGATATTGTCCAGGTCTTGCTGCATATGGACATGGACTGCTTCAGTATCTGAGTTGTGAATGGTGTTGAACATTGTGCAATCATCAGCGAACATCCCCACTTCTGATCTTATGATGGAAGGAAGGTCATTGATGAAGCAGCTGAAGATGGTTGGGCTGAGGACACTACCCGGAGGAACTCCTGCAGTGATGTCCTGCAGCTGAGATGACTGACCTCCAACAACCACAACCATCTTCATTTGTGCTAGGTATGACTCCAACCAGCAGAGATTTTTCCCCCTGATTCCCTTTGACTCCAGTTTTGCTCGGGCTCCTTGATGCCACACTCGGTCAAAGGGTGCCTTGATATCAAAGGCAGTCACTCATCTCACTTCACCTCGGGAGTTCAGCTCTTTTGTCCCTGTTTGAACTAAGGCTGTAATAAGGTCAGGAGCTGAGTGACCCTGACGGAACCCAAACTGGGCGTTAGTGAGCAGGTTATTTCTAAGCAATTGCCGCTTGATAGCACAGTTGATGACCCCTTCCATTACTTTACTGATGAACGAGAGTAGACTGATGGGCGGTAATTGGCCGGGTTGAATTTGTCCTGCTTTTTGTGTACAGGACACAACTGGGCAATTTTCCACATAGCCGGATAGTTGCCAGTGTTGTAGCTGTACTGAAACAGCTTGGCTAGGGGCGCAGCAAGTTCTCGAGCACAAATCTTCAGTGCTATTGCTGGAATATTGTCAGGGCCTATAGCCTTTACAGTATCCAGTATTTTCAGCTGCTTCATGATATCACGTGGAGTGAATTGAATTGGCTTGGCTGAAGACTGGCATCTGTGATGCTGGGGACCTCCGGAGGAGGCCGAGATGGATCATCCTTGGCACAGCTTGCCATGTGTCCTCTTTCTCTCTACCCCCTCCACAAGGGATCACTAAACTATTTCAATTTCTTCTCAGCTACTTTCTTCAATGCTTCCACAATCTTCACTGAAGCCTCCCCTCCATCGCCCAACATACTGGTTCCTGATTTTGGCCTTTTTGTCACTCCAGCCCTGGTATTCCTTATTCTACCAAGTGCTATCCAGGGAGAATGAGATCATGTGGTGGATTGGAGGAGGGAGAAGTAATGCGAATGAAGGAAAGAAGTAATGCCTTTCTCATCCACAGGATGTCTCAGAGCGCTTTGCAGTCAATGATTTATTTTTCTTGTTTCGTAGGCAAGTGAGTCAGACAATTCACACATCGCAGGTCCTAAAAGCAGCAATGAGATAATAAAAATATAAATAGAAAATTGTTGGATGAACTCAGCAGGGCAGGCAAGAGGAAAAGAGTTAACGTTTCAGCCCAATGGCTTTACTTCATATCACTAGCATCAGGATTTCCACCAGCATTGGGATAATGACCCATTAAACTGTGCTTTATTAGATTTTTAAAATCATTTAATCGTAGAATGGCGCCATAGAAGGAGGCCACTTGGCTCATTGTTCTTTCAAAGAGCTGGCACAGATACAGACTAATTAGTCCCATTCCACTGCTCTTTCCCACAGCCTCCGCAGATTTCTCCTTTTTAAGTATTTATCCAATTCTCTTTTGAAAGTTCCTGTTGAATCTGCTTCCACTACTCCTTCAGACAGTGCACAGGCCATCCACTTCCATAGGCAAAGGGCCTAACACCAGTTTCAGGCACTAGCTGACCGCCTAGACTGGAGTCTTCACATTCCCCCAACCCCAACCCCCATATTGGACTTAGAAACTGATTTATACCTGTAAAATGGACACAGCAGCAATAAATTTCTAGGCCACTGCGTTGATGTCCCCTTTATGCCAAAACCAAAAACCTACCAAACTGTTCCACACAGGGTAATTGGAGGGGCTTCAGAGGAAAGCTCAATCTTCAATTTCTGATTGGTGCTGGGTGAGCTGATCTGAATGGGATCATAGGGCAGAATTTTCCCATCGGCGGGAAGGGGGCGGGGCCCACTCACCGACGCGAAAATGACACGGGATGATGTCGGGCGGAACCCCCGACATCATCCCGCCCCACTTAAATATTCAGGAAGGCGGGGGGACAGCGCTATCAGCTGTCCGCCTGCCGACCTGGCAATGGCAATTGAGGCCATTGACAGGGTAGTTAAATCAATTAAAGGCCCTGCCCGTCCAACCTTAAGGCTGGCGGGCAGGCCAGGAGCCCCAGCGGGCTTCTGAAAAACATCAAACCTCATCCACCAGTGGGATGAGGTTTCACGTTGGTTTTAAAAAACTTTAATAAAGTTTCTGTGAAATCTATTAACATGTCCCATCTCTTGTGACATTACCACATGAGGGGGACATGTTAATGATTTTTTTTATTTTTCTATTTTTAAACTTTCAAAAGCTTTCAGTGCTCTCCCTGAGGCAGCACTTAGCTTCAGGGAGACGTGTGCTCTTTCGCACGCATGCATGAAAGAGCGCACTCTCGCAGTTGGGGAATCCCCCCGCTAGCACAGGGAGCGCATAGCGCTTCCCGTCAGGCGTCACGCTGGGCGGGCCTTAACTAGCCCGCCCACTTAAAATGGCGGTGGGGCCTGTTTCAGCAGCGGGGGTTGGCTGCCCACCCACGGGCGAGTCGGTCGGGCCCGCACATCAAGGGCAAAATTCTGCCCTTGAGTCATGGAGTTTTACAGCACAGAAAGAGGCCCTTCAGCCCATCGCATCCACGCCGGTCACCAAGCCCCAATTACTGTAATCCCATTTTCCAGCACTTGGCCCATAGCCCTGTATGCTATGGCATTTCAAGTGTCATCTGAGTACTTCTTAAACGTTGAGGGTTTCTGCCTCTACCACCCCACCCCAGGCAGTTTGTCCCAGATAGCCCCCACCCTCAGGGTGAAATAATTTTTCCTCAAATCCCCTCTAAACCTCCTGCCCCTTACCTTAAATCTATGCCTCCTGGTTATTGACCCCCCAACTAAGGGGAAAAGTTTCTTCCTATCTACCCTATCTGTGCCCCTCAATTTTGTACACCTCAATCAGGTCCCCCCTCAGCCTTCCCTGCTCTAAGGAAAACAACCCCAGCCTATCTAGTCTCTCTCCATAGCTGAAACGCTCCAGACCAGGCAACATCCTGGTGAATCTCCTCTGCACCCTCCCCAGTGCAATCACATCCTTCCTATAATGTGGTGACCAGAACTGCACACAGTGCTGCAGCCTAACCAGCATTTTATACAGCTCCAAACATACCTCCCTACTCTTGTATTCTATGCCTCGACTAATAAAGACAAGCATCTCACATGCTTTCTTAACCACCTTATTTAACTGTCCTCCTGCCTTCAAGGATCTATGGATATGTACACCAAGGTCTCTCTGATCCTGTTCTTCCGAGGGTCCTACCATTCATCATGTATTCCCTTGCCATGTTAGTCCTCCCAAAATGCATCACCTCAGACTTTTCAGGATTAAATTCCATTTGCCACTGCCCTGCCCATCTATATCATCCTGTAATTTAAGGCTTTCCTCCTCAACATTTACTACTCCACCAATTCCAGTAACCTCATCTGCACTCTACCCGAGACCCTGACATTCTTCCTAAAGTGTCGTGCCCAAAATTGGCCACAATACTCCAGCTGAGTCCTAACCAATGATTTATAAAGGTTTAACACAACTTTTTTTATTTTATGCCTCTGTTTATGCTTTTCTACTGAGTGCTGCCGAACTTTAGATATAAAAACGGTACAAAATGGCTGGAGCCATGTCTGCCTGTGACCCTGAACAAGAAGAGCTACGATGGCAGCATTGCAGAAATTTGCGCCTCATTATCTCTGAAGAGACACTAACGACCCCTGTGGGCTACAGGCCAAATTCAATATACAAAGGCCATCTACATTTCATAAGCCAGACCAACTGGAGCCTAATCATCTGTTAGGACAAAGGACCATCAAACTTCCTTTCAAATCTTAATGGTTGGAACATTTAACAATCTCAATGTCCCAGACAAAAGGGTGCACACTCTTTGTCAAAGCCAGAGTGGAGGGATGGGAGTCATGTGACATGAGCCTGCAGCTGGTGGAACTAGTTATGTTGCCATGCTGTGCTGAAAGCGCAGTCTGCCATTTTACCATCTACAAGCAGCAGCTCAGAAAAGGGGCTCTGCCCAGATTGAATACCTGGCCCCATCTACATTATTTCTACTGGAGCTTCTG
Organism: Cetorhinus maximus; assembly: GCF_964194155.1. Taxonomy (NCBI): domain Eukaryota; kingdom Metazoa; phylum Chordata; class Chondrichthyes; order Lamniformes; family Cetorhinidae; genus Cetorhinus; species Cetorhinus maximus. The sequence goes on along the minus strand of NC_135895.1, from coordinate 74,075,973 downwards.
TACCATCGCCTACAAGACTGATCTAGCTCTGTGCGCTTATCTCCTTGTATAGAGTCAACTCTACTGGAAGAGTGAATTATACATCATCGGTTTAACCTGCAGACCTCTGTGAAGGGATACCTCATTGGACCCTGATTCTGGACTCATCACTTTTACTCCTTTTGCTAATTATTTTGAATCTGTGCCCTCTAGTTCTTGATGCTCCCTTGAGTGGGAACAGTTTCTCACTATTTACCCTGCCCATACCCCTCAGGACCTTGAATACCTCTATTAAGTCTCCTCTCAGCCTTTTTTCTCCAAGGTAAACAGACCCAACCTCTGCAAACTATCTTCATAGCTCCAGTTCTTTATCCCTGGAATCATTCTTGTGAATCTCCTCTGTACTCTCTCCCAAGCCTTCACATCCTCTCTCAAGTATGGCACTCAGAACTGGATCAATAACTCCAGATAAGGCTTAACTCGTGTCTTATTCAAGTTCAACATGACCTCCTTACTCTTGTACTTAATGCCCCTATTAATAAAGCCTAAGATACTATATGCTTTATTAACTGCTCTCTCAACATGCCCTGCAATCTTCAATGACCTATTTACATGTACACCGAGGTCCCTCTATTCCTGCACCTCGTTCAGAGGCTCTCTCTTTATTTTGTATTGTGTCACCATATTTTTCCTGCCAAAATGAATCACCTCACACTTCTCTGCATTCAACTTCATCTGCCTCTTGTCTGCCCAATCCACCAACATGTCTATGTCCTTTTGAAATTCAAGACTACCTCCATCACAATTGACAACATTTTCAATCTTTACATCATCTACACTGACCCCTGGGGAACTCCACTACAAACCTTCCTCTAATCTGAAAAACAACCATTTATCACTACTCTTTCTTGTCACTCAGCCAATTTCATCCAAGTGCCTACTTTCCCTTTTATTCCATGGGCTAGAATTTTTCTCAAGTCTGTTGTGTGGCACTGTATCAAATGCCTTTTGAAAATCCATATACACATCAACAGCATTGCCCTTATCAACCTTCTCTGTTGCCTCCTCAAAAAACTCCAGCAAGTTAGTTAAACATGATTTTCCCTTAATGAATCCATGCTGGCTCCCTTTAATTATCCTGCACTTGTCTAAGTGACGATTGATTTTTGTCCCGAACTATAGCTTCCCTACCACTGAGGTCAAACTGACTGGGCTGCAGTAGCTGGCTTTATCCTTGCACTCTTTTTTGAAGAAGGGTGTACCATTTATCATAAGCCTCCTTTTTCTGCTTCAGGTGATGGTGAACCAATATGGTGAGTGTCTGGCGTTGGTCAGGGTGAAGTGACCGTTGATGCTGTTTGTTTTTGATCATCATGCTGTCTTGCAGTAAGGAAGGGAAATCCTTGCTGTACAAATAACCAGGGCTGAGCCATGTTGACGAAGCCTAACCAAAGGGACAATTCAATTCACTAGTGAGCTATCAGAGTGGCTGAGACATTGAGCATTGGGTGACTGACCTTTGGCTGCATCGACTTTGAACTGATGAATAGGCAGGTTCACGAGAGTTGGTCATGACCCTGCTCTGAGAATGTTTCACACCAATCGCCAAAATGGAAGAAATCTGTTCAATGTTTCCAACTTGCTTGCCTCTGGATAGGGTCAGTAGCTGTAGTGAAGGGGGTTCAGTAGCACTGGACAGCCTTCAGTATAGGTCTTCATGTTTGCTCCTAAAAACTAAAGAGCCATCAGGGTATTCGACTGTGGAAGACATTGCAACGAACACCCAATTCTTCCCTTATCACGAGGCTTTGAGCAGCGGTGTGCGGAAGGTGTGTGCTGGCAGGGCATTGGTAATTAAATATCTATAAAGAAGGGAATCCAGGTCTCTCTCACAGGCTGAGGCCAACTGTCCCTCAAATGAGGTGGCTAATGAAGCAAAAGAAAGAATCATATCAGGTACGCATGACACCGGGTCAAACGGCTGGAATCCAATGCAAGCGTTCAGGTGGGATAATAGGCTGGAATCTGATCGAGGGGTTCGGGTGGTTTATATATAGAATAATAGATGCCCGGGAGTGAGTTACAGACTGGAATCTAATCAGGGGCTTCAGGTCACCTCCCTCAGTACTGACCCTCCGACAGTGCAGTGCTGCCCTCAGCTTGGATTATTTCAGGCGTGGAGATCTGAATCTGTCTCTGATGCAGAGTTGAGACTGCTGCCCTCCGACTTGCAGCAGGGAAAGGCTCACTCTCGCCTGTAGCCTGCTCAAAATCTATTTATAGACTGGTTCAGAAGTGTAGGTAGCATTGAAAAAACATTCGATCACTTGAAAAATAAATTAGTCAAGCATTATCTGGCTTTCCAAATCAACAGAGATTATCCTTTATTCGCCATCAAGAGTAATGGTATCTCTTATTATGTTCTTGACTGGCTCCGCTGGTTGGAGTCATACCTAGCACAAAGGAAGATGGTTGTGGTTGTTGGAGGTCAGTCATCTCAGCTCCAGGACATCACTGCAGGAGTTCCTCAGGGTAGCATCCTCGGCCCAACCATCTTCAGCTGCTTCATCAATGACCTTCCTTCCACCATTAGAAGTGGGGATGTTCGCTGATGATTGCACAATGTTCAGCACCATTCACGATGCCTCAGAAACTGTTTGGCCTCCAATAACCGCAGCCATCTATGACTGCACCGATTGGAGCTACTTGATGATATAATAAAGAGATAGGATTAATCTGGATGGCTAATCTGGGGCAGTCAGTGCTGACTTGTAAAGGTCAGATAATGCTTGACCAATTTCACTTTCAAGTGATTGTGTATTTTTTGCTGTTGATTGTGGTGTGCCGCAAGACCTGGACAACATTCAGGTTTGGGCTGATAAGTGACAAGTAACATTCATCCCACCCAAATGCCAGGCAATGATCATCTGCAATGAGAGAATATCTAACCATCACGCCTTGACATTCAATGGCATTACCCTCACTGAATCCGCCAATATCAACATCCTGGGGGTTACCATTGACCAGAAACTGAACTGGACTAGCCATATAAATACTGTGGCTACAAGAGCAGGTCAGAGGCTAGGAATCCTGTGACAAGTAACTCACCTCCTGACTCCCCAAAGCCTGTCCACCATCTACAAAGTATAAGTCAGGAGTATGATGGAATATTCCCCACTTGTCTGGATGAGTGCAGCTCCCACAACACTAAAGAAGCTCGATATCATCCAAGACAAAGCAGCCCACTTGTTTGGCACCCCACCCATCTCCTTAAACATTCACTCCCTCCACCACTGACGCACAGTAGCAACAGTATGTACCATCTACAAGATGCACTGCAGGAACTCACCAACGCTCCTTAGACAGCACCTTCCAAACCCACGATTGCTACCATCTGGAAGCACAAGGGCAGCAGATAGATGGAAACACCACCACCTCCAAGCCACTCACCATCCTGACTTGGAAATATATCACCGTTCCTTCACTGTCGCTGGGTCAAAATCCTGGAACTCCCTCCCTAACAGCACTGTGGGCGTACCTACACCACATGGACTGCAGCGGTTCAAGAAGGCAGCTCACCACCATCTTCTCAAGGGCAACTAGGAATGGTAATAAATGCTGGTCTCGCCAGTGATGCCCACATCCCGTGAATGAATGAAAAAAAAAGTTTTTCCATGTGAGGCTCACCACTGCACAGGGAAGTAACTTGTCCTTTCTGCTTTTTTTGCAACCAGGGTGAATGGTCCTTAATCTTCAGTTCATCACCGTGGATCCCAATATTCACAGGGGGTGGGGAATAAATGGAAGAATATGGGAATGTGTCGAAATCCCATCAAGGCTGGTGATGTGGTGGTACTGCTAGGTGGAGCAACGGGATAATCTTTTTGTACTGTGCAGCTGGGAACCTTGAGGATGGCCTGGGAAATTGTACATCTCGGAAACAGGCCACTCAGCCCAAAGGATCTGTGCTGGTGTTTATGTTCCACATGAGTTTCCTCCCACCCATCTTTATCTTGTTCCCATCGATATATCTCTATTGCTTTCTTCCTCACATACTTATCAAGCTTCCCTTACATCATCTGAGCTATTCATTTTGATGTAAACATGTTAGCCTTGCTAAAACCTTCCACTCATCAACTAAAAGCCCCCTTCAAACTGCTGGCTGTTTCTATAATATCCTGAGAGCTTCTACTGTAGACTGCAACTCTATTGAGAAGCAATACATTAGACAGACTAATTGTTCTAAACTTATCCCCTTGGCATCTGTTGCCGGGAACTGAAGGGTTTTAAACTGTGCAATCTGGGAACAGTAATCATCAGCTAAATCTGTGCACTGGCAAGATAATTGAAAAGCTCATGCATACATTGTGAGGTGACTTCATATTTTTCTGTTTTAAAGGAGGAATCTGCTCTCAAAATTAGTTTGATTGCAGGATAAAGCTGGCAATGTCCATCTTACCATGTGTTGAGAAGGAGAGACCTTAACCACCCTGAACATATCAAAGCGCAAATTCCTCTTCAAGGACTCATCAAGGTGAAGCATCAAGCCACTTGGATTACTTTCAAATCAATCAACAAAACTGATTAATGCTAGAAACTACAATTGTCGGATTTGAATTCATTTCACAAGAAGAGACTCACTTTTTAAATTCCTTAGTCCTCATGTCTAAACCACAAAACGGAGGCAATCTTCTGATACCAATCTCTCCCAAAATCTAATCTGTCCAGATGTAACATTTGAATTTATCTTTATTCTATAAAGTCTGGCCAAGCCCTGGGTAACCCATGCAGCAACAAAGTTAAAGTTAAATCAGGCTCCCAATTGTGCTGTGGGAGCCTGGTAAAAACATATGAGGAACGTTTGAGGACTCTGGGTCTATACTCGATGGAGTTTAGAAGGATGAGGGGGGATCTGATTGAAACTTACAGAATACCGAAAGGCCTGGGTAGAGTGGATGTGGGGAAGACGTTTCCATTAGGAGAAACTAGGACCCAAGGGCATAGCCTCAGAGTAAAGGGAAGACCTTTTAGAACAGAGATGAGGAGAAACTTCTTTAGCCAGAGAGTGGTGAATCTATGGAATTCATTGCCACAGAAGGCTGTGGAGGCCAGGTGATTGAGTGTATTTAAGACCGAGATAGATAGGTTCTTGATTGGTAAGGGGATCAAAGGTTACGGGGAGAAGGCAGGAGAATGGGGTTGAGAAACTTATCAGCCATGATTGAATGGCAGAGCAGACTCGATGGGCCGAATGGCCTAATTTCGGCACCTATGTCTTATGGTCTTACTGAAATGTCCCACAGGACACTTGTAGTGTCCATAACTCACCATGTAAGAGTGTTAACAAGTGCATGTGTGGTGACTTGGGGACCCTAACCCATCTTTGAGAAGTTAACACCGCACCCCCCAACCCTCTCCCGCCCCACTCATGGGGTTAATATCAAGACCATAATCCTCGTTTTCAGAGAGCTTTGGAAAATTATGCAATGGCTGTTATTTCATTGATAAAAGACGTTGACCACCTGAGTTTAGTTACTTTTCAGTGCTAAGCTATGTTAACCCTTTTCAGTATTTATCTCCAATAGTTGTTGTTCTTCAAGAACTCCAACACCCCTTCCTCCACCCTCCTTTGTAAATACCTAGCTGAAGTACTAGACGTTCTTTGTTACCTAATCAGGAATATAGACTTACCACTGTTGGCACAGGTGAAGCCAAGTTTCACTCCACCTCCCCACAGAAAAGAATAATTCTTCTTTGCAATTTTATTTCTCAAATGTCCACTCAGGGCCAGGCAACTCTGGATAAGTTTCAGCCATTTTTCTCCTTTTTTTGTATTCCGACAAGAGCACTGGGACAAGTCACTCAGGATTCAGGACAAATCCAATGACCTACATAAGCAAAATTGCTTCTCTCCCGCTTACGGAAATTATCCTGATCTCGGAATAATTTCCTGGAGCCGCTCATTTTAAAGGTAGTCAGTCCCAAGATGAGGCTGCTAAAAGTACCAACTGAGGCTTGGGTTCAAATTCTCTGGGCCAGGAAATTGTGGGTGGCACTGAGGGCACAAACAATGAAAACTGAACAATGTTGCTTACAGGCACAGCATGGCATCTGGGTGAGATATCAGAGCGCACCCTCTACTGGCCAAACAACTTCAGTGTGTGTTTTTATTCATTCACGGGATGTGGGCTTCGCTGGCTGGGCCAGCATTTATTGTCAGCTTCAGAAAGGAGGGGAAAGCAGAGCCTGTTTAAATATAGAGCAACAGTGACATTCAGTGGCTGCTCATTGCACTGTCAGTGCTACTGCTGTGACCATCCAAATCAGCAAACTACAGAGGATGAAAATCGGCCAGGGTTCCTGTCCCTGTCTGCTGTTCAGTGTCTCCTGTTTGCAGCAGTTGAAGTGAATGGCAGAGAAGGGCACACTCACTGGTGAAGAAGAGGGCTGGGAGGAGGCTTGTGTGGAACATAAACACAGCTAAAATGACCTGTTTCCACGCTCTACATGTATCGGCCTCTCATTACCAAATCCTCTGTCCTCGTCATTGAGCATCTCTGGTTGGTCCATCTTATTGCCGCTTACTTAAAGTCCTTATTACCCTGTCATTCTCCCAATGCAACCATGATTTCCTCACTGAGATCTCGCTCCCTTTTGGTCTGGAATAGCCTTGCAAGGATCACAGCATCAGCCCACCCCCACCAGGTCACCACTGCTGGTCATCGCACCTCTCAGGTGATGGGTCCTGTGCCTTGGCCTTGCAGGGAGCTGAACTAAATTGAGGCTAATGCACCAATGAGCAGGGACCTACCAGCCTCTTGAAGGAGGAAGTTGACCCCACTGGGGTTGCCAAGACTTTCACGTGGAATTCTTTGAGAGGTTGTCTGGACCCAATGTTCCTGTGTATCTCGGTGGGCCCCAACGTCCCCTTGACTGAGCAGCCAGAGGCTGTATTTCATGACAGCTTGGGGCAGATGAGCATCCAAAATAGGGAACTGCGATAACAGGAGTGGACACTGAGCCCCTTGCATTAGATCATGGATGGATTGCATGTCAATTACATTTACTCACCTGATCCCCTTATCCCTTAATATACCTCCACCATAGTCCACAAGGGGCCAGACACATCCCTCACCTGATTTCAGTGCTGCTATCCCCCTTGGTTATCACTTTTAATCCCTGAAATTGGAATCGACCTGTGTTCGCAATGCTCGTGGACTGAACAGTCTCGCTGCCCTCACCATGATTTGTCATTGAGTATAACCTCAGGCTTGACTTTCTCAGCTCTTCACCCACCATGGATAGTTGTTGCTTACCTTCAGCTTCTTCAGGGTAGTCTCATCAGCTGGCCTGATGTGATCATCCATACTGGTGTTCTGGGAGAGCACAGCTGACCTCTCTGGATACTCTTCTCTAATAAAATGCTTCAGTTAAGCCTCAGACTTTGGGAGAGTTCCTGATTTCCACGACCCTGAGTGTGAAGAAGTGTTTTCTGATATCACCCAGCTCATGCCATACTTCTAACTTTAAGATGGTGTGTCCTTGTTCTGAATTCCAGCACCAGAGGTGGTCTCTCTATATCTACCCGGCAGAATACACTTAGCATTTAAACCACCCCAATTACGTCTCAGTGAATGGGAATACAATACAAGTTTATGCAAACATGTCATCACAATTTAACCTAGGGGTCAAAGTCTGAGCATAAGGGGCTGGCCATTTAGAACGGAAATGAGAAGAAAATTCTTCACGAAAAAGGGTTGGAATTCCAGAGGGTTGTGAATGTTTAGTCATTGAGTATATTCAAAACAGAGGTTGATAGGTGTTTGCGTACGAAGGCAATCCAGGGATTTGGAGATAACACAGTGAATTGAAGTAGAAGCTTGGCCATTTTATTGAATGGCAGAATAGGCCTGAATGGCCTACTCCTGCTCTTATTGCTTAGGTTCTTACTCCTTTAAGCCCCAGTGTCATTCTGGTGAATTTGATTCAAGGGTAATTTATTCTGTGACTAGTGGTGTTCCGCAGGGATCAGTGCTGTTTGTGGTATACATAAATGATTTGGAGGAAAATGTAACTGGGCTAATTATTAAGTTTGCAGACGACACTAAGGTTGGAGGAGTTGCAGATAGTGAAGAGGATTGTCAAAGGATACAACGGGATATAGATCGGTTGGAGACTTGGGCGGAGAAATGGCAGATGGAGTTTAATCCGGACAAATGCAAGGTAATGCATTTAGGAAGGTCTTATACAGGTAAGAATTATACAGTAAATGGCAGAACCCCTAAGTGCATCGACGGGCAGAGGGATCTGGGTGTACAGGTCCACAGGTCACTGAAAGTGGCAATGCAGGTGGATAGGGTAGTCAGGAAGGCATATGGCATGCTTGCCTTCATTGGTAGGGGTATTGAGTATAAAAGCTGGGAAGTCATGCTGCAGCTGTATAGAACTTTGGTTAGGCCACACTTGGAATATTGCTTGCAATTCTGGTCACCACATTACCAGAAGGATATGGAGGCGTTGGAGAGGGTGCAGAGGAGGTTTACCAGGATGCTGCCTGGTTTGGAGGTTATTAGCTATGAGGAGAGGTTGGAGAAACTCGGATTGTTCTCACTAGAGCGACGGAGATTGAGGGGCGACTTGATAGAAGTTTACATAATTATGAGTGGCATTGACAGAGTAGATAGTTAGAAGCTTTTTCCCAGGGTGGAAGAGTCAATTACTAGGGGACATTGATTTAAGGTGAGAGGAGAAAACTATAAAGGAGATGTGCGGGGCAAGATTTTTACGCAGAGGGTAGTGAGTGTCTGGAATTCGCTGCCAGAGGAGGTGGTGGAAGCAGGTACAATAGTGGCGTTTAAGAGGCAGCTTGACAAATACATGAATAGGATGGGAATGGAGGGATACGGACCCTGGAAGTGCAAAATATTTTAGTTGACAGGCAATGTGTTCGGCGCAGGCTTGGAGGGCCGAAGGGCCTGTTCCTGTGCTGTACTTTTCTTTGTTCTTCCAGGGGTGCGGTGCCCCAGACTAAGTGCAGTGCCCCATGAGGTCTGACCATAGTTTTGTAGAGCTGAAGCACCATTTCCTCCCCTTTGTATTCCAGCCCTCTTGATGCAAGGGTAAACACTGCCGTAACCTTTTTGCTGACTGTGTACCTGTTCACTAGTTTTTAATTATTTGCACTCACAGACAGACAATTCCATTCACTCTTTCACAGATCCTAGTCTCTGGCCAGTTAGAAAACATTCAATTGTCTTTCTTTAATCTAAAGTGGATGACCTCACACTTCTCTACATTTGGGATCCAACTAGCACAGTTCTGGCCATTCCTGCCATTCTGTAACTTTGAAACTCCCATGTTAATAACTTACTGAGCCTCCCAACACAGTGCTGTCAGCAAACTTGGATGTGGAACTCCCTCTTCCTTGATCCAAATTTGTTTTCCTTTATTCTTTCACTGGATGTGGGTGATGTTGGCAATACCAGCATGTGTTGCCCATCCCTGATTGCAGTTAAGAGTCAACCACATTGCTGTGGGTCTGGAGTCACATGTAGGCCAGACCAGGTAAGGACAGCAGATTTCCTTCCCTAAAAAAGGACATTTGTGAACTAGAGGGGTTTTTACAACAATCGATGATCACTCCATAGCAGCATTACTGAGGACAGCTTTCAATTCCAGACTTTTATTAATTGAATTTAAATTCCATCAGTTGCCAGGGTGGGATTTGAACCTGTGTTTCTGAAGCATCAGGCTGGGCCTCTGGATTACCGGTCCAGCGCCATTGCCACGACACCACCATCTCCCCAAATCATTGATGAATGTGGTGAAAAGTTGAGATCCCAGAACTGGAAAACACCACTAGTCCCATCCCTCCAATCAGAGTAACCTCTGTCACTGACTTTCAACCAATTTCCAGCCCATTATAAAGTTGGCTCTAATTCCAATTGTTTTTGCTAATAATCTCTTGCTCGGAAGCTTATCAAATGTCTACTGCAAGTCCATATAAACAACATAGACACTCCCATGTCCATCATGTTAGTGATCTCAAAGAATTCATAGAATCTTAGGATTGTTACTGCACAGCGGGAGGCCATTCAGTCCGTGTCTGCGCCAGCTCTCCAAGGGAGCAATACCCCTAGAGCCACTACCCCACCTTCTTCCCGTAGCCTTGCACGTTCTTCTTTTTCAGATAATAATACAACCCCTTCTTGAATACCTCAACTGAACCTGCCTTCACTACACTCAGGCAGTGCATTCCAGATCTTAACCACTCACTGCCTGAAATAGTTTCTCCTCATGTCTCCTTTACTTTTTTTTGCCAATTACCTTAAATCTGTGCCCTGTTCTCATTGCACGAGTAGAAAGAGTTTTTCCCTATCTACTCTGTTTAGGCCCCTCACGATTTTGAATGCCTCTATGAAATCTCTCAACCTTCTTTCCTTCAAGGAAAACAGTCCCAGCTTCTCCAGCCTACCTCTGTAATTGAAGTTCCTCAACCCAACTCAATTCAACTACATGGCCTACATTAAACACCAGTGATGCCATCTTTTCAGATTTTCCCGACTCTTCTGCTGGGGCTGCAGAGGAAGAGTGGGAGAACACTGGGTAATACCACGGCCCAGTCTTTGCTTTCCCTATCTGGAATTAGGCTACCGTTGCTTGAAACTTTTCTCTCTGCTCACCTTCCAAGAGACACCGACTGAGGGACACATTTGTAGATGGAGCTGCCTTTCGACACATCTCCTAGCTGCACATTTTTCTAGACAGTGACCACTCACTGTCCAACTTCAAGAAGCAGCACAGCTAAGTTATATTCTGCCGACATGTTCGCTGGCAATTGTATAGAGCTCAGCAGGTTGAACCTTGGATGATTTTCCTTCCTCTAGCTTAGGGAGCTGAGGAAAACTATGAGGTGTTATCTTCTGTTTCAGTTGATTTTAGCTAACTTGGCAAAGACATGATGGTTTCTGGAGTCTATGGTATGTTCACTCAAATGAAGCAGTCCATGTCCAAATGCAGCAAGACCTGGACAATATTCAGGCTTGGACTGATAAGTGCCAAATTACATTTGCAAGTGTCAGGCAATGACCATCTCCAACAAGAGAGAATCCAACCAACATCCCCTGACATTCAATGGCATTACCATCACTGAATCCCACACTATTAACATCCCTGGGGTTACCATTGACCAGAAACTGAACTAGACTAGCCATAGACTACAGTGTGCTTGCACACGAACAGGGGAAAGACCTCATCCTGAGTACGACACAGCCAGAGAGTGAGTGTAGGTATTGGCAATTTGGTGCACAGTGGGAATTCGATGCACAAGGGAAGAGGTGCTGTTTGCATTTTTTCTTTGCTATCCCACTTCTTAAATCTTCAGAGAGAGTGGTCTTGCCCTGCTGCAGCAGTGGAGGCTACAAGGGAAAGGAATGGCTGGTAAGTAGTGGGTAAGGTCGGGTAAGTATTTACTACTTTTATTGCTTATAGTTTAAGGTCTTTTTGTGGTTTATAGTTTGTATATTTTGTAGTAACGAGGATCAGGAAAGAAGGGCCCTAGATTAATTGATTTAAAGGTTTAATTTAAAGGGATAAGTCATGGCAGGAGAGCCCAAAGCCGTGGTGTGCTCCTCATGCTCCACGTGGGAAGCCGGAAACATTTCCAGTGCCCGGGACCAGCATTTGTGCAGGAAGTGTGTCCAGCTGCAGCTCCTGGAAACTCAGGTTTCAGAGCTGGAACGGCGGCTGGGGACACTGTGGAGCATCCACGAGTCTGAGAGCATCGTGGATAGCCGGGTGGTTAACAGTGAGGTTGAGTGTCTTGGGCTACAGGAAGATAAAGACGGGATGGTCAAATGGACAGATAAGTGGCAGATGGAATTTAACCCTGAAAAGTGTGAGGTGATACATTTTGGAAGGAGTAATTTGACAAGGGAGTATTCAATGAATAGCATGGCACTAGGAAGTTCTGAGGAACAAAAGGACCTTGGCATGTGTGTCCATAGATCTCTAAAGGCGGAGGGGCATGTTAGTGGGGTAGTGAAAAAGGCATATGGGACACTTGTCTTTTATCAATCGAGGCATAGATTACAAAAGTAGGGAGGTCATGTTGGAGTTGTATAGAACCTTGGTGAGGCCACAGCTGGAGTATTGTGTGCAGTTCTGGTCGCCACATTATAGGAAAGATGTGATTGCACTGGAGAAGGTGCAGAGGAGATTCACCAGGATGTTGCCTGGGATGAAACATTTAAGTTATGAAGAGAAGTTGGATAGACTTGGGTTGTTTTTGTTGGACTAGAGAAGACTGAGGGGTGACCTGATCGAGGTATACAAGATCATGAGAGGCATGGACAGGGTGGATAGGGAGCAGCTGTTCCCCTTAGTTCAAGGGTCAGTCATGAGGGGACATAAATTCATGGTGAGGGGCAGGAGGTTTAGGGGGTTGGGGGGGGAATGTGAGGAAAAACCTTTTTACCCAGAGGGTGGTGATGGTCTGGAAGGCACTGCCTGGGAGGGTGGTGGAGGCGGGTTGCCTTACATCCTTTAAAAAGTACCTGGATGAGCACTTGGCACGTCATAACATTCAAGGCTATGGGCCAAATGCTGGTAAATGGGATTAGGTAGGTAGGTCAGATGTTTCTCACGTGTCGGTGCAGACTCGATGGGCCGAAGGGCCTCTTCTGCATCGTGTGATTCTGTGATATAAATACTGTGGCTACAAAAGAAGGTCAGAGGCTAGGAATTCAGCAGCAAGTCACTCACCTCCTGACTCCCCAAAGCCTGTCCACCATCTACAAGGCACAAGTCAGGAGTGTGATGGAATACTCCCCACTTGCCTGGATGTGTGCAGCTGCAACAACACTCAAGAAGCTGGACACAATCCAGCGCAAAGCAGCCCACTATATTGGCACCCGATCTGCCACCTTAAACATTCACTCCCTCCACCACTGACACACAGTAGTAGCAGTGTGTACCATCTACAAGATGCAACTCACCAAGCGTCCTTCGACAGTACCTTCCAAACCCACGACCACTACCATCTAGAAGGACAAGGACAGCAGATACATGGGAACACCACCACCTGGAAGTTTCCCTCCAAGTCACTCACCATCTTGACTTGGAAATATATCACCGTTCCTTCACTGTCACTGGGTCAAATCCTGGAACTCCCTCCCTAACAGCACTGTCGATGTACCCACACCACATGGACTGCAGCGGTTCAAGAAGGCAGCTCACCACCACCATCTCAAGGGTAACTAGGGATGGGCAATAAATGCTGGTCCAGCCAGCGACACCCACATCCCATTAATTAATACATTTTTAAAAAAATCAGTGAACAAACTCAAAAAAGGTAACTCCTTTAGCTGAGGAGATTTAAAGTGGTAGCCCATAGTTTTCTGTAATTAACTCATTTATTGCCTGAATTTTAAAAGGCCAGAATGATACCTGGATGAGAGAACAGGTTGTTTAGACTGTACTTGTGTACCCGAGATTAGAAAGCTGAGGAGTGATCTGATTGTGGGGTTTGGTTCAAGAGTTGAAAAGGGTAGCTAGAGAGAAACTATTTCCTCTTGTGGGGTGAGTCCAATAAAAGGAGACACATATCTGAATTTAGAGCTAAGGTAAGCTTAGTGAGGGGGTAATCAGCATGTGCGGGGTGCAGTGGTGGGGGGCGGGGGGCACGGTTTGGGTGCCAGTAATCGGATAGGGGGAGGATGTGGGCAGATGGTACCCAGAGTGGGGTAATTATGTGCTGCATGTAGTCTAAGAGTATCTGGTATAGTAAGGGTTAATGTGGGACTGGGAAACTGTACTGCCCAGTGTGATGTAAAGTGACACCTGACCTGAGATCAGAATCAGTTGTGGACTGGACAGAGACCTTTGTAGAACCCAGCATGGAGTTAGCTCATAGCTTGGGCTACACCCTGTATAGATGTATACAGATATGTGTTATCAATAAACATTTAATGTTTAACCAGACTCAGGATCTGTGAGGCCTACTGAACAGAATACACAACAGGTCACAATATAAATCATGGAAAAACCTCGATTCGAAAGGCTCTAAGATCTCAGACACTTTTATTTCAGGGTAATTTTGAGTAATGTATCAATTAAGCAAATGTCTTGCTGATTATTCTGCTGTCTGCCTTTTCCTTCCGTTTAAATATACATTTGTAAATAAGTTACATCACGAGCTTTAGCCTGATCAATACGGGCTAGCAAAAGACGCAAGTGTATAGTAGGCAAACCATTCACCACTGAGGTGTGAGAGATAAGCTGGCACAAGGAATGAGAGACTTTGGTCCGGGTTTTCACCGAGTCAGGTTGACTCGGGAACCTTTTAAAAATGGTGAGCGGGTCCTGATTCCGGGATTCCTGACCCCATTCCCAGGCTGTGCGATTTTCCAGGCCGGCTCCATTGTGGAGACAGGTATCTCCTACTTCTCCGCAATTTTCATGGGCTCGGGCTAGGTTTATAAAGAGTCGTCATTCATGGTCTCTCAGAGGAGTCATGAACCCTAGTCTGCATGAGGGGCACTCTGAAAAGGTAAGCTCAAAAAGGTCCCTCTCATACCCCCTGTACCAAGTTACATCCCCCCACCCACTCCCTCAGGCCCCAATGGCAAGCTCTGCCCTTCCACCCACTCCCTATGTCCTCTCATGCTCCCTCTGCCAGGCTGTGGCACTTTCATGCCCATTGACCCACTGTACACTTTCTACAACCAGTGTTCACCACAGTGTAAAGTGGGATGTGTTAAATAAAAGCTTTGAAAAAATGCCCTTTGATCACTTTTCCTTATGCTTGAAAAGAGATTTGGACCCCAAGCTAAATAAAGGTGTCAATATCCAGGCCCTTTAAAGTTTCAAAAACCACAAACTACTAACACTTGAAACCACTTACTTATTTCAACAACCATTGTGAAATTTGCAGAGATGAAGAGCCTGAGCTCTCAATCAAACAATGATTCCTATGGGGGTCTGGGTGTTCTGTTATTCTAATAGATGTGTGGGATCTCAGCCAAGCCTCATTACGTTCACTTGGCTGAGAGCCCAGACAGCTATTTCAATAAGAAGGCCTGCTCCCTGAGGAAAGATTGTTTGATTGACAGCTCAGGCTCTGATCTCTGCCCCAATTTCACAATTGTTTGTTGACATAGATAAATGGTTTCGAGTGATTATGGTTTGTGGTTTTAGAAGCGTCAAAGGGCCTGGATGATTGACACTTTTATTAGCTTGTGGTCCAAACCTTTTCTTCAAGCATAAGGAAAAGTGATCAAAGGACATTTTTTCAAAGTTTTTACTTAACGCATCCCACTTTACACTGTGGTGAACACTGGCTGTAGAAAGTGTAGAGTGGATCAATGAGCAATGTGGGCTAGCAGAAGACGCAAGTGTATAGTAGGCAAACCATTTACCACTGAGGTGTGAAAGATAAGCTGGCACAAGGGATGAAAGACTTTGGTCCGGGTTTTCACCAAGTTGGGTTGACTTGGGAACCCTTTTTTCAAAGCATAAGGAAAAACAATCAAAGGATTCCATTTTTGCAAAAAAGTTTGTGTTTTTAAACACATCCCGCTTTACACTGTGGTGAACATTGGTTGTAGAACGTGTACAGTGGGTAAGTGGGTGCAGAAGTGCCAGGGCCAGGTGGAGGGAGCATAAGGGGACATAGGGAGTGGATGGGAGGCGGTATAAGGTGGCATGGATGGGGCATGTTTGGAGTGGGTGTGAAGGGTGAGGGAAAAAAAAAAAGTGTTTTTCTTTCACTGGGACCAAGTCCCACAGCACTGAGGTGGGCCTTTTAAACAGCCCGTCTCCACAAGCAACAGCCCCCGTGGCTGCATCCGCACTTCTTCCTGGGTCGGTCGGCTCGACTCCAGCCCGCTCCCATTTCCCAGCAATGAAGACCCCCTCTTTGTGGACGCTTTCTCACGAGGCGGGTGGGCTGAGCCGGCAATTTTCTGAGTCCTGCTACCTGCCTCCAGGATGGAAATCCAGGCCTTCAGTTCTGTGGAGGGAGTGGAGAAGATGGAATTGTTCTTTTCAAGCAAAGGTTAAGGGAAGATTTAACTGAGGTGTTCAAATACATGAGGGGATTTGATACAGTAGATCAGGAGTGCAATGTATGAAAGGATGAAAGGCCCAATAATAACTCTCAAAGGGAAATACTTGAAGGGGAGAAAGGTACAGTGCGATGGGGAAAAGAGGAGGAGAGTAGGGTGAAATGGATAGTTCCTTCAGAGGCATGATGGGCTAAGTGGCCTCCTGCTGTGCCTAATGATTCTAACAGGTTATTTGTTAACCCTGTGGCATGCTACCTGCATTTACCACACACATGAAGGTACAGGAATCATTGCCATAGCTATGGAAACTACAATGTGCTGTGAACCCTAGGAAGGTGGAGGGAGACTCAACTGGAACAATCCTGGGTATTCAAATAGTGAAGCACTTGGCTGATAGCTACAGGGATGAGAAACGTGGAATGGATTATAGTGAAACTTGTGATTGGAGGAGGCTTTGACAGCTACAACCTGGGGAATAGTCTCATCAATAGCCCTTTATTATAACTTACCAATTCTGGAAGCGAAACGAAAGAGGTCGTGGTATTGCTATTGATGGAACATATAATTACAGGAAGAGGCTATTCATCCCATCAAGTCCATTCTACCATTCAATTAGATTAAAGCTGATCTGAATCTTAACTGGCTCCATATCCCTTAATACCTTAACTCACGTGGTTCACATACCAAAGGCAATACTCTAGAGCCAGCTGAACACAGGAATCCACACCATAGAGCGTCCCAAACGTATCAAGACAATGTGAAAGCCAACCTCAGGGCTTGTAAGTTGGATCCCAATACATGGAGGGGGGTGGGGGGGAAATAAAAACAATCTTAGACAGACCCAAATGGAGAAATCTTTGTCATCAAGTGATTTTGAAATTTGAGAACAGAGTCAGTCAAGTGTCTTCAGGACAAGTGAGCAAAGCAGAAAGCCAATGCCTCCATCCTCCCTCCAACTCTGACCTCCTGTGCAGTATTTGTAATCTGTTATGCAAATAGACACTTGGCCTAACGTCACACATGAGCATCAACCTAGACTGTAAACTGCTCTTTTTTTTAAGCTGGACACTTATCCATCAGTGACGGGAGAATCCATCAATGCCTTCACCAATAAAAATCAACCAATGTTAGTTTTAAAATTTTAAATCGATCCTTTATCTCAAAACGCTGTTGAGGCTGGAGTTCCAGATTTCCATGACTCTGTGCAAATGTGCTTAGTTCTAATTTTATATTGTGACATCAAGGTAAAGAGATTGCAGGACAGGGAAAAAAAAAAAAATCAGCTGTTATTTTTCTCCATGTTGACTTCAGTTGCACCAAATCAGAGCAGTTCCCAGAAGAAGCCTCTGATTGTTCAAGAAACAATATCCAACTCTGAGCGATAGGGTGTGGGCAGCTGCCTGGACATTGGTTTACTAAAGCCTATCAGAAGTTTAACCTAATCACCTTATTATTGGCAATGATAGGGGAAATCAGAGCTGGGTGAGGAGGTGGGGAGCAAGTCATGTAGCTGGGGGCGGTGGGTAATTGATGGCCAGTGGGGGAATTGTTAGCCAGGGCTGGGGATCAGTAGCTGGGATAAGGGGGAGTTGAGGGAATTGGTAGCTGTGGGGTGGGGGAAGGAGATTGGTGGGCGTGGGTGGATTGGTAGCCAGTAAGGGTTATTGGTAGGCAGGCAAAGGAATTGGCAGCTGGGGTGAGGGGGTAATTATCCTCTGTATTTAGGAATGGAGGCAGATCAGTATTCAGGGGAAGCTTGGGGACGGTGAAATCGGTAGCCAGGAGTGAGGTATAAGGGGGATCAATAGCCTGGGGAAAGGTGGTCAGTGGGTAGTTGGGGTGGGGTAATCAGAAAGTGGAAGGGGTGGGGGATCAGTATTGGGCGGAATTAGCAGGGTGGGGAGAGATTGGTGTGGACTGTGCCAAAAATAGACAAGAAGCCTATGTTGTAGTGTGGGGGAAAGGGGGCCTCAAACAGGTGTTATCCCTTTATTTGTGTATGTAAACCTGAGCTGACTGGATTTAGGATACAATTAACTCTATTAATAGAACAGTTGACTTGCCTTAAACCTAACAACCACCTTCAGACAGTACTTGTGTATTTGTTACACTTGCCTTCCTCACAAAGACCAAATAATTATTTTCAGAGTGCATCAGAACAGGAGGCAACCACCAGACACAACATATCATTATCTGATCCAGAGACAGTACAAAGCAGCGGTAACTGAGAGTTTCATTTTAAACTCAATTCATCGGTCCTGCCACAGAACGAAAACAGCTCTTTTGTGACTGTGACTAAGGTAAACTATCCCTCCTCATTCTGTCTGCAGCCTTTGACACGGTTTGACCACACCATCCTCCTCCAACACCCCTTCACTGTTGTCCAGCTGGGTGGGACTGCTCTCTCCTGGTTCCATTCTTATCGAGCTCATTGTAATTAGAGAATCACTTGCAATGGCTTCTCTTCCTGTCCCTGCTCCGTTCCCTCTGGTGTCAGATGGAATTTCACATTGCCCCTGGGTCACAAGACCTCCCTTGAGTGTCCCACAATTTGAGCTGTCTCGTGGAAACCCCCTTTGTTCCATTCCACTCTGTTCAGGCTGCTGCTGTACGACCTCCACTTGCTCACCCTCATTGGCCACCTGGACATGACGTGGCACTCTGTTCTGCCCTCTGGAGATGGTGGGGACCCCCTGGGGGAGGCTCACTACATGGGACCCCTTCCCTTTTCAAATCGGGGATTTTGCCGTGGAGGATGTTGCACGTAGCAATCCCGGGCAACAAAAGATTAAGATGGTTCTCGGACTTCCAGGCCACCTGTAATTTCTGCGACCTAGAGGGGTCTGTGTTCCATGTCTATACAGGGCAGAATTTTCACCTCAGCAGGCAGGCGCATGCCCGACCCATTTGAGCGTGAAATGACAGGCGATGACGTCAGGCAAGCACCCAACATCAATTACAGCCGGCAATAGTTCAGTCAGCGTACGTGCACAGGAATCAGCAGTGTGCCCACCAACAATTAGAAGGCCTATTGAGGCCATTAAAGCATTAACTTTAATTTTTTTGCTGCCCATCTGACCTTACAGTTGGCAGGCACACACAAAAGCTAAGCAGCCTTTGCACTTTTTAGGAAACCTCATCCACAGGCAAAAATTTAAAAAAGATTTTACACCTCATTAATAACATGTCCCTGCTCATGTGATAGATGCCTTTAGTAGCCCTCCATCGTGAAATGGTGGTCTGGCCCCAATCGCAGGCAGCGGTCAGCTTCCCAACCACACCCAACCAACAAAGGCAAAATTCTGCCCATAGGTTATAGGAGGTGGCACTCCTTCAGGGGGTTGTCCCTCAAGTTTTGGTTGCACTTCAGCCCCACATTCCTGATCTTTAGTCAGCTGGTGCAGAGTGTTACTCACAATAAGAGGTTGTGGTGGAAGAGTTAACCCAGGCAGGTCTCTTTGTTAAAGCTGGCTTATTTCCAAGACTGCTACTAACTTCCAAGTAGCTTCCCCACAAAGTGCTCCAGCTGTACCTTTTTATTCTATTTAGATGGGATAATTAATGCCCATCACCTGTTTAACTAGCAATTGTCTTTAACAAGATGATTGCCATATTAACACATTCCTCTCTTTTTAAATTAAAACTAAAAAAAACTTGAACACTTTTTTAAAACAGAGGGAAATAATGTCACGTATTTCCACGTCTATAATTCCCAAATTCCCTTTACCACATATATACACACACAATTATAAAACAAAAACAATTTTTCATTGCATCATTATAAGACACCCCTCTTCCAACACATTTAATAATTTCTTAGAGCAGGCACTTTTTTTTTAATAGTTGGTGACTTGTGTCAACCCATTTTATCTTAGAGATCTCTTTTCTTTCTAACATCTCCGTTATTCTGGCTAGGTCTATTCGTAGCCTTTTTTCCGTAACACTTTTCGTCCAAAGAGACCGGTTATCAACATAACATTCTATGGGTAAAACTTTCCCACATTGCCCCTTATACAATATTTCTGTCAGTATGTTATATAAGTAAACCCTCATATCTAATCCCTCTACTCAGGCCAGCGTTTCAGCAGCTAAGGTGCTTTTCACTACCCTTTTTATTTTCTTGGCCTCCCAAGCCCGCGGGCAACATTTATCGTTCTTTCCCACCAAGAATATGATGAACCCTGCTGTGCTAGGGTACCCACCTGGAATATTGGCATGTGATGCATCACTAAAAATGACCAACCTCATCTTCTGGATCACCCAAGGCTGGAAACTTGAGCACACATCTCTCCGAATTTAATTTTTAAAGTTTTTTATTTGCTCTCAGAGCTTGCTCAACTGTAGCAGTTTCATCATGGTACTCAGCTCCAACACATCATAACTAGCATCAGGCCTAGTCTGAGCGCACAACCAGTTCAACTGCCCAATCAAACTTCTCAACTGTTCCATTTCTTCCTTGGTAGCAGGATCCTCTTTATGTGAGAATCTAACCTGAGTTATTGGGATATGATTAACATTTTCTAGGTAAGATTGTTGATTCAAGGTCACTCCTAACTTGCTCTGCTCAATGTCTAAACCTATGTATTTGAAGGCCTCAGAAGCCAGATTTCCAACCTGGAATTCCTCCTTTACCTTCTCGATTACCCATTGTTCAAATTCTACGGATCCTCCTCACAGGAAATCATCAACATGCATGATAAAAATTCCAGCTAGTTTCTCCTTATGGTACCAATAGAACATCACGGGGTCTGCCTTTAACTGAATATAACCTATTTTCAACAAGACAGACCTCACGGAAAAATACCAAACTCTTGATGCATCATTCAACACAAACACACTTATTCAATTTCCATCATATAGCAATCGATTTGCACTCCCAGGAATAAGATGCCAAAATAGTTAAAATAATCTTCAAACTCATTTTCCCCGCAGTAGGCGAGTCCACTCTGACATCCTGATCTCCTCATCTCTCTTCAAAGCCTTGGGCTACTATTCTCGCTTTGGCCTTATATATGCAGTCTGGGAGTACCTTTTCTGTACAGGTCCATCTGTGAGATAAAGCTGGCTGTCCTCTGTCAGGTATTTCAGAATATACCCCAAATTCCTTCCAACTTTCTAACTCTTTCCGTTAGGCTTCCTTTATCAGCTTATTTTCCAATTTATTAGCAGCTACTAGAATCTCTGTTATAAGGACTTCTGAGATTGCTAGCTTGTTCTCTAGTCCTCCTTGTTAAGCTACAGCCTTTACTCACATTCTTCTCCCTTTCTGGACTACTACTATATGATCATCCTCCCATGTGAACAGAACTCCTTTCCATAATTTTTTCCTAGGGTCACGACCATTTTCTTGTCCACTGTCAGAACTCATACTGTACTATCTGGGTTTCCACATCTTTACCTCAGTTTTCCAATCGATAGGTCTTGTCTCCTGTCCTTCATCCTGTACATTTAGCCAATGTTTGTATTTACCAGTGGCCTTTCCTGCACTCCCTATGATGGTGGCATCCCTCCACACACTGGTCCCTTCTGGCATGTATGTTACCTTTGTTCCTACTTTGGGTTGTTGCCCTTTTGGACGAAGAGTGTTGACCTGTACCTCAGGATTACTTTGTTCATAGTCAGTCAACCCTGTATCTGCCATCGTCTGCTCCTCATAACTACCCAGTGTATGTGTGTGAAGTGCATGGTGCCTCCTCGTGCTCTATGTCCTGTTCAGAACCTGTAAAGGTATAGTCAGTACCAATTAACTGTGAAGAATGCACCCTAACAGTTTGATTACCGTGTTGCACAATTACTACTTTCCCATTGCTCCCTATAACCTTGACAGGTCCTATCCACTCTTTCTGGCCTTCCCTTTTATAATATACCATGTCTCCTTGTCTTCTGTATTCCTGGTGGTCTCATGCGGTGCTGTAGGGCCCGCCAAATTTTCTCCGAAACCTCAGCTTTAATGAAAGCTTTTCTGCCCACATGCAAAGCGTTCAGATGAGCAGAAAAAGTGGAGCTAATGCTAGTCCCTTCTAGAGCAGGGGGAGCATCTGACAACACCGAAGGTAACTTTGGATTTCTTCCGTACACCAACTGATACGGACTGTATCCCCCAACCATTTGCAGAGAGTTCTTTGCATGCACCGCCCATGCTAGCGCTGTTTGCAGTTTACAATCTGATTGATCAGCCAATATTTTATGTAACATGTCATCTATTGCCGCATGATTTCTTTCACAAAGACCATTACTAAACGGACTCTCAGCTGCAGTGTGCATAACTACAATGTTTAAATAATCGCACATACCTCGAAATTCCTCACTGGCAAATTCCCCACCATTATCTGTGAGGAACTTCGTTGGTGTTCCTAATCCTGTTCCTACCCATTTCTCCATGACCTTATCGACAATGGTCCTTTTGTCTTTACTATGTATCACAGTGGATAGACTAAATCTGATTGCCGTATCTATGAAGTGTAGTTAAAAAAATACCCCTATCCCTTGTCCCAAACATTCAAGTCCATTGCCACTGCATCATTAAACTCCCTGGCTAGTGGCTCACAACAGGTGGTGTCTTGTGATATTTAAGGCAAATTTCAAACTGAGCAGTGATTTGTTCAATAAGATCATCATATCCTTTATCAACCACTCCCACATCTCGAAGTAGAGTCTTCAGTTTTTGTGGTGCCGGATTTGCAAACTGTCCATGTAATTTCCAAATGATCTTCTTTTTGTCCACCAAATTCTCATTCTCAGCAGTTAACAAAACTTCATGAGCGTTTTGATGAGAAATCGCTGGCTTCCTTAATGGCAAGCAGTAATGGCCTGACCCAGTAAAATGGAGATCCACACTTTTTCCAAACACGACTATCATTCTTCATATCCAGCGTCACCTGATCCTTCTTCATCACAGATCGACTCAATATAGCGGTATCTCACTAGAAACCACATCAGTAGTGATAAACAGATTGATCCCTGCTATCTTACAAGGAAGGACCACCTGTTTGGAGGATATTAATGTATTGTCATCTCCGAACCTGAAGCAGGTAGAGCTTTCATACCCCTTGACCTTCCGCTGGTCTGCCTCATCGAGAGACTCCAGATAGCAGTCAAGCCAGTCCATGCCGCACACTGTGGAAGTGCAACCGCTGTCCAGAACTGCACAGTTGAAGGAATCTACCATCAAGATGCACATCACTGGATTCAAACGCTCAGTGATCAATACAATTCTATCATGGCAGTCACCATCATCATTTTCAGTTTCAGATGAATCCATCTCGTGGGTCACTTCAAAAACACAATTCCTTCGCTGTGGGCAGCTCGTGTAATGGTGCTGGGAATCACACCGAAAACACCAATTAACCATTCCCCGTGCATTTTTTGGCTTTGAACGTCTACGGTCACCATCCCAGACACACTTTTTGTCCCGACTCTCAAATTGGCTAGGGTTACAACCATTTTCAGATCTCCCATCATTAACCTCATCTTTCTGTTGGAATCTTCGTCTAATATTTGGTCAACCGCGAAATTCGGTCACTATCGAATCCTCTATCCTTTGTTTTACAGCATAGTTGTTCGCATTTGCTAAACAAGTGGCAGCAAACAACTGTTTCCCCAGAAATTTTTCAGGGCAGCAGCCATTTGATCTAAGAGAGATTCTCTCCCCCAGAATTAAACCCCTGTTAGTACTAAAAGACTGTCAACATGGGAAATCTAAGTACAGTTCAGTAATTTAAATGCCAATACTGATTCTGGAATTTCAAGTTCAAATCTCTGTAGTCTCCTGTACCAGTTATCAAAATCCATGATATGTTCTTCCATGGACTGATCATCTGATTTCCTAAACCTATCAAAGATCATCCAAGCTTCATACACTTCGTCCTTTTTAAAACATATCCAAAAATTGTACCAGATGGTTTAATCCCTCTTCATGATCCAAATCACCCACTTTCCACTCTGAAAATACCTTACTCCTTATCTTACTTTTGGCTGGTAATAACACCAGAGCCATACCTTGCTTCTCCTGGGGTATGGCAGTAACCTGGGTCCACAGTTCAACTTCAGCCTTACATTGCTGATAAAGGTTCAGAGTCAGAAAAAACTGGCAGGGGCAGAATTTTACAGCCCCATCGTGGCGGGGGTGGGGCTGTAAGAAGTGACGAGCCGCTAAAAAGTCCATTGACTTTGTCGGGACGGTAAAATCCTGCCAGCATAAAATTCCACCCCTGGTAATACTAGAGGTGCACAGTATCCTGGGAGAGACAGATTGCACTAAATAGAAAGTTATTAGGTGAGTTCAGAGTAAGGGAGAAAGTAAGAGAGCCTAAATCAGGGTTGCAGTGCATGTTTGTGAATGCACGCAGTATAGTAACTAGGATTGGAGAGTTCCAGGTGCAGATTGCCATGTGGAAATACAATGTTGTGGCTATAACAGAGACCTGGCTCAAAGAAGGATAGGACTGACTGTTAAACATCCCTGGATACAAGGTGTTCAGGAAAGACAGGAAAGGAATGAAAGGGGGAGAGTCAGCAATATTGGTTAAGGAGAACATTGCAGAGCTGGAGAGACAGGATGTCGCAGAAGGGTCAAGGACAGAATCTATTTAACTAGAGCTCAGGAGCAAAAGGGTGCAAAAAGGGTGTACTCTATAGACTGCCAACTAGTGGGAAGGATGAAGAGGAACAAATTTGCAGGGAAATTACAGAAACGTGTAAAAATTATGGAGTAGTTATAATGGGTGACTGAATTATCCAAGTATAGACTGGGATAGTAGTAGTGTAAAGGGCAGAGAGGGTCAGGAGTTCCTACAGCAGTATGCTTCCAGTCCAACAAGAAAGGAGGCACTGCTAGACCTGGTTCTGGGGAGTGAGGTGGGCCAATAGATCAAGTGTCAGCGGGACAACGTTTAGGGCACAGTGATCGTTGTATCATTAGGCTGAGGTTGGCTATGGAAAAGGACAAGGAACAATCCAGAGTAAGAATAACTAACTGGGGGGGGGAAGCCAACTTAAATGGGGTAAGAATGGATTGGCCCCAAACCGCGATTTTCACAGTGGTGGGCCAATTAAGGCGGCTCCTCAATGGCCGGGAAGGGGTGGTTGCAATGGCAACCTGGCGGCTGGTTTAAAACCAGCAGTGAGGTTCTGGGAGGCTGCTGGCGACAAAGACATCTTGGGTGTGTCAGCAGGAGATTAAAAATTATGGACTCCAATGCAGCTGCAGACATCAGGTGGGAGGGCTGGTTGGGTGGGCACTCGGACCCCTGGTTTTCTGATGAATGCCTCGCGGTCCTCCTCGTGGAGGAGGTGGCTGTCAGGAGGGACACCCTTGTCCCCAGGGATGGAAGGAGGAGGCCACTGTACCTACAAAATAGAGCTTGGGAGGAGGTGGCAGTGCTAGTTAGCAGCCATGATGTTGTACGGCGCACCTGGGTGCAGTGCCGGAAGAGGTTGAATGACCTGCTGCACTCAGGAAGGGTGAGTACCGTGTTGACATGGACCAGTGTGGTGAAGTGTTAAGATCTGACTGTCCCCCCGTGGACCTCAGGGGTGCTGGAGTCTGAGTGCCAGCTGTCAGTCACGCCGGAGGTGGTCAAGGGGGTGAGCCCTGGCTGCTTGGACTGAGTGCCTTGCGGCTCGAGGGCCACGACCTGGATGTGCCCTGTGGGGAGTTCCTCAGGTGGGGTTGGCCAGGCTGCAATGGTGCTGCAGGTAGAGAGTGGACTAATCAGTGCTCCTCTATCCTTTCAGGAGAAAACATCCCATAACAATATTGAGGGGTCCCGGGCTGGCAGTGGCCCTGCTAACCTCCTCATCCTAACCAGATATGAGCAGGACGTCTTGGATATGGAGAGGCGCCACACACCTCAGTCAACCAGCCACAGAGAGGCGGGGGTGCCAGACGAAGGTAAGAGTGCAGTGCACAGAGGTGAGAGTTTCAGATTGTGCAAACATCCTGGTATAGCCTCATCATTAATGGGAGCCTCAAAACTGGAGTCCCCATTGATCATTGAAAGGAGGGCACCTTGATACAGATCTCCATTGTCTCACCAGGGTGCCTGGCATGCGCAGTGACAGTGAATTTAACTAATGACATGTCACTGTTCTCTCCTTAGGTTTGCCACCACGCACCCAATCACAGGACCCTGAAGAGCCACCCCTCATGCCAGAGGCCTGCCAGGCTTCAGATGCATCACACCCGCTCTCTGAACCAGGCACCAACGCAGATGGGTGTTAGGTCTTTGGCTAGAATGTCAGTGCACGTTGGCGAGGTCACTTCACACTTGCTTGAGGTGCGGGCGGAGGCAGAGAGTGCCCAGTGTGTCGACAACTGGAGGATGCTGGGGACCAGGACGATGTTCAGTCAAAGGCTGATGATGGGCCTCTGGAGCCGTCCATTAGGTAGCAGGTGCTGGATGTCCAGTGAGATGTGCGGGAGGACCTGACGGAGATCCATGAGGGTCTGCGTGTCATGGTCTCTGTTCTAGATGGGTCCATGCAGAGCATGAGCACTGCATTAACCCTCATACCAAGTGCACTGCCTCCTCCACTGAGAGAGAGGAAACTCTCATGGAAGGGGAGCTCCAGGGACAGAATCAGGGGCTCCTGGGGTTGTGCTCGGACCTGCAAGCCCTCACACAGGCACTAACCTCAGGTGGTCAGTGTCAGTGTGGGAGATGGATGAGGCACCCAGTAACCCAGCTTGGTGCCCGTCCATCAATGGTGAGCAGGGAGGTCCACAGCGGCCTCACATTGGCGCATGAGCTGCCTGGCATCTCTGCGGGCTCCTCTCAGGGCCCTCTGGATGACGGCAGCAGCTCCTCTACCCCTCTGCCAGTGACCGTAGCATCTGATGAGGCTGCGGTGACTGGGGAGGTGCCAGCCGTGGGTCTGGACGCTCCCTCCCAGGCAGGGCCAGCACAGGCTCCGCTGGCCAGAGGACGACTGCCAAGGTCATCAAGCCCAACAAGGCAGCAGAGTCAGCAGCTGCCTCCAATGCCGGTGCCAGCGAAGGGGGGTGGATAATAAGATGTAGCTCTCGCAAACGTAAGTTAAAGGCACCATGAGCACAAGAGGGACAGGTCACGGTGATCTTCGGTTGTGCAATGTTCTGTTTATTTTAACTGGTCTGGGGTTGAAGACCAGAGAAAGTTCTGTTAATTTGTTTTGACTGTCAACATGATATAAATTTTCTTTTGTTGTAATGGCCTGAGTATGCTTCACCTTTATTATTGTTTATTTCATCGGTGCAGGGTAGGCCAGTATGTAATGCTGAACATGAGTGGCTCAAACAGGCTTTGAGTGTATCTTGGGGGCCAAGGAAAGGGTCATTTCTGTGATCCGGGATGGATCCTGGCATGAGGGGGTAGCACTTATTTGGCAGCCTAGCTGAAGGATCGTTGGATCAAGGTGTCCCAGGTGTCCCTGCCTCCCTGGAAGTTACTGAGGAACCCTCAGCGTTCTCCTCACCGTGCCCCTCTTCTGACTCACTACTGGATTCATCATCTGTTGCGTGTGGAGCTGCTTCAAGATCCTCCTCCTCCAGTGGGTTCCCCCCCTTGCCAGTGCCAGATTGTGGAGAGCGCAGCATACAACCACTATCAGTGACACCCACTCCGGGGGGTATTGTAGTGCTGCCCCTGAACGGTCCAGGCATCGGAAGCACATCTTGAAGAAGACCCATGGTCCTATCACCGCCCTTGTGGGGGTGTGGCTCCTGTTGTGCCGCTGCTTGGCCTTTATTCTTGGGTGGCGGAGAGGCATCATGAGCCACCTCTTTAACAGATAGCCCTTGTCACCCAACAGCCATCCATCCAGTCGGGCTGGAGCACTGAAGAGCCTCGGTACCTGGGAGTGTCTGAGGATATAAGCATCATGGGAGCTGCCTGGGTACCTTGCACAGACTTGTAGAATCAGCATCCTGTGGTCACACACTATCTGCACGTTCATGGAGTGGAATCCCTTCCTGTTGACGAAGGCACTGGGCTCACCCGCTGGCATCTTGATGCCCATATGTGTGCAGTCTATTGCACCCTGGATGCGGGGGAAGCCAGCAATCACTGCAAAGCCTCTGGCTCACTCAGTCTGACTGGCCTCGTCCATACGGTAATGAATGGAAGGGCAGTGGATTTTATCTACATGGATTTCAGTAAGGCCTTCGACAAGGTCCCTCATGGCAAACTAGTACAGAAAGTAAAGTCGCACGGGATCAGAGGTGAGCTGGCAGAATGGATACAGAATTGACTTGGTCATAGAAGACAGAGGGTAGCAGTGGAAGGGTGCTTTTCTGAATGGAGAGCTGTGACCAGTGGAGTTCCGCAGGGATCAGTGCTGGGACCTTTGCTGTTCGTAGTATACATAAATGATTTGGAGGAAAATGTAACTTGGCTAATTAATAAGTTTGCAGACGACACTAAGGTTAGAGGAGTTGCAGGTAGTGAAGAGGATTGTCAAAGGATACAACGGGATATAGATCTGTTGGAGACTTGGGCAGAGAAATGGCAGATGGAGTTTAATCCGGACAAATGCGAGGTAATGCATTTTGGAAGGTCTAATACAGGCAGGAATTATACAGTAAATGGCAGAACCCTTAAGTGCATCGACGGGCAGAGGGATCTGGGTGTACAGGTCCACAGGTCACTGAAAGTGGCAACACAGGTGGATAAGGTAGTCAGGAAGGCATATGGCATGCTTGCTTTCATCGGCAGGGGGATTGAGTATAAAAGCTGGGAAGTCATGCTGCGGCTGTATAGAACCTTGGTTAGGCCACACTTGGAATATTGCGTGCAATTCTGGTCACCACATTACCAGAAGGATATGGAGGCGTTGGAGAGGGTGCAGAGGAGGTTTACCAGGATGCTGCCTGGTCTGGAGGTTATTAGCTATGAGGAGAGGTTGGAGAAACTCGGATTGTTCTCACTAGAGCGACGGAGGTTGAGGGGCGACTTGATAGAAGTTTACAAAATTATGAGTGGCATTGACAGAGTAGATAGTTAGAAGCTTTTTCCCAGGGTGGAAGAGTCAATTACTAGGGGACATAGATTTAAGGTGAGAGGAGAAAACTATAGAGGAGATGTGCGGGGCAAGTTTTTTACGCAGAGGGTAGTGAGTGTCTGGAATTCGCTGCCAGAGGAGGTGGTGGAAGCAGGTACAATAGTGGTGTTTAAGAGGCAGCTTGACAAATCCATGAATAGGATGGGAATAGAGGGATACGGACCCCGGAAGT
Source organism: Cetorhinus maximus (assembly GCF_964194155.1). NCBI lineage: Eukaryota > Metazoa > Chordata > Chondrichthyes > Lamniformes > Cetorhinidae > Cetorhinus > Cetorhinus maximus. The sequence goes on along the minus strand of NC_135895.1, from coordinate 74,046,720 downwards.
GCAAAATGTTTTAGTTGACAGGCAATATGATCGGCGCAGGTTGGAGGGCCAAAGGGCCTGTTCCTGTGCTGTACTTTTCTTTGTTCTTTGTTCTTTGAATGAAAGTCAACACCTGCCTGAACAGAGCTTCTGTCACCAGCTTGACGCAACTGTGGACAGCTGATTGGGAGACTCCACACAGATCCCCCACTGAGCCCTGGAAAGAGCCGGAGGCATATAAGTTGAGGGCCAATGTGACACCCTACTGGCATGGGGTGTCTGTCCACACAGTCGGAGCTGATATCAGGGTCGATAATCTGGCAAATAGAGGTCACGATCTCTCTTGAGAGGCAAAGCCTCCTTTGGCACTGCCCCTCGGACATACTGAGGGAGCTGCATCACCGCCTGTAAACCCTGGCAGCAGGATAGTGGCATCTCCTGTAGCCCCTTCCACCTTGGACTACCTGCTAGCCCTGCGCCCCTTGTACCTGCACCTCTCCTCCCACAGGTCCCTCCCTTGGAAGCTGCATAGGGACACCTGGCCTCCTCTCCCTTCTGCTCCTCTCTTCCTCCTCAGAGGCAGTGCCCCCAGCTGAGACCACAACCCCCATTACCAGGGTTAGGGAAGGCTGTCTGATACCTGGAAGGATCCACATGGCCTGAATCCTCCGGGGTCCTTGGAGGCACCAAGGAGTCCTGAAACGAAGCCTGGAAATTCTAACAATGAAGCCCCGAACAGAGGTGAAGCTGCCAAGTGCCAATAAGTCACCAGCAGCAAACTATCTACCAAACTCCTCACTACCCACACTGACAATGCTGCTGACCCTTTTTATCCTGCCCTTGGATGAGGTTTTTGAAATTGTCGGCTGGTCACCTGCCCGTTTTGCCCGTGTGATGAGCAGAAAATCGCACGGGCAATGAAAGATCGCTGTCAATTGCCTTTTTAATGGCCTTAACTGGCCTCTTAATTAATGGCGGGCATGGCTCTGGCCCCTGCACACGCCTGGCAAGCAAAATATCACACGAGTGTGCGATGCCATCGGGATGCTCGCCCAATGTCATCGCGTGCTATTTTGCACTTGGGCGTGTCGGGCATGTGCTCGCACGCATGCTGAGCAAAAAACTCTGCCTTAGTGCTCACTGCTTAAAAATAAGGGATCACCCATTTAAGACAGATGAGGGGAAATTTTTTTCTCTCAGAGGGTTGTGAGTCTTTTGAACTCTCTTCCTGAAAAGGTGATGGAAGCAGAGTCTTTAAATATTTTTAAGGCAGAGCTAGGTAGATTCTTGATTAACAAGGGGGGGTGAAATGTTATCGGGGGAGGGGCTGAAATTACATTCAGATCAGCTACGGTCTTATTGAATGGCAGAGCAGGCTTGAAGACCAGAGTGGCCTACTCCTGCTCCTAGTTCGTATGTTTGTATGTATCAGGAAAAGCAAGGGTCCCAGCACTGACCCCTGGGAGACTTCATTACAAACCTTCCTTCAGACTGAGAAATATCCATTAGCCAGTAATATTGCTTTCCTGTTGCACAGCCAATTATGTAACCATGTTGCTAATGTCCCTTTTATTCCATGAGTGCAGAAAGGGAGGCAATGGCATAGTGGCATTGTCACTGGGCTAGTAATCCAGTGACTCAGGATGATGCTCTGGGTTCAACTCCCACCACAGCAGATGGTGAAATTTAAATTCAATAAAAATCTGGAAGTAAAAGTAATGATGACCATAAAACCATTGTAAATTGTTGTAAAAACCCATCTGCATCACTAATGCCCTTCAGGGAAGGAAATCTGCTGTCCTTACCTGGTCTGTCCTACATGTGACTCCTGACTCACAGAATGTGGTTGACTTTTAAATGCCCTCTGAACGAGGGCAATTAGGGATGGGCAATAAATGCTGGCCTAGCCAGTGATGCCCACATCCAATGAATAAAAAAAATCTGTTGTGTGACACTGATGCCTTTTGAAAGTTCATGTACACCACATCAACAGCATTGCCCTCATCAATCCTCTATTATGTCATCAAAAAACTCCAGCAAGTTAGTGAAACATGATTTTCCCTTCACAAATCCATGCTAGCTTTCCTTAATTAATGTGCATTTGTCCATGTGATGATTAACTTGGTCCCGAGTTATTGTTACAAGGGTGTGACATTTACAATTCTCCAGTCCTCTGGAACCACCCCTGAGTCGAAGGAAGCTTGGAAAATTATGGCCAACATCTCTGCAATTTCCACTCTCACTTCCCTCATATCCTTGGGTGCATCTCATCTTATCTCAGGGCTTTACCAACTTCAAGCAGAGACAGCTTGTCCAATAACTCCTCCTTTTCAGTTTTAAACCCTTCTAGTGTCTGAACTACCTCCTTTATTATCATGGCCTGGGTAACATCTTCTTCCTTCGTAAAGACAGATGCAAAGTATTCATTTAATACCTCAGCTATGCCCACTGCCTTCATGTGTAAATCCCCTTTTTGGTCCCTCATCATCCCAATTCCTCCTTTTACCCTTTTACTATTTATATGCCTATAGAAGACATTGGGATTCCCCTTTATGTTAGCTGCCAGTCTCTTTTCATACTCCCTCTTTGCTTCTCTTGCTTTTTCACCTCCTCTCTGAACCTTCTATCTTCAGTCTGGTTCTCAATTGTGACACTTGTAAAAAGCACATTTTTTCTCCTTTGTCTCACCTATCTCCTTTGTCATTCAGGGAGCTCTGGATTTGTTTGCCCTATCTTTCCCTTTCGAGGGAATATACCTTCACCGAACTCTCTCTTCTTTGGAGGTAGCCCATTGATCAGCTATTGTTTCTCCTACCAACCTTTGGCTCCAATTTATTCGGCCCAGATCTGTTCTTACTCATTGAAGTTGGCTTTCCCCAGTTAATTATTCTCACTCTGGATTGTTCTTTGTCCTTTTCCATAGTCAGCTTAAACTTTATGACACAATGGTCACTGTCCCCTAAATGTTTTCGAACTGACACTTGATCCACTTGGCCCACCTCATTTCCAAGAACCAGATCTCTCCTTCCTCATTGCGCTAGAAAAATACTGCTTAAGAAAATTTTCCTGAACACACTCTAGAACTCTTGACCCTCTCTGCCCTTCACACTAAGACTATTCCAGTCTATGTTTGGATAATTAAAGTCCCCCATTAAGCACTCTATAATTCTTGCATCTTTCTGTAACTTCCTTCTGAATTTGATCCTCTACATCCTTCCCACTGCTTGGTGGCCTGTAGACTACAGTGAACAATGTGATTGTACCTTCTTTGTTCCTGAGCTCTGGCCAAATAGATTCTGTCCTTGAGCTCTCTGGGCCATCCTCTTTCTCCAGCTCTGCAATGCTCTCCTTCATTGGAATCAAAGGTTGCCAGGGAAAATGGTAACTGAAGAGGAGATAGTTCAGGCGCAAAGTATATTCCCTCAAAAAGTAAAGGTAGCGAAAACAAATCCATAGCCCCCTGGATGACAAAAGAATAGAAAATAAGATGAAGAAGAAAAAGTGTGCTTATGACAGATGTCAGGTGGCTAATATAACCGAGAGCCAGGCTGAATATAGAAGGTTCAGAGGGGAATTGAAAAAGCAAATAAGAACAGCAAAGAGAGTCAAAAGTGTGATTATTTCTAATGTATGGGAACCAGAAGACATAACAATGTGATTTGCCTGGATAGTTGTTTCTTGGCCACCACAGACAGGATGGGCTGAATGCCCTCCTTCTGAGCTGGAAACCTTTGTGTTTTTAATCCTGCTAGTCACATGGTACAGTGATAATTGAGTTGCCGATTAATCATAAAAATTAATTGGTATCAATTCGTCTACAACAGACCCAGACAAGAGGTGAGGGAAACCCCAGTGATGGAGAGCTTTGAGGATCATAAGTCCAAAGTCTTGCTGGAGTTTTTGGATGAGGTAAAAGATGTTAACAGATGCTGTTGATGTGGTGGTGTACATAGACTTCCAAAAGGCATTTGATAAAGTGCTGCGCTACGGACTAGTGAGCAAAGTTAGAGCTCATGGAATAAAATCTACATTGTGAGAAATCTTTAAAAATTTATTGAAAATTTTGGAAATCTTATGAAGAAAGCTTGCTGTCTGCAAAACACGGGATAGGCCTGCTAGCTCTGCCAAGGACATGCCTGTGGTGCAGACATTCCTGATAAGGTTGGATCCATGCCTGAGAGAAAGGTTAAAAAAACAGGATCGCGAGGGAAAGGAAATCGCTGTGGACAGGAAGAGTTTTTTAAAGTGATCCATGCTGGCTTCAGTCCTCATTGCCAGCAGCCTTGAAAAGGCCTTCCTGGTTTGGCCTCAGCATGGAGCATTGTGTCCAGTTCTGACCCGCACTTTAGGAAGGATGTGAAGACTTTAAAGAGGGTGCTGAAAAGATTCATGGGAATGGATGAGAAACTTCAGTAATGGAGAAAGATTGCCGAAGCTGGGACTATTCTCCTCAAAGAGACGGTTGAGAAGAGATTTGATAGAGGTATTCAAAATCATGAGGGAACTGGATAGAGCAGATAGGGAAACACTGTTCCCATTGGTGTAAGGATTGAGAACCGGAGGGCACAGATGTAAGGTAACTGGTAAAAGAAGCAATGGCGACAGGAGGAAAACCTTTTTCACATAGCAAGCGGTTAGGATCTGGAATGCACTGTCTGAGGATATGGCGGAGGCAGGGTTAATTGAAGCATTCAAAAGATAATTGGATCACTGTCTGCAAAGGGAAATGTGCAGGGCTATGGGGTGAAGGCAGTGGAGTGGCACTGAGTGAATCACATCAATAGAGGGCCAGCATGGACACAATGAGTCGAATAGCCTCCTGCTGCGCTGTAACATTCTATGATGCTATGATAGGTCACCTGTTCCTCCCCGATACTTAGCAAATCATGTCTCAAATTCCTCATATTTTGTATTCCGAATCTTATGTTCTGATGGAAACGTGTCTAATTTGTCTTTGCGTGAATCAACTCTGACTTAGTTTCCAGACCTGCTGAGTTTTTCCAGGTAATTCTGTTTTTGTTTTGGATTCCCAGCATCCGCAGTAGTTTTTTGTTTTTATCTCTGTGTTTAATTGACTGCCACTTCTCTTCAAGAAATGCCTACCTTGAAGAAGTATTGCTCTGTTCTCCGACAGGATTTCCGCCTGTCTCTTCTGCCTTGTTCACCTTCATTGCTTTCCATTTCTCTCCTGGTGTTTGACAAGGTGTTTACTAAAACCCACTTTCACAGCCATATTTCCTTTCTCAGTGACTGTCTTTGTCTCTGACTCACCCCACGTGGATTTCAACTGAAATTCCATCCCTCTTGTTTTGAACCCACCCAGGATTACAGATATCTCCGGGACATAAAACATTTCTCGGACTGCTGTTCCCGTCGCATTCTGAGATCCACACTCAGTGCCATGCGCCGCCATATGAACACACTCGACCTCTCCCTCCAGCAGCACCGCCGCACCCTTTTTCAAAGCTGCGCGTGCCCCCAGTTTCATGTTATTCGTCTCAACCGATGCCTCAACAAGAAACTTTTTCTCTTTCTCTCAAGTGCTAAGGAACGCAAGCTCCAACAACTCATCGACACCAACACCCATCTGGGACCCTCCACCCCTGATTGTCCCTCCGTCCCCACCCCATCTTCCAATCCCAGCCCCAGCCGCGTATTCACTATACCCCCTGACCTTCCCCTCTCCGATGCTGAACGTTCAGTGCTCAGCAAAGGACTTAGTTTCATACCCTTACGCCCTCATCTCAATGAATTTCGGGCTCGGCATGATGCTGAACTCTTCTTCCACTGTCTTCGTCTCCGTGCTCACTTCTTTGGGCAGGAGTCCTCTCTCCGTTCAACAGATCCTTTTACCCACCTCCAATATTCTCTCTCCACCTGGATCCCTCCCTCTGGATTCTTACCTTCTCTTGATCTTCTCATTGAGAACTGTCGGCGTGACATTAGTCGTCTCAATTTCTCTGCTCCTCTCACCCATTCTAATCTGTCTCTCTCTGAACTTACTGTACTCCGTTCTCTCAGGTCCAACCCCAACATTGTCATCAAACCCGCTGACAAGGGTGGTGCTGTTGTTGTCTGGCGCACTGACCTCTACCTCGCGGAGGCTGAGCGTCAACTCGCAGACAGTTCCTCCTACCTCTCCCTGGACCATGACCCCACCACTGAACATCAAGCCATTGTTTCCAGGACTGTCACTGACCTCATCTCCTCTGGAGATCTTCCTCCCACAGCTTCCAACCTGATAGTCGCCCAACCTCGGACGGCCTGCTTCTACCTCCTACCCAAAATCCACAAACAGAACTGTCCTGGCAGACCGATCGTGTCAGCCTGTTCCTGCCCCATGGAACTCATTTCTCGTTATCTTGACTCCCTTCTCTCTCCCCTTGTCCAGTCCCTTCCCACCTACATCCGTGATTCTTCTGACACCTTACGTCACATCAACAATTTCCAGTTCCCTGGCCCCAACCGCTTCCTCTTCACCATGGACGTCCAATCCCTCTACACCTCCATCCCCCACCAGGATGGTCTGAGGGCCCTTAGCTTCTTCCTTGAACAGAGGCCCGAACAATCCCCATCCACCACTACTCTCTCCTCCGTCTGGCTGAACTTGTTCTCACATTGAACAATTTCTCCTTTAACTCCTCTCACTTCCTCCAAATAAAAGGTGTGGCTATGGGTACCCACATGGGCCCCAGCTATGCCTGTCTCTTTATGGGGTATGTGGAACATTCCTTGTTCCAGTCCTACTCCGGCCCCCTCCTACAACTCTTTCTCCGGTACATAGATGATTACTTCGGTGCGGCTTCATGCTCTCGTCAGGACCTGGAAAAATTTATTAATTTTGCTTCTAATTTCCACCCCTCCATCATTTTCACATGGTCCATCTCTGACACTTCCCTTCCCTTCCTTGACCTCTCTGTCTCAATTTCTGATGATAGACTGTCCATCAATATTCATTACAAGCCTACCGACTCCCACAGCTACCTCGACTACAGCTCCTCACACCCCGCTTCCTGTAAGGACTCCACCCCATTCTCTCAGTTCCTTCACCTCCGTCGCATCTGTTCTGATGATGCTACCTTCAAAAACAATTCCTCTGACATGTCCTCCTTCTTCCTTAACCGAGGTTTTCCACCCACGGTCGTTGAAAGGGCCCTCAACCGTGTCCGGCCCATCTCCCGCGCATCTGCCCTCACGCCTTCTCCTCCCTCCCAGAAACATGATAAGGTCCACCTTGTCCTCACTTATCACCCCACCAGCCTCCGCATTCAAAGGATCATCCTCCGCCATTTCCGCCAACTCCAGCATGATGCCACCACCAAAGACATCTTCCCTTCACCCCCCCGGCGGCATTCCGTATGGATCGTTCCCTCCGGGACACCCTGGTCCACTCCTCCATCACCCCCTACTCCTCAACCCCCACCTATGGCACTTCCCCATGCCCACGCAGAAGATGCAACACCTGCCCCTTCACTTCCTCTCTCCTCACCGTCCAAGGGCCCAAACACTCCTTTCAAGTGAAGCAGCATTTCACTTGCATTGCCCTTAACTTAGTCTACTGCATTCATTGCTACCAATGCGGTCTCCTCTACATTGGAGAGACCAAACGCAAACTGGGCGACCGCTTTGCAGAACACTTGCGGTCTGTCCGCAAGAAAGACCCAAACCTCCCTGTCGCTTGCCATTTTAACACTCCACCCTGCTCTCTTGCCCACATGTCTGTCCTTGGCTTGCTGCATTGTTCCAGTGAAGCCCAACGCAAACTGGAGGAACAGCACCTCATCTTCCAACTAGGCACTTTACAGCCTTCCGGGCTGAATATTGAATTCAACAACTTTAGATCTTAAACTCCCTCCCCCATCCCGTTTCTTCCCCCTCCCTTTTGTTTTTTCCAATAATTTATATAGATTTTTCTTTTCCCACCTATTTCCATTATTTTTAAATCTATAACTGTAATACCCTGTCGTCAGTCCTTCCACCCCACCCCCACTAGAGCTGTACCTTAAGTGTCCTGCCATCCGTTCTTAATTAGCACATTTTCTTAGATAATATCACCACCTTTAACACCCCTTTGTTCCTTTTGTCTGTGACATCTTTTGATTATCTGCTCCTATCACTGCTTGCTTGTCCCTACAACCACCCCCCCACCCCAACTTCTCTCCCCCCACCCCACCCTACCCCCCAACCTTAAACCAGCTTATATTTCACCCCTCTCCTAACTTTACTCAGTTCTGCCGAAGGGTCATGAGGAATCGAAACGTCAACTCTTCTCTTCTCCGCTGATGCTGCCAGACCTGCTGAGTTTTTCCAGGTAATTCTGTTTTTGTTTCTGACTTAGTTTCACCTGGAATCCTGTTCGATATATCGATCTCCTTTCAGCCACATCTTCTTCTACAGTTTTGGATCATGCAAAATAGTTTCTAAATGTATGTATAAAATTAAAGAGATCTCACTTTAGTGTCTGCAGAATAAAGAGAATAATTGTGATATTCAATTCAAAAAGCACAGAATAAATCCAGACTGTATTTTATTGAGAATATAATTTGATTAATTTATTTGCTTTGAATCAGTAACCTTGATCTTAGTCCCTACATATAAATACTTGTACTGTTATCAAATACTGAATCCTCTGACTCATTCTTGGAACACTGCAGGAAATCTAATAGTAATATTGAAAAATTAATTCTCCATTCAGAACTCCTATGCAAATATTTTCAATGTAAAATGGCTGAACAAGTGGCGATGCAAATGGTGACACCAGCTGTGGACAGGAAATCGCCAGCACCATGCCAAGCTTTCAAAAGCTCCAAAGCAGATGCCAGTCCTGCAAACAAGGTGTCAGCAGAGACCATCCCGCACCACCGGCTAGGGACAACTTCAGGTCTGGCACTTGGGCAGACTTTGCCTTTCCAGAATTGACTTGATCAGCCATCATAATAAGCGCAGATGATCTCATCTGACCTCGCCAAAGTTCTGAGTTGGGATTCCCAACATCCCTCAGATGGAAGGATACCAAATCAACCAAAATGTCTGGACAAAACTGTCATCTTTACCTGTTACATCACTGTGTAATGGTGGGATATGACACTTCTCTCTTAATCTGATCAATAATCTATAATGGTTCCCTGCCACATCGACAGCTCTCAGATCATCCCCTCTAGCAGCATATTCCCCACACCTTCAACTCCTGCATTCATATCAGCGTCAGCTGTGGCTTAGTGGACAGCCCTTTTTGGTCTGGGGCAGAAGGTTTCGGGTTTGTGACCTGCTCCAGAAACTGGAGCCCATAATCTACACTGATGTCCCAGGGCAGCAATGAGTGTCAAGAACAGCTGCCTCACCTATGCAATTCAGCACTTTTGTCCATGTTTGGAGAAAGGCTGTAATGAGGTAGCACTGTCAACATGTTCCATCACTTTGCTGATGGTTCAGTGGAGATATGAGCAGAGCTTAGATCTGATCTGTTGGTTGTGGGATTGCTTAGCTCAGTCTCCTGAACATGCTGCTTCTGCTGTTTGGCATGCAGGTTGTCCTGTGTTGTAGCTTCACTTTATTGGCATCACATTTTAGGTATGCCAGGTGCTGCTGCTAGTTTGCTCTCCTGCACTCTTCAATAAACCAGGGTTGCTCCCCTGGCTTGGTGGTAATGGTAACCCCCAGGATGTTGATAATGGGGGACTTCAGTGATGGTAGTTGACTGGATCAGATTTGTCCTTTTTTTGTGGACAGCATATACCTGGGCAATTTTCCACATTGCCAGTTAGATGCCGGTATTATAGTTGTACTGGAGCAGCTTGGCGAGGAGCACGGTTAGTTCTGGAGCACAAGCCTACTGCCAGGTTGTTGTCAGGGCCCGTAGCCTTTGCACTATCCAGTGCCTTCAGCTGTTTCTTGATATCAAATAGAGTGAATTGAATTGGCTGAAGACTGGCATCTGTGATGCAGGAGGAGGCCAAGATGGATCACCTTCACCGCATTTCTGGCTGAAGATGTTTGCAAATGCTTCAGCCTTGGCTTTTTGCATTGATGTACTAGGTTCCCCCATCATTGATGATGGGGATATTTTTATGGAGATTGTCCTTGGGTTAGTTGTTCAGTTGTCCACCACCATTCACGACTGGATGTGGCAGGATTGCAGAGCTTAGATCTGATCCGTTGGTTGTGGAATCGCTTTGCTCTGTCTATCACTTACTGCTTCTGCTGTTCAGCATGCATGTGGTAGCTTCATGATGTTGGCACCTGCATTTTAGGTATGGCAAGTGCTGCTCCTGGTATGCTGTCCTGCACCCAGGGTTGATTCTCTGGCTTGATGGTAATGGTAACCTCCAGGATGTTGGTGGTGGGGGATTCAGTGATGGTAATGCCATTGAATGTCAAGAGGGGATGGTTAGATTCTTTCCTGCTGGAGATGGTCATTGCCTGGCACTTCTGTGACACGAATGTTACTTGCCACTTGTTAGCCCAAGCCTGAATTTTGTCCAGGTCTTTCTGCATATGGACACGGACTGCTTCAGTATCTGAGGAGATGCGAATGATGCTGAACATTGTGCTATTATCAGTAAAAATCTCCACTAATGACGTATGATGGAAGGAAGGTCATTGATGAAGCAGTTCAATGAAGAATGCAGGAGGGCATGCCAGGAGCAGCACCAGGCGTACCTAAAAATGAGGTGTCAACCTGGTGCAGCTATAACACAGGATTACTTGCGTGCCAAACAGCATAAGCAGCAAGTGATAAACAGAGCTAAGCGATCTCACAACCAACAGATCAGATCTAAGCTCTACAGTCCTGCCACATCTAGTCGTGAATGGTGGTGGACAATTAAACAACTCACTGGAGGAGGAGGCTCCACCAATATCCCCATCCTTGCCCAGTGCAAAAGACAAGGCTGAAGTATTTGATACAATCTTCAGCCAGGAGTGCCAGGATCCACCTCGGTTTCCTCCGGAGGTCCCCAGCATCACAGATGCCAATCTTCAGCCAATTGGATTCACTCCATGTGATATCAAGAAACAGCCGAAGGCACTGGATACTGCAAAGGCTATGGGCCCTCTCAATATTCCAGCAATAGTACTGGAGACTTGTGCTCCAGAACTGGCCGTGCTCCTAGCCAAGTTGTTCCAGTATATTTACAACACTGGCATCTACCCGGCTATGTGTAAAATTGCCCAGGTATTGCCCAAGTATGTCCTAGCACAAAGGAAGATGATTGTAGTTGTTGGAGGTCAGTCATCTCAGATCCAGGACATCACTGCAGGAGTTCCTCAGGGTAGTGTCCTCAGCCCAACCATCTTCAGCTGTTTCATCAATGAGCTTCCTTCCATCATAAGGTCAGAAGTGGGGATGTTCGCTGATGATTGCACAATGTTCAGCGCCATTGGCGACTCCTCAGATACTAAAACAGTCTATGTCAAAATGCAGCAAGACCTGGACAATATTCAGGAATGAGCTGACTAGCGACAAGTAACATTTGTGCCACACAAGGCAATGACCACCTCCAACAAGAGAAAACCCAATTATCACCCCCTGTTGTTCAATGGCATTACCATCGTTGAATCCCCATTGACCAGAAACTGAACTGGACTAGCCACATAAATACTGTGGCTACAAGAACAGGCCAAGGGCTGGGAATTCTGTGATGAGTAACTCACCTCCTGACTCCCCAAAGCGTGTCCACCATCTACAAGGCACAAGTCAGGAGTGTGATGGAAAACTCCCCATTTGCCTTGATGAGTGCAGCTCCAACAACACTCAAGAAGCTCGACACCATCCAGGACAAAGCAGCCCACTTGTTTGGCACCACATCCACAAACATTCAATCCCCCCACCGCCGACACACAGTGGCAGCAGTATGTACCATCTACAAGATGCAGGAATTCACCAAGGCTCCTTAGACAGCACCTTCCAAACACATGACCGCTACCATCTAGTAGGACAAGGGCAGCAGATAGATGGGAACACCAGCACCTGGAAGTTTCCCTCCAAGCCACTCACCATCCTGACTTGGAAATACATCACCGTTCCTTCACTGTCGTTGGGTCAAAATCCTGGAACTCCCTCCCTAACAGCACTGCGGGTGTACCTACACCACATGGACTGCAACGGTTCAAGGAGGCAGCTCACCACCACCTTCTCAAGGGGCAATTAGGGATAGGCAATAAATGCTGGCCTAGCCAGTGAAGCCTACATCCTGTGAATTAATAAAAAAAAGTGCTGAAGATGGTTGGGCCGAGGTCACTACCCTGAGGGACTCCTGCAGTGATGTCCTGGAGCTGAGATCACTGACCTCCAACAACCACAAATATCTTCCTTTGTGTTAGGTGTCATAAGATCATAAGAATTAGGAGCAGGAGTAGGCCATTCGGCCCCTCGAGCCTGCTCTGCCATTCAATAAGATCATGGCTGATCTGAATGTGGCCTCAAATTCACTTTCCTGACTGCCCCATAACCCTTGACTCCTTTGTCAATCCAAAATCTCTCTAACCTGTGGTGAGTTTGCCTCTTAATTCCCATTGATTTCAATCCTGTTGAGCTCCTTGATACCACACTTAGTCTAATGCCACCTTGATGTCACGAGTGGTCAATCTCACCTCACCATTGGGATACAGCTCTTTTGTCCATGTTTGAACCAAGGCTGTAATGAGGCCTGGAGCCTAGTGCTCCTGGCAGAAACCAACCTGAGCAGGTTTATTGCTGAGTGTGTGCCACTTGATGTCATGTGTCCACCATCAATGACCCCTTCCATTACTTTACTGATGATGGAAAGTAGACTGACGGGGTGGTAATCGGCTGGGTTGGATTTGTCCTGCTTTTTGTGGGCAATTTTCCACATTATTGTTTAGAGGCCTGTATTGTGGTTGTACTGGAACAGCTTGCCTACAGGCACAGCTAGTTCTGGAGCAAAAGTCTTCAGTACTACAGCTGGGATGTTGTCAGGGCCCTTAACCTTTGCTGTAGGCAGCACACTCAGTTGATCTTTGACACCACGTGGAGTGAATCAAATTGGCTGAAGTCTGGCATCTGTGATGCTGGGGACCTCCAGAGGAGGCAGAGTTGGATCAACCACTCGGCACATCTGGCTGAAGATTGTTGCAAATGCTTCAGCCTTACCTTTTGCACTGATGTGCTGGGCTCCTCCATCACTTAGGATGGGGATATTTGTGGAGCCTCCTCATCCAGTGAGATGTTTAACTGTCCACCACCATTCACAACTGGATGTGGCAGGACTGCAGAGCTTAGGTCTTATCCATTGGTTGTGGGATCACTTAGCTCTGTCTATCACTTGCTGTTTATGCTGTTTGGACTGAATATTGTAATTTCACTAGGTTGGCATCTAATTTGTATGTATTTCTGGTGCTGCTCCTGGTCTGTTCTCCTATATCCCTCATTGAACCAGGGTTAGTTCCTTTGTTTTATGGTAGGGATTTTGGCTGAATACAATTCTGCTGCTGCTGATGGCCCAAAGCGCCTCATAAATGCCCAGTTTTGAGTTGCTAGATCTGTTCTGAATCTGCTCCACTTAGCATGGTTGTAGTGCCACACAATGTAATGGAGGGAATCCTCAATGTGAAGACAGGGCTTTGTCTCCACAAGGACTGTGTGATGGTCACTGCTACCAATGCTGTCATGGACAGATGCATTTATGACAGCTGGATCGATTTGGGCAAGGTTAAGCATGGTTTTTCCTCTTCTTGGTTCCCCCACCACCTGCCGCAGGCCCAGTCTGGCAGTTATGACCTTTAGAACATGACTAGCTCCATCAATTGTGGTGCTACTGAGCGACTCTTGGTGATGGACATTGAAGTCCCCCACCCAGAGTACATTTTGTGCCCTTGCCACCTTCAGTGCTTCTTCCAATTAGTGTAAAACATGGAGGTAATCAGCAGGAGGTTTCCTTGCCCATGTTTGACCTGATGCCATGAGACTTCATGGAGTCCAGAAGGCAACTCCCTCCCGACTGTATACCAATCACTGTGCCACCACCTCTGCTGTGTCTGTTCTACTGGTGGGGCAGGACATACCCAGGGATGGTGATGGTGGAGTCTGGGACATTGTCTGTAAGGTATGAATCCGTGAGGATGACTATGTCAGGCTGTTGGATGACAAGTCAGTGGGGTGGCTCTCCTAATTTTGGCACAAGTCCCCAGGTGTTAGTAAAGGGGGACTTTGCAGGGTTGACAGGGCTGAGTGTCCCATTGCTGTGGCTGAACCAAGTGCCTCAGCCGATGTCTTATGCTTTTGCGTAGTATGTTCAATGCGACTAAGTGGCTGGCTGGACCATTTCTGAGACTGGTTCAGAGTCACATACATTGCTGTGGGTCTGGAGTCACATGTAGGCCAGACTCTGTAAAGGCGACATTAGTGGACCAAATGGGTTTTTATTACAATCCTGTAGAGATTTTCCAGCCCCACACTCTGCTGGGATTGTCCGATCCCGCTGAAAGTCAATGGACCTCAAAGCTCCTGTGGCTGGAAAATCCCGGCCCATGGCCAGAATATTACGGCCCTGCTGAGGTGAATGGAGATTAAAATGACTCGTCACATCCGCTGGGGAGAGACACGCCACAGCTGGGCTGAAAAATCCTGGCCCATGTCTTAATTCCAGATTTATTTTTAAAAAAAATCATCCTTCCTTTCACCCAACTGCATTTCACTTCTGCAGAACACTTTAATGAGGTCTCTCTGAGATCTGTAAGGCCAAGACTAAGGTATCAGTCAAGATATTTAAGGTGGGAGATATGTTGGCATCCAGAATCTGCTATATGATGCTGGAGGCTTGCGTGGGCTGTCATGATGATGGGAAATTGTGACTGAGTGAGATCTACCTATAACTTCACCAACTAACCAAAAACATACTGAGATAAAAGCAAAAAAACTGCGGATGCTGGAAATCCCAAACAAAAACAAAAATACCTGGAAAAACTCAGCAGGTCTGGCAGCATCTGCAGAGAGGGACACAGTTAACGTTTCGAGTCCAAATGACCCTTCAACAGAACTAAGGAAAAATAGAAGAGAGGTGAAATATAAGCTGGTTTAAGGGGGGGTGGTTGGACAAGTAGAGCTGGATAGAGGGCCAGTGATAGGTGGAGATAACCAAAAGATGTCACAGACAAGAGGACAAAGAGGTGTTGAAGGTGGTGATATTATCTAAGGAATGTGCTAATTAAGGGTAGAAAGCAGGACGAGCAAGGTACAGATAGCCCTAGTGGGGGTGGGGTGAAGGAATCAAAAAAGGCTAAAAGGTAGAGATAAAATTATTGGAAAAAAAATAAAAAAAGGGGGGGAGATCAGAAAGTGGGTGGGGATGGAGGAGAGAGTTCATGATCTAAAATCGTTGAACTCAATATTTAGTCCGGAAGGCTGTAAAGTGCCTAGTCGGAAGATGAGGTGCTGTTCCTCCAGTTTGCTTTGAGCTTCACTGGAACAATGCAGCAAGCCAAGGACGGACATGTGGGCATGAGAGCAGGGTGGTCTGGGTAATGCTTGCGGACAGACCGAAGGTGTTCTGCAAAGCGGTCACCCAGTCTGCGTTTGGTCTCTCCAATGTAGAGGAAACCGCATTGGGAGCAACGAATGCAATAGACTAAATTGAGGGAAGTGCAAGTGAAATGCTGCTTCACTTGAAAGGAATGTTTGGGCCCTTGGACGGTGAGGAGAGGGGAAGTAAAGGGGCAGGTGTTGCACCTTCTGCGGTTGCATGGGAAGGTGCCGTGGGAGGGGGTTGAGGTGTAGGGGTGATGGAGGAGTGAGCCAGGGTGTCCCGGAGAGAACGATCCCTGCGGAATGCTGCCTGGGGGGGTGAAGGGAAGATGTGTTTGGTGGTGGCATCATGCTGGAGTTGGTGGAAATGGCGGAGGATGATCCTTTGAATGCGGAGGCTGGTGGGGTGATAAGTGAGGACAAGGGGGACCCTATGATGTTTCTGGGAGGGAGAAGGTGTGAGGGCGGATGCGCGGGAGATGGGCTGGACACAGTTGAGGGTCCTGCCAACCACCGTGGGTGGAAAACCTCGGTTAAGGAAGAAGGAGGACATGTCAGAGGAACTGTTTTTGAAAGTGGCATCATCAGAACAGATGCGAGGGAGGCGAAGGAACTGAGAGAATGGGATGGAGTCCTTACAGGAAGCGGGATGTGAGGAGCTGTAGTCGAGGTAGCTGTGGGAGTCGGTAGGCTTGTAATGGATATTGGTGGACAGGCTATCACCAGAAATTGAGACAGAGAGGTCAAGGAAGGGAAGGGAAGTGTCAGAGATGGACCATGTGAAAATGATGGAGGGGTGGAAATTGGAAGCAAAATTAATAAATTTTTCCAGGTCCAGACGAGAGCATGAAGCAGCACCGAAGTAATCATCAATGTACCGGAGAAAGAGTTGTGGAAGGGGGCTGGAGTAGGACTGGAACAAGGAATGTTCCACATACACCATAAAGAGACAGGCATAGCTGGGGCCTATGCGGATACCCATAGCCACACCTTTTATTTGGAGGAAGTGAGAGGAGTTTAAGGAGAAATTGTTCAGTGTGAGAACAAGTTCAGCCAGACGGAGGAGAGTAATGGTGGATGGGGATTGTTCGGGCCTCTGTTCAAGGAAGAAGCAGAGAGCCATCAGACCATTCCGGCGGGGGATGGAGGTGTAGAGGGATTGGACGTCCATGGTGAAGAGGAGGTGGTTGGGGCCAGGGAACTGGAAATTGTTAATATGATGTAGGGTGTCAGAGGAATCACGGATGTAGGTGGGAAGGGACTGGACAAGGGGAGAGAGAATGGAGTCAAGATAGCAAGAAATGAGTTCCGTAGGGCAGGAACAGGCTGACACGATCGGTCTGCCGGGACAGTCCGGTTTGTGGATTTTGGGTAGGAGGTAGAAGCGAGGTTGGGAGACTATCAGATTGGAAGCTGTGGAAGGATGATACTGAAGTATTGAAGAAAAACTGCTTTTAAAAAAATACAATAAAAGACACTGACCAAAAATGGCTAACGCGTCACCTGATATCTGAAATTATAATTGACCTTTTCTGGACAGTTACTATTTGGATTGCACTGACCTGTTGCTCATGGAATTTCACACCTGGGAATGTCAAGGTCCACTTCAAAAAGGAAGGCATTAAAAATGCAAAATGCTGGACTTTAATCAACTGTAATTCTGTCAAGACAATGGGAACTGCTAACCAGCCAGATACACCCCAACAGACATTCAAAACCCCCTGTGGAGGACAAAATAACCCCATCTCCTATTGGTTTCTACTATTTTGAAATGTGTCAAAAGTTTCTGAGATGAAGGGTCAAAAATGTGACCATTTGTTGTACAACAAAGACTGCAAGACATGTTAATCGAACTCCTTCTTGGAATATACTGGCAAGCGGTTTTCCCAAGAACTGGTTTAGCCAAGCTAGAAACAGAGAGAAGTCATCAAAGTCATCGGAAAAACTGCTGAAGGGAGCAGCAAGGAATCTCTCTCTCTCTCTCTGAGCTAAGGTTTTCTCTCTGAGCTAAGATTCTCTCTCTGAGCTAAGATTCTCTCTCTGAGCTAAGGTTTTCTCTCTGAGCTAAGATTGACTCCAGCAAAGTGCAGTTATCTGGACTTCAATTCAACTCCAGGATTTTAAAGAAAACCAGTTAACTTCAACAGGCCACAACATTCAGCAATCTATGCTTCATGGACAAGTCAATGACTTAATTGTATATTCTTTTAACTTTTATTTGGACTCTAACTTTCTTACATCTGGTATCTGTGTGTGTGTATGTTGTAGCATCTTTATTTTTTCTCAGGTTTAGTAGCTAATAAAGTTACTCTTTCTTTGACTCAAAAAAACCTGGTTTGATGCTTCCATTAATAGGTCAATACACTTAGATTGGAAAAATCCTATTTGGGGGAAAAAGAAAATGATAAAACTTTTGTTGCAACCAGCTGAGGGGACTGAATAAAAGAGGAGCCAGTTCACTCTTCCTCACCCGGTCTTAACAGAGTTGAATTGTTTGAAGTGTTTGAAGTTCCACTGAGTTGGCCACTTTGTCCATGGGAAGCACACCATCGCAATGCCTTGCAATATAACCTCCCACACACAACAACCCTGGTTGGAGATTGTGGTCAGTTGTTGGTGCTCCTCTCTCTGAGCTAGAAGGCCCTGGGTTCAAATCCCACTCCAGGGCTTGATGGCCAAGGAAGGGATTTTCATAATGCAGTTCAGCTTGCAAATCCTTCCAACACTCCACACCATTCTCCAAGAGGAAAAACTGTGATGATATGTAAAAACAACAAAAAGAATCTTGCACTCAAACTCAAGCCATGGATTCCTCCATTCCTTCTGCAATCGTGGTCAGTGCGCTTGGGCGGTCTGATGATTTGCACATTCTCTACTGCTGTTCAATGATTCTCCTCGTCATTGATGGAAACAGGGTACAGAAGCTGACTGTATTGCAGGGCAGAGTCTGGAGAGAGCTAAGGCCTCCACTCCTGTTCCTGCCAAAGCAAGAATGAGGCATCATGTGAAAATTCAACTCACTACCTAACTGGTCTCACCACAGTGTGAATATCTGAGCTGGTGAGTGGTAAACCTGAGTCCTGTGATGGTGCAAATGGATCAGCTCCTTGGAGGATTCATTGCCTGTGCGGTCCTGTGATTGCCGCTGTATTCCTGTAGGCCCTGTCAGAGAGGAGGATATGAGTTAGTACTGGCAAGGCAAGTGTGTTGCAGTTTGTCATTTTGAAGATGGTCATATTTCACTTGCTGTTGACATGGCTGAGTGTTGTATGAAGTGTGGGTGAGCTCTGTGTCTCCCCAACCTCCAACGGCCAGAGGTGTCAAACCACCACTGATCTCCAGTGCTGCCTCCTGCTCTACAGCTGTGAACTATCAGAGGCCTCCCTCTGATTCTCTCCCTCTCTCTGGTGTTCTGTGCTCTCTTCTCTTGGACCTGGGGAAAGAACAGAGCTGGGTGGAAATGCAGTGGTGCTTGTTCATCTGATGGGTGCTGTACATTTAGTAAGGGTAATTGTCAGGAACAGGCATCAAATCGCATGCAGGTCAGGGTGAGTGGCAATGGTGGATGGATAGACTGGGGATGTGAGAAAGTGTAGAGAGAGAAGGATGGGTGTGCCTGCAAGGTGCGTGGCTGAGTTGGCTTGAGAAGATAAGATAGGGGCTGGGATGTAGGTGGATGTGCAACTATACTCATCTCTCCTGGATTGGTTAGACCATTAAAGCTCTTCCTACACTGAGCCCATGAGTATGATACAATGCTTCTGCTGCTGACATCCTCTGCCACCTCTAGCCAATCTTTCTTGGTGTCAACAGAAGGTTTCCTCCTCCCATTCCTGGGGATGAGTATCTCTCTCCGGCTCCTCACAGCCCCCAGCTGAACATCAAGGAAAGCGTCGTTGTACCATAATGCAGCCTTTGTCAGGAATTCATTCATGAACTTCCTCCTTCCTTATTTACAACTCCAAACTCCTCCAAATACCACCTTTGGATTGACCCTTTAAATCCTGCTGTTGAAATTGTATCACGTGAGTCCTCATCACTGTTGTTGCTGCTGTACACTGGATGCCAAAGTCAGCCACTGGCAGACATTTTGAAATTAATTATGCATTTAGCATGCAATATTAGACACCCCGGCCCATTCCCTGTGTGCCCCCAAGTTAATATCAGGGTCTATTTCTGAATATTGCTGAAAAGAGAGATATGCTGTCAAGTTTTTCATTTTGCGCTCATCAAGACAAACGCAAGAATGCAAATTTCAAACAATCACAACAATTTATACTACAGGAGAAGAGTGCTTATCCTGAGTGTGCTAATAACTACACTAACAACCAATTTAAGATAATCAGTTGAGCTCATAATGTGGTTCATTTATGCTTGCTAGAAGCCACATACATTCATTCTCGGCAAACAAAAGGAATATATTCAAACCTTGTGCCTTTTTTTGAATTACCCAGGAGCTTGGGGAGCCTATAGCTCCCTGTTGCTTTCCCCATGGCAACACCTCGACCAATCAGAGTTGACATGCCAACCAAACAGACCCTTTTCTACTGTAGTATAAATTGTTGTGATTTGAAATTTGGCATTCTTGCATTTGTCCTGATGAGTGCAAGACGAAAAGCTTTGGTCACATGTCTCGCTTTTCAGCAATATTTACGTTGTGTAGGATCAAGTGATTTCTACATACCAGTGACGTCCTTTTTTTGTTGGTACCTTGGTTCTGGGAGGCTGGCCTGGGCACTGGGTTCCACCATACCCACTGACACATCAAAGAATTATTTTCACCACCCTCCCCAGGACTCACGCCCCCAGTGATCCAATGGGAAATGGTGCAACTCACTCACACAGCATGTTAAGATGACACTGCCAGCTAGACTCCAAGCCCCTTCAGAAAGGGAGATGATCAGGCTCACTTTCAAACCACAGCACCTCTACATAGTCAAGGATTTTCATTTATTTGGACATAAAAGGTAGAGCTTCAGAACAAAGCAAAGGATTTTTAGCATTCTGATTGTCAATACTTCACAATACACTTCATATAGAGCAACCGCAGTGTCAAATATACAGTATTGGAACACAAGACTCAGGGGCTGTTTCAATTGAATTGACTGCAGGGCAGCCCACTGACTGTTATGGTCATCTTGCACTATAAATCAAGCCTTTTATTTAAACATGTTTCATAGACCGGAAAAAAAACAAAGACACTTCTTAAAACCTCAATCACATGCCAGTAAGTTAGTCACTGAACTCACTAGATTGACGGAACTTTCCAAACTGCATGCATCAGACTAGAAATACACACCGGCCAGTCTTTCAGGCAGGGGCGGGCTGGGTGGGGGTGGGGTGGGTAAGAGTGGATGTTTGGTTGGGGGGGGGGGGGGGGGGGGGGGGGGGGGTGGGGTGGGGGTGGGGGGTGGGGTGGGGGGTGAGGGTGGGGGTGGATTAAGGAAGGTGAAAATTAATTATTTACAAATAAAATGTTGGCTTTTTACTTTGTCTAAAGCATTTCAAAACTGATTCGGTACAAGTTGGCACGTCTCAGGGTGGCTGTGTTCTGCTGAACACACTGCGCAAGTTGACCCCAGAGAACCCACCGGGCCCACTGTAGTCATGGCGCATGGCTGGCTCTGTCAACATGACTGCACTCTGCGTATAATCCATCACAACACTTGTTCCGCTTCAGGTTTTGCTTTTGGCTTGGACTTTTGGAGAGAAATAAACACTTTCAAACACACAGAAGGAATGGGCAATCAGAAAAGGATGAAGGATTTCCCTTCTCCCAATGGTTGGGCGGGATGGGTTTGGCAATCGGTTGCCCCTCAGGTTTGCAAGCGGCGCACAGCCGAGCGCAGACACACAGCTAGAGAGCCCAGGAGCGAGGGAGCTTAGCTCCCCTGCCATCATCCCTCTGTCCATCGCATCAATCGCCACCAGGAAGTGGGAAAAGGGGAGAACTCCCAGGAAGCTCATCCAAAACTATTTCCAGAAGTGGTGCAGACTCCTCTCGTTGAACCTCCCAAAATGCGACACCATCGTCCAAACGCAGTCAGGAAAATGTCAACTTGAACCGTGGCACATCCACGCATGACCGACTGGGTGGGCGGGGGGGGGGGGGAGGCGGGTGAGGGGAGCAAAATCACTGCCATTCACCATACAAACTGCCCACCCAATAAAAATGTCTGGTCTCTTCAGCAGTATGTGTCTGGCGAGGTTCTCTCAGGTTTATCACTGTTTGATATTTTTTCGGTGTTGGCTATCTTTTGTGCCATTGAGCTTGCCGATTTGATTTCCTCCTTCATTCTCCTGCTCCCTCCCACCCCACTCCACCTCCTCGCCAGCTTCAGCATCTGTCGTCCTCGTCAGTGTCGGTGAATGGGTCAGGGACAGCTGTAGCTCCGCATCGCACCACCCGGGTGCGGTAACTCCCGTTGGGCAGTTGCCAGGAGTGCCTGAGAGGAGGGGCGGATGAGATGGTGTGGGACCTCCCGAGGCTTGTGGCCACAGCAGCCTCAAAGGTGAGTGTTTCCTCGCCCAAAGCCTGGTCCAAGCTGCCCAGGTCATCGTGCAGGGTCAGGGACGGCTCCGAAATGTAGCGCAGGGGTGTCGAGTGCTGGCTCTCACTCTTCTTGCTCAAACCTGGAGACTCGGTCCACAGTGTCTTGCTTGGCTGAACTCTCAGGGATTGATAGCGGGCATCTCTGCTCCTCGGGGTGGCTTGGTCTGTGGGAGGTGACAAGGTATCGGGACGCTGTGCTACGGGAGAATACGAAATGTGTGGCCGGGGCTTGGAAGGAGTCTGCGGGAGCTGGCGTCGCCCATGTTTGGGTGTACTGGTCCCAGATGTAGAAGGGATTGGGCTCTCACTCACAGAACTGTTCACCTACAGGATAGAAAAAGAAAACAATGGTTACTGCCTGATCTCACCACAAGATGGGGATCATTGAACTTCTAGTAGGAGGGATTCCCAAATCACAGTGAACCCCAGCCAATACCAAATAGCAGCAGGGTGAACCTTCATGTTGTGGATATCTCTCCTGCTTCTGGGTGTGGGTTCAGGTCTCACTCCAGAGATATGTGCACATAATCCAATGCTAAGGGACTGCAGCACTGTGGGAGGTGCCATATTTCAGATGAGATAGTAAACCGGGGCCCCTCTGCCTACTCAGGCGGACTATTTGAAGAACAGCAGTTGAGTCTGCCTGGAATGCTGGGCAATATTTATCTCTCAACTAACATCACTGGACACATTACCTGCTCATAATCATGGTGCTGTTTGTAGGAGCTTGCTGTGTGCAAATTGGCCGTGACGTTTTCCACACAACAATGGAGACTGCACCTCAAAGAAATACTTGATTGGCTGTACACCGCTCTGGGAAGTCCTATGGTTGTGAAAGGTGCTACAGAAATGCAAGTGCTTGAATAATTCCTCCTCAGGCCCACGTTACTTTATTATGGGAGAGTTGAGAGCCTCCTGATCGGATCACTGAGTTATAATCACCTCTCCTCCTGTACTGGGGGAAGCATGCTGGTTGTCCACACGGATAGGTGAATTAGCCTTGGGATGGTTATCACTCTTGGAGATACTGGGATATAAATTTCTTGGCATTCCAAACCAGTCAAGATTCCGGCAGCACACCACGAACAGAGAAGCCAGAAGAAGGAATTATATTCTCCCTCACACCTCATCAAAATTATTCCGGCCAGCTGTTGGTACTTATCAGCTACCACCACAATTTTCTCCTGTCACGTATAGGGAGTAGACAATCTGGAAGGAGGTAGACAGTCCGAAGGTGGGTAGGAAATTTGGTGGGCAAGTGGGTAAATAACTTCCCTGCTCCTTCATGGGGAAGAATACTTAGTGAGCTCTTTGTAATCGGTATCTACTAAGGAAGAGGAATCTAATAAAATACTGGTAGAAGCGGAGAGAGTGGATGTTGTAATATGCCTTTAAGAGATTGCAGCATGACATCACTAGAAGGGAAGTGTGTTACGCGATCCAGTTTAGTTTCACTTTTACTTTTGAGCAGAACACACACACATACACGCATAGCTCTGCTGCTGCTGTCTTCAACCTTTCTACCTCTGTATAAATGTTCCCTTGTGCCTTGTCTCAATAAATGAACCCACAACATGTTTACACAATCCCTTATGAGCGATTGGTGCCTTTATATCATTATCAAAACACAACAGCGGAGGTAATGGATGGGGTGAAAATTGAGAGTCAGGGTGTACTGGAAAGGCTGAAAATCCTTAGAGTAGATCAGAAACCTGGTCCAGACGGCTTGCATCCCAGGTTGCTGAAGGAAATAGGGTGGAGGTAGTGGAAGGGCTTACTTTAATCTTCCAATCTTCTCAAGATACTAGGGAGGTGCCAGAGGATTGGAGAGTGGCAGATGTGATGTTGTTATTCAAGAAAAGCTTTAAGGATAATCCCAGCAACTACAGACTGATTAATTTGACATCTGTGGTGGGCAAGGTTTTAGAATTCATGATGAAGGAAAAATCAGCAGGCACTTGGAGAGGTTTGAGGCAATTAAGGAGAGCCAGCACAGATTTGTAAAAGGCAAATTGTGTTTGACAATCAAACTGAATTTTTTGATGAAGTAACTGAGAAGGTTGATGAAGGGAATGTGGTGGATGTTGTCTACATGGATTTTAGGAAAGTGTTTGACAAAGTACCACACAAAAGGCTGGTTAGCAACATTGAGGCTTATGGAATTGAAGGGTCCGTGTCCAATTGAATTAAAAATTGCCTTAAGGGCAGAAAGTAGCAAGTCATGTTAAATGGTTATTTTTTAGACTGGAGGATGGTAGCCAGTGGTAGGGTTTGGGGTGGGGAGGTGGTTGACGTTAGTTACAAGTTTAGGTTGGAGAAGCTGAGGTTGTTCTCCCTGAACCAAAGGAGATTGAGGAGAGATTTGATAGTTTAAGATTTAGATAAGGTAGACAAAGAAAAACTGTTCCCATTAGCTGATGGTACAAGGGCAAGGGAACATAGATTTAAGGTTTTGGGGAAGAGACGTAGAGGGAGTGTGAAGAAGAACATTTTTTTTTACACACAGTAAGTGGTAATGAGCTGGAACTTGAGGGTGATGGAAATGAATAGAATCAATGGCTTCAAAAGGAAATTGAATGGGCACTTGAAGGAAATAAACTTGCAGGGCTGCAGAGATTGTGGAACTGAGTGGATTGTTCCATGGGCAGTTAGCATGGACTCAATGGGCTGAATGGCCTCCATCTGTGCTGTAAATGACTTTATGATGCTCTATGGGTCTAAAGATTTTCCAAATGTTTGGGGCCTCCAAAGATCTCTTTAAGGACCCCTTGTCAAACTAGCCACAATCTGGGAATGTCAGTCGAAGTTTGTCCTTCACAAGCTCGATCAGGGGAGACAGAGTTAGGGTTGCTCTTTCTCGGCTAGCACAGACACGATGGTCCAAATAACTTCCTTCTGTACGGTAAGTTTCCCACGTTTCCTGAGGTCAGATTTGAACTGAGCAAGGACACCACATTTTAAAGTTGAAACGAGGTCCATGCTCATTAAATGACTCCATATCTCATAGCCAGAGGGGATTCTGTTCCAATGCTGCCACCCAGACCTACACTTTTGAATGAAAAGTGCAATGTTTAACTCTTGACTAGTCCATGTCTGACTAGCTCTTGCTAGCTCAGTTTAGATCCAATGTACAGCACACTTCGATTCAATGTGTGAACTGAGTCTAACAAACATCAGTTCCACCACACTTGTATCAAAGGCTCCAGCTTTCTGGTCCCCATGGAAACCGTCAGAGAAGAGCTCAAGCCTGGGGCCTACCTGTCCCTGGTGATTGTGCGAACGCCCTAGACTAGGGGACCGAGATAGCCTCCCATCCCGGGACTGTTGCTGTGGATGCTGAGTACGCTCTGCTGAGTTGCACAGGGATCTATCAGGTGACAGCAAATGTTTCCTTTCCTTGGAACGGCCTCTCTCCAGACTGTCTGCATATGGGATTTCCCCGGTTCGCAGCCCTGTGAGAGGGGAAAACAAATCCCTGAGAATAATTTACAAACATATTCCACTTTATCAACTTTTTAATGTCGTGATAGTGGTGGTAGTAAGCACACAGAGACAAAGGTAGCTCAATCCAAACCAAATCAGTGCGTAAGAGAGCATTAATCCCTGCCAGGTCAATAAATGAGGTAAAGGACAGCAATAATCCCACCAATTTTCACATAGCCTGGGAGAACCAAAACTGCTCAACTAGTAAAGGTAATATATCTGTTGAAAATATTTGGGGTAGTTTTTGGAACTGACATGGTAATAGGCCATATTATATTTAATGCTGAGTAATAAACTATGGTTAGTTACCAACGTAACTGTATGGGAGCATCTTGCAAATAGTGATCACAACACAATTGAATTTGATATTAGGGAGAAGGGAGAGAGTTACAAACCAAGATTATAAATACAAATATGGTAAACTCTGAAGCAATGAAAGATAAGTTAACCACAGTAAATTGGGCTGGATTAACGGATACGTCACAGTGTGAAGGGTTCAAAGAAACATTTGGGATAAACTAATACATAACCCTAAAATGCAAGAGCTTTACTTGTGCAGTTATGATCAACAAATCAGTTAAGAGATAGCATCAAGCAAAAGAAAAGGCTTTCACAAATGCAAGGAAAAACTGAAATTTCGCATGCTGGAAGAACTAAAAACCTACAACAGGATACCAAGAAATAAAGATGAGATGGGAAATTATGAGTAGAAGTATAACTAAGAGTATGAAAAAATGCTAGGGATATTGAAGATAAAAGTAATAGTTTTACTAACATATATATATAGGTATGTGTTATTAATAAACAGTTATTGTTCAATAGAATTGTGATATATGCGCTATAAATACAGACTAAATTCACAGAGAGAGTTGTCATTTCAAGTCAAGTACCATTTTTACAGTGTGATACTTGCTAATTATTGCCAATCAACCTCTTTGGCACTGAAAGCTAACTATTATAACTGCACTGTCTTATTTCTTCAGATTTTCATCGTTGTTTGAGATATTAACCATTCAATAAATCATTTTAAAACACTTTCTATCTTTTTTTTCTCTCTCTTAATCAAATCTTACTTCCTCTCCCTTTATTTCTTTTTCTGTACCTGATCTGACATTGAACTCACCGATTGCTTTATCCCCCTTCTCAGTCTTTGCATCATTCATTTCACAATCCTTCAATCTGATTGTTTAAACACACACAGTTGTTTTTCCTCTTCACTCAGCTCCCAGATGCCCTGGAGAGTGTGCAGTACCATTTCCATTTTCCACATGCAGCAACTTGCAGTGCACAATATTGTTGATAGCAAACAGACAAGAGTTAGTCTGACTAACAGCGACCACAGTCATTGCTCTGTACAGGGGATCTTTGGCCCAATATTACCTGCGCCTGTAGTTAAAAGGCTCTCATTGCCCTTATCTGTCCCCTCGGTTTTAATATACTTGCAAATCTTTAGCGTTGTTCTTGATATTATCCCTTGCAAGTTTTTGTCTCATATTCCCTTTCCGTCATTCTTCCTCCTTTCTTTATATCTTAATATCTCTCACAGTCTGTGGGATTTCTCCTGCTTTTTGTCTTCAAATAAGCCCTTACTTCTGGTTTTATACTATCTCTCGCTTCCCTTATTGACCAAAGTTGTTTAATTGCACAAGTAGAGTTCTTCCCCTTTAGAGGTATGTACAGGTTCTGTACTTATCAAATATTTCTTTCAACACATGGTTCATCTGTAATTTCATCCATCAATAGTTCTGCTCTGTCTATTGTGGTTAATTTCAGTCTCATCTGTCCAATGGCAGCTATACCCACATTTAAACCTTTAGTTCATGACTCATCCTTCTCCCTCATAAACCTCATCAGGATATGTAGTTTATATGGATTTCAGCAAAGCCTTTGACAAGGTCCCACATGGGAAACTTATAAAGAAGGCAAATGCACATGGGATACAGGGTAATTTGATCAGGTGATTCAAAATTGGCTTAGTTGTAGGAGACAGAGGGTGTTGACAGAGGGATGCTTTAGTGACTGGAAGCCAGTGTCCAGTGGCATACCACAAGGATCTGTGCTGGGTCCCCTATTATTCGTCATTTATCACGATGTGGGGATAGGATTAGTAAGTTTGTGGATGACACAAAGATTGGCCGGGTGGTTAACAGTGAGGTTGAGTGTCTCGGACTACAGGAAGACATAGACGGGGTGGTCAAATGGGCAGATAAGTGGCAGATGGAATTTAACCCTGAAAAGTGTGAGGTGACACACTTTGGAAGGAGTAATTTGACAAGGACGTGTTCAATGAACAGCATGACACTAGGAAGTTCTGAGGAACAAAGGGACCTTGGCGTGTGTGTCCGTAGATCTCTGAAGGCAGAGGGGCATGTTAGTGGGGTGGTGAAAAAGGCATTTGGGATACTTGCCTTTCTTAATCGAGGCATAGGTTACAAAAGCAGGGAGGTCATGTTGGAGTTGTATAGAACCTTGGTGAGACAACAGCTGGAGCACTGTGTGCAGTTCTGGTCGCCACATTATAGGAAGGATGTGATTGCACTGGAGGGGGTGCAGAGGAGATTCACCAGGGTGTTGCCTGGGATGAAACATTTAAGTTGTGAAGAGAGGTTGGATAGACTTGGGTTGTTTTCCCTGGAGCAGAGAAGACTGAGGGGTGACCTGATCGAGGTGTACAAGATTATGAGGGGCATGGACAGGGTGTATAGGGAGCAGCTGTTCCCCTTAGTTGAAAGGTCAGTCACGAGGGGGCACAAGTTCAAGGTGACGGGCAGGAGGTTTAGGGGGGATGTGAGGAAAAACTTTTTAACCCAGAGGGTGGTGATGGTCTGGAATGCACTGCCTGGGAGGGTGGTGGAGGCGGGTTGCCTCACATCCTTTAAAAAGTACCTGGATGAGCACTTGGCACATCATAACATCCAAGGCTATGGGCCAAGTGCTGGTAAATGGGATTAGGTAGGTAGGTCAGGTGTTTCTCATGTGTCGGTGCAGACTCGATGGGCCGAAGGGCCTCTTCTGCACTATGTGATTCTGTGATATGGTCATTGTCAGCTCGTGTTCCTTTACTGTTATTTAGGAAGGTCTCGAGAAAAAAATTACCCAAGTAAATTCCAATCCCTTTTGGGCCTCAATCTATTGTCCTTCGTTGTATGATCCGCTTTCAGCTTCAGGATTCATCGTGTAGTCTTAAAGCAGGTAAATGAATCGGGCTGACATGGGCAGCCCAGGGAGTGGAAACAGGGCTCAACAATTGCCTGAATAAGAAGGTGCGTTCAGACTGCATCCCACCCATTCCCCTTGCCACATCAGCTGAAAAGGCATCAATATTTTAACCCGACATCCTCAGACATTGCTGTCCTCACACTGCCTCAACGTGCCAGTGGTTACCTGCAGTTGAAGACCTGCTGGATGCCCTCCCAGGCCGCCGGCCCCGTTTTTGGTAGAGCTCCTCTGGGCCGGCTCTCTCCAGCGAGTACTTGTTGAGCCAGCTGCCACTCGAATGGTGGCCCGCATATGTAGAGAATGAGCGTTTCATTGGACTTGTGTCTTCAGTTGACTGTCAAGTCACAGAAGGAACAAATATATAAACCTTGAGTCATGTGAGCAATGTATGTGCGCCAGAAAAAAATGATTAGCAGTACATGTCATTTTAGTGCCAACACAAGGCATTTTAATAACCAATATTTTTATAATTCAGGCATGCAGTACCTTTCCATTCTGACTGGGACCTCTGTCCTTTCAATGCTAATTAATGAGGATTGGCACCCCTTCATCCTAACTGCATCATGTCAAAACTTACTTCATCATCTTCCATTCCCACTCAATTCTTTCAAGGGTCATTGGTACCTTCCCTCACTCTTCCCATCTCCCAGTAACAACAACCCCAAAGTATTATCACTTTACACTATAAACTATCATGTTTTCCCTTCTACTCTTTCTAACCTGAATGACACTGCACTATGAGCCTTAGCCCATTCCTTAGTTTTCTCAGTTTAAAACATTTTGAATAGTTATAGCTGTTTGATAGATATACACAAGCTAATTCCACCTTGGGCCAACCCAACACAAAGTGACACTAACCCTTCAATCCCAACGATACAAAATATGTCCAATCCTTGGCCCATTCAAAACCTGTTCAAAACCAGATTCAGAAGGTTTAGTGCAGTAAACTGCTGCCGGCTGGATGAATGGTTTGGTGGAGAGAGGGAGAGGCAGGGATTCGGTGTGAGTGCCAGTGACCATTAAAAATGGTCATTGAGGTTTTGGGTTTATAAACAGGAGCACAGGATACAAGAGCGGAGAAAGAATGACTATTCAACACCAAACATTGGTTTGGGGTGTCCCATTATAGAATCGGCAATAAAAGCACTGACAGCATAGAGCATAGATAGATCATGGTGATCCCAGGACTGGGGGAAGGATATAAGGAAAGCCCTGGGATACTGGGATTGTTTCCATTGATCATGGTTATCCCAGGACTGAGGGAAGGATATAAGGAAAGCCCTGGGATACTGGGATTGTTTCCACTGATCATGGTTATCCCAGGACTGAGGGAAGGATATAAGGAAAGCCTTGGGATATTGGGATTGTTTCCACTGATCATGGTGATCCCAGGACTGGGGGAAGGATATAAGGAAAGCCTTGGGATATTGGGATTGTTTCCACGGGAGCAGGAAAGGCAAAGAAAAACATTGATTGTGTTTTTTTTAAAATTGTGAATAATGTTGATAGAGAGTAGGGAGAGAGAATTTGCTCAGGTCGTGGAGACAATGACAACGGGGGTCATGAATTTATTAGTACAGGGATTGAGGGCAGGAGTTTGGAAAAATTCCTTTACATTACTGTCGGCACTGGAGAAAGACACACAGCCATTGGCTTAGATAAAGGCAGAGCAAACAGGATTTACCTCGGACTCAACCTCAAGTCGGGGCATGGACACTGCCCGTCCTCGGCTTTCGATGGGGAGGTAATTGCTGTTGTGGGGATACTCCAGTTTTCCTTTCTCTAGTTCCTGTATATCACAAATCAAATAGACTCACATTTTAGTTAATGCAATATACCTCATCAATATGTGAACTAGATGTCACATTTATAAATCTTCCTGGACACAAAGCCTGTTGCTGTGATTTTCAGTAACACTTCGATGTTACCATTGAAAATCCCTGTGTTAACATTGGTAATGGGAAAATCCTGAGTAAAGATGTAAATTATCCTTCTTGATCGCCAACCATATTATTGAAAAGCTTTCTGATTCATTTTTGTTGCCCTTTCTTTTTCTCAGTAACTGAGATTTCTGTATATTAAATTAGGGTCTATGCCAAAGCAGAATAAGTACACATTTCACAACGAATTCACAATGACTGAAGTTACCCATTGAATCTTTTTTTGAGTTTTTAAAATACCTTGAATTACCACAATACTTCAGCCTGTCACAGAGTCCCGAGCTTCACACAGTTACAAAGGCTTTGGGGTCCATCTGCACATTCTGAGTATGTGCAGTTTACACAGTTAACTCGCATGTGATTTGTGCACTCACAGGGCTTGGCAATGAGAATCGGAGGATATTAGAGATTTTTTGCCTTCTCCAAAAGACTGAAAAATCCCCTCAAAAAATTGAATTACTAAACTTTATTTCATTTCTCAGTAAATGTTGTTTTATGCAGTAGACGGACCAGTCAGTCAACATCAGCAAACAGCAACAAAAACAAAAATACCTGGAAAAACTCAGCAGGTCTGGCAGCATCTGCGGAGAGGAATACAGTTAACGTTTCGAGTCCGTATGACTCTTCAACTGAACTGAGTAAAAATAGAAGAGAGGTGAAATATAAGCTGGTTTAAGGGGGTGGGGGGGGGAGGTGGGACAGGTAGAGCTGGATAGAGGGCCAGTGATAGGTGGAGATAACCAAAAGATGTCACAGACAAAAGGACAAAGAGGTGTTGAAGGTGGTGATATTATCAGTCTCTCCTCCATCCCCACCCCCTTTCCGATCCCCCCTTTTCCAAAAATTTATATATATTTTTCTTTTCCCACCTATTTCCATTATTTTAAAATATATTTCCATCCATTGTTTTATCTCTATCTTTTAGCCTATTTCGATCCCTTCCCCCCACCCCACCCCCACTAGGGCTGTCTGTCCCTTGCTCGTCCTGCTTTCTACCCTTAATGCCACCATTATCACATTTCTTAGATAATATCACCACCGTCAACATCTCTTTGTCCTTTTGTCTATGGCATCTTTTGGCTACCTCCACCTATCACTGGCCCTCTATCTAGCTCTACCTGTCCCACCCCCCCTAAAACCAGCTTATATTTCACCTCTCTTCTATTTTCCTTAGTTCTGTTGAAGAGTCATACCGACTCGAAACGTTAACTGTATTCCTCTCCGCAGATGCTGTCAGACCTGCTGAGTTTTTCCAGGTATTTTTGTTTTTATTTCGGATTTCCAGCATCCGCAGTTTTTTGCTTTTATCTCAGTAAACAGCAAGATGTGCTTTTGATGGTTTGAAAGTAAACATAGAAAATATTAATAAAGAATGGGTTGTTGTTTACTACTGTTGGAAATTTAATTAACGAAACTCTCCTCTGAACCATTTGTGAACATTAAGGATTTTATTGTTAGTGATTTGAAAACTACCCAAATTATGCAAGTCAGAACATTAATAGACAATTTTGATCGGCTTTCGAAATATTGGGTGAAAAATTCATCAAGGCCTTTTCTTGGGTGGAGGTGTCATGATCCCCAAACTGCCTAACCAAACTCCCACTGAGGCAGGCAGCAAGCAAACTTCATGCTCCTTCCCTTTTTAAATGACTATAGCGTTGGGCCGCGTGGGGCTGTTGCTGCCGGCTGCCTGAGCGTTTAACAAGCTGAGCCCAGTAGTGTGTGCTTATCATGATGGTGCAGATAGTCTTCTCCTCTTCAAGCCAGTGTGCCCCTCATAAAGGGGAGTTGCACTGATTGGAAGATTGCTGGCTGCCTGCACTGACACTGGATAAGCAAGAGCTAGACAAATGGAGCACCAGGCCAGAGAGAAGGCTTCCAGGTTCACAGGCGTCGTGTTGGAGGCCTTAATGATGGCGATGAACAGGAGGAGGGAGGTCATGTTTCCTGGGGTGGAGGATTGGGGGAGATCAGGGGGCCCTCAAAGAATGCCCCCTACAGGGAATGGGAGCAGTAGCCAGGAAGGTGGACACCTGGAGCAGAATTTTCTGCCTGTCGGGTGGGCGGTGTGGGAGCGGGTGCAGCTGGATGCGGAGCCATTTTACACAGGCGGGCCAATTAAGGCCCACCCAGCGTGAACTGCGGCTCCCGAGGACATCGGGAGTGAGCGGGCAGTGGTGGGACTGCAATGACCACCGGGTCCAATGGTGACCCTGTTATAAAAAGTAGCTGCAGCCTTTCAAAGGCTGTGAATCATGGCCAGTGGAAGGGCTTCCCAGAGCATTGCTGCTGAGCAGGCCGGGCAGGAGGATAGGGCAGGGGGTTAGGGCAGGGGGGCACTGTGCCCCTCATCTTTCTGATGATTGCGTTGCTGCCCACCTTGAGGGGGTGGCAGCACAACGGGAGGTCCTGGTACCCCAGGATGGGAGGAGGAGGCCCCCCACATGATCAACCGTGCCTGGGAGGAGGTGGCGGAGTTGGTGAGCTCCCGCCATGTGATGCGGCGCACCTGGATCCAGTGTCGCAAGCGCTTCAACGACCTGTTGCACTCAGGAAGGGTGAGTACCATGATGGCACTGGTCACTTAACCCAGCAGGTAGGCTATCCCCCTGCCCCCCTACACCCACACACACCTAGTCTGAGTGTAGTGGCTGCATTGAATCATTGACGCCATGTGTCCTTCGCTGGGTGGGCCAGCAGATATTGCCCATGCCGAGGTCAGCTTGAGAGGGTGGTGAAGAGATGGGTTCTGCCCCCGCAGCAAGTGGTACACTGAGACCCACATTACTGTTTTGGGAGCAACCTGGAGGAGCTGCACTAGGCGCAGTGCTGGAACTTCAGGACATGTCAAAGTCAGGGTGATGACACACTGGGAGGGGAGCTTCAAGGTGGCGTTGGCACCGATTGATCTGCTGTCCTCTGCGCTCCACGTGCTTGCGCCTCCTTGATATGGAAGGTTAGACTGTGTGGTGCCTAATGTGATGTAGACGGCATTTGGCCAAGGCGGTGGTGGGGTGGGGGTCTGGGGGGGTGGGGTGCGGGGTTGTGGGACAGGCCTGGCATCTTTGTGTGAGTGTTTGGCAGCAGCGGGGTGAGGAGGCACTGGAGCCCTGCAAAGTCCCACTCTGGTTGGGGTGGGCCGTGCGTGAAGAGAGTCCAGGTACAAGTTGCACTAATCAATGCTCTTCTCTCCTTTTCAGGGGAAGAATGCACATTATGCCGCCGAGAGGGTGAGGACTGGCGGAGGGCCGGCCCAGGTGGCGATTCTCAGCCGCTTCGAGCAGGAGGCTCTGGATTTGGAGAGGCGCCATGTGCCCAGCTCCACTGGTGTTGGTGAGGCTGGAGTGCCATGGCAAGGTATGTTTGCCCAGCAGTGAGGTCACCATTGTTTTCCCAACAGCCATGGCTGTGCTGAAAGTTCAGTGATTGAAGTTTGCAACATGGCTTGACCGTTGCTTACAGAAGGATGAACGCATAATGATCCGGGGGACAGGGATGCAGATTGACATTGTCTCCACGTTAACTGATCCAATGTCCCTGTTCTTCCTTTCAGCATCAGCGGAGCAGGGCCGGGAGGAGTAGCAGGGGTTCCCCTCTCACACCTGAGGGCCCTGAAGTCTAAGACTCACCAGCGTCATACCATCTCTGCCGGGCAGGCACTAGCGCAGATACTAGCATCTCGGTGGGAATTAGAACATCGGCTAGTGTCCCGGGACACAGTGGTGAGGGCACTTCACAGTTGCTGGAGGAGCTGGCGGAGATAGAGTGCCCATGGCGCCAGCAGTGGGAGGACTGCAGGGGACCAGGCACATGCTCAGTTGGTGCCTGATGATGTGCCTCTGGAGTCGTCCATGACGCAGCAGCAGCAGGAAATGTGGCCGGGTGTGCGGGAGCATCTGGGGGAGATACACGAGGCTATACTTGGCTTGGCCTCCGTGGTGGAGGAGTCTACGTAGACTATCATCAAAGCAATGAGCCTCATGGCCAAGCACCATCCGTCGTCCATGGAGAGAGTGGCGACTCTCATGGAGAGGCTCCTCCAGGAGACCAGTCAGGGCTTCCTGGGGATGTGCTCTGACCAGCAAACCCTTACATCAGCATTGACCTCAGCTAGTCAGTGCCAGTTTGGGAGATGGTCTGGGCATCAAGTTTCCCAGCTCAGTGCCCATCGATCCACAGTGAGCAGGGAGGTCTGAAGTGACCTCAAGTCGGCGCAGCAGCTGCCTGTCATCTCTGCAGGCTCCTCTCAGGGCGCACCAGATGAGGGCAGCAGCTCCTCTGCCCCTCTCCCAGTGACTGTGGCATCAGAACAGGCTGCAGCAACTGGGGAGATGCCAGCTGTGGAACTGGCCGCTCCCTCCCAGGCGGGGCCAGCACAGGCTCCATGGGCCAGAGGACGACTGCCAAGGTCATCAAGCCCAACAAGACAGCAGAGTCAGCAGGCTGGCTCAGGTGCCACTCCCAGCGATGGGGCAGCATCAAGACATAGCACCCGGAAAGGTAAACGTAAGGCACCTTAGGCACACCACGGGTTTATCACTGATGCTTTTGTGTTGGCCCGAGATGAGGTCTTTATGAGTTGGTGTGATTTTTAACACCTATGTCATTTTGTTTTCTAAAGTTCCTTTTGTTATAATATTAAATTCAGACATGTCATAGAAACATAGAAACTAGGAGCAGGAGTAGGCCATTCGGCCCTTCGAGCCTGTTCCGCCATTCATTATGATCATGGCTGATCATCCAACTCAATAGCCTGCCCCCGCTTTCTCCCCATATCCTTTGATCCCTTTCGCCCTAAGAGCTATATCTAACTCCTTCTTGAAAACAGACAATGGTCTCAACTACTTTCTGTGGTAGTGAATTCCACGGGCTCACCACTCTCTGGGTGGTGTACCCCATATCATGGTCTACCCCATATCCTCAGACTGTGACCCCTGGTTCTGGACTCCCCCACCATCGGGAACATCCTTCCTGCATCTACCCTGTCTAGTCCTGTTAGAATTTTATAGGTTTCTATGAGAGCCACCTTTGAGGGGATAGCCCTTGTCACCATGGCTGAGGGTGCCTCTTTTCTTCTGCAGGTGGATGGTTTCCAATAATGTTATGAGTGATTTGTGGGATATTCAGCTTTATTAAGGCCCTTAGTTAATGTTCCTATCCAGGCAGATTTGGCACTTAGGTGTTGAGTATGGAGCCTGCAGCCCAGGCTTCTCCTGGAGGTCCATATGTGCTGTGCTAGCTGAAGGTTCATTGGATTAAAGCCTCCCGGACGTCCCTGCCTCTCTAGAGTATGCCCGGGTCAGCGTCTACCCCCTCAGCATTTCCCCGTGTGTGCTCATCCTAGGACTCACTGCTGGACTCATCGTGTGCAGCTACAGCCATTGCGTCAACATCTTCATCGTTCACAGCGTCCCCCCCTTTCCAGTGCAAGATTGTGCAGAATGCAGCATGCAGCCACTATCACCGACACACGATCTGGGGGGTACTGGAGTGCGCCCCCTGAGCAGTCCAGGTATCAGAAGTGCATCTTGAGAAGAGCGATGGTTCTCTCCACCACAGCCCTTGTAGAGATGTGGCTCCTATTGTACCACTGCCCAGCTTCTGTTCTTGCATGGCTGAGAGGTGTCATGAGCCACCTTCTGAGGGGATAGCCCTTGTCACCCAGCAGCCACCCAACCAGCTGAGCTGGAGCACTGAAGAGCCCCGGCACCTGAGAGTGTCTGAGGATGTAGGCGTCATGGGAGTTGCCAGGGTACCTTGCACAGACTTGTAGAATCTGCATCCTGTGGTCACACACTATCTGCACGTTCATGGAGTGGAAACCCTTCCTGTTGGCGAAGGCACTGGGCTCACCTGCTGGTGCCTTGATGCACCCTGGATGCGGGGGAAGCCAGCAATGGCCGCGAAGCCTCTGGCTTGCTGTATCTGGCTTGCCTGGTCCCAACGGAAGTGGATGAAGGTCAATGCCCATCTGAACAGAGCATCTGTAACCTGCTTGACACAAGTGTGGACAGCTGATTGGGAGACACCGCAAAGATCACCCACCGAGCCCTGGAAGGAACCAGAGGCATAGAAGTTGAGGGCAGCTGTGACCTTTGGAGCCACTGGCATAGGGTGTCCACCCACATAGTTAGGGGAGATCTCAGGCCTTATCATCTGACAGATATAGTTGACTGTCTCCCTTGAGAGATGGAGCCTCCTTCGGCATTGCACCTCAGACATATTGAGGTAGCTGCTTCGCTGCCTGTAAACCCTGGCAGCAGGATAGTGGAGTCTTCTGCGGCCCCTTCCACCTTGGTCTACCTCTTGGCCCTGCGTCCCTTATGCCTGTGCCTGTTCTCCTAAAGGTGGTTCCCCTGGAGGCTGAATGTGCACTCCTGGCCTCCTCCCCCTTCTAACCCTTCCTTCCTCCTCAGAGGAGGTGCCTCCAGTGGAGAGTTCAGCTCCCGTTCCCAGGCTAAGGGAAGGCTTCCTGAAACCTGCAGGCCCAAAAAGGATTCCTCACAGCAGTGTGCTGACCTGAAGGTTGTGAGTCCAGACCAAGCAGCTGGTATGCGTTTTGAAGTATTGCAGATCACACAGGCAAGTATCAGTAACTTTGAAACATCATTATTTGACAGAGCACACTCGCGACCCCACTGAACCCTCTTATCCCGCTCGTGGATGAGGTTTATACAAATATGTCCTACCCGCCTGTCCATTGCGCCCGTGCGCCAACCTGAAGATCGCATGGGCGCCGAAAAATTGCTGTCGACTGGCGCCTCAAGGGCCTTAAGTGGTCTGTTAATTATGGCGGGCCCGCGTCGGACATCATCGCGTGCCCGCCCAGTGAAATATCGTGATGGTGCACGGTGACATCGGGACGCTCGCCTGGCATCACCGCGTCTCATTTTACGCGTTGGCGTGTGGGGCCCGCCCTGCACGCCAATGGGAAAATTCTGCCCCTGGAGTCTGGCCTTGAGGACCTGGCAGCAGTGCCAGAGGAAGTTCAATGGCCTCACACGCACGCTCAAGGTCAGTGAATACATTTTCACAGGACGTCTCCCACCCATTTCACCACCATCTCCCTCTGCTCAGTGAACTCCCATCCCTCATCTAGCAGCAATCCCTGTTACTCAGGACTCAGACCTAACATTTCAATATTCCAACTCACCCTCACATACCTCACATCCACCTCTTGCTGCCTCTGGATACCGCTGGCTATTCAGCTGTGGCACTCAAACACAGTGCAGCACCAGCACTGATATTCTGCCCTCTGTCTTACAGGACAAAGGGGCTCATACCCAAAGGGGGCAGACGGAAGCAGCAGGGGTCAGGTACACCGACAGAGGAGGTGGTGCTGCACATCATGGGCCGGGAGTGACAGAGCATGTAGAGAGCGTGGCCGAAGCATTGAGGATGTAGTATGTTACTGCTTTATGTGCCTTCTCAAATCCCATCTTATTCTTCTATATGGCATGAAATGCAAGCTGGAGATTCTTAGAAAGTCTGTCCCATGCGAAGAGGTGCAGGATGCATCCTCTCTGCCTCCTTCTGTTCCACCCCTCCTTTTCCTCCTGAGCTGGTCTCCTGCTGCCACCTTCATGATGGTGATGCTGTGCAGGGTCTATGCTGGAGAGCTCCCCCTGACTGGTCCAGGCCGCAGAAGTCTTACTTCAGCACGCCGATGGTGTTCTCCTCATGGCTGCTGGCTCCTGTTATAGGCCCGCTCTCCTCGCGCAGTCAGGTTGTGGAGAGGGGTCATGAGTGAAGTATGCAGGTTCTCTGTGGAGACCTGAGGAAGGCTTGAACCGCAAACTGCCTCAGGAAGGGGACACCGCGGCTGCTGCCAGGATAGCGGGCATTCACCGGTCACTTGTGGTTCTTGTGCCTCTCTCATAGACCTGCAGAGTCAGGGGTGTGTAGTTACTGGCACCCTCCGCTATTGGTACCCTCCACTATTAGCAACCCCACTATCCTGGCAAATCCATGTACTCTCTCCATGCTACTTCTCCCTGCTGAGGGGGAACATGATGTGCACTCATCCCTCCCAGCATTGCTGAGGCCCTTCACCTCCCAGGGGTATCAATGCCGGTGAACTGGGACATGGTGAATATATCAGCTGCTCTTGCCTGGAATGATCCAATTGTGTAGAAATGCAAAGCCACTGTGACTTTTACAGCCACTGACAGCATGATCCTC
Organism: Cetorhinus maximus; assembly: GCF_964194155.1. Taxonomy (NCBI): domain Eukaryota; kingdom Metazoa; phylum Chordata; class Chondrichthyes; order Lamniformes; family Cetorhinidae; genus Cetorhinus; species Cetorhinus maximus. The sequence continues at coordinate 74,007,884 of NC_135895.1, read as the reverse complement.
ACTCTGATACGAGGCTGTGGGTTGGGTTGAAGGACATGGACAAGTTCAGTCACTACCTCCTTGTTGAATTCGAGTTGTTTTAGGCGTTGTTCCTGGCTGAGGTGGTGATAGAATTGCTCCTGACAACTCAAGGTGGGTAGGGGTCTTCTGTGCAGAGCCCTTCTCCCCCTCCTCTCCCTGTGCAGAACTTCCCCTCTCTGCAGCCCCTGCTCCATTTTTCAGTCATGTTGCAGGTCTAGAGGCCCATGGAACAACAGCCCCCCTATCTCATGCAGCGTTCACTGACCAAACCCCCTGGCCTCCAAAACAATGAGAAACAAAGCACAGTACTTCCACGAACCTTGTCAAAGCAGACATGAGTCAAAAGCAGCTCAGCTGCAAGTTAGATGCCTTGCCCTTTAAGTACCACAGGTTGTGTGTTGGGGCTGGGGGTGGTGGGTGGTCCCCTCGTACTATTGAACACATGTTCGGCTGACAATGAAGGCCTTCAGCACACGCGTGCAGATAAGTTTGTGAAATGTGCGTCAAATCAGCTGGAACAGTGGACCGACCCCATAACAGGATCACTCTTGACACGGTACAACTTCCCCCAGTGCAGGTCAGGGCCAGGTTCATGAGAAGTTGGACTGCCGGAGCTTTAGGTTCACAGTCCTTCAACATTAAGAAGCATTATGAGGGTTAAACATTAAAGGTTAAAGGCCTTAAGGTTGGAATGTAAAGATAGAAACCAATGGATAGCAGTGAAAAGGGCAGGGTGAGGGGAAGGAGGATACTGAAGCATAAAAAAGGGAAGCAAATGAGCTGGGCAAGGCTAACACTGATAATCTGCACACAGTCCAATAATCTCCAATAAAGAAAAAAAGACATGCATTTATATAGGGCCTTTTATGACCACAGAATATTCCAAAGTGCTTTCTTTTTTTTTCATTTGTTATGGGATGTGGGTATGGTTGGCAAGGGCAGCATTTATTGCCCATCCTTAATCGCCCTTGAACTGAGTGGTGGCTGGGCCATTTCAGAGGCAGTTAAGAGTCAGCCACATTGCTGTGGGTCTGGAGTCACATGTAGGCCAGACCAGGTAACAACAGCAGATTTCCTTCCCTGAAGGACATTAGTGAACCAGATGGTTCACTAATGTCCTTTTCATGACAATCGACAACGGTTTCACAGTTACTATTACTGAGACAAAAACAGAATTACCTGGAAAAACTCAGCAGGTCTGGCAGCATCGGCGGAGAAGAAAAGAGTTGACGTTTCGAGTCCTCATGACCCTTCAGCAGAACTGAGTAAAGTTAGGAGAGGGGTGAAATATAAGCTGGTTTAAGGTGGGGGGAGAGAAGTTGGGGGTGGGGGGTGGTAGTAGGGACAAGCAAGCAGTGATAGGAGCAGATAATCAAAAGATGTCACAGACAAAGGAACAAAGACGTGTTGAAGGTGGTGATATTATCTAAGAGAATGTGCTAATTAAGAATGGATAGCAGGACACTCAAGGTACAGCTCTAGTGGGGTTGGGGTGGAAAGACTGACAGGGCATTACAGATTTAAAAATAATGGAAATAGGTGGGAAAAGAAAAATCTATATAAATTATTGGAAAAAACAAAAGGGAGGGGGAAGAAACGGAAAGGGGGTGGGGATGGAGGAGGGAGTTCAAGATCTAAAGTTGTTGAATTCAATATTCAGCCCAGAAGGCTGTAAAGTGCCTAGTCGGAAGATGAGGTGCTGTTCCCCCAGTTTGCGTTGGGCTTCACTGGAACAATGCAGCAAGCCAAGGACAGACATGTGGGCAAGAGAGCAGGGTGGAGTGTTAAAATGGCAAGCGACAGGGAGGTTTGGGTCTTTCTTGCAGACAGACCGCAGGTGTTCTGCAAAGCGGTCGCCCAGTTTACGTTTGGTCTCTCCAGTGTAGAGGAGACCACATTGGGAGCAACGAATGCAGTAGACTAAGTTAGGGGAAATGCAAGTGAAATGCTGCTTCACTTGAAAGGAGTGTTTGGGCCCTTGGACGGTGAGGAGAGAGGAAGTGAAGGGGCAGGTGTTGCATCTTCTGCGTGGGCATGGGGAGGTGCCATAGGTGGGGGTTGAGGAGTAGGGGATGATGGAGGAGTGGACCAGGGTGTCCCGGAGGGAACGATCCCTACGGAATGCCGCCGGTGGGGTGAAGGGAAGATGTGTTTGGTGGTGGCATCATTTGGTTGGCGGAAATGGCGGAGGATGATCCTTTGAATGCGGAGGCTGGTGGGGTGATAAGTGAGGACAAGGGGGACCCTATCATGTTTCTGGGAGGGAGGAGAAGGCGTGAGGGCGGATGCGTGGGAGATGGGCTGGACACGGTTGAGGGCCCTTTCAACGACCGTGGGTGGAAAACCTCGGTTAAGGAAGAAAAAGGACATGTCAGAGGAACTGTTTTTGAAGGTAGCATCATCAGAACAGATGCAACGGAGGCGAAGGAACTGAGAGAATGGGATGGAGTCCTTACAGGAAGCGGGGTGTGAGGAGCTGTAGTCGAGGTAGCTGTGAGAGTCGGTAGGCTTGTAATGGATATTGGTGGACAGTCTATCATCAGAAATTGAGACAGAGAGGTCAAGGAAGGGAAGGGAAGTGTCAGAGATGGACCATGTGAAAATGATGGAGGGGTGGAGATTGGAAGCAAAATTAATAAATTTTTCCAGGTCCCGACGAAAGCATGAAGCCGCACCGAAGTAATCATCGATGTACCGGAGAAAGAGTTGTGGGAGGGGGCCGGAGTAGGACTGGAACAGGACAGAGAGGTCAAGGAAGGGAAGGGAAGTGTCAGAGATGGACCATGTCCCCCCACAACTTCTCTCCCCCCACCTTAAACCAGCTTATATTTCACCCCTCTCCTAACTTTACTCAGTTCTGCTGAAGGGTGATGAGGACTCGAAACATCAACTCTTTTCTTCTCCGCCGATGCTGCCAGACCTGCTGAGTTTTTCCAGGTAATTCTGTTTTTGTTTTGGATTTCCAGCATCCGCAGTAGTTTTTTGTTTATATACCATTACTGAGACTAGCTTTCAATTCGAGACTATGACTTGAATTCAAATTTCATCAGCTGCCATGGTGGGATTTAAACCCTTGACCCCAGAGCATTAGCCTGGGATTCTGGATTACTAGTCCAGTGATATTACCACTAAGCCACTGTCTCTTTAAAAGTGGACTCACTGTTGTAATGAAGAGAGAGGTGAGCAGAGTGGTCCTGGAAAGACTGCTCAGTCACTCAAGGGGCTGCCAAGTTCCACTTCTGCTTCTTTCCAGTGAACAGCGACCCCATTGCCTGAACTGACTGTGTACAGGTCTCTGGCTACAGCAGCTAGTGAACGTGTGTCGCTCACCAATCACCACAGGACTTGTTCTTTCAGGAACATGCTTGCTGACTTCCCTGGTATGAGGAAGGGATTCGAAAAGGCATCCTAAACATTGTCACCTCTCTGCTCAGAAGGCTGCAGCTTTCAGGGATCCTATCACTGTGGCCATAAGTCAATCTCAAGAAAGAAAGTAAAGGTGACAAGGGTCACCATTGGCGCATGGAGTGTGTGAAGCCTCGTGGACAACACTGTAGCCGGCAAGCCTGAGAGAAGAACTGCTCTTGTTGGTAGAGCGATGGCTTGGTACAATGTCTAGACCACCGCTCTCAGTGAGACTCGTCTATCTGAGGCAGGTCCACTGCAGCTCAGAGGGATACAAGACGCTTGGTTAAATCTGAAAGCAGACGAACTTCAGTCCCATGCTGCCGACAAAGGCTGGGGGGGATTCTATGATGATCTGATATCTGTCTATGGGCCCAAGCCTATTTGTTCATCTCCCTGTGGGTCAACACTGCTCACACAAAAAGCCAAATTCTACAAAGATGGGCAGAGCACTTTAACTACATTCTTAATCAGCCTTCATCCATCCATGAAGAAGCAATCAGCAGGCTGCCGTTATATGCTCTCTTCATGACCCTCCCACGCTGCTAGAAAGGATGAAAGCGATCAAACTCCAGAAGCTGACACTATCCCAGTTGAGATCTTCAAGGCTGGAGGTCAATGCCTGGCCAAGAAGGTCACTGAACTCTTTCGGTCTATGTGCGAGTTAGAAACAATCCTGCAGAAAGATAGCTCCATCATCCACCTGTACAATGAGAAAGAGATTCACCAATCCTCTGACAGTCATAGTGTAATCTCACTCCTCTCGATCGCCAGAAACATCTTTGCCAGGATCCTTCTGAAGCTCTTAGTGCGACCAGGATCTGGTGCCAGAGTGTACGTGCGGTTACAGAAAAGGTCAGGCTGCCACTGATAGGGTGTTTGCAGTAAAACAGCTCCAGGAGAAATGCCATGGACAGAACATTGACCTCTGCACCATTTCCAGGAGAGGACATCACAAGCCAGCAACAAAAGCAACCGTGGCACCCTGTCCTATTTGCAGCCGACCCTCCTGGGCGCAGGTCAGCCTTAGCAGTCACCACTGGAACCCTACCAAACACCGCAGGTGATGAACATGGTCACGGTAATCTGTACACACCCCGGAATTCTGTACATGCCCCGGTAATCTGTACACGCCCCGGAAATCTGTACACGCCCCGGAAATCTGTACACGCCCCGGAAATCTGTACACGCCCCGGAAATCTTGTACGCGCCCCGGTAATCTGTACGCCCCCCGGTAATCTGTACGCGCCCCGGAAATCTGTACACGCCCCGGAAATCTGTACACGCCCCGGAAATCTTGTACACGCCCCGGAAATCTGTAAGCGCCCCGGTAATCTGTACGCGCCCCGGTAATCTGTACACGCCCCGGAAATCTGTACGCGCCCCGGTAATCTGTACGCGCTCCAGTAATCTGTACACGCCCCAGAAATCTGTACGCACCCAGGTAATCTGTACGCGCTCCGGTAATCTGTACACGCCCCGGAAATCTGTATGTGCCCTGGAAATCTGTATGTGCCCCGGTAATCTGTACAGGCCCCGGTAATCTGTATATGTCCTTGCTAATGTTCCTACCGTCTTCCTATTATGTTGAAGATCTCCACCTCTACACCCTTGTTGCCACAATGTTGTACCTTTAAGGCCATATGGAATAACATACACTGTGTAGCCCCCAAGCCTTTCCTGGTTGCCTTGTACAACTTTATCCACTTTAGTCTAGAATTTGATTAGAAGCTGGTTCCATACCTTTAGCCGTTGGTTACGGAATTCTTCTGCTTGACTTGTTGAAGTCCTGCTATTCTGGAACATGATTGATGGGGGTAGTGGCACCAGGGGGGCAAACTCACTCCTGCTATCCCTGTGAGGGCATTAGAATGAAAGAACTTGCATTTATATAGCAGCTTTCACAGCCTCAGGCAAGAATACCTGCCGTTCCTTGAAAAAACACCACAATATCTTTCACAGTTACCTGAGAGGGTGGATGAGCGGGGGTCTCAGTTTAATGTTTCAACCACACGACAGCGCTTCCCTGGAGTATTAGTGTAGATTTTGTGCATAAGTCTCTGGAGTGGGATTTGAACCCCCCAACCTACTGACTCAGAGGCAAGAGTGCTACCCACTGAGCCCCAGCTGGCAGTATGCTGGGTGACACATTATAGGGTTGAGGTGGATGGGACAATGTGTGCAGCTACTCCATATACCGACAGGGTGTCAGCCTTCATAATGATCAGAGATCTATCTACAGAGATCCTCCTGGAGAACAAGGCTTCAAATCAGGAGTCTGAATGATGAGCTTACCCAAAAACTCAAACAAAATTGGCAGAGTGGACAGCGGGTGAGGGGGGAGCAGGGTCAGGAGTGAGGGAGGAGGGGGTTGGGTCAGGAGTGAGGGAGAGGGGGGAGGCTCAGGAGTGAGGAGGGGGAGGCCATGAGTGATGGATGGGGGGAGGGTCATGAGTGATGGAGCGGGGGGGTCAGGAGTGAGGCAGGTGGGGGAGGGTTAGGAGTGAGTGAGGAGGGGGAGGGTCTGGAGTGAGTGAGGAGAGGGAGGGTCAGGAGTGAGTGGGGAGGGAGGATGTCAGGAGTGATGCAGGTTGGGGAGGGTCAGGAGTGATGGAGGTGGGGAGGGTCAAGAGTGAGAGGGGGAGGGTCAGCAGTGAGTGAGGAGAGTGAGCATTAGGGCTGGGTGAGGAGATGGGAGGGTCGGGAGTGAATGGGGAGGGAGAGGGTCAGCAGTGAGTGGGGAGGGGGATGTCAGGACTAATGGAGGGTTAGGAGTGAGTGAAGAGGGAGGGGTTCAGGAGGAAGTGAAGAGGGAGGGGGTCAGGAGTGAGTGATGAGGGGGAGGGTCTGTAGTCAGTGAAGAGGGGGAGGGTCTGGAGTGAGTGAGGAGGGGGAGGGTCTGGAGTGAGTGAGGAGGGAGAGAGTCTGGAGTGAGTGAGGAGGGAGAGAGTCTGGAGTGAGTGAGGAGGGGAGGGTCTGGAGTGAGTGAGGAGGGAGAGAGTCTGGAGTGAGTGAGGAGGGGGAGGGTCTGGAGTGAGTGAGGAGGGAGACAGTCTGGAGTGAGTGAGGAGGGAGAGAGTCTGGAGTGAGTTAGGAGGGGGAGGGTCTGGAGTGAGTGAGGAGGGAGAGAGTCTGGAGTGAGTGAGGAGGGGGAGGGTCTGTAGTCAGTGAGGAGGGGGAGAGTCTGGAGTGAGTGAGGAGGGGGAGGGTCTGGAGCAAGTGAGGAGGGGAATGGTCTGGAGTCAGTGAGGAGGGGGAACAAGGTCCAGAGTGAGTGAGGTGAGGGAGGTTCAGGAGTCAGCGAGGAGGGGAAGGGGCTGGAGTGATTGAGGAGGGGAGGGTCTGGAGTGAGTGATGAGGGGGAGGGTCTGGAGTGAGTGGGGAGGGGGAGGGTCTGCAGTCAGTGAGGAGGGGGAGGGTCTGGAGTGAGTAAGGAGGGGGAGGGTCTGCAGTCAGTGAGGAGGGGGAGGGTCTGGAGTGAGTGAGGAGGGGCAGCAGGGTCTGGAACAGATGAGCTAGCACAGTGAGTAACTCTCCCAGACTCAATCCTCCCACCCTGAGCTGCTGAACCTGTAAATGTTCCCAATCAGATGAGTGGGTTTTTGTTGGTAAGAGTATTCAGCTGATGGAGTTAGGATGCAGATTAGTCCTGATCTAATTGAGCGGGTGAACAGGCTCGAGGGGCTGAATGGCCTCCTCCTGTTGCTATGTTAGACCCCGGGGTGAGGAAATGGATGGTCTGTATAAACTGCAGCGAAAACATTGAGAGGTCTTGGAGTGAGAAAAATCAGATAATTTAACAGAAGCCTTTGCAATGTCTTGGGGCTGATGCTTGGAGCGTTGTCAGGTTTAGAATTCAGCAAGGGTGTGGGACTTACATGTCAGGCCCCATGTCCGGATGTAGAAAAGGCAATGCTTTGGCACTTGAGATAATCTGTGGAGGCAGAGAGGAGGCTTCCATCCGCTGGAACATAGGGGTTCGACTCTAAGCAAAGAAAGAACTTGCAGTTATTCTCACACCTGGTTACTCCCAAGAGGACAGAGTTCACAGCACAGGGGCAGCCTTTTCTGTATAACTAGCTGGTGTTGCTGTTTATACCCAACATGAGCCTCCTCCCACTCTAATGACCACCTTCCACCTTCAGTCTGTTGCCTTCTCCCTCCTGTATATTAGGTTGTAGGAGCTTGTCTCAGTAACAGTAACTAAACCTACAATCAAATGACTGATTCAGAGTCTACTATGCTGTCTACTCAACCATGACTGATACTTTGAAGGGAAGCAAACATGTGTCTCAATCTGAGGAAGAGTCATACGGACTCAAAACGTTAACTCCCTCCACAGATGCTGTAAGTCCTGCTGAGTTTTTCCAGCATTTTCTGTTTTTGTTCCAGGTTTCCAGCATCCGCAGTATTTTGCTTTTGTCTTTGTGTCTCAATCTGTTCAGCGATTTGCCCTGAGTCAGTGTCAAACAAACAGTGAGGCAAATACTCCAGCATCATGGGATTGCCTTATCTTGTGTACCTGAAGTCTGCTGTTCACACAATCGCTGGGGAAGGATTACTTACAGCTTGACCATTGCATAGGGACTGGTATACACATGCAACAAACCATGTCTCTCATCCCATTCCCAATCCCATCCCCATCCCCAACCCAATCCCTATCCCAATCCCACCCCCTACCCAATCCCCATCCCAATCCCACCCCTCCCAATCCCATCCCCTACCCAATCCCCTTCCCAATCTCATCCCCATCCCATCCTAATCCCCATCCCAATCCCCAATCCTGCCCCACCCTCATCCCATTTCCTTCTTTTTATTTTGGATTCTCCCTGCAATCTCTGTGCTATGTTGCTTATTGTTGCAATTAGGTTCAGTGCTGTATTTTCCCCCTGGGTCAGTACCTGCTCCTCCTGTAGTTGTTGGTATTTTTTGGTCTTACTCTGTTTGTAGTAATCCATGATCATCATGGCAGCATAGATTTTCCCAATTGTAAGATCTGTGGCTGAAGAACACAGGAGAAGCTCATTATTCCTGAGGTCACATTCACTGAACCAGAGATAAACGGTAAAACCACTGTTACATTACACCGCTCAGTCTGTACGGGCACTGGGTAACACACACCATGGAGATCCCTGGCCCAATCCCTGGTAAAGGTAGAATTAGTCAGACTCAGCCATGGGCCTACAAAGGTACCAAGGCTGGAAAAGGGAAAAAATTAGATTGAAATCAGGAGCCATAAGCAGTCTGTGGAGATTGTGATTGGGAGGGGAGGCCCAGGGTGGATTGAGGAACTCGGGATGGGGAGGCGAGGCCCAGGGTGGATTGAGGAACTCGGGATGGGGAGGGGAGGCCCAGGGTGGATTGAGGAACTCGGGATGGGGAGGGGAGGCCCAGGGTGGATTGAGGAACTCAGGATGGGGAGGGGAGACCCAGGGTGGATTGAGGAACTCGGATTAATGGAGAGAAGGCCCAGGGGATTGAGGAAATTGGATTAACAGAGAGGAGGTCCGGGGGGATTGAGGAGCACAGGATGGGGAGGGGAGGGGCGGAGAGAGGAGAGGAGGGGCTGTGGGAGGCGGGGAGGGGATCGGTGGGAGGCGAGGAGGGGGTTGGGGGAAGGTGGGGAGGGGGTGGGGTGAGGTGGGGAGGGGGTCGGGGGGAGGGGGTCAGGGGGAGGTGGGGAGGGGGTCAGGGGGAGGTGGGGAGGGTGTCAGGGGGAGGTGGGGAGGGGGTTTGGGAGGAAGGTGGGGAGGGGGTCGGGGAGGTGGGGAGGGGGTCAGGGTGAGGTGGGGAGGGGCTCAGGGTGTGGTAGGGAGGGGGTCAGGGTGAGGTGGGGAGTGGGTCAGGGGGAGGTGGGGAAGGTTTCGGTGGGGAGGGAGTCGAGGGGGAGGGGGGTTGGGAGGAAGGTGGGAAGGGGGTCGGGGGGGGAGGTGGGGAGGGAGTCAAGGGGAGGTGGGGAGGGGGATTGGGAGGGAGGTGGGGAGGGGTCAGGGGGAGGGGGGGAGTGGGTAGGGGGTGGTGGGGAGGGTGTAGGGGGGGAGGTGGGGAGGGGGTCGGGGGGAGGTGGGGAGGGGGTCGGTGGGGGAGGTGGGGAGGGGTCAGGGGGAGGTGGGGAGGTGGTAGGGGGGGTTGTAGGGAGGTGTTGTTGATGGGAGGTGGGAGGGAAGGTTGGTGGGGATGTTGGGGCTGCTTAAAGTACCCAAATACCTGTCAAACGTTGGAAAACTCAGCAAGGAAAAGCAAGGGTAAGGATCACAATAAGTGGTAAGATTATAGCAGTGATAATAAACATTAGAATGTATCACTGGCACGTGAAACCTTAAATTAGGGAGGATAAATGGAGACTCGGCACACCACTCCTGAAAGGTTACTGAGCCCTGTGCTAGATTGTACTGAAGGAAATTTTGCCATATGAAGGGTATTCACCCAGGAGCTCCATCACTTACGCAGGTGTATGGGAACCAGGAGGTCCAGAGTCTTCTGTGAGAGGTGAGGCCAAATAGTCATGATCTCTTTTCGTAACTCAGCATCTAGCTGCTGCTTGTCTGCGCCACCTGAAAGAGAGTTTATTCAGGAACTACATCTCAACATGTATCACAATATAACCCACACCTCACTGGAAGCTCCAGAATGCAGGGATACTCTGAGAGAGGCTGAGAGACACCAGTCAGTGTACAGCTATCTCCCTGAGAGAGAGGGACTGAGAGACACCAGTCAGTGTACAGGTATCTCCCTGAGAGAGAAGGGGCTGAGAGACACCAGTCAGTGTACAGCTATCTCCCTGAGAGAGAGGGGGCTGAGGGACACCAGTCAGTGTACAGATATCTCCCAGATAGAGAGGGGACTGAGGGACACCAGTCAGTGTACAGATATGTCCCTGAGAGAGAGGGGGCTGAGGGACACCAGTCAGTGTACAGATATGTCCCTGAGAGAGAGGGGGCTGAGGGACACCAGTCAGTGTACAGATATCTCCCTGAGAGAGAAGGGTCTGAGAGACACCAGTCAGTGTACAGATATCTCCCAGAGAGAGAGGGACTGAGACACCAGTCAGTGTACAGCTATCTCCCAGAGAGAGAGAGACTGAGAGACACCAGTCAGTGTACAGCTATCTCCCAGAGAGAGAGGGACTGAGAGACACCAGTCAGTGTACAGGTATCTCCCAGAGAGAGAGGGACTGAGAGACACCAGTCAGTGTACAGCTATCTCCCAGAGAGAAAGGGACTGAGAGACACCAGTCAGTGTACAGCTATCTCCCAGAGAGAAAGGGACTGAGAGACACCAGTCAGTGTACAGATATCTCCCGGAGAGAAAGGGACTGAGAGACACCAGTCAGTGTACAGATATCTCCCTGAGAGAGAGGGGACTGAGAAACACCAGTCAGTGTACAGATATCTCCCAGAGAGAGAGAGGGACTGAGGCACACCAGTCATTTAGTGTATAACATTTTTTTAATTTACCGATTTTTCAAGTTGAAATCAAATTGTGCAACTGTCATAATGGGATCTGAACTTGCATCCCTTAGGCCTCTGGGTTAGCCAGGTCAGACACCACTACAAGACTGTGGTCATTCAACTGGCTTAAATCAAGATCAAATAATTCCACCTCTGTAACATCACCCAATTCTGCCCCACTTCAGCTCATCTGCTGCTGGAGTCCTCACCCATGTAAATGAAAGCTGCTGTTGTTATGGTAACCCCAAAAGAAAAAGGTGTGCACTGTGTGATGTGGTGTCAACACTGAATATCTCTCTTACCTTTTGCAAGCTTGATATGAAGTGCAGTCCTGATAAGGCCCATAAGGGTGGAAGTGAAGTGGACAGTCTTCTCCTCACTTACAGGCATGTTCATCAGTACCAGCCTCTATAAAGGAGAGGACAACAAGTCAAATCCAGCTAGGCCACCCGTCCAGGGATAAGAGAACTGGAATCTAGTTACACTCTTCAGCTCCAGGGATAGTGATGGTTTGTGTGTGCTGCAATTTAACATTTTCCTTTGTTGGCCCCACCATGTTCCTCAACCTCATCCTCCTTGCCCAGCTCCTCTATTCGCTGCATCTTCCTCCCACTGAGAACGGAAAGCAAGTTGTTTAAGGTACTCGCTAAGGCTGCCAGCTCTGATTGAGCATATTCCTGGAGGTTTCATCGCATGTCCTCCAGTTGTCTGCCCGCAAACTCCAGTCCTTGGCTGCCCGACATGTCCATCTCTGTATTGTCCCACCTTCACATGCTGAGTGGGTGATTCTTGACTGACAGCCAAATTACCTGTGCTCCCACCTCCAACATTTTTGTAACGAATGCAAACATTTTTATTTAATGCTCCAATGATTTTTCATGTACTTTGTTTTTTGCTCGCAATGTCTGGGAGAGTAATCTTTAATTCCGGGCAACTCCAGGGAAATCCAGGAGAGCTTGCAACCTTAGAGCAGACCAAACAAACAGCAACAGGTGATGTCACCCACGTTCTGCAATGATGCCTTAAACGAGGCCACTCCCCTCTCAAGATGATTTACTCACTAATTTGTGCAATTTGGCAGATGAACAGTCATCTCTGCAGCGAATGTGAACTTTCAACACAACATTCCCATAATGACAACCCAAACCAGTCTCACTGCCTTCTTAACCAGAAGAAGCTGCTGGGTGACATGCAACTCATATCTCCACCTAAAGTGACAGATGATCCATTTTTGTCAGGTGACTTCCCATTGCACAGCTCAAACAAAAAAACAATGGGAAAGGAACATATCCCCAGGCCACATAGGAGACTGGACCAGAATCTGTACTCCTGAGACCTACCATGTTGGAGACGAAGCTAAAATGCTGCACTGGGAGATAGCAATAGTGAAGGCACCCCTAAGTAGCAGCGATCATAACATGATTGAATTTCACATTCAGTTTGAGGGAGAGAAGAGTGGTCCCAAGACGAGTGTTTTTAAACTTAGATACGGGCAAGTATCTGAAACCAGAACTAGCTTGAGTGAACTGGCAAATGAGGTTAAGGGATAGGTGAATAGAGATGCAGGCCGGAATTTTCCAGTCCCTCATGCCAGCGGGACCTCCCACACCCGCCAGTGTGAACGGAGATTTCAATGGCTCACCGGCCCTGCTGTGGGGAAGCCCGCCGGGGGGGACTGGAAAATTTTGGCGGCAGACATTTAAAGGGAAGGAGAAAGAAAAATCCAAGGGGTGAATCCACCATCCGTGGTTAACTAAAAAAGTTAAAGGTCGTATCAAACTTGAAGGAAAATAGCAGGTCAGAAGGCTGGACAGAATATAAAGAACAGCAAAGAAAGGCTAAGAGATTCAAAAGGACGGAAAAAATAGAGTACAAGAGAAAGCTTGCTAGTGACATAAAGACAGATCGTGAGACTTTCTATAGATATTTAAATAAGAAAAGAGTAAACAGAGTAAATGTTGCTCCTATAGAGAGTGAGTCTGGGGAATTAATAATGGCAAATAAGAAGATAGGAGATGAATTGAGCAGTTATTTTGCATCGGTCTTCACTGTAGACAAGTAAAATCCCAGAAACAGCTGGAAATCAGGAATTGGAAGAGAGGTAGGAATTTAGAAAAATTACAATCACCAGATAACTGATAATTCGCAAATTGCTGGGGTTGTGGACTGACAACTTCCTGAGTCCTGTTGGACTTCATCCCAAGGTCTTGAAAGAAGTGGCTGGTGAGATAGTTGATGCACTGGTTTTAATTTTCCAAAATTCCCTAGATGTGGGGAAGGTTCCATTAGATTGGAAAATAGCAAATGTAACTCTTTTATTCAAAAAGGGAGGGAGACAGAAAGCAGGAGACTACAGGCTTAACATCTGTCGTAGGGAAAATGTTAGAAGCTATTATTAAAGATGTTATAGCAGGGCACTTAGAAAAATTCAAGTCAATCAGGCAGAATCAACATGGTTTTGTGAAAGGGAAATCATGTTTAATCAATTTCACTGTAGTTATTTGAAGGAGTCACATGTGCTGTGGATAAAGGGGAACCGGTGGATGTACTGTACTTAGATTTCCAGAAGGCATTTGATAAGGTGCTACATCAAAGGCTATTGCAGAAAATAAAAGCTCATGGTGTAGGGGGTAACATATTGGCATGGATAGAAGAATGGCCAGCTAACAGGAAGCAGAGAGTTGGCATAAGTGGGTCTTTTTCTGGTTGGCAGGATGTGACAAGAGGTGTGCCACAGGGATCAGTGCTGGGGCCTCAACTTTTTACAATTTATATAAATGACCTGGATGAAGAGGCCGAAGGAATGATGGGTAAATTTGCTGATGACACAAAGATGGGTAGGAAAGTAAATTGTGAAGAGGACATAAAGGGGCTACAAGGGGACATGTATAGGTTAAGTGAATGGGCAAAGATCTGGCAAACAGAGTATATTGTGGGAAAACGTGAAATTGCCCACTTTAGCAGGAAGAATATAAAAGAAACATATTATCTAAATGGTGAGAGATTGCAGAGCTATGAGATTCAGAGGGATATGGGTGTCCACCTGCATGAATCACAAAAGGTCAGTATGCAGGTACAGCAGGTAATTAGGAAAGCAAATAGAATGCTTCCATTTATTGTGAGGGGAATTGATTATAAAAGTAGGGAGGTTATGCTTGAGTTGCACAGGGCACTGGTGAGACCACATCTGAGGTATTGTGTACAGTATTGGTCTCTTTATTTAAGGAATGCATTAGAAGCAGTTCAGAGAAAGTTTACCAGACTAATACCAGGAATGGGTGGGTTGTCTTATGAGGAAAGGCTGGACAGGTTAGGCTTGTATCCACTGGAATTTAGAAGAGTAAGAGGCAACTTACTTGAAACCTTTAAGATCCTGAGGGGTCTTGACAGGGTGGATGTGGAGAGGATGTTTCCTCTTGTGGGAGAATCTAGAACTAGGGATCACTGTTTAAAAATAAGGGGTCACTCATTTAAGACAGAGATGAGGAGACATTTTTTCTGAGTGTTGTGAGTCTTTGGAATTCTCTTCCTGAAAAGGCAGTGGAAACAGAGTCTTTGAATATTTTTAAGGCAGAGCTAGATAGATTCTTGATTAACAAGAGGGTGAAAGGTTATCGGGGGTAGGCAGGAATGTGGGGTTGAGGTTACAATCAGATCAGCCATGATCTTATTGAAAGGCGGAGCAGGCTCGAGGGGCCGAGTGGCCAACTCCTGCTCCTCATTCGTATGCTCGCAAATGCAATGCCCGCTATTCAAGAAAGGATGCAGAGAGAACTACAGGCCAATAAGCCTGACATAAGTAATCAGGAAAATTCTGGAATCTATTATTAATAAAGTCATTAAGAATGTACTGAGAAAATAATAATATGAACAGACAGAACCAGCATGGTTTTATGAAAGGGAAATCCTGTTTGACAAATTTATTAGGATTTTTGAGGATGTAACTAGTAGGGTTGATAAAGGGGAGCCAATAGACTTGGTATACTTGGATTTCCAAAAGACTTTTGATAAGGTGCTCACAAAAGATTAATACACAAGGTAAGGACTTTTTAAATTCATTTATGGGATGTGGGCATCACTGGCTAGGTCAGCATTTATTGCCAATCCCCAATTGTCCTTGAGAAGGTGGTGGTGAGCTGTCTTTGTGAACCGCAGTCCATGTGGTGTAGCTACACCCACAGTGCTATTAAGGAGGGAGATAGAGGTGATGTATGAGCATAGTTAGTGGGTTGGTTAATGGACAGGAAGCAAAGAGCATAAATGCAGCATTGTCAAGTTGACAGGCAGTGAATAGTGGAGTGCTCCAAGGTCAGTGCTGGGGCCTCAGCTATTTACAATCTATATTAATGACTTAGACAGAGACAGAGAATAGTGTATCTGAGTTTGCTGTCGAAACAAAGCTAAGTGGAAATGCAAGCGTTCAGGACACAAAGTGCTGCAAAGAGATATAGATGTGTTAAGTGAGAGGACAACAAGACGGTAGATGGAGTGTAAATGTGGGAAAGTGAGAGACTATTCACTTTGGTCATAAAAGCAGAATATTTTTAAAAGGCGTGAAACTTGTAAATGTTGATTTGTCTTGGGTGTACTTGTGCAAGGAACACAGAAAGTCAGTGTGCAGGTACAGCAAACCATTAGAAAGGCAAGGGGAATGGAATGCATGAATAAAGAAGTCTTGCGACATTATGTGGGGCTTTTGTGAGACCATACCTGGGGTACTAAGCGCAGTTTTGGTCTCCATATCTAAGGAATGATATAATTGGAAGGATATACTTAGTATTGGAGGTGGCACAGTAAAAGTTTGTTAATTTTGTCCCTGGGATGGGAGGCTGAGTAAACTGGGCCTATACTTAGAAGAATGAGGGGGTGATCTCATTAAAACGTCTAAGATTCTGAAGGGGTTTGACAGGGTAGACACTGAGAGGTGGTTTCCACTGACTGGGAATCGAGAACAAGGGGACACAATCTCAGGATAATGGGATGGCCATTTAGGAGAGAGATGAGGGGAAATTTCATCACTCAGAAGGTTGTAAATCTCTTGAATTCTCAGACCCAAACGGCTGTGGATGCTCCATCACTGAATATATTTAAGGCTGCGACAGGTAGATTTTTGGTTCAAGGTATATGGGGAATGAGCGTGAAAAGAGCTTTGGCGCAGAAGATCAGCCATGACAATATTGAAGGGTGGAGCAGGTTCGAGAGGCCAAATGGCCCCCTCCTGTTCCCACTTCTTATGGTCTTTTGCCCTGATGGGCGCATCTCTAAAATTTAGAAATTTTCTTATTTAATAAAGAACTATAGAACCATAGAAAGGTTACAGCACAGTAAGAGACCATTCGGCCCATCGTGTCTGCGCCGGTCAAAAAAGAGAGAAAAAAGAAACTAGCTGCTCGTTTACTCCCGCTTTCCAGCTCCTGGTCCATAGCTTTGCAGGTTCCAGCGCTTCAGGTCCAGGTCCAGGTCCAGGTTCCTTTTCAATGAATCAAGTGTTTCAGCCTCAACCAGCAAACCAGGCAGCGAATTCCAGACACCCACTACCCTCTGGGTGAAGAAGTTTTCCTCATGTCCCCTTTAATCCTTCAACCAATCACCTCAAATCTATGCCCCCTGGTAATTGTCCCCTCAGCTAGGGGAAACAGGGCATCCCTGTCTACTCAGTGTTTTATACAGTTCCATCATTACATCCCTGCTTTTGTGTTCAATACCTCATCCAATAAAGGAAAACTTTCCATATGATGTCTTTACCACCTTATCCACCTATCCTGCCACCTTCAGGGGGCTGTGGACATGCACTCCGAGGTCTCTCACTTCCTCAACCCCTCTCAATATCCTCCCTTGCTTTGTTTGCCCTCCCATGCCCAGAGAATGAGAGAGAAACTGAGCGAGAAAGTGAGGCAGAGACAGTGAGACCGAGCGAGCGAGAGAGAAACTGAATGAGGGAGTGAGACCAAGGCAGTGAGGCCGAGTGAGTGAGATGAATGAGAGAGTGAGGCTGAGCAAGCGAGGGAGGCTGAGTGAACGAGAGACCGAGGCTGAGCGAGTGAGCGAGACAGTGAGGCTGAGCGATGAGGGAGTGAGGCCAAGCGGACGAGCAAGAGAGTGAGGGCGAGTGAGAGAGTGGGACCTAACGAGACACGAGTCTGAGCAAGAGACAGCCCGGTGAGAGGGAGAGAGGGTTCAGGCAAGAGAGAAAAGGAGAGTCTGAGTGAGAAGGGAACTGGGCGAGTGAAGATGTGGGCGGGAGAGGGAGTGGGCGGGAGAGGGAATGGGCGGGAGAGGGAGTGGGCGGGAGAGGGTGTGAGCGGGAGAGGGAGTGGGCGGGAGAGGGAGTGGGCGGGAGAGGGTGTGGGCGGGAGAGGGTGTGGGCGGGAGAGGAAGTGGGCGGGAGAGGGTGTGGGCGGGAGAGGGTGTGGGCGGGAGAGGGTGTGGGCGGGAGAGGGTGTGGGCGGGAGAGGGTGTGGGCGGGAGAGGGTGTGGGCGGGAGAGGGTGTGGGCGGGAGAGGGTGTGGGCGGGAGAGGGTGTGGGTGAGAGAAGGAGAGAGGGAGAGGCACACACAGACAGAGGCACACTGAGAGTGAGAAAGAATGAGACAGAAAGAGAGGAGACAGAAACAGAGAGCAAATGAGAGCATTGGAACAGACGACTAGGAGCAGGAGTAGGCCACTCGGCCCCTCGAGCCTGCTCCGCCATTCAATAAGATCATGGCTGATCTGAATGTAACCTCAACCCCACATACCTGCCTACCCCCGATAACCTGTCACCCCTTGTTAATCAAGAATCTATCTAGCTTTGCCTTAAAAATATTCAAAAACTCTGCTTCCACTGCCTTTTGAGGAAGAGAGTTCCAAAGACTCACAAAACCTCTGAGGGAAAAAAATTCTCTTCATCTGTGTTTTAAATGAGCGACCCCTTATTTTTAAACAGTGACCCCTAGTTCCAGATTCTCCCACAAGAGGAAACATCCTCTCCACATCCACCCTGTCAAGACCCCTCAGGATCTTAAAGGTTTCAATTAAGTTGCCTCTTACTCTTCTAAATTCCAGTGGATACAAGCCTAACCTGTCCAGCCTTTCCTCATAAGACAACCCACCCATTCCTGGTATTAGTCTGGTAGACCTTCTCTGAACTGCTTCCAATTCATTTACATCCAATACTGTATACAATACTCCAGATGTGGTGTCACTAGTGCTCTGTATAATTGAAGCACAACCTCCCTACTCTTGTATTCAATTCCCCTCGCAATAAATGATAACCATTTTATTAGCCTTCCTAATTACCTGCTGCACCTGCATACTAACTTTTTGTGATTCATGCACTGGAACACCCTGATCCCTCTGCATCTCAGAGCTCTGCAATCCTCATCATTTAGATAATATGCTTCTTTTTTATTCTTCCTGCCAAAATGGACAATTTCACATTTTCCCATGTTATACTCCATTTGCCAGGTCTTTGCCTACTCACCTAACCCTACTTTCCTACCTATCTTTGTGTCATCAGCAAATTTAACAACCATACCTTCGGTCCCTTCATCTAAATATAAATATAAATTATAAAGAGTTGAACTCATTTATATAAATTGTAAACAGTTGAGGCCCCAGCACTGATCCCTGTGGCACACCACTCATCTCATCCTGCCAAACAGAAAAAGACCCATTTATGCCAACTCTCTGCTTCCTGTTAGGCAGCCAATCCTCTATCCATGCCAATATGTTACCCCCTACACCATGAGCTTTTATTTTCTGCAATAACCTTTGATGTAGCACTTTATCAAATGCCTTCTGGAAATCTAAGAAGAGTAATCCACTGGTTCACTGAGAGAGAAAGTAAAAGATACAGACAGAGACACTATGAAGAGAGAAAGGGAGGAAGAGAGAGAGAGAAATTCCTGTCATGACCTCAGGGCAGCCAACAAGCATTTTACAGCCAGTGCGGTACTCCTGAGCTGTACCACTGTTGTAATGTAGGAAACATGGCAGCCAATTTACACACAGCAAGATCCCACATACAGCACAGTGATAATAACCAAATAGCCTGTCTTTAGTGATTTGTGTGGTGGAGCTTTTGGGGGCTTCATAGAGAGTTTAAATTCCCTCTTTGCGTTTGTTCCCATTATTTTGAGATGCCGACAAGAGACCCTGACAGAGAAGTTATCCCATGGTAAGGTAATAATGTGAAGAACAGCCCCTTTCCAAATCTCCCAATGCCACACAAGTCAAACAGAGTAAGATTCATGAGTGGGACAAAGGCTGAGGCGGCGTTGGCAAGGTCAAAGAGTTGGCCAGTAAAGGTCTGCTGCATCAATGTTGGAGCAATCGAAAGTGGTGTCTGGGGTGGAATGAACTGCATTTATATAGAACGTTTCACCTCCGTGAGAAACCCCAGAGTTCCTTAGGACCAATGATTGGCCGTTGAGATGCAGTGATTACTGTGGGAACGCCAGCAGCTGACAGTCACACAGCAGCTCCTCCAAACCGGAAACAGGATAGTCCAGTTTAGGGTGATGTTGGGTGAGGGCAGAATGTTAGTCAGGATTAGCCCGGAGAGCCCCCCTGCTCTGCTTTAGTTGTTTTTAAGCCCGTCTGAGAAGGCCTTGTTTTGAAGGTCTCCCGGAGGTGATGTGCGCACCAGCCTGGATGATGCGCTCCAGCTGCTGGACTGGATTCCATGACGGGCCTGACTCAGAGGAGAGAGTGCTACCCACTGAGCATGTGGAGAGGTTCGGAAGGTAAACTCTGTAGATGGTGTCTCGCTGGCCCCACTCTGAACCTGTACTCTAAACTAACGAAGGCTCTGCCAGCCCGGGAGAAGAGTTACCTGCACGTTGGCTCCCGATGGGAACACCTGTGATTTCAGCTGATTCCCCAGCAACCCCCACTAGTCTCCAGTGGCCTTCTTGTATAATGATAAAGGCATAGAGTAAAATTCTCTCGACACTGCCCCTCAAACATTCACAGAACTAGTACAGCATGGGATTAGATACAGAGTAAAGCTCCCTCTACACTACCCCTCAAACATTCCCAGGACAGGTACAGCACAGGGTTAGACACAGAGTAAAGCTCCCTCTACACTGTCCCCATCAAACACTCCTAGGACAGGTACAGCACAGGGTTAGATACAGAGTAAAGCTCCCTCTACACTGTCCCCATCAAACACTCCCAGGACAGGTACAGCACAGGGTTAGATACAGAGTAAAGCTCCCTCTACACTGTCCCATCAAACACTCCCAGGACAGGTATGGCACGGGGTTAGATACAGAGTAAAGCTCCCTCTACACTGTCCCCATCAAACACTCCCAGGACAGGTACAGCACAGGGTTAGATATTGATAAAGGAAGAGCCACACAGACAGAGAGAGACAGATAGAGAGAGAGGGGGAAAGATTGCGAGAGAGAGAGACAGTATGAGAGTGAGAGCAAAACTGAGAGTAATAGAGAGAGAAATAGAGAGAGAGAGTGACACTGCAAAGGGAGATATTAATAGAATGAGAAAGTGAAGTAGGAGAGAGGGAGGCAGAAAGGGAGAAAAGGTGTGAGGGGCATTAAGGGAGGGATAGAGACAGATGAGAGAGGGAGACTGAATGCTTGGAAAGATCAAACCCTGGGCACAGTGCAGCAAACACTGCCCGGGCCATCTTCGTCTCTGTGAGACTTTTGGCTGCTATTTACTTCCCCTTGTCCTATCTCAAGTTTCCCTCCTCACGGTGACAAGGTTTCCCCGCTCCGCCTTCCGGTACATTCTTGAAGTGGCCCTTCCTCCTGCACCAGGCCGGACACCGAAGATCAGCTCAGCATGGCCCCCCAACCCAGCCTGGCCCTGTACGACACGCCATGGGACAGCAGCTCGGAGCGGGAGGCCTGGCTGAACTTACTGCCCTTCCCGGAAAGCGGGGTACTGAGGACAATTGGAGAACATTGAGGGATGCTGCAGTTGGGTTCAGCTGCCTTAGCACAGAGCATGGACTGGGGACAGAATCTGCGATCCCCCTCGCCTGGGATGGCTTCACTCAATGTGTGGCGCCTTGACCTGGAAGGCCTCAAGTGGAATTGAGTGGATTTTCCAGTTTTCTGATCAGCAGGTTACCTCTGACCTGAGATGAGGTGCAATTGGAAAATTGAGGCTTGGTCCTCCACACTGATAAAAATGGATCGATCAAATCATGTGGCTCAGGATTACCTGTACATGTCCCACGTCTTGATCTTTCAGTTCTGACAATCTGTAAACAACTGAATCAACATAATATATTCATAGGATAGACATTACCAAGCAATGCCCTGTAATGTGTGAGGACACCATCAGCCTTTGCAGCAGTGAATGGCAGTCAGTGCTCCGAAAGGTCTAAGTGTTTCGAGCACAGGAAGTGTGATAATGATTATTGGGATGGGATAGGTCAGGAATTAAATGAGTGATCGAACCATGCACTACCCGCGCAGATTTCACACAAAGCCACTGTGGTCTTGCAGGACGTGCAGGGGAAGAGCTGGAGAGACTCTTCCTGCTCATGCAGTAGGTTACAACATGAAATGGCCTGAGGCAGCTTTAAGTGGTTGCGAAACTTTCATTTATTCTGCATTTTTTCATTTACTCTGTGTTACAGGTGAGGAATGTTAATGCTGTGGAATAGAAGACTTTGCATTCAGCACAGGGTTAGATATAGAGTAAAGCTCCCTCTACACTGTCCCCATCAAACATTCCCAGGACAGGTACAGCACAGGGTTAGATACAGAGTAAAGCTCCCTCTACACTGTCCCCATCAAACATTCCCAGGACAGGTATAGCACGGAGTTAAATACAGAGTAAATCTCCTCTACACCGTCCCCATCAAACACTCCCAGGACAGGTACAGCACCGGGTTAGATACAGAGTAAATCTTCCTCTACACTGTCCCCATCAAACACTCCTAGGACAGGTACAGCACGGGGTTAGATACAGAGTAAAGCTCCCTCTACACTGTCCCCATCAAACACTCCCAGGACAGGTCCAGCACAGGGTTAGATAGAGAGTAAACCTCCCTCTATACTGTCCCCATCAAACACTCCCAGGACAGGTACAGCACGGGGTTAGATACAGAGTAAAGCTACCTCTGCACTGTCCCCATCAAACATTTGCTATGATGCGGCCGCTTAGTCCCAGTGATGAAAGTGCAGTGTTCTATTCCCAACATGTAAATCACTCACTCTGAGGAACATGGAATTCACAGAAAAGAATTGGGTGAAATGAATAGGATCCAGACGCAGTTCTGGAACCGTAATAACAGTGAAATATCATCGGGAAAATTTAATCATCAGATACAAACCGTGATGTGCAATCTTTTCTAAGGCAGCCTATTTGATTGAGGATTCTACCCAAACGAGAACACAATCACTGATAAGTACCCTTTCAATCTCAGGCAGACACAGTTTGAGTTTTGTTTTTCTACCTTGTAAGCAACTTTCGAAGGACATTTCTTCCCCAGACCCAGCGGTGGAGACATGAGGGTCAGCATTTGATACATGTCAGTGTAATGGATTCGGCCACTTTGTATGGAGGGAAGGGATGATAAGCATGTCCAGGAGAAACAGAACAGGAAAGAGTTAATCACATCTATCTCAATCAGCAGAACATTTCTTCTTCATAGAATTATATCGCACTGATGGAGGCCATTCGGTCAATCGTGTCTGTGCTGGCTCTTTGAAAGAACTGTCCAATTAGTTCCACTCTCCTACTCTTTCCCTATAATCCTGATTTTTTTGTTTCAAGAACCTCTTATGAATCTGCTCCCACTGCCCTTTCAGGCAGCACATTCCAGATCACGCCAACTCGCTGTGTCAAAACAATTTCCCTCATCATCCAGCAGGCTTTTTGTTTTTGCCAATTATCATCAGCTCGTTATTATTTTTCTCTGTGCAAAGTTCAGCTGTTGCATAAATGCGGTGGGAAAATGTGGTCGGGTTCAGTGAAGTTCCATGGGATGAGGTGGTACTGGTTAAGTTCCCACCATACGAGCAGTATCCAGCATAGCAAGCATGAGTTAGAGGGTGGGTGGGAGGGAGGGAGTGGGGGAGGGAGGGGGAGGAAGACATGCACTCCATGCATCTGGATTATGCATTTTGCCCTCAGTAAAGAAACAGTTTCTCTTATTTCCTTTCTCTTTACACAAATCCACGCCTCCAATTTAATATCTTAGCCCCAGCCAAATGTTGGGCTGCCATAGGTCCCAGCCACGATTCAGAATTTTCAACTGAGTGTGAGCGTCGGTGCGGAACAGCTTCCCGCTGTGCCGGACTTGTCAATGATGTGTTGGGCAGTGCCGCCGCTTGGAAACCCTCCTCTGTGGACTCTTTGCAGTGCCAGTGCCCCAGGCCTGGAAACTATGAGCAGGCTGCTGTGTTCAAGAGAGAGATG
Organism: Cetorhinus maximus; assembly: GCF_964194155.1. Classification (NCBI taxonomy): domain Eukaryota; kingdom Metazoa; phylum Chordata; class Chondrichthyes; order Lamniformes; family Cetorhinidae; genus Cetorhinus; species Cetorhinus maximus. The sequence goes on along the minus strand of NC_135895.1, from coordinate 73,984,626 downwards.
TGAAAGCGAGTGCGTGTCAGTATATGTGCGCATGTGTGTGTGTGCACGTGTTTGTGCGTTTGTGGGTGGCTCACCAATATCTTTGTAACTTCTTGACTTGACTATTCCAACACACTCCTGGCTGGCTTCCAACATCCTACTTTTCATTAATGTGAGCTCATCCAGCACTCTGCCTCCAGGGTAGCTCACACCAAGTCCTGCTCACCCATCAGCCCTGTGCTCAATGACCGACATTAGTGTCTGCACAAGCCATGTCTTGGTTTTTAAAATCACACCTTTGTTATCCAATTCCTCCATGCCCTTGATTCCCTCTAATATCCTCCAGCCCAACAACTCCCTGAGATATCTACACTGATCTAATTGTGGCCCCATCAGCATCTCCAATTTAAAACCGCAGCACCATTGGCGTCCATACCTTCACGTGCCTAGGCCTGAGACTTTGGAAATTCCTCCCTACACCTCTCTGTGTCTCTGCCTTTGTTAATTCCTACATCTCTGGCAATGATTTTGGCCCTAATAATGCCTTATATTTCTCAGTATCTAATTTTGCTTTATAATACTTCTGTGAAGCACCTTAGGATGTTTCATGTCCTTACAGCTTCTAGATAAATATCGGGTGTTGTGTGTTTGTGAGCGTGTGGTGTGTTTGTGTGTAAGAGGGCCTTGAGCCTGTGTGTGAATCTTGAGCGTGTGTGTGTTAGTGAGAATGTAAGAACATAAGAAATAGCAGCAGGAGTAGGACATTCGGGCCCTCGAGCCTGCTCCGCCATTCAATATGATCATGTGTGATCTTTTGCCTCAACTCCATTTTCCTGCCTACTCCCATATCCCTCGGTTCCCTGAAACACCAAAAATCTGTCTATCCCAGCCTTAAACGTGTTCAACGATGGAGCAGCCACAACTCTCTGGGGTAGAGAATTCCAAAGATTCACAACCCTCTGAATTAAGAAATTGGTCCTCCTTTCTGCCCTAAATGCTGGACCGCTTATCCTGAGACTGTGCCTTTTTAGATTCCCCAACATCTCAGTGTGCACCCCGTCCAGCCCCTTCTGAATCCTGTCTGTTTCAGGGATCACCTCTCATTCTTCTAAACTCCAGAGGGAACTGGCCCAATTTACTCAGCCTCGCAGCATAGAACCGCCCTCGTCTCCCAGGAACCAGCCTAGTAAGTGCATGAGTATGTGTGGGTGTGTGTGGGCGTCCATTTGTGTGAGTGTGTATGCGAGAGTGTGTTGCAAGTCAGTGAGTATGGGTGCCTGAGTGTGCATGAGTGAGCGTGTGTGAGCTAAGAACTGTCTTCAAACAGCACCGTCCGGGAGAGACAGGCTGGCTTCCAGGATGGGGACACACATGGCTGAGTGCCCTTGGCAGGTGAAGCAGGGCACTGGCACCAAGGCAAATATCCACCCAACCATGTCAGGAGGTGAGTGGCTCCTGGGAATTTTGGGATGGTCTCAATCTGGGGATTGGATCTATATAGAAAAGCAAGGTGCAGTGTAAAGAGAGGGCTGGCAGCAGCATATCTGAGATACTGTGTCTTTAAAGGAAGCCCGTCATTCCTCAGTCAGAGGGGCAACCACTGGGTGGTAAGTCAATATGAAGCAAACCTTGCAGGCCACCCTACAAGGGCACTTCCTCCCCAGTCCTAAGGGGGGTGCGATCGTACACACTATTGTGTACATGTCCTTATAGTGAATCCTTCCACTACAAAGAAAGCACATTTGGTTAGACAACAACAACAGTCGAACAGCAGATAATTTTGATTACTGAGCAAGGGGACAGTTCAGTGCTAATTCCGTGGATGGAGACATCTTCTGCTTCAGGCCAAGAGCCATTTTAACACTCCACCCTGCTCTCTTGCCCACATGTCTGTCCTTGGCTTGCTGCATTGTTCCAGTGAAGCCCAACGCAAACTGGAGGAACAGCACCTCATCTTCCGACTAGGCACTTTACAGCCTTCCGGACTCAATATTGAATTCAACAACTTTAGATCTTGAACTCCCTCCTCCATCCCCACCCCCTTTCCGTTTCTTCCCCCTTCCTTTTGTTTTTTCCAATAATTTATATAGATTTTTCTTTTCCCACCTATTTCCATTATTTTTAAATCTATACCTTTTATGCCCTGTTAGTCTTTCCACCCCACCCCCACTAGAACTGTACCTTGAGTGTCCTGCCATCCATTCTTAATTAGCACATTCTGTTAGATAATATCACCACCTTTAACACCTCTTTGTTCTTTTGTCTGTGACATCTTTTGATTATCTCCACCTATCACTGCTTGCTTGTCCCCACAACCACCACCCCCCAACTTCTCTCCCCCCACCACCAGCCCCACCACCCCCCACCCACCTTAAACCAGCTTATATTTCACCCCTCTCCAAATATTACTCAGTTCTGTTGAAGGGTCATGAGGACTCGAAACGTCAACTCTTTTCTTCTCCGCCGATGCTGCCAGACCTGCTGAGTTTTTCCAGGTAATTCTGTTTTTGTTTTGGATTTCCAGCATCCGCAGTTTTTTGTTTTTATCTAGGTTATCATCCCTTGTCTTTTCCATCCCTCATTTTTGTCGTCACTTCACCACAGCTATTTTGGCTGAAAGGTCCACAAACTTCCGGGCGAGCTCTGAAGGTTGGTTGACCCCAACAATCAGTGCCTGTGAATGTCCTCAATGAAGCCTCAGGCCTTTAATTTCGATACAGGACATCCAGTCCTGCAATGGCTGCTGGGAAAAGACGCTGCCATCGAATTGTCTTGCTTTCTCTGGCACTTGGATTTATTGTTTACCACGCCATTCCCAGCCACCCTCAACTTTAGCAAAGGAGAACATCTGATGAGTTATCTGGGTCTCAATGTCTAAGCACTGGGTAAGAGGGGACAAATCACTCGCCTCCAGTACTGTATGTCTGATGTGTGTCCAACTCAGTCTCAGCTACTGCACACTGAAGAATCAGGTTATCCTAAGGATGTGCGTTCAAATTGGGTATGAAATTGGCAGTAATGGGTCAGTCCTACTGGCAGATCGTTGCTATTTTGATGGCAAAAATTTCGGCCCTCCAAACAGTTTCAACACAGGGGCAGGGTTTTGACCTCGTCGGGCGGGCATGGTGGGCCTTGGGGGCGGTGGTAAAACTGACCGCGATCGAGCCCTGACGGCGATTTCATGTTGGCTGGCCAGCGGGAATCACGCGCTGCAGCGCTCAGTGCTGCCAGGGTGCGAGCGGGAGGAGGGGAGGAGGGTGAGATGTGGACGTTTGCGCATGCACACGGGTGCACACACTGGAAACTCTCTGAAGGCACAGAGCTGCCTCAGGGAGCTGAAGATTTTTAAAAACATGAATAAAGAATTTAAAAATGTTAGCATGTCCCCTCCTGTGACCCTAGCACATGGGCAGGGACACGTGATAAAATGAGGTTTAAACATTTTAATTTTATTTTTAATTCCTGTTGGAAACCTCATACCGCTAGTGGATGAGGTTTCCAAAAAATCCAAAGGCCACCTTGTCTGACAACGAAAAATTACATTTAATTATTACTTTAATGGGCTTAATAGGCCCGTTAATTGTCGGTGGGCGCGTTGCTGACTCCTGCGCGCACCCGCCCACCGAAATATCGCGTGAGTGCGCGATGACATCGGGACGCTCGCCTGACATCATCATGCATCAATTCTAGCCACAGTATCCGCTTCCCCTGTACCACACATACAAGGTCAACATTAGACAGATGGGAGCAAACTCAGTTCTATGGTACTATAGCTGAGAAGGGCTGAGAGACATCAATTGATGTACAGATATCTCCCTGAGAGAGAGGGGACTGAGAGACACCAGACAGTGTACAGATATCTCCCTGAGAGAGAGGGAACTGAGAGACACCAGTCAGAGTACAGATATCTCCCTGAGAGAGAGGGGACTGAGAGACACCTGTCAGTGTACAGATATCTCCCTGAGAGAGAGGGGACTGAGAGACACCTGTCAGTGTACAGATATCTCCCCGAGAGAGAGGGACTAAGAGAAACCAGTCAGTGTACAGATATCTCCCTGAGAGAGAGAGAGAGGGACTGAGAGACACCGGTCAGTGTACAGATATCTCCCTGAGAGAGAGGGACTAAGAGAAATCAGTTAGTGTACAGATATCTCCCTGAGAGAGAGAGAGACTGAGGTACCAGTCAGTGTACAGATATCTCCCTGAGAGAGAGGGGACTGAGAGACGCCAATCAGTGTACAGGTATCTCCCTGAGAGAGAGGGACTGAGAGACACCAGTCAGTGTACAGGTATCTCCCTGAGAGAGAGGGACTGAGAGACACCAGTCAGTGTACAGGTATCTCCCTGAGAGAGAGGGACTGAGAGACACCAGTCAGTGTACAGATAACTCTTTTTGTCCCAAATCAGAGTGTCAGGTGAATCAATTTCCTCTTTATAGACTTCAGTCTATATTCGCCACCCTCTGCTATGTTGCAGGCGCCTAATGTCAGAGACTGGAGGCTGGAATCTTCCCATTCTCTCACTGTGTGGCTCCCCTTTCCTCTCTCCTGAAGAATACTTATCTCCTCAGTTGATTTAGATGAACAGCTACTTTACATAATGTTGCTATTGTATGCTTCTGGTGACGGAATAATTAGCAAACAGTTTGAGGCTGGAACACCTACCAGGCAGCTCGATCATACTCAGCCCACACTCGCACAAACTCATCCAGGTGATGTGGTCCCAGGATGGACGAATCACGCGTCAGGTACTCAAAGTTATCCATGATGACAGCCACAAACAGGTTCAGCATCTGAAAGGAAAGGAAAACTCACTTTCAGAAACCTGGGCGGACCTCAGGATCAAGAACAAACAGCAAGGGAGGGAACACACCCAGGCCCTGTACAAAGGGAGGTGTGTCTGACATGACCGCTTGACCTGCTGTGGGCATCGATGGCTGAGGCCACTCCAGCCTGAGCTGAGGACAGGCGAGAGGGCAAGAAGGCTCTGGGCGTGTAGCCACAGTGGTGTCATGTGTGGGGCCCAGCTGGTTAATAGTGGGCAATTCTGGTCACTTTACTGCACTGGGACCACAGCTTCAAGCTGCTCAGGTACAGAGAAAGCAAGTAACCTCACATCAGAGATTAGGAGATGATAATTTGGGGAGACAGCAACAACAGAAAGATTTACATAGAAACTAGGAGCAGGAGTAGGCCATTCAGCCCTTCGAGCCTGCTCCGCCATTCATTATGATCATGGCTGATCATCCAACTCAATAGCCTGCTCTCGCTTTCTCCCCATATCTTTTGATTCCTTTCGCCCCAAGCGCTACATCTAACTCCTTCTTGAAAACATACAATGTTTTGGTCTCAACTACTTTCTGTGGTAGCGAATTCCACAGGCTCACCACTCTCTGGGTGAAGAATTTTCTCCTCATCTCAGTCCTAAATGGTCTACCCCATATCCTCAGACTGTGACCCCTGGTTTTGGACTCCCCCACCATCGGGAACATCCTTCCTGCATCTACCCTGTCTAGTCCTGTTAGAATTTTATTGGTTTCTATGAGATCCCCCCTCATTCTTCTGAACTCCAGGGAATATAATCCTAATCGACTCAATCTCTCCTCATATGTCAGTCCCACCATCCCAGGAATCAGTCAGGTAAACCTTCACTGCACTCCCTCTATAGTAAGTACATCCTTCTTCAGATAAGGAGACCAAAACTGCACACAATATTCCAGGTGTGGTCTCACCCAGGCCCTGTACAATTGCAGCAAGACAACCCTGCTCCTGTACTCGAATCCTCTCGCTATGAAGGCCAATATACCATTTGCCTTCTTTACCGCCTGCTGCACCTGCATGCTTACCTTCAGCGACTGGTGTACAAGGACACTCAGGTCTCGTTGCACATTCCCCTCTCTCAATTTATAGCCATTCAGATAATAATCTGCCTTCCTGTTTTTGCTACCAAAATGGATAACCTCACATTTATCCACGTTATACTGCATCTGCCATGCATTTGCCCACTCACTCAGCTTGTCCAAATCACACAGAAGCATCTCTGCATCCTCCTCACAGCTCACCCTCCCACCCAGCTTTGTGTCATCTGCAAATTTGGAGATTACATTTCTACAGTACTTGTCAGCACCTCAGGATCTCCCAAAGCACCTCACAGCCAATGGAATACTTTTCAAAGTGTGGCCATTGTTGTAAAGTATGAAACATGGCAGCCAATTTGTACACAGTAGGATCCCACATACAGCAATGTGATAATGACCAGATGATCTGGTTGAGGGTTAAATGTTGGTCAGGACACTGGACAGAAGATCTCTCCTGCTCTTGTTGAAAATAGTGCCATCGGATATTTTACATTCACCTCAGAGAGCAGAAAGAGGCTTCGGTTTAACATTGTGTCAAAAAGGCAGTATCTCTTCCTCAGTCCCGCACTGGCAGTGTCAGCCTGGATCTTGTGCCAAAGTGATTAGACTTGAACCTTGGCATTCAGATCAGAGGCCCACTGGGGCACGGCTGACATGAATGGAGATGGGACTATTTACATCAAGGAAAGTGGCGGGGGGGTGGAGGGGGGGGAGGGAGACAGGGAGGCCTGAGTGAATGAATCAAGTCATTAATGTGTTGGGAAAGGGGTTAGGCTGATTACAGAATGAGCCTAATGATTGAAAACAATTGAGCTCTTGTATCAAACGTTTCATCAGGATAACAAAAATTCAATCTGATTCCCCAAGATTGCCACTTACAAGAAACGAGCAGAGGAATATGAAGGAGACAAAGTAGAAATAAGCAAAGTCAGTGCCACAGCGGCTCTCCGAGGTGCCCTCACATCTCTTCTCGCTCAGGCAGGCCAGCATGATCTCCTGCCATGACTCCCCCGTCGCACTCCTGCAGCAAACACATAGGCTCTGTCAATATGGGGAGAAACACTGGGCACTGAGGACAAAACACTGGCTGGTGGGGAAAACACTGGGCACTGAGGACAAAACACTGGCTGGTGGGGAAAACACTGGCTGGTGGGGAAAACACTGGCTAATGGGGAAAACACTAGCTGGTGGGGAAAACACTGGCTAATGGGGAAAACACTAGCTGGTGGGGAAAACACTGGCTAATGGGGAAAACACTGGCTAATGGAGAAAACATTGGCTAATGGAGAAAACACTGGCTAATGGGGAAAACACTGGCTAATGGGGAAAACACTGGCTAATGGAGAAAACACTGGCTAATGGAGAAAACACTGGCTAATGGGGAAAACACTGACTAACAGGGAAAGCTGGGTACTGGGGAACACACTGGGTATTGGGGAAACACGCACTGGGTATTGGGGAAACAAACACTGGGTATTGGGGAAACAAACACTGGGTATTAGGGAATCACGCACTGTGTTTTGGGGAATCACGCACTGTGTATTGGGGAATCACGCACTGGGTATTGGGGAAACACGCACTGGGTATTGGGGAAACACGCACTAGGTATTGGGGAAACACGCACTGGGTATTGGGGAAACACGCACTAGATATTGGGGAAACACGCACTGGGTATTGGGGAAACACGCATTGGGTATTGGGGAATCACGCACTGGGTATTGGGGAAACGCGCACTGGGTATTGGGGAAACACCCACTGGGTATTGGGGAAACGCGCACTGGGTATTGGGGAAACGCGCACTGGGTATTGGGGAAACACGCACTGGGTATTGGGGAAACACGCACTGGGTATTGGGGAAACGCGCACTGGGTATAGGGGAAACGCGCACTGGGTATTGGGGAAACGTGCACTGGGTATTGGGAAATCACGCACTGGGTATTGGGGAATCACGCACTGGGTATTGGAGAATCACGCACTGGGTATTGGGGAAACGTGTACTGGGTATTGGGGAAACGTGCACTGGGTATTGGGAAATCACGCACTGGGTATTGGGAAATCACGCACTGGGTATTGGGGAATCACGCACTGGGTATTGGGGAATCACGCACTGGGTATTGGGGAAACATGCACTGGGTATTGGGAAACACGCACGGGGTATTGGGGAAACACGCACTGGGTATTGGGGAAACGCGCACTGGGTATTGGGGAAACACGCACTGGGTATTGGGGAAACACGCACTGGGTATTGGGGAATCACGCACTGGGTATTGGGGAATCACGCACTGGGTATTGGGGAATCACGCACTGGGTATTGGGGAGACACGCACTGGGTATTGGGGAGACACGCACTGGGTATTGGGGAGACACGCACTGGGTATTGGGGAAACACGCAATGGGTATTGGGGAAACACGCACTGGGTATTGGGGAAACACGCACTGGGTATTGGGGAAACACACACTGGGTATTGGGGAAACACACACTGGGTATTGGGGAAACACACACTGGGTATTGGGGAAACACACTAGGTATTTTCTATTCTTATTGCAGAAAGAAAGTGCTGTGCGATAATAGGAACAAGGAATTAAACCAATCTCACAATGAGTGTCGACATATATCTTTGCTCATTTGCTAGGGATCCAGTTTAATTTATTTTTATTCATTCATGGACTGTGAGTATGGCTAACGCTTATTCCCAATCTAGATTCCCTCGACACAATTGAATGGTTTGCTGGACATCTTCAGAGGGCAGTTAACAGTCATGCACACTGTTGTGAGTCTGGAGTCATATATAGGCTCAGAGTGGGTCAGGCTTCCTTCACTAAAGGAATGAATGAATTGGCTGGGGTCTTACTACAATCTGGCAATCTTATGGTCACTTTTACTCAGGCCAGCTATTTACTTCCAGGTCTTTTTAATACAGAAATAAAATTCTAAAGCCATTACAAAGAAAAAAAATGACTTGCACTATAGTGCTTTTCATGACCAGCCTCAAAGTGATTCACAGCCAATGGAGTACTTCATCGTCACATATTGCAATGTAGGAAACACTGCCGTCAATTTGTGCAAAGCAAGATCCCACAAACAGCAAGGTGATAATGACCAGATAATCTGATTTTGTGACGTTGACTGGGCGATAAATATTGGTCTGGACACTGGGGATAACACCCCCCACACCCCCCACCCGCTCTCCTTCAAAATAGTGCCACAGGATCTTTGAGATGTAACTAAATAGGCAGATGGAGCCTCAGTTTAACATCTCACCCAAGAGACGGCACCTCCAACAGTGCAGCACTCCCTCAGTACTGCACTGGAACAACAGCCTTGATTTCCGTGTCCAAGTCCTGCACTGGGCCTTGAACCCGAAACCTTGTCACTCAGTTGCAAGAGTATCACCAACTGAGCCACGGCTGACATGTTTGTGTATTAGTTTCTCCAAATATTAAATACTTTAAATTTTTTTTTAAACACCAGGCTAGTGAAACTGTTGCTACCTCCCAGTTCAATAGTGTATGATTTGTTTACATCAATTGGATAAAGCTCACAGAGAAACTGTCAGTGGGGGAACAATAACATTTCAGAGCCTAAATTTTAGAGCAATGCAATGCTCAGATATGAAGAATCTAATAGGCACGGCTTGGTGTGGCCGCGGGCGCAACACACCTGAATAGCAGCATCAAGGCATTGAAGAAGGTGTGAAAGTTGTTGTGTCGGTTGATGGGGGTGCTGTCATCCAAGCCGATGTTTCCAAAGAGCTGAGGGAATCCAGGAAGAGATTGAGACAATTCCGTTAGTCAGCACACAGGATGATACTGGCTCAATGTATTCACATATCTTCTCTCAGTGTAAAGTCTGTAACAGAGAGTCCCACCTGCATCCCAATGATGGCGTATATGAAGAACAACATCGCAATCAGGAGGCAGACGTACGGAAGGGCCTGGGGAGGAGAACATTTGCTGATCACAAATGTTGCGATACATTAATCAGAAGATGACAACCAGAAGGAGGAAAGCCCAAACCTCTGTTTATTAATGATTCGTTACAGCTCCCAGTGCATCAATACTTCAACCTGTGCATCGATATTTCAAATAAATAGTCATTTGCTAGTACAGAACCTGAGAATTTCTGAAAAAAGAGACATGCTATCTAAGCTTTTTGTCTTGCACTCATCAGGACAGCTCGCAAGAGATTACCAAACTGTAATGGGGGAACAACAATTTATACTGCACGAGGAGAGAGTGCTGATTGGTTGGCAAGTGGACTATGATTGGTGGAGGCATTGGCCTGGGGAATGAACCAGGGAATGACTGCACCTTTTTCATCCAAACAAAAGCCTAGAAACAAAGTGTGGACGTGTTCCTTCTTTCTGCAAAGGACAGGGCCCTGTGTGTGAATGTCTGTGGCATCTAGCATGTGTAAGTGATCCACACTGCGAGCCCAACTTAAACTGGTTTTCAGTATAATCCTTAGCACAATTAGGATTGTTTAGCAGGTGCTGTCCAATCGTACAATCACATCTAATGTTGCACACCATGTTTTGAGATTTGTAGGCATGTGTTGGTTGGGTACAGTCAGTACTTTGCCTGTTACGAACAGCTGAAGGGGCATGCTGTTTAATGTGCTCTACCAGTCATTGGGATGCAAATTTGATGCTGAAATAGGGCGCATCAATGCTATCCTGTGGGATAATGTCTACCCTGATCAGATCACTGCTCACATATATCACGCAAACTCATGGGCCTAAGGCTGCAACTTTGGTCCTGAAAAGTGCCCAGTCTACGTCAGATTACCCTGGGTAAGGTGTCTCAAAAATTTGAGCAACAGGTGAACTGTTTCACGCTGCTACTATGCAGTAACAACACGAGTGGTATTTGCCACTAACAGAATGCTGCTGTCAAGCCTAAAAGACATTCTGCCTGTCACATGTATATCAATTGTATATGATTTTCAGTGCTGGTGTGATGCCAAGTATGTTGACATACATCCCAATGACTGGCGGATGGTATCAAAGAACATGTCTTAGCCACTGTGCGCTATGGACAATGTACAGGCCACACCCAACTAGCCCGTGCTTGCAAAACTCAAACTCAATACATAGTGTCCAGTATTAGATGTGAATGTGCAATTGGACAACACCTGCCAAACAATCCTAATTGTGCTAAGGATTACACTGAAAACTAGTTTAAGTTGGGCTCACTTACACATGTTGGAACCAAACAGTCACACACAGGGCCCTGTCCTTTGTACAGAGGAACGTGTCCACGCTTTGCACCTTTTCCATCCAAACAAAAGCTTAGCGGACAATCATTCCCTGGTTCATTCCCCAGGGCAATGCCTTGACAATCATAGTTGACCTACCTGGTTTGAACCTGAACAAAGCTGGACGGCTGCCTGTTCCATGCTACATTCTCCATGGCAACACCTCCACCAACCAGAGAACACTTGCCAACCAATCAGCACTCTTTATGCAGTATAAATTGTTGTTCCCCCATTACAGTGTGGTAATCTCTCGTGAGCTGTCCTGATGGGTGCAAAACAAAAAGCTGAGATAGCATGTCTCCTTTTTCAGCAATATTTCAACCACTGCAATAATACAAGCAACAGGGATCAGGCTGTGGAACGTTCCGCATTGCGCAATGTCAGAGGACACTTCTGTGATTTTGTGCCCAGGATACTAGAGCATGGGGCAGTGTCTAAGACTCGGGAAAGGAAAGTTCAAGATTGATGTCAGGATGCACAGCTTCAAACAAGCCGATCTGCCCTGGCGTTGGGTTCTGGGTGCAGGTCAGAACTTTTGAGATGCGTTGGGTTGGTGCTGAGTCTACAGTGCAATGGGATCTCTCTCCTTTATCGATCACATGACCTTGCTGAGTGGGACACTGCTCAACCCGTTTTTGATTTCACCGACTGTAAGTGTTTAGGTGTTTCTCATACCTTAAAGGACTGCACAAAGGTCCAGAGCAGGATTCGGATGGTATAGCCCTGACGGAGGAGCTTGATCAGCCGGGCAGCACGGAACAACTTCAGGAAGTTCAGATTCACAAACTTTAACTGTGGAGAGATTCGAATGCTGGATCAAAGGAATTCTTTCACCATCTGTGTCACAGTAACAATCACTGCCTGTCATCAAGCTGCACCTTCATGGGGTATTGGGGCATGTTTCTTTCTGAAAACTCTCGGCAATCCCATCTCCTTTCCTGCTTTCTACCGTCCCACACCTTGGCAGTGAAACAAGCAGCAAACAAGATTCCCCTCGCTAGCTTCTCTAACCAGCATCTATCACTGCCCGAATACCGCAATACCTCGTAAATGCCCCAATACCCCATTGCTGCCCCAATACACCGAATATGCCCCAATACCCCGTAAATGCCCCAATACCCTGTAAATGCCCCAATACACCGTCGTTGTCCCAATACCCTGTAAATGTCCAATACCCCATAAATGCCCCTATACCCCGTAAATGCCCCAATACCCCGTAAATGCCCCAATACACCGTCGCTGCCCCAATACCCTGTTGATGCCCCAGTACCCCGTTAATCCCCCAAAACTCTGTCAATGCCCTAATACCCCATCAAGGTCCCAATGCACTGACAATATCCCAATACCCTGTCAATATCCGAATATTCCGTCAACGTCCCAAAACACTTTCAGTGCCCCAGTACCCTGTCAACATTCCAATATACCATCACTGCCCCAATGCCCCGTCAATGCCCCAATACCCCCTCAATGCCCCAATACCCCCTCAATGCCCCAATGCACTATCACTGCTCCACTACCCCATCACTGCCCCAATACCCCGTCAATGCCCCAATATTCTGTCAATATCCCAATAGCTGTCAATGCCCTAATACACTTTCAATATCCCAATACTCTGTCAATGTCCCACTACACCATCAGTGCGTCAATACCCTGTCAATGTCCCAATACCCTGTCAATATCCCAATATCCTGTCAATGTCCCAATATCCTGCCAATGTCCCAATATCCTGCCAATGTCCCAATACCCTGTCAATGCCCCAATACCCTGTCAATGCCCCAATACTCTGTTTATGTCCCAATATCCTGTCAATGCCCCAATATCCTGTCAATGTCCCAAAACCTTAACAATGTCCCAATTCCCTGTGAATGCCCAAAGCCCTGTCAATGCACCAATGCGCTGTCAATGTCCCAATACCCCGCAATGTCCCAATAACCTGTCAATGCCTTAATGCCCTGTCACTGCCTTAATGCCCTGTCAATGCCCCAATATGCCATCGGTATCCCAATACTCTGTCAATACCCCAGTACACCATCAGTGCTCCAGTACCCTGTCAATACCCTAATACACCATCAGCGCCTCAATATCCTGTTACTGCCCCAATGCCCCATCAATGCCCCATCAATGTCCCAATATCCTGTCAATGCCCCAATACCCTGTCAATGTCCCAAAACCCTGTCAATGCCCCAATACCCTGTCAATGACACAATATCCTGTCAATGTCCCAATACCTTGTCAATGCCCCAATACCCTATCAATGCCCCAATACCCTGTCAATGTCCCAATATCCTGTCAATGCCCCAATACCCTGTCAATGCCCCAATATGCTGTCAATGCCCCAATATCCTGTCAATGTCCCAATACCCTGTCAATGCCCCAATATCCTGTCAATACCCCAATACCCTGTCAATGCCCCAATATCCTGTCAATGTCCCAATATCCTGTCAATGTCCCAATATCCTGTCAATGTCCCAATACCCTGTCTATGTCCCAATATCCTGTCAATGTCCCAATACCCTGTCAATGCCCCAATGCCCCATCAATGCCCCAACACACCATCACTGCTACAATACCCCCTCAATGCCCCAATACACCATCACTGCTCCAATACACCATCACTGCTCCAATACCACCTCAATGCCCCAATACACCATCACTGCCCCAATGCCCAGTCAATACCCCAATGCCCAGTCAATACCCCAATACACCATCACTGCCCCAATGCCCCATCAATGCCCCAATAGCCCCTCAATTCCCCAATACCCCATCAATGCCCCAATACCCTGTCAATGCCCCAATATTCTGTCAATATCCCAATACCTGTCAATGTCCTAATACACTTTCAATATCCCAATACCCTGTCAATGCCCCACTACATCACCAGTGCCCCAATACTCTGTCAATGTCCCAATACCCTGTCAATGTCCCAATACCCTGTCAATGTCCCAATACCCTGTCAATGCCCCAATACCCTGTCAATGCCCCAATACCCTGTCAATGCCCCAATACTCTGTCAATGTCCCAATACCCCGTCAATGTCCCAATACCCTGTCAATGCCCCAATAACCTGTCAATGTCCCAATATCCTGTCAATGCCCCAATATCCTATCAATGTCCCAATATCCTGTCAATGCCCCAATATCCTGTCAATGCCCCAATATCCTGTCAATGTCCCAATACCCTGTCAATGCCCCAAAACCTTGATAATGTCCCAATACCCTGTTAATGTCCCAATATCCCAATGCCCCAATACCCCAACCATATCAGTGTCTCTCTCTCTCTCTCTCTCGCCCTCACTCCCAGCCCTGCCCTCTCTCACTTTCCCTCAATCCTAATCCTGCCCTCTCTTTCTCCCTCACTCCCAATCCTCCTCTCTCTCATTCTCCCTCACTCCTAACCCTGCCCTCTCTCACTCCCACTCACTCCCAATCCTGCCCTCTTTCACTCTCCCTCACTCCCAATCCTGCCCTCTCTCACTCTCCCTCACCCCCAATCCTGCCCTCTCTCACTCTCCCTCACTCCCAATCCTGCCCTCTCTCGCTCTTCCTCATTCCCAATCCCGCCCTTTCTCATTCTCCCTCACTCCCAATCCTGCCCTCACTCTCTCTCACTCTCAATCCTGCCCTCGCTCACATCTCTCACTCCCTCACTCCCAATCCTGCTCTCTCTCACCATCAATCTTGCATTCTCTCATTGTCTCATTCCCTATCATGCCCTCTCTCTCTCATTCGAAATGCTGCCCTTCATTCTCTTTCATTGCCAATCATGCCCTCACTCACTCTCTCGCAAAACATACACACTCCCAATTGTGTACTCTTTCCCAGGCTTCCTCACACACTGATATGTATTAGACTGAAGGTCCATACATTGCACTCGTTAACGATGATCTCACTGATGCTGCCCACCACCGTCACAAAGTCAAACACGTTCCAGGAGTCTCGGAAGTAATTCTGGGAGGAGGGAATAAACATTAGACGTCAGAATAGCAAATGGAAAACCATTTCCAGATAGTCTCCTTAGCAAACATGCTGTGCAAACTGTAACTGCTGCATGAGGCACAGACTCAGTGGTCAGGGATTGAGCTGGAGCTGGCTGGGATCATCCAAAGTTATGGTTCCGATAACCAGACATCACTGAAATCACAGGGCTTCCCAAAATCAGAATAACTCAGCTCCCTCACACCCTATTACATTACTTGCTTTTTACGGCTTGATAAATTGCACTTTTCCATATGTTGTGTGAAACATTCCCAGGACAGGTACAGCACGGGGTTAGGGACAGGGTAAAGCTCCCTCTACACTGTCCCCATCAAACACTCCCAGGACAGGTACAGCACAGGGTTAGATACAGAGTAAAGCTCCCTCTACACTGTCCCCATCAAACACTCCCAGGACAGGTACAGCACAGGGTTAGACACAGAGTAAAGCTCCCTCTGAACTGACCCCATCAAACACTCCCAGGACAGGAACAGCACGGGGTTAGATACTAGTAAAACTCCCTCTACACTGTCCCCATCAAACACTCCCAGGACAGGTACAGCACAGGGTTAGATACAGAGTAAAGCTCCCTCTACACTGTCCCCATCAAACACTCCCAGGACAGGTACAGCACAGGGTTAGATACAGAGTAAAGCTCCCTCTACACTGTCCCCATCAAACACTCCCAGGACAGGAACAGCACGGGGTTAGATACTAGTAAAACTCCCTCTACACTGTCCCCATCAAACACTCCCAGGACAGGTACAGCACAGGGTTAGATACAGAGTAAAGCTCCCTCTACACTGTCCCCATCAAACACTCTCAGGACAGGTACGGCACGGGGTTCAATACAGAGTAAAGCTCCCTCTACACCGTCCCCATCAAACACTCCCAGGACAGGTGCAGCATGGAGTTAGATACAGAGTAAATCTCTCTGTACCTCAATCTCGTCATTAAGTGTTCAATTTTGTCCATTGCTGACCATGGTGTAGAGATTTCACTTCATCCCCCTGGTTGTCACAAACTCCGTTTCTGTGTGGAGCGAGTCATGGCTCCATCTATCCTGATCTGTAATGTTTGAATTGCAACATTTTCCCCAAAGTATTTTTTTTGTCTCTTTGCTCACCAGGAATCCGAAGGCAATGATTTTGAGGATACACTCGAGTGTGAAGCTGATGGTGAAGGCGATATTCATGAACTTTAGGACACTCACGAAGCCTGATGGGGGAGAATGATGCTGCAATAAAAACACACACAGACACAATAAGGGTAGAACCTGTCTGACAAGCTAACTTACATGACCTCAACACTGGGAAATAAATAACACCAATCTTACTTTAACCCATCAGGCAACAGTGAGTAAAAGGAGTTAGTGGATCGATTGGAGTCCAAACATCACTCATACTATTCCCATAGGACGGATTAGGATCAGCTTGAGCTCGGCAATTAAAAAGGGAATGGATGGAGGGATCCAGTGTCCGTAAAGGTACCAATTCATTCTGTGATTAATTAGACTGTGACACCCCAGCCAGTGATGCCAGAAACATGCAGTGATGCCGAGGTAGTTTGTGAAACCCAGGAATTGCCAGAGATGGGTAGCGACAGCCAGAGATCGGCAGTGCCTCCCAGAGACTGCTAGACAATATCCAGTGCAACCCAGCAATACTCAGCATTGCTTAGTTAAACCCAGGTACCTCAATGCAACCAATGTTACCCAATAATTTGAAATGTTCTCCAGCAATGCTCAGTTATTACTCACTGATCAAAAAATAAAAATGCCGGAATTACTCAGTAGATCATAGTGTCATTTATGGCACAGAAGGAGGCTACTCGTGTTGGTTCCCCATGGGACAATCCAGTCAGTCCCACTCCCCCACCACTCTATCCCTGTGTCCCGTAAGTTTATTTCCCTCAAGTGCCCATCCAATTTCCTGTTGAAATTATTCATCGTCTCTGCTTCCACTCCCCTCGTGGGCAGCGAGTTCCAGGTCATCACCACTCGCTGTGTGAACAAGTTCTTCCTCACATTCCCCCTGTATCTCTTGTTCAAAACCTTAAATCTGTGTCCCCCAGTCCTTGTACCATCAGCCAATGGGAACAGCTTTTCTTTGTCTACCTTATCTAAATCTCTCCTAATCTCGTACCCCTCTATCAAATCTCCTCTCAATCTCCTTTGCTCCAAGGAGAACAACCCCAGCTTCTCCAACCTAACTTTGTAACTAAAATCCCTCATCCCTGGAACCATTCCAGTAAATCTCCTCTCCACCCTCGCATCCTTCCTAGAGTGTGGGAACCGTGGTCTGGAAGCACCTGTGGATTGAGGAACAGAGTTAATGTTTCAGGCCTGTGACCTTCCATCAAGTTCTGTCTCCTCACTCCACAGATGTCGCCAGACTCGCTGAATGTTTCCAACGTTTTCTGTCTTTATTTCAGATTTCCAACATCTGCAGTATTTCCCTTTAGAATAGCTCATGGAAACTCAGGAAACCCAATTATAACCAGGACTACCAAATGTTACCCAGAGTATTTTCTGGTCTTAACCATTATTATCCAATGTTGCTCAGTGTGTCTCAGGGTCCCCCACAGGAATAGACATTCAGTCCTTTGAGCTAGATTTGCTTTTCAGTCAGATCATGGTTGGCCTGTGTCTCAATTCCATTGGCCCACCTTAACTCCATATCAATCATTATCATCACCCAGTGAAAGCTAGCTAATTCCAGTGCTATAGATTACTGTTCAGGTTACTGTTGACCTAGTGATAATGAGGGTTACCCTATCATAGCTAAAATTACCTAGCATGAGTCAGTAAAGACATAGTGAGAGCCAGTATTATAAATTGTTACGTGATGTAAACTAGTGTTACTCAGTGTTTCTCGGTGTTGCTCAGTATTGCAGTGTAATCCAGTGTTACTCGATATTACCAGTGTTACAGTGTTTAACCCAGTGCTACTCAGCGTTCCCCAGTATTTTAATGTTTACCCTAATGTTACTTGGTATTATCCAGTGTTAGAGTATTATTCAGGATGACCGTGCAATCCAGTGTTACTCAGCATTATCCAGTGATACAGTGTAGCCCAGTGTTATTCAGTATTATTCAAGGTGACAGTGTAATCAGTGTTACTCAGTATTATCCAGCATTACAGCATAAGCCAGAGTTATTCAGTATTATTCAGGATGACAGTGCAACCCAGTGTTACTCAGTACTATACAGTGTGACACAGTGTTATGATCCCTGTAAAGACTGACCAATTTCTTCTGGAAAATGAATTTTCTAAATCACCAAGGGAAAGAATCACATAACAAGGTTTCAGGTTTTAAGACCCTTCCTGTAACAAACAAACTAAAATCAACATAGGTCAAACATTACTTAATGGGAAACTGATACATCAAACTAAAGAAAAGGTAACTAATTAATGCAATAGAAATACACCTTCCAAACTTTTCCTTGTGCACTGCACTTCTGGTAAATGTGCAGCATTACAAGACCAAGTCCAAAATTACTCCCAGTTCTCCAGCAGGTTCACTTCTTACTGCCACGCTAGGTTAAAATTTCCAGTGTCCTGCAAAAGTTATTCCACTCAGCCTGAGCCTTCCAGAGCGAACTTTCACTCGCAAGGCTCACTTTGGTGACTACTTGTTCCCTAAATCTCCAAGAGTCCTGTTGGTTCTGTTCCTGTCCTCTCTGTGAGTTACTGTTTTCAAGTGTGAAAAATTCACTTTATTTCAATAGGTTTCTGTTTGAGTTTCTTCCACATGGCAACCAGATCACATGGGTCTGTATCCCAGTGGAGGTATTTAATATGAACTCACAGCCCCCTTTCCAGAACATTCTGTTTCATCTTTTTAAAGGATACATTTCAAAGTATAACTGTCTTGTAAAGATCAGTGTTCGCAAAACCAGTATTACAATATATAGCCCAGTGTTATTTAGTATTACTCTGTATTGCAGTTTGTAACCTAGTGTTATTCAGTATTACCCAGTATTACAGTGTTATTTAGTATTACCCAGCATTACAGTGTAATCCAGTGTTATTCAGTATTACCTAGGGTTAGAGTGTAACCCAGTGTTATTCAGTATTACCTAGGGTTAGAGTGTAACCCAGTGTTATTCAGTATTACAGTATATAACCCAGTGTTTTTCAGTAGTACCCAATATTATTGTGTAACCCTGTGTTATTCACTATTACAGAGTAACCCCAAGCGTTATTCAGTAGTACCCAGTATTTCTGTGTAACCCAGTGTTATTCACCATTACAATGTAACCCATTGTTATGCAGTATTACAGTATAACCCAGTTCAGTATTATTGTGTAACCCAGTGTTATTCAGCATTACTGTATAACCCAGTATTATTCAGTATTAGTGTATAACTCAGTGTTATTCAATGTTACTGTGTAACCCAGTGTTATTCAGTATTACTGTGTAACCCAGTGTTATTCAGTATTACTGTGTAATCCAGTGTTATTCAGTATTACTGTGTAACCTATTGTTATTCAGTATTACTGTGTAACCCAGTATTATTCAGTATTACTGTGTAACCCAGTATTATTCAGTGTTACTGTGTAACCCAGTATTATTCAGTGTTACTGTGTAACCCAGTGTTATTCAGTATTACTGCGTAACCCAGTATTATTCAGTGTTACTGTGTAACCCAGTATTATTCAGTATTACTGTGTAACCCAGTATTATTCAGTATTACTGTGTAACCCAGTATTATTCAGTATTACTATGTAACCCATTGTTATTCAGTATTACTGTGTAACCCAGTATTATTCAATGTTACTGTGTAACCCAGTATTATTCAGTGTTACTGTGTAACCCAGTATTATTCAGTATTACTGTGTAACCCAGTGTTATTCAGTATTACTATGTAACCCAGTGTTATTCAGTATTACTGTGTAACCCAGTATTATTCAATGTTACTGTGTAACCCAGTATTATTCAGTGTTATTGTGCAACCCAGTGCTATTCAGTGTTATGCAGTATTACTGTGTAACCCACTGTTACTCAGTATTATCCAGCATTGCAGTGTAGCTCAGTGTTACTCAAAATTACCCATTATTACTCTGTATTCCTGTTATTCTGGGATGTTAGCCAGTATTACCAAAACTGTGATATTTAGGAACATACCTTCATCATGAGGACCACTGTATTGAGTGCTATCATGGTCAGGATGGTGTATTCAAAGGAAGGTGACACCACAAAGTGCCAGACTCTGTACTGGAACGTCTGTCTGTTCTGCGGCATGTACCTTGTCAAGGGCTTGGCACTGATGGCAAACTCTATACAGGCTCTCTGGGGATAAAACACAGACAGTAAATACAGGGGCACAGGCCTTGAAATATTCTTTCCACATATTGCATAAATATCCCTCCTCTTTCCTAAATTCTTCTGTTGGATGCAGATCTGGGTGACAATCAGTTGCTGGGCTTGAACCACTCCAGGCATTCGAGTGGTCGAGGCTCAAACACTGATAGACTGTCAGACATACACACTGATCGGAGTGGAGGGCACAGTCCCCGAGGGAGTCAAGACAGATAGTAAAACTGGTAGGGTGGGTTGTGCAAATGCTCAGGGCAGGGGTTTAGGAGTTAAAGAACAAGCTGGTGAGGGAGCTAAAGTTTGAGGTAGAGGATGGGGGCGTGGAGTTGCGATTTAAAGGGGCACTTGGTGAAGGTTGAAATCATCAGCTGGAGTAGGCTAGTCAGCATTCAGTGAGAAGCACGTAGCTGGGGGACAAGGGAGTGGTGATAGAGGTGGGGTGATCAAAGGAGAGAAAAGTGCAGGAGGGAAGTGCAAAGGGTTAAGTTGAGCTGGGATGTGGAATACAAAGACAGTCAGGATCAGAATGAGAATGTAGAGTGGAGTCTGGAGCTCAGTCTAAGGTGAAAGGTGGGAGGGCACAGTAAATCCAGGATACAATGGGCGGATCTGGGAAAATACCCTGATTGGGAACACTGTTGCTTTGGAGGCAGCAAAGAAGAAATCTGCAGACTGGAAGGTAATAGCCATGAGGACTGCACAAGACTCTGCTCCAGATACAATAGAGCAATGGAGAGTTTAAATCTGCTGCTTTGTTTATTTGATACTTAAACATCACAGACACAATGTGACAAATGAGTGTGAATTGTAAAGTGTGTAGGAGGGAGAGAGTTTAAAGCAGGGGGAGAGGTTGGAGTGCAAAGGAGGGGGAGAATTTGGTGTAATGGATGGAGAGATTGAGTGAAGGAGAGAGTGAGCAGGAGAGGGAGAATCGTTGTGAAGGGGGGAAAGGGAGAGAGAGAAGAAGTGAGAGGGAGAATGAAGATAGTGAGGACCTCATTTTTCTCCAAGCTGCTCTCCTCCAGCATCTTGTCGCCTTGCTCCTGGAAGGTGATGATGATCAATGCCACGAAGATATTGACGAAGAAGAAGGGGAAGACAACGAAATATACAACGTAGAAGATGGACATTTCCATCCTGTTCCCTGGAATGGGTCCTTGATCTGCCTCTGTTACATCCACTGAATGCTGCAGGACCCTGTTAGAACACAGAGTTCAACAGCTTAATACCTCAGGCAAAGGAATGCTGCATACCCTCCTCATAAACCAAGCCTCAAACTGACTGGTGTCTCAATCCCACTCTCTCAGGGAGATATCTGTACACTGACTGGTGTCTCTCAGTCCCTCTCTCTCAGGGAGGTATCTGTACACTGACTGGTGTTTCTCAGTCCCTCTCTCTCTCAGAGAGATGGCTGTACACTGACTGGTGTCTCTCAGTCCCTCTCTCACTCAGGGAGATATCTGTATACTGACTAATGTCTCTCAGTCCCTCTCTCTCAGGGAGATGGTATACACTGACTGGTGTCTCTCAGTCCCTCTCTCTCTCTCAGGGAGATGGCTGTACACTGACTGGTGTCTCTCAGTCCCTCTCTCTCAGGGAGATATCTGTACACTGACTGGTGTCTCTCAGTCCCTCTCTCTCAGGGAGATATCTGTACACTGACTGGTGTCTCTCAGTGCCTCTCTCTCAGGGAGATGGCTGTACACTGACTGGTGTCTCTCAGTCCCCTCTCTCTCAGGGATATGGCTGTACACTGACTGTTGTCTCTCAGTCCTCTCTCTCTCAGGGAGATGGCTGTACACTGACTGGTGTCTCTCAGTCCCCTCTCTCTCAGGGATATGGCTGTACACTGACTGTTGTCTCTCAGTCCTCTCTCTCTCAGGGAGATGGCTGTACACTGACTGGTGTCTCTCAGTCCTCTCTCTCTCAGGGAGATATCTGTACACTGAATCAGTTCCTATCTGTTTAGAGATAGGGCAGTAACTTTGGAATAGGCAAGGACTATTCAGACCCTTGAGTCTGTCCACCATGATACCTTTTCCAGTTGTCCCCCAGAATCACAGCTTTTTGAGGGAGTGTGCCCCAGATTTCCACAAGCCTTGATGTGATGAACTATATTCTGACAATATCTCCCAACGGCCTAGCTCTAAGCTGAAGGTTATTCCCCTTGTTCTAGATCCCCCACCACAGGAAATAATTTGTTTCTATCGACCCTATCCTGCCTAACCCCTGATACTCTAAACTCAAGGCTAACCCCTGTCTCGGCACAATGCCCTCATGGTATGGTTTTTTGGTGGCGTAAGGAGCCTTATTCAAATTCGTTGATGACAAAGGTTCCTTTTCAATTCTTTCCGATATGCCAATGATGGTACTGTCTGCTGGTTAGCAGGTACTTACTGTGGCCAACCCTCTCCAGTGGAGACGGTGAATAGTGTCAGCAGGGCCCAGATGACGTTATCATAGTGAAAGTCATAACGTTTCCACTCACGGTCAACAACTTTATTTTCTGTCTCGTAAACCACATACTGGCCTCTGGATGGGGTCAGAAAAGAAGAATCTCATAAAGTGACAGACATATGCACATGTGCACACACATACACACTCACATATATACTCACAGACGCACACACATGTGCACACACATACACACTCACAGACGCACACACATGCACACACACATACACACTCACAGATGCACACACATGCGCACACACAGACGCACACACATGCACATTCTCAGACGCACACACATGCACACATACAGATGCACACACATACATACTCACAGACGCGCACACATGCGCACACAGATGCACACACAGATGCACATACCTGCACACACACAGACGCACATACATGCGCACACACAGACGCACACACATGTGCACACACAGATGAACACACACATGCACACACAGACGCACACACATATGCACACACAGACGCACACACATGCACACTCACATTAATACATTTGCACACAGGCAAGCCCACAGACACACGCGCACACACACAGGCATGCACAAGATACACACAAACTTACACAGAAACCCACACATACGCACACTTCTGGTTGTACATAAGATACAATACAGACACATACACACACACACAGGCATGCACAAGATACACACAAACTCACATACACATCTGCATGTGTGCAAGATACACACACACACACATATTTGTGCACACTCATATGCACACACGCCAATGAATACACATGACACGCAGGAACATACATGCACACCCACACACGTTGTAGTAGGGTAACTGAGGGCTCTGTCACCCAAGCGAGGCTGCAGCCCTTTTAAGAACTTATTCTGAAAGAGAGCTGCACCTGGAATGGGAGGACACTTTCCTAAGCCGATTGAGCACAAAAGTATAGTTTCATAGGAAATGGAGCTGAGAGTTGAAGAACTGAAAGATGTACTGCATGTTTTGCTTGAAAATAAAATGTTTGGGATATGGGTTGATCAAGGATTACAGCTTGGAAAATAAAGAAGGCTCCATGACAGCAGAGCCATGTATCAAAGCTCACACAGGAGAGCATGTCAGGGAGAGCATGTCAGGAACAGCATCAAGCATACCTAAAAATGAGGTGTCAACCTGGTGAAGTTATAAAACAGGATGACTTGCATGCCAAACAGCAAGTGACAGACAGAGCTAAACGATTCTACAACCAATGGATCAGATCTAGGCTCTGCAGTCCTGCCACATTCAGTCGTGAATGGTGGTGGACAATTAAACACCTCACTGGAGGAGGAAGCTCCACAAATATCCCCAACCTCAATGATGGGGGAGCCAAGCACATTAGTGCAAAAGATAAGGCTGAAGCATTTGCTACAACCTTCAGCCAGAAGTGCCGAGTGGATGATCCATCTCTGCCTCCTCCAGAAGTCACCAGCAACACAGATGCCAGTCTTCAGCCAATTCGATTCACTCCACGTGATGTCAAGAAATGGCTGAAGGCACTGGATACTGCAAAGGCTATGGGCCCTGACAATATTACGGCAATAGTACTGTAGACTTGTGCTCCAGAACTTGCCGTGCCCCTAGCCAAGCTGTTCCAGTACAGCTACAGCACTGGCATCTACCCGGCTATGAGGAAAATTGCCCAGGTATGTCCTGCACACAAAAAGCAGGACAAATCCAACCTGGCCAATTACCGCCCCATCAGTCTACTTTCGATCGTCAGTAAAGTAATGGAAGGGGTCATCAACAGTGCTATCAAGCAGCACTTGCTTAGCAATAACCTGTACACTGACGCCCAGTTTGGGTTCCACCAGGGCCACTTAGCTCCTGGCCTCATTACAGCCTTGGTTCAAACATGGACAAAAGAGCTGAACTCCTGTGGTGAGGTGAAAGTGACCGGCCTTGACATCAAGGCCATATTTGACTGAGTGTGGCATTAAGGAGCCCTAGCAAAACTGGAATCAATGGGAATCAGGGGGAAAACTCTCTGCTGGTTGAAGTCATACCTAGCATAAAGGAAGACGGTTGTGGTTGTTGGAGGTCAGTCATCTCAGGTCCAGGACATCACTGCAGGAGTTCCTCAGGATAGTGTCCTCAGGCCAACCATCTTAAGCTGCTTCATCAATGAACCTCCTTCCATCATATGGTCAGAAGTGGGGATGTTCGCTGATGATTGCACAATGTTCAGCACCAATCGTGACTCCTCAGATACTGAAGCAGTCCATGTCCAAATGCAGCAAGACCTGGACAATATCCAGGCTTGGGCTGACAAGTGGCAAGTAACATTTGCGCCACACAAGTACCAGGCAATGACCATCTCCAACAAGAGAGAATCCAACCATCGCCCCCTTGATGTTCAATGGCATTACAATCACTGAACGCCCCACTATCAACATCCTGGGGGTTACCATTGACCAGAAACTGAACTTGACTAGCCATATAAATACTGTGGCTACAAGAGCAGGCCAGAGGCTAGGAATCCTGTGGCAAGTAACTCATCTCCTGACTCCTCAAAGCCTGTCCACCATCTACAAGGCACAAGTCAGGAGTGTGATGCCTGGAAGAGTGCAGCTCCAACAACACTCAAGAAGCTTTACACCATCCAGGACAAAGCAATCCGCTTGATTAGCACCACATCCACATTCACTCCCTCCACCACCGACACACAGTAGCAGCAGTGTGTACCATCTACAAGATGCACTACAGGAATTCACCAAGGCTCCTTCAGCAGCACTTTCCAAACCCATGACCACTACCATCTAGAAGGACAAGGTCAGCAGATGGATGGGAACACCACCACCTGGAAGTTTCCCTCCAAGCCACTCACCATCCTGACTTGGAAATATATCACCATTCCTTCACTGTCGCTAGGTCAAAATCCTGGAACTCCCTCCTTAACAGCACTGTGGGTGTACCTACACCACATGGATTGCAGCGGTTCAAGATGGCAGTTCACCACCACCTTCTCAAGGGCAATTAGGAATGGGCAATAAATGCTGGCCCAGCCAGCGAAGCCCACATCCCATGAATGAAAAAAAAAACACACGAGCACATAAACACATGTTCCGAAGTGTTATATAGATACACATGCAAACACTCACTCATACACACACATATCACTTCAGGGTGTTACAGCTGAAGTATTTTTGAACTCTGGTTCCTGCTGTGAGACTACATGTTTGTAGTGTAGTATTCACTGTAGCACATGCAGTACTCTCTGAGTGCGCGCGCGTGTGTGTGAGTGCGTGTGCGTGTGTGGGAACACTTGCAGTATCTGCATGTGTGTCTGTAGGTAGGTGTGTGTGTATGGGGTATGAGGTGTGTGTGTGTGAGTACATGCGTGAGTATGTGCTTGTGTGTTTGAGTGAGTGAGTTGGGCGGATGGGACGTGTGTCTGTGTGAGTGAGTGTGAGAGTGAAAGAATGCGTGAGTGTCTGTGTGCTCGCGCGCGCGTGTGTGTGTGTGATAGAGTGTGTTTCTGTGTGTGTGGGGAGGGGTGGATGGTATGTGTGAGTTTGTGTGCGGTGTGGGGTGTGTTTAGGCGGGGATAGGATATGTGAGTGTGTGTGTGTGTGTAGGAGTGGATGGGATGTGTGAGTTTGTGTGTAGGTTGTGTGTATGGTGTGTACATGTGTGTGTCTGTGTGGTGTGTGCAGTGTGAGTGTGTATGGTGTGTGTGTATGGTGCATGCAGTGTGAGTGTGTGTCTGGTGTGTGGTGTGTGTGTATGGTGCGTGCAGTGTGTGTGTGTGTCTGGTGTGTGCAGTGTGAGTGTGTGTGGTGTGTGTGTATGGTGCGTGCAGTGTGGTGTGGTGTGGTGTGTGTGTATGATGCGTGCAGTGTACATGTGTGTGTGTGTACAGTGTAACCACATGCAATACACTCGGAGTTATGAGAGACCTCCATCACCTGCATTCCTTTTTAGTCAGCTTGCTGCTGTCTGTGCAGTAGAAAAACTTGCCCTTGAAGAGCTGTACAGCGATCACTGCAAAGATGAACATGAAGAGTTTGTAGACTATCAGGATGTTAAACACGTTCTTCAATGATGTCACCACGCAGTCGAACACCGCCTGAAACCAGAATACCACAGGCATCGTAACATCAAGACAAAGCCCTAAGCCCACCGACCCCCTTGCAATCTATGCCTTAGTTACTCCCGAAAGGGAGACAAGGAGTGCTGGATGATATGAAGCTGAATCAGGGCTTAAGAACATAAGAAATTGGAGGAGTAGTCCATGCAGCCCCCTTGAGCCTGCTCCACTATTCAATAAGATCATGACAGCATCCATCTCAACTCCGCTTTCCACCCAATCCCACTTTCCTCAATTCCAATCGTGTCCAAAAATCTATCAATCTCAGTCTTCAAGATAGTCAAAATGAAAGGTCCACAGCTCTCCGGGATAGGGCATTCCAAAGATTCTCAATGCTCTGAGCAAAGGAATTTCTTCTCAACTCAGTCCTAAATGATCGACCCCTTACCCTGAGACTGTGACCCCCATGTTCTAGACTCTTCAGCTGGGGGAACAGCCTCACAGTATCTATCCTTTCAAACCCGCCAAGAATTTTACACATTTCAATAGATTAACTCTCATTCTTCTAAGTTCCAGAAAATATAGGCTCAACCTCTCCTCAGAGCCTTGGGTGCTCCCTCCATAAGGAAAGTATATACTTCTTTAAGTAAGGAGGTTAGAGCTGTACACAATATTTCTTGCCAAATCACTCCACCTGTCCATATCTCTTTCCACTCTCTGTGCATCCTCCTCACAGCTTACTTTCTCACCTAACTTGGTGTCATCAGCAAACTTGGGTATATTACATTCAGCCCCCTCAGTTAAGTGATTGATATAGGTTTTAAATAGCTGAAACTCGAGCTCTGAACCTTGCGGTATTTTACTCGTTACACCCTGCCATCCCAAAAAATGACCTGTTTATTCTTACTTTGTGTTCTGTGATCCTTGATCTACTATATTATCCTTAATCCTATAAGCTCTAATATTATACAACAAACTCTTGTGTGTCACCTTATTGAATGTCTTTTGCCAATCTAAATATGCAATATTCTAATGTATGAGAACCATCCTTGAATCTGGGGAATTCTCATGCATCCACTACATCTGTGGTCACCTCTTTTAAACCTTAGGGTGTAGGCCATTGAGTCCAGAGAATTGTCCAGTACTTTTTTTCTTTCAGAATAATTATTTTAATGTCCTCACTCTCATTAGACCCTTGGTTCGTAACAATTTCCCATATGTTTTTTGTGTTCTCTATTGTGAAGGCAGACACAAAATATTTGTTTAATGTATCTACCATTTCCTTATTCCCCATAATAATTTCTCCTGTGCGGCTTCCAAGGGAACCATATTTATTTTTACTAATTTATTTTTGATATGCGGAAGTTTTAACAATCTGTTTTTCCATTTCTCACCCCTGTAAACATCAGTCTAATTTCTCCTTCCAACAATTTCTTGACCATCTTTGGCTGATACCCAAATACCCCACCTATATTCTCACTCCTTGTTGCAACATGATGTAACTCTTCTTTGAATCTAATAAGAATCTTCACTTCTCTAGCCTGGCTTAGCCTACATTTCCCATGGAGCCTCTACTCCTCAAGGGAATGCATATGTGTTAAGATTTGTCATGCCCAGTGAATTGATGTCCTATTGATAACTTAAAATATGGACTCTGTGTTCGTACAGAAGTTTCTGAAGCTATTTATTATTTAAATTGGACACTGATAAACCTTTAATATGGCCACCAAGAGTCAGGTGATCTTTGTAACTTCAACACAGACCATCTGAAACTTCCAGACAGTTCCTAATTTCCCATCCTTGATGGTGGCCTCCCTTGGAATGGACATATCAGATGAATACAATCTGTGGAATTCACACTTGTTAATGTTTGAGGATTTGCCCAAAACGCAAGCCCAGGTTCCATGGGCAGAATTTTTAGGTCGGCGGGCGGGCACGACTGGCGGGTTTAGGATCGGCTGGGGAAGGACCGCCGACTGTGATTGGCCCCCGACCACGATTTCATGCTGGCTGGCCAATTAACGGCCACCAGTGCGAAGCATGCGCTGAAATGGTCAGCACTGCAGGGGTGGGGGTGGGAGGAGGGCTGGCGCTGGCGCTGACGTAAGCATGGGCGCAGGTAAGCGCTGAATGAAAGCTCCTTGAAGGCAGAGAGCTGCCTCAGGGAGCTGAAGACCTGAAAACAATCAAATAAATAAAGCTTTTAAAATCAGGAGAAAAATATCTGAGCATCACAATCAGCACGTAGATGATAAAAATACTGCCGATAGATTTTTATTTCTTTATTTAATAATGGAAACTTCATCCCGCCCTTGGATGAGATTTCATGAAAAATGCAAAGGCCGCCTGGCCGATTCACCCGCCCGCCAACTGTCAGGTTGGACGGACCACAAAAACTGGAGACAATTGCAACTTTAATTACACTAATTGGCCTCTTAATTGTCGGCGGGCGCGCTTCTGACTTTTCCACACGCCTGCCGACTGAAATATCACACGAGCGCGGGATAACATCAGGCTCGCCCAACATCATCTTGTGCAATTTCGCATCTGATCGGGTCGGGCGTGTGCCCACCCGCTGACATTAAAATTCTGCCCCATGTCTCCGAGTTGGAACCCTTTGACAATGAGGACTGAGCAGAAACCAATTCACCCTGAGTAAGGGTCCATTGTATTATCTCCATTGTGTAGCAATGGCTTTCAGCTAAGCCAATATGGGCGGGCAATACCAGTATTGGTTACTTGACCGGCTGGAAATAATGAGTTTTATCTGAAGACCCAGAAAGACTTGGACAGTCTGCAGAAAACACCGAAAGAGACAGCCGCTGCAGCAGAACGTTGTGCCATCCTTGCCTTTAAGAACCTGGAAGCCATATATCTTTAAAGAGCCTCCCAGCCTGATTCCAAACTCTAAGCCCATCTGTCAAGGTATTAGCAAAAAACTGTGGATGCTGGAAATCTGAAACAAAAACAAAAATAGCTGGAAAAACTCAGCAGGTCTGGCAGCATCTGCGGAGAGGAACACAGTTAACGTTTCGAGTCCGTATGACTCTTCATCAGAACTAAGGAAATGTAGGAATGAGGTGAAATATAAGCTGGTTGAGGGGGGGTGGGACAGGTAGAGCTGGAAAGAGGGCCAGAGATAGGTGGAGGCAAAGAAGAGATTGCCAAAGATGTTTATCATTTTATCTCCACCTTTCAGCCCATTTCGATCTCTTCCCCCCACCCCACCCCAACCAGGGCCATCTGTCCCTTGCTCGTCCTGCTTTCTACCCTTAATGTCACCATTAGCACATTCCTTAGGTAACATCACCATCGTCAACACCATTTTGTCCTTTTGTCTGACATCTTTGGCAATCTCTTCTTTGCCTCCACCTATCACTGGCCCTCTATCCAGCTCTACCTGTCCCACCCCCCTCATCAGCTTATATTTCACCTCATTTCTACATTTCCTTAGTTCTGATGAAG
Organism: Cetorhinus maximus; assembly: GCF_964194155.1. Classification (NCBI taxonomy): domain Eukaryota; kingdom Metazoa; phylum Chordata; class Chondrichthyes; order Lamniformes; family Cetorhinidae; genus Cetorhinus; species Cetorhinus maximus. The sequence continues at coordinate 73,954,268 of NC_135895.1, read as the reverse complement.
AGTCATACGGACTCGAAACGTTAACTGTGTTCCTCTCCGCAGATGCTGTCAAACCTGCTGAGTTTTTCCAGCTATTTTTGTTTCTGTGTCAAGATATTGCCTCTTTCATTACCAGGCCTCCTGATACAAAACCACAAGTGCCAAGCTCTATGCCCTGCTGAACATCCATTTCTTTGGAGAAATCCTGTAATATTCTGGATATCTGATGTCAGTTATCTGAACACATGTGAACTACAATTCAGGAGTGGACAAAGACTCCTCTCTCTATTGACCCCACAGCGACTGTTCTTCTACCATGGACACAACATGTGAACTATGAACTGTGCTTTTGGTTTACAACTTGTAAAAGTAAACTAGTTTCTTGTGCGTGTGGGAGTGACTGATGTAGAGATTAGGCTTTTGGATTGAATATGTGAATAAATAACCCTCCCTAACCCACAAAAGCTTGCTGCTGTCATTTCTAAATTGACTACACACCCTGGTGGATAGGAACTTCCTCTTAAAAAAAAAACCCACACTGATTATGGACAGTAACAGAAAGGAATTGAGGATTTCAGTTCATCTCTCCAGACCCTGTCTTTAACACTTTTGAATTATCTCTTTAAATATCTACCATTGATGATCTAAAATTATATTTTTTTGCATAATTTCTTAATCTAACTCAGCCAATTTGCCCCACATACCTAAATAATTGACTTTGTTTAAAAACATTCCAGGTTCAGATTAAACCATAGCACTCTCAAACTCAAAACAAAATTCCAAATATTGTGATCACTCTTCCCCAGATCATCCTTTACCATAAGACTACTAATTAACCTTGTCTCATTACACAGCACTAGATCCAAAATAGCCTGTTCCCCAGTTGGTTCTTCAACTTATTGTTTTAGAAATCTATCCTGAATGCATTCCAAGAACTTGTCCTCTAAACTGTAGTTGCCAACTTGGTTTGTTCAGTTTATACGAAGATTAAACTCCCCCATGATTATTGGATCACCCTTGTTATGTGCTGCTCTAATTTTCAGACTTATGCTCCATTCAAAACTATAACTATTATTATGGGCCTTATAAACTTCTCCCATCAATGTTTTCTGCCTTTTGTTATTGCTTAGCTCCACCCATTTGATTCTACATCCTGATATTTTGGATAAAGATCCTTCTTCTCTTCTGTCTTTATCTAATCTTTCATTACCAGGACAACAGTTCATTTTCCATTCTGTCTGTCTTCTCGAAAAGTCAAATAACCTGGAATTCTCAATTCTCAACCTCGATGACTCTTGTAATGGTGTCTCAGTATTAACTATTGGATCAAGCTCATATATATCTGCAGAAAGTGCTGGAAAAACTCAGCAGGTCTGGCAGCATCTGTGGAGGGCGAAACAAAGTTAACATTTTGAGTCCAATATCTTTGGGTCTCCAAACTCCAGCTTCGAAGAAGAGTCATATTGGACTCAAAACGTTAACTCTGTTTCTCCCTCCACAGATGCTGCCAGACCTGCTGAGTTTCTTGGCACTTTGTTTTTATTTCAGATATCCAGTATCTGCTGTATTTTGTTTTCATTTATATCTGTATTGTGACGTTAATTTGTGCTATTTTATTACAAATGCCCCATCCTCTCAGATAATGTGCTCTTAATTTTAACTTCTTACTATTTTTCCCTGATGTGACCATAGTCACTAATGCTCTATTATTGTTGTTAAAATCTGTCTCTTCTGAACAAACTCTGCTCAATCTTACCCTAATCCCTACTCTGCTCTACAGACTTGACTTTTCTCTTTAGACTTGTAAATTTACTCTTCCCTGAACCACCACTACCCTCCAAGAGGTAGAATGAGAGAGATGATATAATTTCATATCATATCATCCCTCACTCTCACTTCTCATTTCTTTTCATGTGCGATGAGGGAAAGTCTAGGGGAACATCTAGGCAAAAACAATCACAACATATGAAGGTTTAGGATCAAGATTGAGAAGAATATAGGTAAGACAAAGACCAAAGTGATGACTTGGATAAAATAATACCAAGGAATTAAAAATGAAACTAGGGAAAACAAACGTAATAATTTACAGAAGAACAAAAGAATACAGTGGCAGCGGGAAACATGTAAAGTGGTGATCAATAGAGTACAGGAGAAATGTATCCCAAGAGAAACAAAAGCTCACTCACCATGGACAAATAAAGAAATAAAGGTAAAACAGAAATAAAAGAAAATACCATATCTGAAATACATAGACAACAAAGGAGAGGATAAGAAAAGGAAATATGGAAATGTTAGGGAAAAAAAAACATTTAGGAAGGAAAAGAGAGTCTACAAAATAATATGATCAAGGAATAGTGCATTATCATACAGACACAAACAATATAAGTAGAATCAAATAAGGATAGGGAGATATGATAAACTTATAGGTAATGGCTGCAAAATGACAGAAATATTCAATCATTACTTTGCTTCAATATTTATCAGGCTATATTAACATGGTGGACACCACTAGAAACAGAAATCAGAAAGGATGGAAATCCTAAGGTGGAAATAGGGAGATTATTTGATAAACTAATCAAACTTAGAGAGGATAAAGACCCTGGGTCAGATGAATTGCATCCGTACATATTATAGAAAGCAAGAGATAGCACAGGTATTATTCATATACATAAAAATTAATTGGAAAAAGAAATAGCGTCAGGAGACTGATAGACAGTTTATATGATTCCTATATTTAAAAAGGGGGTATTGTGGTGCAGTGTGTAACAGTCCTGCCTCAGAGCCAGAAGCTCCGAGCTCAAGTCCCATTCCGGGACTGGATGGCCAAAGAAGATGCATTCATAATGTAACCAAGCAAGTTGAGTATCAACATGTAAATCAACTGGCAGGCGGTAAGAGTGGGAGAGATTCCTGGTCAGCCATGTGATGGAAAGAAAATTGGAGCCGCTACCATTACTATCCATAGCTTCAGGCTACAACATACAGGTAAAAGTGCATGTTGCCACAGCAACTTGGACTCTCTGAGTGAACTGTAATACAGCATCGCCTTATATAAAAGGGAGTTAGAACAAATCCAGGGAATTAATTAGCTTAACATCAGAGGCAGGAAAGGTAATGGAATCCTTCAAAGATGTACTAAAGTTAGCATGGATTCCAAAAGGAAAGTCATGCTTGACCAACTTCAGTGAATTCTTTGAAGCAGTAACAGGAAGGGTAGATAAGGGTAGTATAGTTGATGCAATGAATTGTGTTTTCCAAACAGTCTTCAATAATGTATCGTGTAGGAAACTTATGACCAAGGTCAGAAAATGTGGAGACAGGGGAGAAGTGGTAGAATGGACATCAAAATGGTTTCAGGACAGAGTAGGAGTTAAAGGTAATTACACAGATTGGCAAATTACTCAGATTGGCTGGGAATTGGTGCTCCACAAGGATTGTTCACCATTGAGATAAGTAATTTGGATCTGGGAATTGGAAGCACAATTTAAAAATTTGTGGATGACACCAATTCAGGAGCTGTACTTAATATCGAAGGGGACTGCAATAAAGTACAGGAATACATTAATCAACTTGCAGAATGGGTCTGTAATTGGCAAATGAAGCTTCAAATATCAACAAATGTGAGGCAGCACATCTTGGTTTGGAAAATAGGTGTCCAAATGGGGTTTAGATACGGAAGTCACTAAAAGTAATGTCACAGGTAGATAAAACCATGAAAAGTGAAAACAAAGCACTGGAGCTTATTCCTGGGGGATTGGGATTGAACAGCAGAAAAGATATGTTAAAGTTGTATCGCATCCCAGTTAGACTACACTTGAAGTACTGTGAACATCCCTCGTCTTCATATTATAAAATGGATATAGAGGAATTGGAGAAGGTGCAAAACAGATTTATTAGAATGGCATCAGAACAGCAAGGTTATAACTATCAGAAAAGATTGAACAGGCTGAGGCTCTTCTCCCTAGACAATAGAAGACTGAGGAATAGAGGTTTTGAAGATTATGAAAGGGTTCCATAGGGTAGAAATAGGGAAGATGTTTCCACTTGCAGGGGAGACCAGGATCAAGGGCCATAAATATAAGATAGTTGCTAATGAATCCAATAAGGAATTCAGGGGAAACTTCTTCACCCAGCGAGTGGTTAGAACGTGGAATAAAAACAGGAAATGCTGGAAAAACTCAGCAGCGCTGACAGCATCTGTGGAGAGAGAAACAGAGTTCAGATTTCCAGTCCATATGACCCTTCTTCAGAGCTAAAGAGAAGTAGAAATGAGATGGAGTTTATATTGTTGGAGGGCAGGGGGTGGAGCAGATGAAGCTGGATAGAAGGTCAGCGATAGGTGGGGGCTAAGGAGAGATTGACAAAGATGTCATGGGCACAAGACACAGGGAGTGTTAATGGTAGTGATGAAGACTAGGGAAGGTGCTGATAGTGGCATAAAGGTGAGAAAGCAGAATGTGTTAATGGCAGAATGAGGGTCAGCACTCTGTGAAAGAGCAGGTTGAACAAGTGAAAGGTGGCCCTGTTGTGTGGGGGTGGGGGGAGGAGGGGGTGGTTAGGGAAAAAAGATAAAGAGGGATAAAAAGTGAATAAAAGAGAAGTATGAAAATAAGTAAATGAAAAATAAAATATAAAAAGGGAGGTAAAGATGGAGGAGACAATTCACAGTTTTAAGTTGTTGAACTCACTGTTAAGTCCGGAAGGCTGTAAAGTGCCTCGTCGGAAGATGAGGTGCTGTTCCTCCAGTGTGCGTTGAGCTTCACTGGAACAATGCAGCAAGCCAAGGATGGACATGTGGGCATGAGATCAGGGTGGAGTGTTGAAATGACAAGTGACAGGAAGGTCTGGGTCATGCTTGCGGACAGACCTAAGGTGTTCCACAAAGTGGTCACCCAGTCTGCGTTTGGTCTCTTCAATGTGGGATGAAAGTGAGGACAAGGGGGCCCCTATAATGGTTCTGGGAGGGAGGGGAAGGTGTGAGGGCAGAGGCATGAAAGATGGGTCGGATATGGCTGAGGGCCCTGTCAACCACAGTTGGGGGGAAACCTCGGTTAAGGAAGAAGGAAGACATGTCAGAAGTGCTGTTTTGGAAAGTTGCATCATCGGAACAGATGCGACGGAGGTGAAGGAACTGAGAGAATTGGATGGATTCCTAACAAGGGTCCCCCTTGTCCTCACTTTTCACCCCACCAGCCTCCGCATTCAAAGGATCATCCTCTGCCATTTCCGCCAACTCCAGCATGATGCCCCCACCAAACGCATCTTCCCTTCACCCCCTCGGCGGCATTCCGCAGGGACCATTCCCTCCATGACACACTGCTCCACTCCTCTGTCAACCCCAATTCCTCATCCTCTTTCCATGGCACCTTCCCATGCAATCACAGAAGTGGCAACACTTGCCCTTTTACCTCCTCCCTCCTCACTCTCCGTGGGCAAACACTGCTTTCATCGGGGAGAGTAAACACAGACTGGGTGTCCACTTTGTGGAACACCTTCGCTCAATCTACAAGCATGACCCAGGCCTTCCTGTAGCTTGCCATTTCAACAGACCACCCTGCTCTCACGTCCACATGTCCATCCTTGGCCTGCTGCATTGTCCCAGTGAAGCCCAACACAAACTGGAGGAACAGCACATTATCTTCTGATTAGGCACTTTACAGCTTTCCGGACTTAACACCATGTTCAACAACTTCTGACTATGAACTCTCTCCTCCATATTTACCCTCCATTTTTAAAGTTAATTATTTTTATACTTATCTTTTTCTAAATTCATTTTTATCTTTCCTTTTAAATTCCTCTTTATCCCTTTATATCCTTTTTCCCCAACCACTACCCACTCCCCCGGACCCCCCACATCGGGCCAGCTGTTCTTTCATAGTGCTGACCCTTGTTCTGTCATTAACACATTCTACTTTCACGCCTTTATGCCACTATCAGCACCTTATTTAGTCTTTACCACTACCATTAACACTGCCTTTGTCTTGTGTCCATGACATCTTTGTCAATCTCTCCTTAGCCCCCATCTATTGGTGGCCTTCTATCCAGCTTTACTTGCTCCACCACACCCCCCCCTCCCCCCCGCCCCACAACAGTATAAACTCCATCTCATTTCTGCTTCTCTTTAGCTCTGAAGGAGAGTCATATGGACTGGAAACGGTAATTCTGTTTCTCTCTCTACGATGCTGTCAAACCTGCTGAGTTTTTCCAGTATTTTTTGTTTTTATTTCAGATTTACAGCATCTGCAGTATTTTGCTTTTTCTTCCGTTAGAATGTGGAACTCGTTGCCACATGGATTATTAAGTGGATAGCAGAGATATATTTAAAGACCGATAATAGCTTGTGGAGTAGGCTGGTTTGAAGCCTGCATTGACCTTTTCAAACTCGACACTCCAGCCTACACCCTGCCTTAACATCTAACAGCTGAGCACAACATTAAACAGCATGAAGAGCCACCATCCCCCTCCCCTCGACTGCACAGCCCCCACTCCTCCCCCAACACCACTGCTTATTGGCAATGTCAACTGTTTACAGGTTAGTTGCTGCTTTATTTTTTCTAGCTACAGATAAAATTGTCACTGTTTTTGGAACTTTCCTCTGGTTGACTAAAGTTTCAGAAGTGCACTGAGAGTGGTCTATCTAGTGCTGAAGTGCGCTGATTTAGAAGTTTTTACTGAAACTTGTTTTTTCCAGACTTGGTTGGCCTACTAGGGCTTCCTCTTGACTTGAGCATGATCAGGAGAATGAAGAGAGGCCACGCTGAGAAGGACAAGCTGCTAGAAGAGGGAGGAGGAGGAAGGAAGGGAGAGAAGGGCTCTCAGCAGCAGGACATATCTACCCAGGACTTTAGCAGCTAGATTCTTACCTCAACCTCAGCAGGGAAGAATGCTCACTAAAAGGGTTATCACTGAAATCTTCCATCTGCGGCAGCCATAACTCCAACCTCAGAGCAGGACAAAGATCATTGCCTGTGACTGTCAAGATGACCTTGGCTATGTACTTTTGTGTTTTGTTCCTCCCAGGCTATGCTGGAGACATAAATAACATCCCACAGTTTGCAGTTTACTGCTGGATAAGAGACATCACTGAGGCTGTCTATGCACAGAAACTGTTTAATCTCATTCCCTTTTTCCAGAGACAGGCACAACATGTCATGCCATGTTAAGCTGACACCAGGCCCAGTGGTGAAGTATGAAACTAGAAGCTAATACTTTTCTTGTTAATAGGTTTACTTCCAGAAAGCAGCATTACATATGGCTGCCTCCTGCCTACTAATCCCTAGTGTCCCAGACATCTTTCCTAGAACAGGTCACTAGCAGCTATAGCTTGAGGGTCTTCACTCCACACCAAGCATGGCTGATGCCCGCTCCTACCCCCTGCCATAGGTGTAGTGGCAAGATTGACAAGTTGATAATCAACCTGTTATGAATGCATCTTCCATGGCCGTCAAGTCCTGGAGTAGGATTCAAACCCAGAGCTCAGAGGCAGGGACACTATCCACTTGGCCACTCATCAGCCTCTTTGGCAAGTAACCATTTAGGCAACGACTTCTCCCCCTTGGGGAATTGAACCCTGGTCTTCCACATGACAGGCCGCAACGCTAACCATTATATTAACGAGGAGCTACCCAAGTCTTTCTTTATAAGTGCTCTAGGTAATTTATCAAGTAATGCCCTCGACCTGTGTATCTTACCATACCATGATTAATATACCATGTTACCCAAGTTCTGATGAAAAGTTTTCGACCTGAAACCTGAAACCCTGTTCCTCTCTTCACACCTGCTGAGTATTTCCAGCATTTTGTGTTTTTATTTCAAATTACCACCATTGTATTTTACATTTGAATTAGGGCTCATGGAATATGGGGTAATACATTCACATGGAGTGAGAATTAGTTAATGGAAAGAAAACAGAGAGGAGGAATTAATAGGTCATTTTTAGTGTGGCAAGTTGTAACTAATGGAGTGCTGCAAAGTTCAGAACTGGGGCCCCAGCTATTTATAATGTATTCCAATGACATTAACAAGGGGACCGAGTATAATGTATCATAGAATCACAGAATTGTTACAGCCATTTGGCCCACTGTGTCTGTGCTGGCTGTCCAAATGAACAATGTACTAGTATCATTCATGCATCTAGACCAAGGTATAGGTTATTAATTATATTATATACATATATATGAAAGACCAAGGAACTCAACACTGACCCCTGGGGAACTCCACTACAAAGCTTCCTCCAGTCTGAAAAAATATATCCAGGTATGCTGTCAATACAAAGGTTAGTAAGTAAGCTGTGAGGAGCACACAAAAACAAGGCTGAAAAGGGCTGTAGACAGATTAGAAGAGTGGACAAGAAGGTGGCAGGTGGCATATAACGTGAGGAAATGTAAAATCATCCACTTTGATAGGAAAAATAGGAAAACAGAATTTTTTTTAATCATGAGGGACTAGTACATATTGGTATGCAGAGGGATTTGGATGCCTAGTACACAAATCACAGAAAGTTAACATGTAGGTACAGCAAGCAATTAGGATGCTAAATGATATGTAAGCCTTTATTGGGTTTGGAGTATAAGAGTAAGGAAGTCTTGCTCCAATTCTACAGAGCATCAGTGAAACCACACCTGGGCCAGAATATTGCACTCGTCAGTGTCGCGCACCCGACCTGAACGAATGTAAAATGACGTGATATGATGCCAGCCAAGCGTCCTGATATCATTGTGTACTCGCCCGATATTTCAGTCGGTGGGTGCTCGCTGACAATTAACAGGCCTACTAAGGCCATTAAAGATCTAATTGAATTAAATTTTTCGCTGCCCGTCCAACCTTACGGTTAAAGACATCAGGAGATATGGTGATAGTGTGGAAAAATGGTGTTGAGATATATCAGCCATGATCTAGTTGAATGGCGGAGCAGGCTCGAGGGGCCGAATGGCCAACTCCTGCTCCTATTTCCTATGTTCATGTGAGAGGATTCTCCTTTGAGGACAAATAGAGCAGGTTGGGTCTATATTCCCCTGGAGCTGAGAAGAGTGAGAGGTGAGTTCATAGAAACATAAGTTTGTGAGAGGGCTTGACAAGGTAGAGGCTGAGAAGCTGTTTCCACTGGTTGGAGGATCTAGAACTAGAGGTTACACTCTCTCAGGATAAGGTGTTGGTCACTTAGGACTGAGGTGAGGAGAATTTTCTTTCACTCAGGGAATTGTGAATCTTTGGAATTCCCTACCCCAAGGGGCTGTGAATGTTTAGTCAATGAATCTATTCAATTCAGAGATCAATAGATTTTTGGGCATTAAGGTTGTCAGGGGATATGGGTAAAGGGGAGGTACGTTGAGTTGTGATAGGTTAGCCATGATTTTTCTGGCTGCAAGAGCTTGAGGGGCTGAATGGCCTCCTCTTGGCCTGGATGTTGCAATGTGGGCAATGGATTTGGAATGAAACACAGCCACAAGAGAGGTAAAGACTTTTGCTGGTAGCCATATAATCAACATGCCAGCACAAGAACTGGGATCGCTGTTAGAAGGAGACAACTGTCGAGGTGGCTACCCGAACCATAAGGAGTTGGGGAGACGTGCGGAAACCAAGGAATGACAGATCTCTCTATCAACGTTGAAACCAATGTTCATATGTTAATACTGGGAATTGAGGGATTTTATAGCAACTTTGGCAATTACTGAAGCAGCATTCTTAGTTTAATGTCTAAATCCTCCTAGGGAGTGGTGTGAATATTGGTGGAAGTGTATCTGCCCTGACTAACCAAGAAATGACTGTGTGATTAAGAGGCCTGGGTAGCTACTGGTATGCCTGATCAATATCCCTGTTTCTTTTCCGGTTTGGCACTAACATGTGCTACAGAGATCATTGTGCTGGTAATTTCCACAGCTTTGAGCTACTGTAAATATTGGTTGGGGCAGGAGATGGTGTGAGAATTTGGAGATTAGATCAATGAAGTGAGAGGGAGATGTGAAGATGTGTATGGGTCAGTGATCTGGAGATTCGGGAGAACAACAGAGGAAATTTCACAGAAATAGTGAGTAATGTCCATGTTATGGGGCCAATACCAGACATGGTATTGTCAGAAATGCTCTGCAAATGAAGTCCATACCTTCAGTTTGGGGAGTCGCTTGATAGTCTTAAGAGGCCTGAGAACTCGCAGAACACGTAGAGACTTAATAGTGTTAATATCCTTCCCACTGGAGCCCCTGTAGGTGAAAATAACATACAGACATTAAACACTAATGACACATAACATACAGGCAGTAAACACAGACACATCACACACAGGCATTAAACGCAGACACATCACACACAATCATTAAACGCAGACACATCACACACAGGCATTAAACGCAGACACATCACACACAGGCATTAAATGCAGACACATCACACACAGGTATTAAACGCAGACACATCACACACAGGTATTAAACGCAGACACGTCACACACAGGTATTAAACGCAGACATATAACACACAGGTATTAAACGCAGACATATAACACACAGGTATTAAACGCAGACATATAACACACAGGTATTAACCGCAGACATATAACACACAGGTATTAACCGCAGACATATAACACGCAGGTATTAAACGCAGACATATAACACACAGGTATTAAACGCAGACATATAACACACAGGTATTAAACGCAGACATATAACACACAGGCATTAAACGCAGACATATAACACACAGGCATTAAACGCAGACATATAACACAGGCATTAAACGCAGACATATAACACACAGGCATTAAACGCAGACATATAACACACAGGCATTAAACACAGACATATAACACACAGGCATTAAACGCAGACATATAACACACAGGCATTAAACGCAGACATATAACACACAGGCATTAAACGCAGACATATAACACACGTATTAAATGCAGACATATAACACACAGGTATTAAACATAGACATATAACACACAGGTATTAAACACAGACATATAACACACAGGTATTAAACACAGACATATAACACACAGGTATTAAACACAGACATATAACACACAGGTATTAAACACAGACATATAACACACAGGTATTAAACACAGACATATAACACACAGGTATTAAACACAGACATATAACACACAGGCATTAAACGCAGGAGTATAACACAAAGGGATTAAACATAGAAATATAGCACAAAGGCATTCATCACAGAAAAATAACACACATGCATTAATCACAGACAAATAACACACAAGCATTAAACACAGACAAATAACACACAGGCATTAAGCACAGGATTATAACACATAGGCATTAAACACAGACAAATAACATGCAGGCATTAAACACAGGAGTGTAACACACGGGGATTAAATATAGATGTAAAATCAAGCATTAAACATCTATGAATAATACAGGGGGTTTTAACACAGTTATAGAACACACAGCAATTAAGCAATGATGTATGCTATACAGGTATTAAACACAAATGTATAACACATGGTGTTGGACTCAGATACACACGGTGTTAGACTCAGATACACACGGTGTTAGACTCAGATACACAGGGTGTTAGACACAGATACACAGGGTGTTGGACTCAGATACACAGGGTGTTGGACTCAGATACACAGGGTGTTGGACTCAGATACACAGGGTGTTGGACTCAGATACACAGGGTGTTGGACTCAGATACACACGGTGTTGGACTCAGATACACACGGTGTTAGACTCAGATACACACGGTGTTAGACTCAGATACACACGGTGTTAGACTCAGATACACAGGGTGTTAGACACAGATACACAGGGTGTTGGACTCAGATACACAGGGTGTTGGACTCAGATACACAGGGTGTTGGACTCAGATACACAGGGTGTTGGACTCAGATACACACGGTGTTAGACTCAGATACACACCGTGTTAGACTCAGATACACACCGTGTTAGACTCAGATACACACGGTGTTAGACGCAGATACACTCGACGTTAGACTCAGATACACACGGCGTTAGACTCAGATACACTCGGCGTTAGACTCAGATACACTCGGCGTTAGACTCAGATACACACGGCGTTAGACTCAGATACACACGGCGTTAGACTCAGATACACAGGGTGTTAGACTCAGATACACTCGATGTTAGACTCAGATACACACGGCGTTAGACTCAGATACACACGGCGTTAGACTCAGATACACACGGCATTAGACTCAGATACACACGGCGTTAGACTCAGATACACACGGCGTTAGACTCAGATACACACGGCGTTAGACTCAGATACACACGGCGTTAGACTCAGATACACACGGCGTTAGACTCAGATACACACGGTGTTAGACTCAGATACCCGGGTATTAAACGTAGAGGTGTATAACATGCAGGTATTAAACACAAATGTATAACACATGGGTATTAAACACAGTGATGCCTAACACACGGGTATAAAACATATAGATATATAACACGGGTATTAAATGCAGAGATATTTTACACGCAGGTATTAAACACAGAGATGTATAATACAGGTATTAAAAACAGATGTATAACACGGGTATTAGACACAGAGATGTATGACACAGGGTTATTAAATATAGAGGTTTATAATAGGTAAGTGTTAAACACAGAGATGTATAACACACAGGTATAAAACATACATATATAACAGATGAGTATAAAACACAGAGATATATAACACACTGATATTAAACACACGGGTATTAAACACAGAGATGTATAACATGCGGGTATTGAACACAGATATATAACACATGGGTATTAAACACAGATGTACAACACATGGGTATTAAACACAGAGATGTACAACACATGGGTATTAAACACAGATATATACCACACAGGTATTAAATACAGATGTGTACCACATGGGTTTAAACACATATGTATAACACACAGGTAGTAAACACAGTTGTATAATATAGGGGTATTAAACACAGATGTACAACACAGGGGTATTAAACACAGTGATGTATAATGCAGGGTATTAGCGTAGGGGTATTAGCATGTATCAGACAGTGGTATTACACATAGACACATAAAACACCCAAGCATTAAACACTGAGACTGACAACACAGGGGCATTAAACACGCAGAAACGTGTACCCACCAAACTGGTATTAAACACTTCAGAGATGTATAACACACAATTATTGTTAATTTCCCCATAGCCTGGTTAGTGTGAAGATATCTGACCATTTTCCTTCTGACAATGTTAGCTATAAAGAACATTTAAGAAGAGAGGGCAATCAGCCCAATGAGGCTTGTGCCTTTTTCAGCGATGAATCCCATGGAGCTTCCTTTTCACCACATTGCCCTAACTAAGTCCCCAACAATTGTCCCCAAGTGAAATCAGACTCCCCACCCCAACAGTAATATTCAAGCACACATCATGGGATCCCAATCCAGTAGTTGACACATGTCAGTCTCTGAGGAGTCCTCAGGCTGAGACACAGACAGATGTGGATTATAATTACCCGATAAGATTCCTTTAGAAGGTGAAGCAGGAGTCATTGAAGAAAGGAGAGAAGACAAGAGTGCAGGGTTAGTAGGGCCATCATACTTCGAGCCAAGTGAGCATTAACATGGAGATCTCAGCACATGTACAGAGACAAGCGGCAGCGTGAGAAGCCAGACAGTGCACATGCAGTCTCCTCTGAAGAGTTGCCAACACTAGTTGGACATTTTCCTGGATGCATCATGGTATAGCCTATACCCTCCATCTGCCCCACTGCCACTCTCTGCCAAATGGTTGGGTGGCACATCCATTCGCACAGTGCACAGTCTTCTTACAAACAATCACACTCCTCGTTACCTCTTTCAATGATTCTTGACTATCAGCCCAACAGCCATTTTTTACAGCTTCAATATTTGAACAATTCATCAACAAAAGTATAAAAATTTTATGTAAATCCACCTTAGTATACCTGCCCAGGGAGTGTTTGATGAAAACAGTGTAGAGGGAACTTTACTCTGTATCTAACCCTGTGCTGTACCTGTCCTGGGAGTGTTTGATGGTGACAGTGTAGAGGGAGCTTTACTCTGTATCTAACCCCGTGCTGTACCTGCCCTGGGAGTGTTTGATGGGGACAGTGTAGATGGAGCTTTACTCCGTATCTAACCCCGTGCTGTACCTGCCCTGGGAGTGTTTGATGGGGACAGTGTAGAGGGAGCTTTACTCTGTATCTAACCCCGTGCTGTACTTGCCCTGGGAGTGTTTGATGGGGACAGTGTAGAGGGAGCTTTACTCTGTATCTAACCCTGTGCTGTACCTGCCCTGGGAGTGTTTGACGGGGACAGTGTAGAGGGAGCTTTACTCTGTATCTAACCCCGTGCTGTCCCTGCCCTGGGAGTGTTTGATGGGGACAGTGTAGAGGGAGCTTTACTCCGTATCTAACCCCGTGCTGTACCTGCCCTGGGAGTGTTTGATGGGGACAGTGTAGAGGGAGCTTTACTCTGTATCTAACCCTGTGCTGTACCTGCCCTGGGAGTGTTTGATGGGGACAGTGTAGAGGGAGCTTTACTCTGTATCTAACCCTGTGCTGTACCTGCCCTGGGAGTGTTTGATGGGGACAGTGTAGAGGGAGCTTTACTCTGTATCTAACCCTGTGCTGTACCTGCCCTGGGAGTGTTTGATGGGGACAGTGTAGAGGGAGCTTTACTCTGTATTCAACCCCTCCCCCATTTTAACACCTCCATCCGCCGTCCCTCCCATCCCCCACCCCATGCATTAACACCAAGCAGCCTAACCTGACCCAGCATTCTGCTTACTGTCAGTCACTTACGTGAATGCAAATGCGACCAGGGCCCCACTCACAACAATAAAATCCAGAATGTTCCAAATGTCCCGGAAATACGAGCCTTCATGGAAAATCAAACCAATATCTATCATCTAGAGAAAGGATCACACCAAAATTAGCAGTCGGTAGTTGATTCACATTTCAGCTCGGTCACCTATTAATTCTTAGAGATTAGCAAGGACTTGCATTTAAATAGCACCTTTAACGTTAGTAAAACACACTGAGGGGCCTTCACAGGAGCATCATTGTACAACAGATAACAGCAAGCCATATAAGGAGATATTAGGGCAGATGAGTAAGGGGGCAAATTTTCGGAAATATTTTTAGAGAGAGGTGTAGAGGATAAGGGGAGAATTCTGGAGCTCAGAGCCTGAGCAGCTGAAGCTGTGGCAGCCAGTGGAGGAGTGATGGAAAACAGGAACGTGTACAATTCTAATCCGCATCAAACCCCATTATAACCATCACCACTGAGTTCACTGATCTACACTGACACCCAGGCTGGCAACACCGCCAATTTAAAATTTCATCCTGACATTTAAACCCCTTCATAATCTCGCTCCTCCTATCCTCTGATCATCCTCAGTTCGACGATCGCCTGACCCCATCAATCCCACCTGTTCATTTCCCACCCCCTTTGCCCCACTGCTGCTGAAACTCTGGGAATGCCTCTCTAAAGCTATCTGTGTCCCTCCCTCTCTCTGCACCTTTAAGATCCTACTTTACTGCTGTCTCTGTGAGTTAACTTTTGATCACCTCTGCTCTTATCTCCTCTTCCTGCTGTGAAGTATGTGATAAGATTTTCACTACATTAGGAACACTACATGAATAGACGTGTGTGTGTGTGTGTGTGTGTGTGCAATTAGCTTGCAATGTATCTATATCTTAACCTGGGTACTGCTGCCCTTCATTTGTAAGAGATGCTTCCATGGGCCTGTGAACTGAAGGTGCTCTGTATCATGCAGCTCCCTCATTGTCAAAATGCTATGTTACCTTGAAAGAATGGATGATGTTGGACCTGTCCTCTGTAAAGCCATGGTGCCTGCTTTCGTTTCATCAGCTGGTTACCTGACCTTTCACTAATTATTTCATCAACTTCATTAAGCTAAGTTATGCCTGTACCCAGTATGCCCTGCTAATGGGCTTGGAGTTTATTTTTTAATAAATGATTGCAGTGGCTGTTTTGAAAGCTCATTGCCGTGCTTGGGGGGAATGAACATTGTGGGGCTCTCGAATCACACGGAGATCTGAAGGTTAAAAGTGGCACATTCCCCAAACAATATCTGTGAAACATTTGGTTTTAAAGACCTTTTCTTCCAGGTATTTGGCTGATAATGTAAACTCGGAAGAGGGTAACACTAAATGAAGGATTGTGCATTACTGCAGTACCCTCCATAACCTCAGGACATCCTAAAACACTTCATAGCCACTGAAGCTGTCTTGAGGAGTAGTCACTGTAAGAAACAGGGAAATCAAGATCCCATAAGGCACAATGTAATAACGACCAAATCATCAATTTAAATAATTCATTGATGGATAAATATTGACTGGGACAGTAAGGAGAACTTCCCTATCCTCCTTTAAATATTGCTTTGGGATCTTTTACAATCCCCGAGAAAGCAGGCTTTAACATCTTATCTGAAAGATGGCACCCATGACAGTGCAGCATTCCCTCAGTACTGCACCGGAGATGTTAACCCAGATTATTAGCTCAGCTCTCTGGAGCCAGATGCCAACCAGCAACCTTCTGACTCAGAGGTGAGAGTCCCTCCGAGGACAGAGTCCCTCCGAGGTGAGAGTCCCTCCGAGGTGAGAGTCCCTCCGAGGTGAGAGTCCCTCCGAGGACAGAGTCCCTCCGAGGACAGAGTCCCTCCGAGGTGAGAGTCCCTCCGAGGTGAGAGTCCCTCCGAGGTGAGAGTCGGTCCGAGGACCGAGTCCCTCCGAGGACAGAGTCCCTCCGAGGTGAGAGTCCCTCTGAGGACAGAGTTCCTCCGAGGTGAGAGTCCCTCCGAGGACAGAGTCCCTCCGAGCCAAGCGGACACTTGAATAGGGACTGGTTGGGCTGGTGTTCAAAAAGAAAATGTAAGGTGCAGAATGTTCTCGTGAGGGATGGGGGTGTAGACACTGTGCTGAGGACTGGAGGTATAGAGGGACTGGACACTGTGATGAGGGATGGGGGTGTAGAGGGACTGGACACTGTGATGAGGGATGGGGGTGTAGAGGGACTGGACACTGTGCTGAGGACTGGAGGTATAGAGGGACTGGACACTGTGGTGAGGGATGGGGGTGTAGAGGGACCAGACACTGTGATGAGGGATGGGGGTGTAGAGGGACTGGACACTATGATGAGGGATGGGGGTGTAGAGGGACTGGACACTGTGATGAGGGATGGGGGTGTAGAAGGACTGGACACTGTGGTGGAGGACGGGGGTGTAGAGGGACTGGACACTGTGGTGGAGGATGGGGGTGTAAAGGGACTGTACACTGTGGTGATGGACAGGGGTGTAGAGGGACTGGACACTGTGGTGAGGCATGGGGGTGTAGAGAGACTGGACACTGTGGTGAGGCATGGAGGTGTAGAGGGACTGGACACTGTGGTGAGGGCTGGAGGTATAGAGGGACTGGACACTGTGATGAGGGATGGGGGTGTAGAGGGACTGGACACTGTGGTGAGGCATGGGGGTGTAGAGGGACTGGACACTGTGGTGAGGGCTGGAGGTATAGAGGGACCGGACACTGTGATGAGGGATGGGGGTGTAGAGGGACTGGACACTGTGGTGAGGGCTGGAGGTATAGAGGGACCGGACACTGTGGTGAGGGACGGGGATGTAGAGGGACTGGACACTGTGGTGAGGGATGGGGGTATAGAGGGACTGGACACTGTGGTGAGGGATGGGGGTGTAGAGGGACTGGACACTGTTGTGAGGGATGGGGGTGTAGAGGGACAGGACACTGTGGTGAGGGACGGGGGTGTAGAGGGACTGGACACTGTGGTGAGGGACGGGGGTGTAGAGGGACTGGACACTGTGGTGAGGGATGGGGGTGTAGAGGAACTGGACACTGTGGTGAGGGATGGGGGTGTAGAGGGACTGGACACTGTGGTGAGGGATGGGGGTGTAGAGGGACTGGACACTGTGGTGGGGGCCAGAGGGATCGAACACTCTGGTGATGGATGGGGGTGTAGAGGGACTGGACACTGTGGTGAGGGATGGGGGTGTAGAGGGACTGGACACTGTGGTGGGGGCCAGAGGGATCGAACACTCTGGTGATGGATGGGGGTGTAGAGGAACTGGACACTGTGGTGAGGGATGGGGGTGTAGAGGGACTGGACACTGTGGTGGGGGCCAGAGGGATCGAACACTCTGGTGATGGATGGGGGTGTAGAGGGACTGGACACTGTGGTGAGAAAAAGGCAGTTTGCCTCTGAAATGTGGGAGGTATTAAATTTCTATTGTGTGTCTGTAAATGTTGTGATGTAGGTAGACTGTGATTAGAGAAAGGAGAGTTGAGATAAGAGTTTGGTGATGAAATATTTTACCTTTATCACCATCTCGAACGTGAAGACTCCGGTGAACACGTAGTCAAAGTACCTCAGCACCTGGAAGAGAGTGAGAGAGATGCTCAGTGAGTCACTGGTATAAAACACATGAACCACTCCCTTTACTTTCAGAGGCTCTTTCCCTGTTACTCCTTTCTGCCTTTCCCCTCCTTCCCACAGATTGGAGCAGGGAGACAGGTGGTGAACCTGAGCCCTGCTGCTTCTGAATTGTTCCCCAGAGATACCTGCACCTTCTCATTTCTTCACCCATCTGTCAGGGGGGGTCTGCCTGACACCATCCCAACATTCAGGTCAAAACAGGCCACTCCATATAGGGCACTCAGCCAGAAAGTGAGTGATAGTGGGGGCACACACAGCACTTACACACATGCACAGAACTGCTGTAAGTGACTGTGATTCATTATATGCACATAAGTTGTATGTAACTATCCTCCACTCACTGCATTTTGCTGTAGATTGCCTTTGTTTGTTGCCGTAGGGCCCTCCTTTTGTTTTACAATGGCAAGGCACACAAGGTGCACTTTAGCTCTTCAAATTCACCTGATCCTTCTCTCTTATCATCATCCGATGGGGAGAAGTCTCCTGCCACTCCGGGAATAATTATCTTTAAAGGGCGATTTCTTAACGGAGCCAAACCCTTGCCTGGGTGGTGCTTCTTGTTGGAATTTTTTCCAGAGAATGTAATAATCAAATCAGCTCCTTATAGCCAGTCAGTTTGTGAAATTCCTCTTTCAGTGCCTGAGCTGCTGCCACCAGGTCTTGCTTCTGGTCTCTTGCAGTCAGTCTCAGTAATTCAGCTCTGGGGTTTCCTCTTCCCCAACCACCTTGTTTGAGATAATATTGGTTTTGATTCCTTCCAGCTGTTGGGTTAGGGAGGCTTTGCCTTGTTTGGTTTTACACCTCCATCTTCACCAGGTCACCCCCTCCAAATACTTCAACCAAGACACCAGCTCCTCTATTTCCAGTGTTAGGTTTGACTTTTTATTGTTGTTTTACTGAGTGTCTATCCATTTCTTTGCTCTGTTTCGCAGTCTCACACTTTCAGCTCCTACTCACCGGTCAAGCCTGTTCAACAGGGCCACCCTGCAGTTCAGATCATTTGGCTTTCGCTCTTCATTGTTGATTTTCATCTTCATTTCATCCCGATCATTGAAAAGGGTTGATGCTTTTCTTCTGTCTTCAGTGCCAACTTACACAGGATTTCCACCTTGGCCATCAGGCTGCAATTGCCGAGCTTTCCATGGCTGAGTTGATCTCACAGTTCCTCCTGTGCTTTCTGCAGACTTTAGTTGGGACAGACCAGGCAGCTTTTGCTGGGAGCGGCAGTTCAGAGCTTCCTGGCTGGCCAGTTCAGCTGTCACCTCACAGGCTCTTACAAATACTTCACAGATTCACCGGCTTGGGGTTAACTCCTGCTCCCTGCCCCCTTTTGATTTTCTGGGTTTCCTGGGTCCCTGGTACAACTTGGGGTCTGAGCAGGGCACCCCATTGCCTTTGTTGCCTTTCTGGGTCCACTGGTGAGGATATTAAACTCTTGAGAAATGCCTTCCCAGTATTACAGGCTGAGAAAGCTGGAGTACTACTCCAGGCTTCACTTCCCAGGCAGCTTGCTTCATTTCCAACTCGACCCCGGGTTCCTGTTTTAGCTGCCTGGCTGAGAGTGAACGCCACATGAAAGTCAAGGGAAGCAGGGTTGCTGCATTCAGAACCAGGAAGGGCCGTCAGCTCCTTTCCGCTAATGTTCATTGTTTCTAGGAAAGTGAGCAGCCTCCACACGGCTCCCAAGCTACACTAACTCGGCCAATCCCTGCTGGCATTCTCTGGAAGCTAATTGCCTGGGCTCCTCTCGGTTTGGTTAATGTGCCACTCCCTAACCACTCTCATCAAACCGGAAACATTGATACATTTGCTGCGATTCCCTCAGGGGTGGTGTAAGTCTCATGGTTGCTCTTCAGCGGCCACTATGTCTCCTAGAGTTATCAGCCCTGAGTCCAGTCCCATTCTTTGGACTCAGGGGTGACATGAGCTGCAGAATGTCAGGGATCTGACCAGTTCCTCTGCAGTGATTATCTCCTGGCCACAGGCTGGGTCCCCTTAACCTGATGCTGTGTGGACAGGCTTGTAGATAGCGGCAACTCCATGATCCTGATAGACCAAATGGTGGCTTCAACCGATGTAGAAAGCCAAACATTAGTCAGTGGGGTGCCTTGACCACCTGGTCAATTCAGGCATCGAATCACTGAGGCTGTACAGTTAAGGGGAGTCCAGCCTGGTGAAGGACGCCACCTTCACCCGTGGCCACTGAGCACTTGCTGCTCGAGATCAATGCCAGCCTTTTGAGCATGGCCTGTTCAGAAGGAAGCTATGGTGCCAGCCCATTGGTCTGGTGGCCACTTCATCTGCTTAGCACAAAGGGCAATGGGTAAATTTGCACTTCATCCTCTGGGATCATTTGACAGGTTTGGATAGGTTGGATGAGGGAAGCCTGTCACTCTGTCTGGCCCTGCCGCTGCCTCACTTCTGTGATCTCTTCCTGACTCGATGTGTTGCCCTGGTTCACCAGGAGTTGGGTAGTCTCCACTGGGCCTCAAGGATCAGGGTAGTCTTCTCTTGTGTGGTACCATGGGCCTGTTGCAGGCCATGTGTGACTCACACAAGCTCTCTCCACATTTTATCCAAGGGATTGGTCTTTTTTTTTAACTGTTAGAGGGTTTAAATTCTACTCCTGACACCATGTGTTACAGGGTCCTATCATCATGGAGCTATTTTATTTTACAAGCAATACTCCTTGATTAAAAGCAGGACAAAACAGCTGCTTGATCAGGACCCTGTCCATGACCTTAAACCTTCACTGCCTCTATTAGCAGCAGTATGTACTATCTACAATATGAAATGCAGCAACTCTCCAAGGCTCCTTCGACAGCACCTTCCAAACGTACAACCTCTCCCACCTAGAAGGTCAAGGGCAGCAGATAGATGAGGCCCCCACCACCTGGAAGTTCCCCTCCAAGTCACTCACCATCCTGACTTGGAAATATATCACCGTTCCTTCACTGTCACTGGGTCAAAATCCTGGAGCTCCCTCCCTAACAGCACTGTGGGTGTACCTACACCACATGGACTGCAGCGGTTCAAGAAGGCAGCTCACCACCACCTTCTCAAGCGGCAATTAGGGATGGGCAATAAAAGCTGGCCTTTCCAATTCATGTCCACATCCCATAAAGGAATAAATAAAAATTCAAGCTCCAAGCAATGCACATAACACGACGCAAGGTCCAACATTACAACTATCGAGTTCTTCAATTCCCAGCCTCTCTCGAAACCTATGTCTCCTGAATGTCCCCTTATATGCTCACCTGACTGAACAATGTCTTCTCCCTCACCGCACTCAATTATCTATAAAGGGGCGGTTCTTAAAGGAGCCATAGCTTAGTCAGGGACCTGAGGCTGAATTATTCTACAGCTGACATACTGGAACTGAATCCCCCTCCTACCGAAGGAGTAGATTGTATTGCATTAATATTATACGCTCTACGCTGTGCCAGTAGTCTCTGTTCACTGCAGTCTATATTTGTTGCAATAAGGAACTCTGCTGCAGTATCCCTGGAGATTTGTTTTTAAATTCCTGAAGGAGCTCCAGGCCAATGCTGGACAATCCTAGAGGTGGTAGCCAGGGCCTTAAGGGGACAACACCATGCCTGCCAGCTCAGCATGCTCACTCTGCGCTGGTCACCACAGCCTTACCTGATTCCTCTCTGAGTCTTTGTTGATGGGATCCTCTGCCGCCAGAGCCACACTGCTGGCTGCGATCACCAGCAGGATGCACATCTCAAAGTACCGCAGGTTGACGATGAAGTGACACACCCTGCGCAGCCTGCCAAAGAGGAAGGAACAGTTACTATGGGAATTCCACATATTGAAACAGCTCCCACAGCTCATGTGATGCCTGCTTGCCCAGTTAGAGGCCCAACCGAAATGCACCAGGCTGGCCTTGGGAATCTAAACTCAGCGAGGCCAGCTCCAGCTACCTCCCCCAACCCTCCCCTTGCTGATATTTGCTTGTTGAAAATTGCCCACAGGGTGTCCACTCCTGACATGGGGCTGAACCTAGTTGGGATTAAAGAAAAAATCACTTCAAAGAAACTAGCGTCCAAGGAATAGGAGGAGGCCATTCGCCCCCCTTGAGCTTGTTTGGCCAATCAATTAGATCATGGCTGATTTATATCTTACCACCATTCACCCGCCTTAATTCTGGAACAGCTAATACCCTTAACTCAAGAAAAGTCTACCCATCTCAGTTTGGAGATTTTCAGTTGACCCCCAAGCTTGGCAGCTTTTTGGGAGGGGCTGTTTCAGATTTCCACAAGCATTTGTGTGAAGAAATGCTTCCTGACATCATCCCTGAATGGCCTTGCTCGAATTTTAAGGTTGTCCTCCGGCTCCTGGGCCTCCTGAAAGTACAGTGGAGTCACTCAGTGAGCAGTGTGTTGTAGTAATCACTCTGTAGGCTTCAGGCCCTTCCCACCAGGAAAACGCATGGATCTTCAGGATGGGACAGAGCAGTCAGCACTCTGCAGAATTCAGGGTAACTGACCAACACAGCGTACAGGAACTGGTGTCTCACATTATCTCACCAGTCAGGGGTATTAATGATATAAACTTTCTGTTAGTGATGCAGGCTATTGGCCTCATAAACCAGAGGCCTGGACTATTGATCCAGCGACATGAGTTCAAATCCCTGCTGGGAATTTAAGTTTAGTTCATTAAATAAATCTGGAAGAAAAAGTTAGTATGGTGACCATGAAACTATTGGATTGCTGTAAAAACCCATTTGCCTCACTAATGTCCCCACTCATCACCTCCCTTCCTCTACAGGGGAGGGGGTGTGCTGGATCTTCCTAGTCCTCTACAGGGGAGGGGGTGAGGTGGATCTTCCTATTCCACTATGTGGGAGGGGGAAGGTGGATCTTTCTATTCCTCTATGGGGGTGGGTGTTAGGTGGATCTTGCTCCTGGAACCTGCAATGATAACATTGGGAGGGTTCGGGTACAATGTGTGTGACCTCTACAGGAGGGTGTGTGCGATGGGACCATATGGAGTTGGGACTGAGGATGGGTTTGGGGGATTGGGAATATTTGTGTCTCTGTGAGGAAGCTGGAATGCTCACATACCTCCCGGTGAGATGCCCCCCTAGCTGCTCTCCCTGCATTCACAGTGTCTCCCACTGCCCTCCCGCTCACCACCAGCACTGCCTCCTCAAGGGGAGTGACCGCATACTGACGTGCCCCTCCTCCCCATGGTCAGGTCCTGCTTGAGCCTGTTGTGTGCTATCTCGTCCTGGAAGAGACAGAGTGCTGATTGGTAATGAACAACTATGATTGAGCATGCAAGATGCCTCGCATTTTCTTTTTATTCTTAGTGGGATGTGGGCTTCGCTGGCTGGGCCAACATTTATTGTCCATCCCCAGTTGCCCTTGAGAAGTTGGTGGTGAGCTGCCTTCTTGAACAGCTGCAGTCCATGTGGTGTAGGTATACCCACAGTGCTGTTAGGGAGGGAGTTCCAGGATTTTGACCCAGCGACAGTGAAGGAACGGCAATATATTTCCAAGTCAGGATGGTGAGTGGCTGGGAGGGGAACTTCCAGGTGGTGGTGTTCTTCCACCACACTCCTGACTTGTGCCTTGTAGATGGTGGACAGGCTTTGAGGAGTCAGGAGGTGAGTTACTTGCCCCAGGATTCCCAGCCTCTGACCTGCTCTTGTAGCCACAGTATTTATATGGCTAGTCCAGTTCAGTTTCTGGTCAATGGTAACCCCCAGGATGTTGATAGTGGGCGATTCAGCAATGGTAATACTATTGAATGTCAAGGGGCAATGGTTGGGTTCTCTCTTGTTGGAGATGGTCATTGCCTGACACTTGTTTGGCACAAATGTTACTTGCCACTTGTCAGCCCAAGTCTGGATGTTGTCCTAGTCTTGTTGCATTTGGGTATGGGCTGCTTCTTAAAAATTTCATTCACGGGATGTGGGCTTTTCTGGCTGGGCCAGCATTTATTGACCATCCCTAGTTGCCCTTGAGAAGTTGGTGGTGAGCTACCTTCTTGAACCGCTGCAGTCCATGTGGTGTAGGTACACCCACAGTGCTGTTAGGAAGGGAGATCCAGGATTTTGACCCAGCGACAGTGAAGGAACGGCGATATATTTCCAAGACAGGATGGTGAGTGACTTGGAGGGGAACTTCCAGGTGGTGGTGTTGCCATCTATCTGCTGCTCTTGTCCTTCTAGGTGGTAGTGTTCGTGGGTTTGGAGGATGCAGTCTAAGGAGCTTTGAAAAGTTGCTGCAGTGCATCTTGTAGATGGTACACACTGCTGCTACTGTGTGTCGGTGGTGGAGGGAGTGAATATTTGTGGATGTGGTGCTCATCAAGCGGGCTGCTTTCTCCTGGAAGGTGTCCAGCTTCTTGAGCGTTGTGGCAGGTTCAGCTTTATCACCTGTCAATTTGTGAACGGTACTGAACGCTGTGCAATCACCCATGAATATTCCCACTCTGACCTTATGATGAAGGGAAGGTCAAGGATGAAGAGCTGGTAGATGTGTCTGAGCTATGAGTTGTGCATGTGAAGGATGCAGTAGCATGGGCTGTGTGAATGGCAGTATAGCCTTCGATGCTAGGTACAGTGTGTTGAGGTTGTGATGCTGGTGGTGGTGCAGTTATTCTGACCACTTGTATAAGATCATTAAATTTCTTGCGTTACTGTATCCATGTCCTGGGGACAGTGCTCTGGGCTGTCACCTCCTGGGTGATCTCCCTCCATATTCACTGCATGAGCTGCCTCTGTAACCTCCTTCCCCACTCCCTGTGGCTGAGGGACATCCCTCCTCCTCAGGACCTCCTCCACCAGGACCTCCAGAGTCACATCTGAGAAGCTGTGGACCCTCTCGCTGGGTCACTGAGCCATCCTGTAAGTCTCACTTCCCTCCCAGTCAGCACACTCCACACCTTCAGTGGAAGTGGCTGAGTGCCGGTGACATATCCATCTCCAGAAACATCGCTTCCAATCAGTGTTTGAGTGTTAAACGTGCAAGTGTCCCTTTTAGCAGCCGGAGGCGGGTTTACATCATGGGGATCCTCAGTAAGTTCCACAATTGGGTGTCAAATCCAGGGTGGAATTGTCCCAGATTTGCACTAAGTGTGGTGGAGAATGTGAGAAATGGTGTTTTACCTGCCGGCCACAATGGTGGATTTTTGTACCGTTGTTGTGCTGTTCCTGGCGCATCCTGCCTCATGAATAATGCTTTCATGGGAAAGACTCCAGATCGCTGGTGGGTGGGCTCGGATTTGCCCGCCACGCTGTGACCTCAGCGCTTCCTCGCTCCGGACGCTATATTTAAAGCGCATCTTGCTTCATGTCCACAGACCAGGACTGCTCCAGGCGACAGGTGGCCCCAAAAGCAAAGACGCCAGCCCCAAATTTAGCGACACCTCTCGGGGGCGCCTGCTGGACACAGTGCTGGAAGGCCGCCGCAATGTCCTCTACCCCCACTCTAGCAGCAGGGGGTCCACCAGAGTCACCAATCCGGCCTGGGAGGTGATGGCAGCGGTGGTCAGCACCACCGGAGCAGAGAGGAGGACAGCCATCCAGTGCAGGAAGAGGATGAATGCTCTCATCCATTCCACCAGGGTAAGTCAACCACCTGAACACTCTCAGTTCACACACTCACAGAAACCATCACACACCCACAGGGATCTCATACCTCAAGGGACAACACCACTAACTCTCACACACATCCTCACATCTCCATCAGGCTCATACCTTCTGGGGCTTGCACCCTCATCCCGTCCATGGCTCCGCTCACCACACAAACATTCCACACATTGCCATGAGTCTTGCTCACATTCTCTCCATCTGTCTTCATGCCAGAGAAGCTGGCTGACAACAGGAGGAAGAGTCCCCAGACCGGGGCTGGAGTGGCCCACATGATGCCCCCCAATGGCAGTGCGTGCCATCGCGCTGACTGGTGATGATCTGGACCGTGCCGACAGCCGGTGAGGTTGGCAGCGAACACCCATGTGAGGATCCTGCACCACATCGTCCCTCTCTCAATGCAACTGTGAGTGCTCTCTCACCTGCTTTTAACTCTGCTGCCATGCACTAATGATCACAACTTTGGTTCACAGGGAGCTCTGCCAAGTGACCGACACTCTCAGCCAGCCAGTCCCTCAGCTCCATCCAGGCCCTCATCTCCAGCCAAGAGGACATCTCCTCCATTGAAGAGCTGGAAATAAGCAGCCTGGAAGACCCGTCACAGTGCTTACCCACACCCTCCACCAGCGCAGACACACACCTCGGTGGGACCTAGATCTAGAGCAGGCTCGTGTTCACAATCTGGTGGTCACCACACGGACACATGTCTGCAGCAGGAGGAGGCAGGTTCAGCCGAGCTCCCCGGCACTCGGAGGACTGTTGGGGAAGAGGCATCTGTGAGGTCCGAGTCAGATGACGAGCCTCTGCATTTGGCCTTCCTACTCATCCCGGAGAGTCAGCAGAAGGAAGCCCTCAACAGGGTGGCATGCGAGTCAGAGGAGTCTGTCCTCCTGCTATCTGATGAAGTCATCCCCACATGTGCATGTATGGAGGCTTCCGTGGGGAAGATGGTGGGACCTAGGGAGACCTGGGTCTAGCAGAATGTGGGGATGTGTGCAGACCTGCACTCCATTGCGGCAGACATGGGTGACTTCCTGCAGCGGCAACGCGAGAGAGAAACGGGGCACCTTGATGTCCCTCCAGGTGCCCCTTCCCCTCAAGGAGTCAGGCCGGGGCCCTCAGGCACCTGAAGGGAGGAGGAGCTGCAGCTGGACACCCCTGGGTCATAAACTCAGGGACCTCAGAGGCCGCCCTCTCCCGAGTCCCCTTTGCTTGTGACCCCCCCTCAACCTCACCTTCTGTCACCGCAGAGGGGGCAGCTGGCCCACAGGATGATAGCCAAAGCAAGCCGGGGCCCTCAAGGCCTCGGCTCTCCAGTGGACCCACACCGAAGTCATCAGAGGCAACAGGGCCAAGCATTGAACAGGCTGTCCCCACCCCCCCTGCGGATGTCAGGGCAGCATCTAGAAGAAGTGGCGGTAGGCCTGGAAAAGTGAAGAAATTCTGATCACAAGTGGTTGCACAGGTGGGAACACATTTTGTCACTTTACAATCTGGAAATATATTCTCTTTCACTGAATAATGTGTAATGGTGACTTTCAGATTCATTTGCAGGCTTCGCGAGTCCTCCTCCTGCATTTCCCCTCACTAGCAGTTCAGCTGCATGTAGCCAGACCACAAGTGATTCTGGAGGGAGAAGTGTATGTGTGGCAGGGCCTTTCAGGGCCTCGTGCAAACTCTCTCCCACACACTTGGATCCTTCCTCCATCACACTTATCCCACTGTCCTGAACATTTTCAATGCTGCCTGCTGGGGTTCTCTTTAAGTGAGCTGAGCTGCATCTCCGCCCACCCACTGGTCACACTCCCATACAGCACCTGCTCCCGCACAACACAAGGCTCCGCCCACTTTCAATTTGACAAACATGGTCGCCCTCATGTTCTGAATCAGCTCCCCCACTCCTTACCCCACCGCAGTCACCTCTGTCCTTTCCCCCATCGCTGTCACCCCCCAGACATCAGCTTCCACCTCTCCACCATCACCTACCAAACACAAACCCTTTTCTTTCCTGGATGTCTGGTGAACGTGCACATTCCTGATCTTCCCGGGAATCCCACCTCCATCCACAATGACCTCCCCGACATCCTCCTTCCCACCCTCAAGGTCCATGTCTGCCTCTGAGGCCCCAACAACCACCCTCGCTACCCCTTCTACTGCTACCATTGCACTCCCACCCTACCGGCTCCCTCAGCCCCCTGGCATACTCACCATTCCCTCCTACCCTCAGATTGCTCCCCAGAAGGCAGTCATTGATTCCGCAGACCCCTCCCTTGCACATTCGCCTGGACATTCCTCCTCTGCCCTTACTCCCTCCTTCACCCTGACACCTTCCCTCCTCTGAACTCCCTCTCTCCCTCCCCCTGAGCTCCCTCCTTCCCCCACTCCTAACCCCCTCCCTTACACCGATCTGCCCACTTGCTGCATTCTCCCTGGCTACACCTTCCTCCTTCCCTGTGCCCCTCCACACCTACTCCCCCAACACCTTCATCCACCCCACCCCCAACCTCACCCCCCTGATACACCTTCCTCTCCCAATCACACATGGACCTTCCTCTCCCACCAACGCCTGCACCGCGCCCCCATCCCCACCCCAGGAACACCTTCCTCTCCCAATCACACATGGACCTTCCTCTCCCACCAACGCCTGCACCACGCCCCCACCCCCACCCCAGGAACACCTTCCTCTCCCACTCAAAGCTAGGCTTCCTCTCTGCAGTCCCGGCCCCTTGACTTAGCAGCCCATGGCCAAGACCGCGATGTCCTGAAGCAAACCCAAGACATTGACGGAGACCTCCCACCTTCCGCGAGCTGCTTCGTGGCAGAGCCACATCCGTGAGAATCCACCCAGCATGTGATGCACGTGTTCCTTCAGGGTCCAGTAGCTGTTGGGCTCCAGCATCATCTTATCCTCGGATGTCCACGATCTGAGCAGGGCCTGAAAGGTGAGTCCTGACTTTGGCACGTCACACTTGTCCAAGCGTGTTCTGGGTATTCGTGCTTTCCCATCGGCGTAACAGTAAATCGGGCATGTGGGGATGTTTCTGGCCTGGCCTTACTTTGCACCCGATGAGTAGGATGCAAATTGTGTTCACGCTGGACTCCGGAGCGATTGGCATTCCACGATGGCGGACACCATCTGATGAGCCCAGTGGCGCGAAACTGATTTCTGCCCCTCATGCCGAATTATCCCACCCACCCGCCATCATGCCCACCGCCAACGGGACCGGATGATTCCACCCACAGTCTTTCAAATGGGCGTTTCTTATTATTATTTCAGTCCCTGTCCTTAGGCGGTTACAGTTCTCAATGAACTACTTAAATGATGAAACTTTTATGTACTTCAGTGTCCGTAATGTGGCAATGGTATACTGGTTAGTCATTTTAATATAATTTTAATTCAATATTCATAGAATCACAGAATCACACAGTGCAGAAGAGGCCCTTCAGCCCATCGAGTCTGCACGGACATGTGAGAAACACCTGACCTACCTACCTAATCCCATTTACCAGCACTTGGCCCATAGCCTTGAATGTTATGACAGGCCAAGTGCTCATCCAGGTACTTTTTAAAGGATGTGAGGCAACCCGCCTCCACCACCCTCCCAGACAGCGCATTCCAGACCGTCACCACCCTCTGGGTAAAAAAGTTTTTCCTCACATCCTCCCTAAATCTCCTGCCCCTCACCTTGAACTTATGTCCCTTCGTGACTGACCCTTCAAATAAGGGGAACAGCTGCTCCCTATCAACCCTGTCCATGCCCCTCATAATCTCGTGCACCTCGATCAGGTCGCCCCTCAGTCTTCTCTGCTCCAACGAAAACAACCCAAGTCTATCCAACCTCTTTTCATAACTTAAATGTTTCATCTCAGGTGACATCCTGGTGAATCTCCTCTGCACCCCTTCCAGTGCAATCACATCCTTCCTATAATGTGGCGACCAAACTGCACACAGTACTCCAGCTGTGGCCTCAACAAGGTTCTATACAACTCTAACATGATCTCCCTACTTTTGTAATCTATGCTTCGATTGATAAAGGCAAGTGTCCCATATGTCTTTTTCACCACCCCACTAACGTGTCCCTCTGCCTTCAGAGATCTATGGACACACACGCCAAGGTCCCTTTGTTCCTCAGAACTTCCTAGTGTCATGCCATTCATTGTATACTTCCTTATCAAATTACTTCTTCCAAAGTGTATCACCTCACACTTTTCAGGGTTAAATTCCATCTGCCACTTATCTGCCCATTTGACTATCCCATCTATATCTTCCTGTAGCCCAAGACACTCAACCTCACTATTAACCACCGGGCCAATCTTTGTGTCATCTGCAAACTTACTAATCCTACCCCCCACATAGTCATCTATGTCATTTATATAAATGATGAATAATAGGGAACCCAGCCACAGATCCCTGTGGTACGCCACTGGACACTGGCTTCCAGTCACTAAAGCATCCATCTGTCATCACCCTCTGTCTCCTACAACTAAGCCAATTTTGAATCCACCTTATCAAATTACACTGTATTTGCTTTCTTTATAAGTCTCCCATGTGGGACCTTGTCAAAGGCTTTGCTGAAATCCATATAAACTACATCAACTACACTACCCTCATCTACACACCTGGTCACCTCCTCAAAAAATTCAATCAAATTTGTTAGGCATGACCTCCCTCTGACAAAGCCATGCTGACTATCCCTGATCAAACCTTGCCTCTCCAAGTGGAGATAGATTCTCTCCTTCAGAATTTTCTCCAATAGTTTCCCCACCACTGACGTGAGACTCACTGGTCTGTAGTTCCCTGGCTTATCTCTACAACCCTTCTTAAATAGCAGAATCACATTAGCTGTTCTCCAGTCCTCTGGCACCTCCCCCATGGCCAGAGAGGAATTAAAAATTTGGGCCAGAGCCCTTGCGATCTCCTCCCTTGCCTGTCTCAGCAGTCTGGGACACAAATCATCCGGATCTGGAGATTTGTCCACTTTTAAGCCTGCCAACACCTCCAATACCTTGTCATTCCCTATATCAATTTGCTTAAGAACCTCACAGTCTCTCTCCCCGAGTTCGATACCTTCATTCTCATTCTCTTGGGTGAAGACAGATGTGAAATATTCATTCAACACTCTACCAATGTCCTCTGGCTCCAACCATAGATTGCCCCCTTGGTCCCTAATAGATCCTACTCTTTCCCTGGTTATCCTCTTCCCAATGATACACTTATAGAATATCTTGGGATTTTCCCTTCTTTTACCAGCCAGAGCTTTCTCACATCCCCTCTTTGCTCTTCTAATTGCTTTCTTAAGCTCCGCCTTGCATTTTCTGTACTCCACTAATGCCTCTGCTGATTTGCTTCCCTTGTACTTGCTAAAAGCCTCTCTTATCCTTCTCTCATAACCTGAATATCTCTGGTCATCCATGGTTCTCGGGGCTTGTTACTCCTTCCTATCACCCTAGAGGGAACATGTTGAGCCTGTACCCTCCCCATTTCCTTTTTGAACGCCCCCCACTGCTCCTCTGTAGATTTCTCCACAAGTAGCTGTTCCCAGTCTACCTTGGCCAGATCCTGCCTTATTTTACTAAAATCCACTCTCCCCCAATCCAAAACATTTTTTGCAACTTGTCTATTTCTTTGTCCATAACAAACTTAAACTGTATCATGTTGTGGTCGCTATCACTAAAATGCTCCCCCACCGTCACCTCAGCCACCTGTCCAGCAATGCACCGTCCCTTGTTGGACTCTCTACATATTGATCTAAAAAGTTCTCCTGTGCACATTTCAAGAAACCCACTCCATCCAAGCCCTTAACACTATGTCTATCCCAATTAATCTTGGGAAAGTTGAAATCACCTAATATAATTACCCTATTGTTATTGTTTTTACACACCTCCGCAAATTGTGCACATATTTGCTCCTCAATTTCCCACTGACTATCTGGGGGTCTATAATAAACACCTAACAATGTGGCTGCCCCTTTTTTATTCCAAAGCTCTACCCACAAAGCTTCATTCGATGCCCCCTCCAAGATATCACCTCTCCTTACTGCAGTAACTGACTCCTTAACTAATAATGCAACACCCCCTCCTCTTTCACCCTCTCCCCTGTCTGGACTGATGATTCTATATCCCGGAATGTTGAGCTGCCAATCCTGCCCCTCCCTCAACCACGTCTCAGTGATGGCTACTATATCACAATTCCACGTGTCAATCCTCACCCTTAACTCATCCGTTTTACCTGTAATACTCCTGGCATTAAAGTAGAGGCCATTCAGCCTTGCCTTACTCCCTTGAAACTTAATGCAGCTGTACTCCCTCTGACTTGATTGTTTTATTGTATTATGATGTGTCCTTATTCTGCTAACATTCTGTGTCCCCTCCCCACTACCGAATTAGTTTAAACTCCTCCCAACAGCACTAGCAAACCCGCCTGCAAGGATGTTAGTTCCGCTCTGGTTCAGATGTAGACCGTCCCGCTTGTACAGGTCCCACCTTCCTCAGAGACGGTCCCAGTGATCCAGAAATCTAAAACCCTCCCTCCTGCACCAACTCTTAAGCCACATATTCATCTGCATTATTCTCCTATTTCTGAGCTCGCTAGAACGTGGCACTGGGAGTAATCCAGAGATTACAACCCGAGAGGTCTTGCTTTTTAGTCTACTGCCCAACTCCCTGAATTCTTGATGCAAGACCTCATCCTTCTTTCTACCTATGTCATTGGTAACAACATGTACCATGACCTCTGCCTAATCACCCTCCCCGTTCAGGATGCCCTGCAGCCGTTCAGTGGCAGCCTGGACCCTGGCACCAGGGAGGCAACACACCATCCTGGAGTCAGGTTGACGGCCACAGTAGCGCCTATCTGTTCCCCTGACTATAGAGTCCCCTATTACTATTGCTCTTCCTCCCCTCCTGTACAGACAGGCTGCTTGTGGTGCCAGAAGCTTGGCTGTCTCTGCACTCCCTGGAGGAACCAGTGCCCTCATTAGCCTCCAAAATGGAATACCGATTTCCCAGGGAACTCCTGAACTACCTGTCTGTTTCTCTTGGACTGCCTGGTGGTCACCCATTCCTTTCCTTCCTCAAGTCCCTTCAGCTGCGGTGTGACCATCTCTCTAAACGTGCTTTCCACGATGCTCTCAGACTCGCGGATGCTCCACAATGTCTCCAGCTGCTGTTCCCGCTCTGAAACCTGAGCTTCCAGGAGCTGCAGCTGGACATACTTCCTGTACACATGCTGGTCCTGGGCACTGGAAATGTCCCCAGCTTCCCATATGGAGCATGAGGAGCACACCACGGCTTTGAGCTCTCTTGCCATGACATGTCCCTTTAAATTAAACCTTTTAAATCAATTACTCTTGGGCCCTTCTTTCCTCATCCTCATTACTACAGAATAGACAAACTATAAACCACAAGAAGACCTTAAACTATAAGCGATAAAAGTAGTAAATACTTACCCGACCTTCCCACTGTGCACCAAATTGCCAATACCCACACTCACTCTGGCTGTGTCTCACTCAGGATGGGGTCTCTCCCCTGTTCGTGTTCCTTCTCTTAATATTCTGCCTACCACTTCCCTTTTAACAGCTGCACTTGTTTGCCTATTTTCATTCTTACAAGATGGCCATAAGTTTCCATGTTTTTAAACTGATTACTTAGATTATATCGGAATTTTTCAAAGTAAGTTATACTGCAATTCAACAACCATTGAGCTTCAGATGTGTTCCTTGAATTAAATACCATTATTCTTAATAAGACAGCACCCACTTAGTGTCTTTTTTTTCACCCTTCTGCCGGTGGGAAAATGATGTAAACCCGCCTCTGGCTGCTAAAAGGGACACTTGCACGTTTAACACTCAAACACTGATTGGAAGCGATGTTTCTGGAGATGGATATGTAACCGACACTCAGCCACTTCCACTGAAGGTGTGGAGTGTGCTGACTGGGAGGGAAGTGAGACTTACAGGATGGCTCAGTGACCCAGCGAGAGGGTCCACAGCTTCTCAGATGTGACTCTGGAGATCCTGGTGGAGGAGGTCCTGAGGAGGAGGGATGTCCCTCAGCCACAGGGAGTGGGGAAGGAGGTTACAGAGGCAGCTCATGCAGTGAATATGGAGGGAGATCACCCTGGAGGCGACAGCCAGGAGCACTGTCCCCAGGACATGGATACAGTAACGCAAGAAATTTAATGACCTTATACAAGTGGTCAGAATAGTACCTAGCATCAAAGGCTACACCGCCATTCACACAACCCATGCTACTGCATCCTTCACATGCACAACTCATAGCTCAGACACATCTACCAGCTCTTCATCCTTGACCTTCCCTTCATCATAAGGTCAGAGTGGGAATATTCATGGGTGATTGCACAGCGTTCAGTACCGTTCACAAATTGTCAGGTGATAAAGCTGAACCTGCCACAACACTCAAGAAGCTGGACACCTTCCAGGAGAAAGCAGCCCGCTTGATGAGCACCACATCCACAAACATTCACTCCCTCCACCACCGACACACAGTAGCAGCAGTGTGTACCATCTACAAGATGCACTGCAGCAACTTTTCAAAGCTCCTTAGACTGCACTCTCCAAACCCACGAACACTACCACCTAGAAGGACAAGGGCAGCAGAAAAATGGCAACACCACCACCTGGAAGTTCCCCTCCAAGTCACTCACCATCCTGTCTTGGAAATATATCGCCGTTCCTTCACTGTCGCTGGATCAAAATCCTGGATCTCCCTCCCTAACAGCACTGTGGGTGTACCTACACCACATGGACTGCAGCTGTTCAAGAAGGCAGCTCACCACCGCCTTCTCAAGGGCAACTAGGGATGGGCAATAAATGTTGGCCCAGCCAGCAAAGCCCGCATCCCACTAAGAATAAAAAGAAAATGCGAGGCATCTTGCATGCTCAATCATAGTTCATTACCAATCAGCACTCTGTCTCTTCCAGGATGAGATAGCACACAACAGGCTCAAGCAGGACCTGACCATGGGGAGGAGGGGCACGTCAGTATGAGGTCACTCCCCTTGAAGAGGCAGTGCTGGTGGTGAGCGGGAGGGCAGTGGGAGACACTGTGAATGCAGGGAGAGCAGCTGGGGGGCATCTCACCGGGAGGTATGTGAGCATTCCAGCTTCCTCACAGAGACACAAATATTCCCAATCCCAAATCCCCCAAACCCATCCTCACTCCCAACTCCATATGGTCTCATCACACACACCCTCCTGTAGAGGTCACACAGACTGTACCCGAACCCTCCCAACGTTATCATTGCAGGTTCCAGGAGCAAGATCCACCTCACCCCCTCCCCCATAGAGGAATAGGAAGAACCACCTCACCACCTCCCTCCTGGAGGAATAGGAAGATCCACCTCACACCCTCCCTGATAGAGGAATAGGAAGATCCACCTCTCCTCCCCCATAGAGGAATAGGAAGATCCACCTCACCCCCTCCCCCATAGAGGAATAGGAAGATCCACCTCACACCCTCCCTGATAGAGGAATAGGAAGATCCACCTCACCCCGTCCCTCATAGAGAAATAGGAAGATCCACCTCACACCCCACTCCCCCATAGAGGAACAGGAAGATCCACCTCACACCCTCCCTGATAGAGGAATAGGAAGATCCACCTCTCCTCCCCCATAGAGGAATAGGAAGATCCACCTCAGCCCCCTCCCTCATAGAGGAATAGGAAGATCCACCTCAGCCCCCTCCCTCATAGAGGAATAGGAAGATCCACCTCACCCCCCCCCTCCCCCATAGAGGAATAGGAAGATCCACCTCACCCCCTCCCCCATAGAGGAACAGGAAGATCCACCTCTCCTCCCTCCCTTGGGGAGAGGGAATCATCGTTGCCACCTCGCCACTTTCCTGCCTGTTGAAGGACCTTTCTCGCCAGCGCAGGAGCTACTGTTCATTCAAGAACGGAGAGCTTCCTGGAGCAGAGAGATGGGGGAACCCCACACTCTTCTGGCTGTTGTCTGGATGTGCACCCATCTCTCATCATCACCTTCTGAGGGAGTTGCACAACAACTAGGATTGTCAACTTTGGTTCGAGTCTGGTCATTGGCATCCCTTGTCCCCTACAGCCCCAGGTCAGGTAAAACCATTTTGTTAAAATTGAGTGATGGGGTGTGGGCATAGCTGCAGCATATACTGTCCGTCCCTAATTGCCAGTGAATTGAATGCCATGCTAGGCCATTTTAGAGGGCAGTTCAGAGTGAACAACACTGCTGTGGATCTGGGTTCCAGATCGAGAAGACAGATGTCCTAAAGGACATTGGTGAATGAGATGTTTTTGTTTCAACAACAATCAACATTTGTCACAGTCACCATAACTGAGACTAGCTTTCAATTCTGGATTTATTAATAGAATTTAAATTTCGCCGGCTGCTGTGAGGGGATTTGATGTCCCTAGGGCATTATCCTGGGCCCCTGGATTACTAGTCCAGTGACATTACCACGACACCACAATCTCCCCTGATTTTATTATCCTTCCTCAATATTTTAAGAACCAGTTAATCAAACACACTGATGTTTCTAACAGTCCTTTGATTTCTTTCTCCTTGTTTTTTGCTTGTGGCAGTGCCCAGGATATTAATCTGTAATTCCAGGACACTTCAGGGCAATTCAGGAGAGTTGGCAATTTAACAGGAACTGACATGACTTACGGATTGGTGGTACTGAAAAGGAACATGGAGCTGTAGGGTATAATCGTCCTGGACTTTTTCTCCTCGTCCTTCACTGAACTGCAACTGCTGCACTTACTCACATTGTTTCCTGGAAAACAAACACAAAGAACAAATTAAGATGGAACAATTGTACCTGGCTTCAGAAATAGCTCAGTCCGTTTACACAGGGAAGCTTCAGGAGGTGCTGGGTTCTGTCCCTACTCCCTATGGATCTCATTTGGGATAGAGAGGGGACACTGGTCATGAGTCCCTGTCGGAGTGGGAGTGGGGTCCATGGAACTGTACCCCAGTGAGAGTCAGCACCTTCAGGAGAGGAGGGGGAGAGGGGTCCATGGAACTGTACCCCAGTGACAGTCAGCACCTTCAGGAAGGGAAAGGAGTGGGATCCATGGAACTGTACCCCAGTGAGAGTCAGCACCTTCAGGCGAGGAGGGGATTGGGGTCCTTGGAACTGTACCCCAGTGAGAGTCAGCACCTTCAGGAGAGGAGGGGAGTGGGATCCATGGAACTGTACCCCGGTGAGAGTCAGCACCGTCAGGAGAGGAGGGGAGTGGGATCCATGGAACTGTACCCCAGTGAACGTCAGCACCTTCAGGAGAGGAGGGGATTGGGGTCCTTGGAACTGTACCCCAGTGAGAGTCAGCACCTTCAGGAGAGGAGGGGAGTGGGATCCATGGAACTGTACCCCAGTGAGAGTCAGCACCTTCAGGCGAGGAGGAGAGTGGGATCCATGGAACTGTACCCCAGTGAGAGTCAGCACCTTCAGGCGAGGAGGAGAGTGGGATCCCTGCCATAATGATAACCAAATGCCTGCAGATACTTGGGTTGTACTGGATCGCCTCTCACATACTGATGATGGTCAACCAAGGTCAGGTAACATGTGGTCAGAAATTTGCCAATATGATGGATTAAATGATGTGCCCACTGCAGCCAAATGTGAGAGTTTGAGTTTTGTTCTTTCAGCCTGAGATGTGACATTGGCGATGAGGGTAAACATGGAGATATTCAGGATTGGATCATGGCGTTTGCTGGAGTCGATATGCCTGCAGTCCGGAGAAACGAGCTGTTTAATCTGGCGGCTGGGCCGGAGCCATCAGTGTGAAATGTGAAAGGTGGCTGGGGGAGTTTGAAGTGTTCGCTGACAGTCAGGGTCTGTTTTGGAAGGGGCGGCACTAGCGCAGAAAGCACCCTGACAGGCCTTATTGTTGTTCAATGCGGGTGCTTCGATGAGGGTGACTTTCAAGATAAAAGCAAAACACTGCGGATGCTGGAAATCTGAAACAAAAACAGAAAATGCTGGAAAAACTCAGCAGGTCTGGCAGCATCTGTGGAGAGAGAAACAGAGTTTCAGAGACTTTCAAGACGTTGCCTGACATGGGAGAAAAGATGGATTCTGAACCTGCAGTGAATGCTTTGAAGGACCATTATGTTGTGATGCTAAATGGCACATTCCAAAGGCACACTTTCTATCAGGTGAGACAGAAAGAGGGGTAAACTGTTGCCCAATTTGTGACTAGTTGGAGGCAGGCGTTGGACAAGTGGAGGTGTAAGCTGCTGGGAAGAGGAGGTGACTTAATGTTGGATGACGCGTTGGAAATAGCAGCTGCACTGGGAGCAGTGGGTGGGCAATGTCACAACATGAAACTAAGTACCACCTCTGCCACTGGCATGGCAAAGTGAACCGAGTGGGAGAACAGAATCCAGGTACGTGTAAATGTAAACTGCAAAAGGTCTGAGGGCGAGCATTTCAATTGTGGAAATTTGGGGCTCTATGGAAAAGATGTCTGTGGCCCTGCCAAGGGAAAGATATGCAGAAAAAATGGGGGAAAAGACCAGTTTGTCAAGAAGTGCAGAAGCAAAGCTGAGCAAGAGGGTAGCCTGGCAACCCACATAAAGGAAAGAGGTGAAAGCAGCATAACTGTGAGAAGAGCTGAAGAAAATGCAGAAAGAGAGGACACAAATAGCAATCGTGGATATGTTTTCTGTCAACGGGAACAACCACACAAGAGTTCCAGTGATTGTCGGTGGTGTTGAAGTGAGCATTTCTGTAGATTCAGGCAGTGACGGTGATGTCATCGACAGAGCGCTGGGGGAAGGGCACTGAAGACAAAGAGAATCAAGTGCACACCTCAAAAATGTGTCAAAAGCTCTATCTTTACATATCAAAAACCCCACTTCAGACTGTTGGATGCTTCACTGTGGCTGTGAGAGCTGGGGATCAGAACATAGAGGCTGAGTTTGTAATGATTCTGAGCGGAGGAACGGCCCAAGCCTCGACGGGGCTTGAGGTTGGATTGAAAGTGAACTCTGGTATTTAAACTAGCGTGGCAGGGGGATGGGATCCCAGGAGTAGGATCAGATAGGTCAGATTCAGATCAGAAAAATGGAGGTAGAACATTAGCTAGGGACATTGTGATAGACATGGAGCTACAGGAGAAGCAAAGTGTCCAGCAAGGGAAATTGACGGGGTTAAACTGTTTATACTTCAATGCAAGGAGTATTACAAACAAAGGTAGATGAGTTAAGGGCACAGGTAGACACATGGCAGCAGGATGTTATTGCTATAACGAAGACCTGGCTAAAGGAGGGACAAAACTGGCAGCTTAATATCCCTGGTTATAGAGTCTTCAGACACGATAGAGTAGGAGGCAAAAAAGGAGGGGGGATAGCACTAATGGTTAAAGAATCAATTCCAGTTGTGGGAAGGGATGATATACTAAATGGGTCAACAAACGAGGCTTTATGGATTGAGCTTAGAAATAAAAAAGGAGCTGTCACACTACTGGGAGTATACTACAGACTCCCAAATAATGAAACGAAGATAGAAGAACAAATATGACTAGTGGAGTTCCGCAGAGGTCAGTGTTGGGACCATAACTTTTCACTTTATACATTAATGATCTAGATGAAGGAACTGAGGGCATCCTGGCTAAGTTTGCAGATGATACAAAGATAGGTGGAGGGACAGGTAGTATTGAGGAGGCGGGGAGGCTGCAGAAGGATTTGGACAGGTTAGGAGAATGGGCAAAGAAGTGGCAGATGGAATACGACGTGGGGAAGTGTGAGGTCATGCACTTTGGTAGGAAGAATAGAGGCATAGGCTATTTTCTAAATGGAGAGAGAATTCAGAAATTCTGGATTTGGGACTTGGAAGTTCTAGTCCAGGATTCTCTTAAGGTTAACTGGCAGGTTGAGTCGGTAGTTAGAAAGGCAAATGCAATGTTGGCACTTATTTCAAGAGGACTAGAATATAAAAGCAGGGATGTGCTGCTGAAGCTTTATAAGGCTCTGGACAGACCACATTTAGAATATTGAGCAAGTTTGGGCCCCGTATCTCAGGAAGGATGTTCTGGCCCTGGAGAGAGTCCAGAGGAGGTTCACGAGAACGATCCCAGGAATGAAAGGCTTAACGTATGAGGAACGTTTGAGGACTCTGGGTCTGTACTCGATGGAGTTTAGAAGGATGAGGGGGGATCTGATTGAAACTTACAGAATACTGAAAGGCCTGGATAGAGTGGATGTGGGGAAGATGTTTCCATTAGTAGGAGAGACTAGGACCCAAGGGCACAGCCTCAGAGTAAAGGGGAGACCTTTTAGAACAGAGATGAGGAGAAACTTCTTTAGCCAGAGAGTGGTGAATCTCGGGAATTCATTGCCACAGAAGGCTGTGGAGGCCAGGTCATTGAGTGTATTTAAGACCGAGATAGATAGGTTCTTGATTGGTAAGGGGATCAAAAGTTACGGGGAGAAGGCTGAGAAACTTATCAGCCATGATTGAATAGTGGAGCAGACTCGATGGGCCGAATGGCCTAATTTCTGCTCCTATGTCTTATGGTCTTATGTAGGCAAATTTCTGCTTGTAAGAACAAGAGGGCAATAATAGTAGGAGACTTCAACTATCCTAATATCAACTGCGATTCAAACAATATAAGGGGCACTGAGGGAGAAAAATTCATGCAGCGTGTCCAGGAAAATTTTTTCAACCAATTAGTGACAAACCCAACGAGAGGAGATGCAAATTTAGACCTAGTCTTGGGGAATGAAGAAGAGCAAGTGAGTGAAGTGACAGTTGGCGACCATATCGGGGACAGTGATCACAATTCAGTTAGATTTAGCATTACCATGGAAAAGGACAGAGATAAGGCAGGAGTAAAAGTTGAATGGAAGGCGAATTTTGCAGAAATGAGAAGGGACTTGGCTGAGGTGGATTGGACAGCACTGCTGGAGGATAAAACAGTGGAAAACCAGTGGGAAGCACTAAAAAGCGAGATCCTAATTGTACAAAGTAGACATGTCCCCTACAAAAATAAGAGTGGTACTGCCAAATCTAGACCTCCCTGGTTGTCTAGAGGAATACAGGGGAAGATCAAACAGAAAACGAAAGCGTACGATAGGCACAAGGAACTTAGCACTGCAGACAGCCTAGACAAATATAGGAAGTGCAGGGTTGAAGTAAAAAAGGAAATAAGGAAATCAAAGAAATAGCATGAAAAAAGATTAGCAAGTAAAGTTAAAGATAACCCAAAGATGTTTTACCAATACATTAATGCTAAAAGGTTAGTTAAAGAAAAAGTGGGACCTAACAGAGATGAAGACGGAAACTTGTGTGTAGATGCAGAGGCTGTGGGAAGGGTTTTGAATGAATATTTTGTCTCTGTGTTTACAAAGGAAAGGGAGGATGTAGATATAGTAGTCCAGGAGGAACCCTGCGAGATATTGGACAGGGTAGTCATGAAGAGAGAGGAAATACTTCAAGGGTTGAAATCCTTGAAAATTGATAAGTCACCAGGGCCAGATGGATTGTTTCGAGGCTGCTGAAGGAAGTCAGGGAGGAGATAGCAGATGCTCTGAGGATGATTTTCCAATCTTCACTAGATACAGAGGAGGTACCGGAGGACTGGAGAAATGAAAACATAGTTCCATTGTTTTAAAAGGGATCAAAGGAAATGCCAAACAATTATGGGCCAGTTAGTCTTACATTGGTGCTGAGCAAATTAGTAGAATCAATCCTGAGAGATAGGATTAACTGTCATGTGGAAAGGCATGGACTAGTCAGGGATGGTCAGCATGGATTTGTTAAAGGAAGGTCTTGCCTCACAAATCTGATTGAATTCTTTGAGGAAGTGACAAGAAGGGTTGATGAAGGTAGTGCAGTGGATGTTGTGTACATGGATTTTAACAAAACCTTTGACAAGGTCCCACATGGCAGATTGGTCAGGAAAGTAAAAGCCCATGGGATTCAGGGTAATGTGGCAAACTGGATAAAAGGTTGGCTTTGTAACAGGAAACAAAGGGTAATGGTCGATGGATGCCCTTGCGAATGGAAAGTTGTCTCAAGTGGTGTTCCACAGGGCTTGGTGTTGGGACCCTTGTGGTTTTTGTTATACATTAACGATTTGGACTTGAACGTGGGGGGCACAATTGGGAAATTTGCAGATGACACAAAGATTGGCCGAGCAGTGGATAGTGTAGAGGATAGCCATAGTCTCCAAAACGATAGAGATGGGTTGGTGGAGTGGGCGGTAAAGTGGCAGATGGATTTTAACATAGAGAAGTGTGAGGTCATACATTTAGGGAGGTCAAACAGTTACTGGGATTACACAATAAATGGGAATATACCAAGACGGGTAGATGAAGTGAGAGATCTTGGCGTACAAGTACACAGGTCCCTGAAGGCAGCAGTTCAACTAGACAAGGTTGCAAAGAAGGCATATGGAATGCTCTCCTTTATTGGCAGAGGTATAGAA
Source organism: Cetorhinus maximus (assembly GCF_964194155.1). Taxonomy (NCBI): domain Eukaryota; kingdom Metazoa; phylum Chordata; class Chondrichthyes; order Lamniformes; family Cetorhinidae; genus Cetorhinus; species Cetorhinus maximus. The sequence continues at coordinate 73,911,802 of NC_135895.1, read as the reverse complement.
TATAAAAGTAAGGATATAATGTTGGAATTGTATAAAACACTGGTGAGGCCACAACTGGAGCATTGTGTGCAGTTCAGGTCTCCACATTGCAGGAAGGACTTAATAGCTCTGGAGAGAGTGCAGAGGAGGTTTACAAAAATGTTTCCAGGGCTAGAAAAGGGTAGCTACAAGGAGAGATTGGATAGGTTGGGGTTATTTTCCTTAGAACAAAGAAGGCTGAGAGGTGACTTGATTGAGGTGTACAAAATTATGGGGGGAATAGATGGAGTGGACAGGATAAAATTGTTTCCCTTGGTGGAGAATTCTAGAACCAGGGGACATAGATTCAAGATAAGTGACAGAAGGTGTACATAAGGGACATGAGGAAGAACTTTTTTACGCAGAGGGTAGTGAGTGTCTGGAATTTGCTGCCCAAGTTGGTGGTTGAGGCAGAAACTCTAAACTCTTTTAAAAAGTACCTGGACCTGCACCTTAAGTGCTATAAGCTGCAGGGCAATGGGCTGGAAGCAGGAAGGTGGGATTAGAAAGGGCACCTGGGTGTCCTCGGGCTGGCATGGACAAGATGGGCCAAATGGCCTCCTTCTGTGCTGTAACTTTTCTATGGTTCTATGGTTCTGTGAAGTTCTATGTGAAGCATAGAGAGGAGTTTGTACCAATGTTTAAGACACATGCACAATCACTAAGGGAGATTAACCATTAATGAGAACGTGAAGCCTGTAGCTCAGCCTGTTCACAGAACATCTTTTAGTCTGAAAGGGAAAATTAAGGCAAAAAGCAAGGAACTGACTGACCAGGACCAATGCTGTGGGTGAGCCCTGTTTCGGTCATGTCACAGCCAAATGGTGACAACAGACTCTGTGTTGATATGCGACAGGTGAATGAAGTGGTCATGAGAAAATGTCAGTGTGGACAGACTCACTCTTTATTGATTCATGGGATGTGGACGTCACTGGCTGGGCAGCATTTATTGCCCACAGAATTACACAGTGCAGAAGAGGCATTTCGGCCCATCGAATCTGCACCGACACGTGAGAAACACCTGACCTACCTACCTAATCCCATTTACCAGCACTTGGCCCATAGCCTTGAATGTAATGCCGTGCCAAGTGCTCATCCAGGTGCTTTTTAAAGGATGTGTGGCAACCCGCCTCCACCACCCTCCCAGGCAGTGCATTCCAGACCATCACCACCCTCTGGGGAAAACAGTTTTTCCTCACATCCCCCCTAAACCTCCTGCTCCTCACCTTGAACTTGTGTCCCATTGTGACTGACCCTTCAACTGAGGGGAACAGCTGCTCCCTATCCACCCTGTCCATGCCCCTCATAATCCTGTACACCTCGATCAGGCCGCTCCTCAGTCTTCTCTGCTCCAACAAAAACAACCCAAGTCTATCCAACCTCTCTTCATAACTTAAATGTTTCATCCCAGGCAACATCCTGGTGAATCTCCTCTGCACCCTCTCAAGTGCAATTACATCCTTCCTATAATGTGGCGACCAGAACTGCACACAGTACTCCAGCTGTGGCCTCACCAAGGTTCTATACGATTCCAACATGACCTCCCTATTTTTGTAATCTATACCTCGATTGATAAAGGCAAGTGTCCCATATGCCTTTTTCACCACCCCACTAACATGCCCCTCCGCCTTCAGAGGTCTATGGGCACACACACCAGGGTCCCTTTGTTCCTCAGAACTTCCTAGTGTTATGCCGTTCATTGAATACTTCCTTGTCAAATTACTCCTTCCAAAGTGTATCACCTCACATTTTTCAGGGTTAAATTCCATCTGCCACTTATCTGCCCATTTGACCATCCCGTCTATATATTCCTGTATCCCAAGACACTCAACCTCACTGTTAACCACCTGGCCCATCCCTAGTTGCCCTTGAGAAGGTGGTGGTGAGCTGCCTTCCTGAACTGCTGCAGTCCATGTGGTGTAGGTACACCCACAGTGCTGTTAGGGAGGAAATTCCAGGATTTTTACCCAGCGACAGTGAAGGAACGGTGATATATTTCCATGCCAGGATGATGTGTGATGTGGAGGGGAACTTCCAGGTGGTGGTGTTCCCATATGTCTGCTGTCCTGTTCTAGATGGTAGTGGTTGTGGGTTTGGAAGGTGCTATCGAAGGAGCCTTGATGAGTCTTTCAAGAGTTGTCAGTAAGTAATTAGACTTAAAGTGAGGGTATCATCACCTGGAGCTTCATCGTGATTGAAGGAAGATGATAGCTTTTGTTACTCATTGTGGACAGAGATTGCTGTCGGGCACCAGAGAATAACCAACACAGAATCCATAAGGTAATACAAGGGATCCCAGGAGCAGCCAATATCTTAGATGACATCGTTTTTCATGGAGTTAATGGAGAGGAACATAATGAGAAACTGAGATTAGTATTGGCTGGATTTCAGCCAGCAGGATTTACGGTAAATGTAGACAACTGCCTGCTGGGCGTGACAGAGCTAACGGTCTTGGGGGGATAAACTGACGAGCTGCAGAATCAATCCTGCCAAAGACAAGAGAGAAGCAATCGCAGATTCACGTGAATCACAAAATGCCATCAAAGGGAGAAGTTTTCCGGGATTTAGGAACTATTGTGCGAGGTAAATCCCAAACTTCAGTGAACTGTTAATCCGGAGGAAGTTGACCAGGAAGAATGAACAGTTCAGAGTTTATGAAGAAAAGGAAGCTGCCCTCAAAGCTTTGAGAGACGGCTTGACAAGAGTTCGAACTCTGAAATATTATGATTCAAATACACCGATGAAAGTGATGGCAGATGCTAATCCAGTCGGATTAGGAGCAGTGCGAGTGTAAATACATGCTGGAGGCCTAAGAATCATTGCCTGTGTGAGCAGCTCTCTGAATGTGGAAGGACATATCCTCAGATGGAGAAATAAACCCAGGGGTTGGTGTGGGCATGTGAAAGATTCGATGCCTACTTGTTTGGGATTGAGTTTGAATTAGTGACGGGTCACAAACCATTAGAGATGATTTATTCTCCCAGATCCAAACAATGTGCCAGGATTGAGAGATGGGCTTTGAGACTCCAGCAGCACAAGAACAAAGTGGTTCATTTTGCTGGAAAGATGAACATTGCTGACCTCCACTGTCACAACTACTGAGGGAGGGTCAAACACACAGATCATCACTAGAGGAGAAAGCTGAGTCATTCGTGCAGTTTATGCCATACCCAGAGCAATGACAACTAGAGAAATCGAGAGAGAGTCAGACAAAGATCCAGAATTGGATGACATCAAACACAGAATCCAGGCTGGAAACTGGGAGAATTGCCCATTCCAGGCATACATCGCTCTGAGAGATGAACTGTGCAGGAAGGGGGAGTGGGGGAAGTGTGTTTTCAGAGGCAGCAGGCTTGTGGTGCCACAAAAGCTTAGGCCTAGACCGGTGATGCTAGCTCATGAGGGTCACTTGGACATGGTGGGTACTAAGCAAAACTTACGAACCAGAGTATGGTGGCCAGGGCTGGAGAAAGATGTGGAGCAGTTTGTCAAAAACATGTCATGGATGTCAACTTGTCATCAGGCCCAATCCCTCAGAACCAGCATGCAGTGCACTGTTACTGACTGGACCATGGGAAGATGTAGCAGTTGACCTCTTAGGCCCAATTCCATCAGGAGAGACCATACTAGTGGTGATTGACGACTGCAGCCGTTACTATGAGTACATTGTGATGAAGTCTACAACAGTGGAGAAAATGGTGTCTGCAGTCACTGAAATATTTGCAAGGTCACTGGGCATAATTTTCACCTCAGCAGGCGCGCGCTCAACCCGCTCGAGCGCGAAATGATGCTCGGTGACATCGGGCGAGTGTCCCAATTTCAACGTGCAGTCGCGCGATAATTTGGTCAGCGGGCGCACATAGGAATCGGCAGCGCGCCCACCGACAATTAAAACGCCTGTTAAGGCCATTAAAGTATCAATTAAATTAAAATTTTCACTGCCCATCCAACCTTATGGTGGCCTTTGCATTTTTTTGGAAACCTCATCCACGAGCGGGATGAGATCTCCAATATCAAATAAAAATAAAATAAATTTTTAAAACTTTAATTTATAACATTTACCCACTCATGTGACAGAGTCACATGAGGGGACATGTTTTATAACATTTTTTAATTCTTTATTTCTAATTTTTAAAACGTCATCTTCCTGAGGCAGCTCTGTCCCTCAGCGAGATTTTCAAGTGCTAGCTTGCGTGCATGCGCAAAGTTCCCCGCTTGCCCTTCTCTCCCGCCCGCACAGGCAGCGCTGAGTGCTGCCACTTGCATTCCACACTGGGAAGGCTTTAATTGGCCCGCTGGCGCAAAATCGCAGTCCGGCCCTGGTCGCGGGCGGCCGCCCCCGCCAAACCCGCCCGACAAGGGCAAAATTCTGCCAACTCCTGTATTCAGACAATGGGCCACAATTCATTTCATGGACCTTTGCAGATTGCAATTCACAGGCATTCACCATCACAGGGTGATCCCTAAATCACTCAATCCCCACAAGCAAATGGGGAAGCCGAACAACAAAACCAATCCTTATAGAAATGGGTGAGGATTGTTCAGGCTGAGGGCAGATTGGAACAAGGTGTTGCTTTGTGTGTGGCCATGTATAGAGCAACTCCACACGCCACGATCGGAAAGAGTCCAGCTGAGCTGCTATTTGGACACAAAATACACAACCAGATGCCAGAACCGAGGGACATCAGTGTTGATCAGAAGTTTCGAGATCATGAGAAAAATGGATGCTGCAAAGTTTTATACAGAGCACAGGAGCGGAACTAGACAGCCTGATGTGATGCCAGGTGATGAAATGCTGTTGAGACAGGACAGCCCGAATAACATGGATGCACCATTTTACCCCAAGCAGTACACTGTCATCACCAAGAAGGGAAACAGTGTGACTGTGCAGTCACTAGAAGGAGTTCTGTATGACAGAAATTCTTCGTGTGCCTAAGGTGACAGTCAGCAGCAGATGAATCAGATGTAGGGGCTGAGTCAAAGCTGACATCCAGCAATCCACGAGTCCAAGCCAGCGAGGCTGATGGCAGGCAGGCAGCTTGCTATCCAGAGGAATGTACATCGGTTCTAGAGGGGATGATGACATTTTTGAACCCTGATGTGATGACCAGAGATCCTGAGACAGCAGGCAGACCACGGCGTGAGAGGAGGCCAGCAAAGCGATATGAAGTTTCATGTGATTTAGCGACAGAATGTGAAATTGGAAATCAGTTTGGAGCAACAATTATTGATTTAAAACAATGCAATTTTAAGCTGAAACCTTTGACACAAGGCAGGTATCTAGATGTGAAGTTTTATGTATTGTGACTATGTTCAAAATAAAAATGGTGCAGGCCAAACACTGTCCTTGTGATTTTGAAGTTCCCATTTGCGATGTTAGCACAGGAGAAGTACAGGAGAAAGCAATTGGAGTGGATCATTGCAGAGCATCGAGTTACAAAGCGATGATTATCCCAAAGAATGCCACAGTTAAAGAGTGAAAGGGAAGTCAGAAGTTCAGTTTATGCTATTTGAAGAAACAGAGAAACAACAGTTCCAGAAAGTGAAACACTGAACAAAAGACTGAAACTACATTGGGCTGTGATACACTGAACTTACTGACATTGGTAATTGTTGAAATTTAGTCACTCAGTGAATGTTGTGAAGGACGTTTGATAAAATGTTGGATTTTAGGAATTCAGGTCATAGTTTAGGTCATAGTTTAGAAAGTTGTCATCTAGGGTAATGACGCAAAAAAAACACAAACAAAACGAAGGTGACATAAATTTCATTTGGTAAAGGAGAGATGTTATAATGCTTACCAAATGCGTTGGGAGAACTGCGTTGTACTGCATTGCATGCTGCTTACTAATGAAGGTTAACCAAGGTTAGTTGGCACGTTGTTGGAAGTTAACCAACAAGGCAGATGAAACGACGTGACTCCTGCCACTAACTCTGTAACTCCAGGTGGTGTTCTTTCAGCCTGAGATATAACATAACCCAGTGAGAGTTAGCAGCTTCAGGTTGATAACAAGGGCAGTCACTTTCACTTCACCTCGAGTTCAGCTACTTGGTTGAAGTTTGGACCAAGACTGGAATGAGGTCAGGAGCTGAGTGGCCCTGGCGGAACCCAAACTGAGTGTCAGTGAGCAGGTTATTGCTGAGTAAATACTGCTTGATAGCACTGCTGATGACGCCTTCCATCACTTTGTTGATGATTGAGAGCAGACTGATGGGATGTTTGAATTTGTTCAGCTTTCCACGGACAGGACTTGCTGGGGCAATTTCCCACATTGTTGGTAAGATGTCAGTATTGTAGCTGTACTGGAACAACCTGGCTAGGGATGTGGCTGAAGACTGGCATCTGTGATGCTGGGGACCTCCGGAGGAGGTCGCGATGGATCATCCACTCGGCACTTCTGGCTGAAGATGGTTGCAAATGCTTCAGCCTTATCTTTCGCACTGACGTGCTGGGCTCCTCCATCATTGAGGATGGGGATTTTCTGGTGCCTCCTCCTCTAGTGAGTTGTTAAATTGTTCACCACCATTTGTGACTGCATGTGGCAGGTCTGCAGAGCTTAGATTTGATCTGTTGGTTGTGGGAGCGCTTAGCTCTGTCTATCACTTGCTGCTTATGCTGTTTGGCACGCAAGTAGCCCTGTGTTATAGCTTCACCAGGTTGGCACCTCATTTTTAGGTATACCTGGTTCTGCTCCTGGCATGCCCTCCTGCACTCTCCATTGAACCAGGGTTGATCCCCTGGCTTGGTGGTAATGATAGAGTGAGGGATATGTCGGGCCATGGGTTATGGATTGAGAGGTTACAGATTAATGCAATTCTGCTGCTAACACAGGACTACTTGCGTGCCAAACAGTGATAGACAGAGTTAAGTGATCCCACAACCAACGGATCAGATCTAAGCTCTGCAGTCCTGCCACATCCAGTTAAACAACTCACTGGAGGAAGAGTCTCTACAAATATCCCCATCCTCAATGATGGAGGAGCCCAGCACATCTGTGCAAAAGATAAGGCTGAAATATTCGCAACAATTTTCAGCCAGGAGTGTTAAGTGGATGATCCATCTCGGCCTCCTCTGGAGGTCCCCAGCATCACAGATGCCAGTCTTCAGTTAATTTCATTCAGTTCACGTGATATCAAGAAACGGCTGAAGGCACTGGATACTGCAAAGGCTATGGGCCCTGACAATATTCCAGCAATAGTACTGTAGACTTGTGCTCCAGAACTTGCTGCGCCCCTAGCCAAGCTGTTCCAGTACAGCTCCAACACTGGCACCTACATGGCCATGTGAAAAATTGCCCAGGTATGTGCTGTACACAAAAAGCAGGACAAATCCAACTCAATCATCAGTAAAGTAGTGGAAGGGGTCATCAACAGTGCTATCAAGTGCCACTAGCTTAGCAATAACCTGCTCATTGATGCCCAGTCTGTGTTCTGCCAGGGCCACTCAGCTCCTGACCTCATTACAGCCTTGGTTCAAACATGGTCAAAAGAGCTGAACTCATGAGGTGAAGTGAGAGTGACTGCCCTTGACATCAAGGCAGCATTTGACAGAGTGTGGAATCAAGGAGCCCTAGCAAAACTGGAATCAATGGGAATCAGGGGGAAAACTCTCTGCTGGTTGGAGTCATACTTAGCATAAAGGAAGATGGTTGTGGTTGTTGGAGGTCAGTCATCTCAGCTCCAGGACATCGCTGCAGGAGTTCCTCAGAGTAGTGTCCTCGGCCCAAACATCTTCAGCTGCTTCATCAATGACCTTCCTTCCATCATAAGGTCAGAAGTGGGGATGTTCACTGATGATTGCACAATGTTCAGCACCATTTGCGTATCCTCAGATACTGAAGCAGTCCATGTCCAAATGCAGCAAGACCTGGACAATATCCAGGCTTGGGCTGACAAGTGGCAAGTAACATTCACACCACACAAGTGCCAGGTACTGGCCATCTCCAACAAGAGAGAATCTAACCATCGCCCCTTGACATTCAATAGCATTACAATCACTGAACCCCCCACTATCAACATCCTGGGGGTTACCATTGACCAGAAACTGAACTGGACTTAGCCATATAAATACTGTAGATACAAGAGTAGGTCAGAGATTAGGAATCCTGTGGCGAGTAACTCACCTCCTGACTCCCCAAAGCCTGTCCACCATCTACAAGGCACAAGTCAAGATAAAATACTCCCTACTTTCCTGGAAGAGTGCAGCTCCAACAACACTCAAGAAGCTTGACACCAACCAGGACAAAGCATCCCGCTTGATTGGCACCCCATCCACAAACATTCACTCCCTCCACCACCGACACAGAGTAGCAGCGGCGTGTATTGTCTACAAGATGCACTGCAGGAATTAACTAAGGCTGCTTAGACAGCACCTTCTGAACCCACAACCAATACCATCTAGAAGGACAAAGGCAGCAGGCACATGGGAACACCACCACCTGGAAGTTCCCCTCCAAGCCACTCACCATCCTGACTTGGAAATATATTATGGTTCCTTCACTGTCGCTGGGTCAAAATCCTGAAACTCTCTCCTTAACAGCACTGTGGATGTACCTACACCACATGGACTGCAGCGGTTCAAGAAGGCAGCTCACCACCACCTTCTCAAGGGCAATTAGGGATGGGCAATAAATGCTGTACTAGCCAGTGACACCCACAACCCACGAATGAATAATGAAAAAAACTAGGCAGTGAGACATCAGGAACTGCACACTGATATAAATCGAGAGACTGGGACTACACAGTGTGACTTTGGACACTCCGCAGTGAGGCACTGTGAATGAGCTGGTGAAATACTGAGAATGCAATGAAATATTGGAAACTTGTTATGAAATAAAGGTACTTTAAGTAAGTTTAACTTTGATTTGTATTTTTGTATGTGTGTGTTAAGAAAGGTCAAATTGAGTTTTAAACATAGAAATGTAGAAACTAGGAGCAGGAGTAGGCCATTTGGCTATTGAGCCTGCTCTGCCACTCCATATGATCATGGCTGATCCTCTATCTCAATGCCATATTCCCACTTTCTCTCCATACCCCTTGATGCCCCTAATATTCAAAAATGTATCAATTTCTTTCTTGAATATACTCAGTGACCTGCCTCCACAGCCTCTGTGGTAGAGAATCCCATAGGTTCACCACCCTCTGAGTGAAGAAAGCTTTCCTTATCTCAATCCTAAATGGCCTGCCCCGTATCCTGAGACTGTGGCCCCTGGTTCTAGACTCCCCAACCAGGGGAAACATCCTCCCTGCACCCAGTCTCTCTAGCCCTGTTAGAATTTTATACATTTCATTCTGATCCCCTCTCATTCTTCTAAACTCCAGTGATTACAGGCCCAGTCGAACCAATCTCTCCTCATACACAGTCCTGCCATCCCTGGTATCAGCCCAGTGAACCTTCCCTGTACTCCCTCTGTGGCAAGTATATTCTTTCTTAGGTAGGGAGACCAAAACTGCACACAATACTCCAGATGTGGTCTTACCAAGGCCCTGCATAACTGCAGTAAGACATCTCTACTTCTGAACTCAAATCATCTTGCAATGAAATGCAACATATCATTTGCCTTCCTAATTGCATGCTGCACCTGCCTGTTTACTTTCATTGACTGGTGTACAAGGACACCCAGATCCCGTTGTACATCATCCACATTACCCAATATATCACCATTTAAGTAATACTCTGCCTTTGTTTTTCACACTGAAGTGTATAACTACACATTTATCCACGTTATACTGCATCTGCCATGTGTTTTCCCACACACACTTGTCTAAATCACCCTGATGCCCCCTTTGCATCCTCCTCACAACCTCGCCCAGTTTTGTGTCATCACAATATTGCATTTAGTTTCCTCATCCAAGTCATTTATATGTATCGTGAATAGCTGGGGCCCAAGCACGATCCCTGCGGTACACCACTAGTCACCGCCTACCACCCGGAAAAAGACCCATCTATTCCCACTCTGTTTCCGGTCTGACAATCAATTCTCAATCCATGCCAGTATATTACCCTCAGTCCAATGTGCTTTAATTTTGTCCATTAGCCTCTTATGTGGGACCTTCTCAAAAGCCTTCTTGAAATCCAAATACATCACATCCACTGGTTCTCCCTTATCTATTCTACAAGTTACACCCTCAAAAAATTCCAATAGATTAGTTAAGTATCAGTTTCCTTTCATAAATCCATGCTGACTTTGTATAATCCCATTAATGCTTTCCAAGTGTTCTGTTACCACGTCTTTTATAATAGACTCTAGCATTTTCCTCACTACTGATATTAGGCTAACTGGTCTGGAATCCTGTTTTTTTCTCTCCCTCCTTTTTTAAACAGTGGGGTTACATTTGCCACCCTCCAATCTGTAGGAACTGCTCCAGAGTCTATAGAATTTTGGAAGATGACCACCAATGCATGCAATATTTCCAGGGCCACTTCCTTTAGTACTCTGGGATGTAGATTATCAGGCCCTGGGGATTTTTCAACTTTAAACCACATTAATTTCTGTAGCACCATATATTTTACGAATACTGATTTTTTTCAACTCCTCCCTCTCACTAGACCCTTGGTTCCCTAACATTTCTGGGATATGATTCATGTTCTCTTTTGTAAAGACAGAACCAAAATATGTGTTCAATTCTTCTGCCGTTTTTTTGTTCCCCATCATAATTTCCCATTTCTGGCTGTAAGGGACCTACATTTGTCTTCGCTAATCTTTTTCTCTTCACATATTTATAGAAGCTTTTACAGTCAGTTTTTATGTTGCTTGCAATTTTACTCTTGTACTCCCTTTTCCCCTTGATCAATCTTTTTATCTACTTATGCTGAATTCTAAGCTGCTCCCAATCCTCAGGCTTGCTGCTTTTTCTGGCAATTTTACATGTTCCCTCTTTGGATCTAATACTGTCCCTAATTTCTTTTGTAATCCATGGTTGAGTCACCTTTCCCGGTTTATTTCTGCACCAGACAGGAATGAATAATTGTTGTAATTTATGCATATGTTCCTTAAATATTAGCCATTGCCTATCCGCTGTCAACCCTTTTAATCAGGTTCTCTAATCCACATTGCCAACTCACACTTAATACCCTCATAGTTCCCTTTATTTAGATTCAGGACCCTAGTTTCAGATTCAACTTCTTCCCTCTCCATCCTAATGAACAATTCTATCATTTTTATGGTCACTCTTCCCCAAGATTGTTAATTAATCCTTTCTCATTGCACAATACCCAGTCTAGGATAGCCTGCTCTCTAGTTGGTTCCTCAATGTATTGGTCTAAAAAAAACCATCATGTCCACACTCCAGGGGCAGAATTTTGCCCTTGATGGGCGGGTGGGCCCCACCGACTCGGCAGCGGGCGGGCAGCCGATCACCGCCCCGAAACGGTCCCCGCCACCATTTTGAGTGGGCGGACCAATTAAGGCCCGCCCAATGGGCCACCCGACGGGAATTGCTATACGCTTCCTGTGCGGGGGTGGGGGGGGGGGTTTCCCCAACTGTCAGAGTGCGCTCTTTCACACATGCGCGAGAAAGAGCACACATCTCCCTGAGACTAAGTGCTGCCTCAGGGAGAGCGCTGACAGTGTTTGTAACTTGAAAAATAAAAAAATTAACATGTCCCCCTCATGTGACAATGTCACATGAGATGGGACATGTTAATAAATATCAAATAAATTTTATTAAAGTTTTTTAAAACCATCATGAAACCTCATCCCGCCAGTGGATGAGGTTTGATGTTTTTCAGAAGCCCACTGGGGCTCCTGGCCTGCCCGCCAGCCTTAAGGTTGGACGGGCAGGGCCTTTAATTGATTTAACTACCCTGTCAATGGCCTCAATTGGCCATTGACAGGTCGACAGGCGGACAGCTGATCGCGCTGTCCTCCCGCCTTCCTGAATATTTAAATGGGGCGGGATGACGTTGGGGGTTCCGCCCGACATCATCCCGTGTCATTTTCACATCGGCAAGTGGGCCCCGCACCCTGCTCGCCGACGGAAAAATTCTGCCCCAGGAAATCCTCCTCCACAGGTTTATTGCTAGTTTGGTTTGTCCAATCAATATGTAGATTAAAGTTACCCATGATGAGTATATCATGGGTATGAGCTCTGCTGCCATGACTTCTCTTTAGATTAATCTCATTAGTTACACCCTTTAAAGAATACTAATTACATTTGGGGCCGTATTTCATTCCAAACGCCCACACTACAGTCCAAGTCCTCACTTTATTTTGTTTAAGCTAATGGAGTGCAGCAGTTTAATTAGTAGAAGAAGTAGAAGTAGAAGTAGTCACCTGACCCTACTTACCAATCAGCTGCCTCCCCCCGTGCCACGTCACTTTCTGAATTGTGATGTCCTCGTGCCGCTTTCAGCTCTGAGTCCACCTCCTGCTCTTTTTAAATCTCCGCTCCGACTCTCAGCTCCCGCTCTTTTTAAATCTCCGCTCCGACTCTCAACTCCCGCTCTTTTTAAATCTCCGCTCTAACTCTCAGCTCCCGCTCTTTTTAAATCTCCGCTCTATCTCTCAGCTCCCGCTCTTTTTAAATCTCCGCTCTATCTCTCAGCTCCCGCTCTTTTTAAATCTCCCTCTGACTCTCAGCCTCCGCTCTTTTTAAATCTCCGCTCCGACTCTCAGCCTCCGCTCTTTTTAAATCTCCGCTCCGACTCTCAGCTCCCGCTCTTTTTAAATCTCCGCTCCGACTCTCAGCTCCTGCTCTTTTTAAATCTCCGCTCCGACTCTCAGCTCCCGCTCTTTTTAAATCTCCGCTCCGACTCTCAGCTCTTTCTCTTTTTAAATCTCCGCTCCGACTCTCAGCTCTTTCTCTTTTTAAATCTCCGCTCCGACTCTCAGCTCTTTCTCTTTTTAAATCTCCGCTCCGACTCTCAGCTCTTTCTCTTTTTAAATCTCCACTCCGACTCGCAGCTCCCGCTCTTTTTAAATCTCCTCTCTGATTCTCAGCTCCCGCTCTTTTTAAATCTCCACTCTGACTCTCAGCTCCCGCTCTTTTTAAATCTCCGCTCTGACTCTCAGCTCCCGCTCTTTTTAAATCTCCGCTCTGACTCTCAGCTCTTGCTCTTTTTAACACTCCTCCAATCTCTCCTCTAGGTGTTGCTGACTGCCTGTTTCAGGGTCCTCCTCTTGCATTTTTAAAAGGTGCTTGCATTTCTAATGATGTTTTTATGACTGTGCAGCTAAGATAAACAAACAAGTGTTGAAGAATTGGGCTGTTGCCTAGCAACAGGGGTACAGAGAGGCAGATCCCTCCCATAGGCACACATAGGAGAGAAACAGTAATTTATTTTGGAAGCTGTTGGAGTTCAGCTGGTTTTGAACATAGTTGTCAGGGAACAAACCTGGAAGGGACAGATAGCCAGTCCCAAGCTAAAATTGATTGAAAGTAGCTGTCAGGAGAGACTGGAGCAAAGGGAACAGGTAGCCAGCACCAAGCTGAAGAAAAGCCCCCAGAACCCAGGGGAGTGGAACAGGGGAAAGTCCCAAGCACACCTTTTAGTCAAAGGGAGAACAGGAACCTGGAAAAGGTCCTGTTAGCGAAGGTAAGGTTGAGCGGCAGAGCGAAAGGTTCCAAGTTTCAGATTTAAAGAGACCAAAGCTACAGAAAGCAGATAAAAAGCCAGGACAGCTTTCAAGAGGCAAGACGGTCCAAAGAGACAACTTAAGGTTTGTAACTCTTTGCTATGACCATGTGAAGTGGTGTACTGTTGATGGCTGAGTCAGTGGGACAGACTGCATGGAAGGCAGCTTGAATGCATGTGGTGACCCAGGGACGAGGTTCATCGGAAAGGGGGTTCAAAACCCTGGAGGTGAACCCTTGTGGAAGGCATCTGAAAGAAAGCATTGGTTTGGGAGAAGATTGCAAGGTGAGTTCTTGGAGAGTGGATATTGGAAACCCTCATGTGAAAGACGGGGTTCAGAGAGACCGGTTGGCTCAGTGTGACAAGCTTCTGAGGGGAGTTGAGGAGAGATCCATAGCATCTGGTTGAGGTGGCATCTGTCACTTGGTTTGAATGTGGTGTGTCTGACCACAGGGTGCCTATTGGTTTACATGGATTGTGTATGTACTGTGAGCATTAATGTATAAGACAGCTATTGTAACCTGTGTTATCCTTACAAATCTATATATATCTGTAAAGGTACAGGTGTGAGTGAAGGAGTATTGTAATATAGTTAATTTTTTCATGTTTAATAAATGTTTTAATATTTTGTTAAAAGTTCATCAGTTGCCTCCTGTGACTGCTCAGTAGCATCTCTCCACGTATCTAGACAAACAAATAAAAGTTAGTATCTATCAAGTTGGGCTCAACTCGGATCAGAGTTGTCCAGAGGCAATCTCAGCTTGGATCATAGCAAACTACAGTGAAAGACTAAGACCTACACAGTGAGAAATAGAACTACAGAGCGAGACTGAGAACTGAAGAGTGAGAGACTGAGAACTGAAGAAGTGAGAAACTGAGAACAACACAGTAAGAAACTGAACAATGCAGGGAGAAACCAAGAACTACACAATGGGAGATTGCGATATAAACAATCAGAAACTGAGAACTACACAGTGAGAAACAGAAAAATTCAGAGTGAGAAGCTGGGAAATTAACAGTGAGAAACTGAAAACTACACAGTGAGACACTGAGAAAAACACAATGAGTGACAAAACCCAACAGTGAGAAACTGAGAACTGCACAGGGAGAAACTGAGAAAGGCAAAGTGAGAAACTGAGAGCTGCACAGAGATGGAGAACTGTCCAGTGAGAAAGTGGGAACAACACCGTGAGACACTGAGAAATACACAGTGACAAACCGGGGACTGCACAGTGAGACACTGAGAACTGCACAGTCAAACAATGAAAACTACACAGTGAGACACTGAGAACCACAAAATAGGCCCCATAAAATCCACAGTGAGACACAGAACTACAGAGTGAGACATTGAAAACTACGCAGTGTGACATTGAGAACTACACAGGGAGACGCAGAACTATCTAATGCAACAGTGTGACCTACTCAGTGCGACAGTGTGAGCTACTCAGTGAGACACTGTGAAAGAGACAGTGAGAATCTGAGAACTACGCAGTGCAAAACTGGGAACTACAGAGTGAGACACTGAAAACTGCACAGTGAGACACTGAAAACTGCACAGTGAGACACTGAAAACTGCACAGTGAGACACTGAGCACTACACAGTGAAACACCATGAGCTACACAGTGAGACACTGGAAACAACACAGTGAGACACTGTAAACGACACAGTGAGACACTGGAAACGACACAGTGAGACACTGGAAACGACACAGTGAGACACTGGAAACTACACAGTGAGACACTGGAAACTACACAGTGAGACACTGAGAACGACAGAGTGAGACACTGGAAACGACACAGTGAGATACTGAGAACGACACAGTGAGACACTGAGAACGACACAGTGAGACACTGAGAACGACACTGAGACACTGAGAATGACACAGTGAGACACTGAGAACGACACAGTGAGACACTGAGAACGACACAGTGAGACACTGAGAATGACACAGTGAGACACTGAGAACGACACAGTGAGACACTGAGAACGACACAGTGAGACACTGAGAACTGCACAGTGAGAAACTAAACACCAAACAATGATACATTGAAAACTACACAGCGAGACACTGGGAACTACAGAGTGAGACACTGAGAATTATTCAGTGAAACACTGAAAATGACACAGTGAGATACTGAGAATTACAAAGTGGGACAATGACAACTACGGTGCAAGACACTGAGAAATACACAGTTACATTGAGGACAACACAGTGAGACACTAAAACCTTCAGAGTGAGACACTGTAAGCTACATGGTGATACATGGAAAACTACACAGTGAGACACTGAGAACTAAACAGGGAGACACAGAACTATGCAGTGAGACACTGGGAATTACACAGTGTGGTATTGTGAATTACACATTGAGACACTGGAAACTATACAGTGTGACACTGTGAAATGGACAGTGAGAAACTAAACATCACACAATGACACATTGAAAACTATACAGTGAGACACTGAAAACTACACAGTGAGACACAGAACTACACATTGAGGCACTGGAAACTACACATTGAGACACTGAGAACTATACAGTGTGACACTGAATTACACATTGAGACACTGAGAAATACACATTCAGACACTGAGAAATACACATTGAGACACTGAGAAATAGACAGTGAGACACTGAGAAATAGACAGTGAGAATCAGAGAACTACACAGTGCGAAACTGGGAACTACACAGTGAGACACAGAATTACACAGTCTGGTATTGTGAATTACACATTGAGACACTGGAAACTACACAGTGAGACACTGAGAACTACACAGTGTGACACTGTGAATTTACACATTGAGACACCGAGAAATACACAGAGACACTGAGAACTGCACAGTGAGAAACTAAAAACCACACAGTGATACATTGAAAACGACACAGTTAGACACTGAAAAGTAAACTGTGAGACTCTGCGAAATATACAGTGAGGCACTGAACTATACAGAGAGGCAATGAGAACTACAAAAGGAGACACAGAACTATGCAGTGAGACACTGGGAATTACACAGTGAGACACTGAGAACTATACAGTGTGACACTGAGAAATACACCTTGAGACACTGAGAAATACACCTTGAGACACTGAGAAATACACCTTGAGACACTGAGAAATACACCTTGAGACACTGAGAAATACACCTTGAGACACTGAGAAATACACCTTGAGACACTGTGAAATAGATAGTGAGAATCTGAGAAATACACAGTGCAAAACTGGGAACTACACAGTGAGACACTGAAAACTACACAGTGAGAGACTGCAAACTACACAGTGAGACACTGAAAACGACACAGTGAGACACTGGAAACTACACAGTGAGACACTGAGAACTACACAGACACTGAAAAATACACATTGAGACACTGAGAACTGCACAGTGAGAAACTAAAAACCACACAGTGGTACATTGAAAACTATACAGAGAGGCACTGAGAACTACACAGTAAGACACTAAAAACTGCACAGTGAGACACTGAGAACAACACAGTGAAATACTGAAAACAACACAGTGAGAGAGGGAAGTACACAGTGAAACACTGGGAACTACAGAGTGAGACACTGGGAATTACACAGTGAGACACTGAAAATGACACAGTGAGAATACTGAGAACTACAAAGTGGGTCAATGACAAATGCGCTGCAAGACACTGAGAAATAAACAGTGACATTGAAGACAACACAGTGAGACACTAAAACCTCCAGAGTGAGACACTGTAAGCTACATGGTGAAACACTGAAAACTACATAGTGAGACACATTGAGACATTGAGAAATACACATTCATACACTGAGAAATACACATTGAGACACTGTGAAATAGACAGTGAGAATCTGAGAACTACACAGTGCAAAACTGGGAACCACACAGTGAGACACTGAAAGCTACACAGTGAGACATTAAGAATTACACAGTTTGATGTTGTGAATTACACATTGAGACATTGGAAACTACACAGTGAGACACAGAACTACACAGTGAGACACAGAACTACACAGTGAGACACTGAGAACTACACAGTGGGACACTGAGAACTACACAGTGAGACACTGAGAAATACACATCGAGACACTGAGAACTGCACAGTCAGAAACTAAAAACTACAAAGTGATACATTGAAAATTACACAATGAGACGATGAAAAGTACACAGCGAGACACTGTGAAATATAAAGTGAGACACTGAACTATACAGACAGGCACTGAGAAATAAACAGTAAGACATTGAAAACTACACAGTGAGACACTGAAATCTATACAGTGAGACACTGAGAGCTACACAGTGAGACACTGAGAGCTACACAGTGAGACACTGAGAACTATACAGTGAAACACTGAGAGCTACACAGTGAGACACTGAGAGCTACACAGTGAGACACTGAGAACTACACAGTGAGACACTGAGAATCACAGTGAGACACTGAAAATCACAGTGAGACACTGAGAATCACAGTGAGACACTGAGAGCTGCACAGTGAGACACTGAGAATCACAGTGAGACACTGAGAAGTACACAATGAAACACTGTGAAATAAACAGTGAGACACTGTCAAATAAAGAGTGAGACACTGAGTTATAAAGAGAGACACTGAGAACTACACAGCAAGACACTGAAAACTGCACAGTGAGACACTGCGAACTACACTGTGTGACACTGAGAAATACACATTGAGACACTGAGAACTGCACTGTGAGAAACTAAAAACCACACAGTGGTACATTGAAAACTATACAGGGAGGCACTGAGAACTATACAGTAAGACACTAAAAACTGCACAGTGAGACACTGAGAACAACACAGTGAAATACTGAAAACAACACAGTGAGAGAGGGAAGTACACAGTGAGACACTGGAAACTACAGAGTGAGACACTGGGAATTACACAGTGAGACACTGAAAATGACACAGTGAGATACTGAGAACTACAAAGTGGGTCAATGACAACAACGCTGCAAGACACTGAGAAATACACAGTGACATTGAGGACAACACAGTGAGACACTAAAACCTTCAGAGTGAGACACTGTAAGCTACATGGTGATACACTGAAAACTACACAGTGAGACACTGAGAACTATACAGTGTGACACTGTGAATTACACATTGAGACATTGAGACATACACATTCATACACTGAGAAATACACATTGAGACACTGTGAAATAGACAGTGAGAATCTGAGAACTACACAGTGCAAAACTGGGAACTACACAGTGAGACACTGAAAGCTACACAGTGAGACATTAAGAATTAAACAGTGTGATGTTGTGAATTACACGTTGAGACATTGGAAACTACACAGTGAGACACAGAACTACACAGTGAGACACAGAACTACACAGTGAGACACAGAACTACACAGTGGGACACTGAGAACTACACAGTGAGACACTTAGAAATACACATCGAGACACTGAGAGCTGCACAGTCAGAAACTAAAAACTACAAAGTGATACATTGAAAATTACACAATGAGATGATGAAAAGTACACAGCGAGACACTGTGAAATATAAAGTGAGACACTGAACTATACAGACAGGCACTGAGAAATAAACAGTAAGACATTGAAAACTGCACAGTGAGACACTGAGAACCACAGTGAGACACTGAGAACTACACAGTGAGACACTGAGAGCTGCACAGTGAGACACTGAGAGCTGCACAGTGAGACACTGAGAACTACACAGTGAGACACTGAGAGCTGCACAGTGAGACACTGAGAACTACACAGTGAGACACTGAGAGCTGCACAGTGAGACACTGAGAACTACACAGTGAGACACTGACAACTACACAGTGAGACACTGAGAGCTGCACAGTGAGACACTGAGAATCACAGTGAGACACTGAGAATCACAGTGAGACACAGAACTACACAGTGAGACACTGAGAACTACACAGTGAGAGATTGAAAACATCAAAGTGAGACACTGTGAACTACAACATCGGACAGAACTACACATTCAGACAGAATTACACAGTGAGAACTGTGATCTAAAAAGTGAGACACTGAATAATAAACAGAGAGACATTGAGAACTACAGAGTGAGAAAATGACAATTACGCTGCAAGACACTGAGAAATTCACAGTGACATTGAGAACAACACAGTGAGACACTAAAACCTTCAGAGTAAGACACTGGAAGCTACATGGTGATACCCTGAAAAATACACAGTGAGACACAGAACTACACAGTGAGACACTGAGAAGTACACAGTGAGACACTGAAATAAACAGTGATACACTGAACTAAACAGAGAGACACAGAACTACACAGTAAGACACTGAAAACTGCACAGTTAATCACTGAGAACTACACCATGTGACACTGAGAAGTACACACTGAGACAGGGAACTACACAGTGAGACGCTGAGAACTACAACATCGGACAGAACTACACATTCAGACAGAATTACACAGTGAGAACTGCGATCTAAAAAGTGAGACACTGAATAATAAACAGAGAGACATTGAGAACTACAGAGTGAGAAAATTACAACTACGCAGCACGACACTGAGAAATACGCAGTGACACTGAGAACAACACAGTGAGACACTAAAACAGAGTAAGGCACTGTAAGCTACATGGTGATACACTGAAAACTGCATAGTGAGACACTGAGAACTACTCAGTGAGACACAGAATTACATAGTGAGACACTGAGAACTACACAGTGTGACACTAAGAACTGCACAGTCAGAAACTAAAAACTACACAGTGATACATTGAAAATTACACAATGAGACACTGAAAAGTACACAGCGAGACACTGTGAAATATACAGTGAGGCACTGAACTATACAGACAGGCACTAAGAGCTACAAAGTAAGACAGTGAAAACAGCGCAGTGAGACACTGAAATATGCAGTGAGACACTGGGAATTACACAGTGAGACACTGAGAAATACACAGTAAGATAATGGAAACTACACAGTGAGACACTGGGAACTATACAGTGAGACATTGGGAACTACACAGTGAGACACTGGGAACTACACAGTGAGACACTGGGAACTACATGGTGAGACACTGAGAATTACACAGTGAGATACTGAGAACTACACAGTGAGACACTGAGAACTACACAGTGAGACACTGAGAATTACACAGTGTGACACTGAGAAATACACATTGAGACACATAACTACACAGTGAGAAACTAAAAACGACACAGTGATATGTTAAAAAGTACACAGTGAGACACTAAAAAGTACACACTGTGACACTGTGAAATACACAGTGAGGCACTGTGTAATACACAGTGAGACACTAAACTATACAGACAGGCACTGAGAACTAAACAGTAAGACACTGAAAACTGCGCAGTCAGACACTGAGAACCACACAGTGAGACACTGAAAACAACACAGTGAGACACTGAGAAG
Organism: Cetorhinus maximus; assembly: GCF_964194155.1. Lineage (NCBI taxonomy): Eukaryota > Metazoa > Chordata > Chondrichthyes > Lamniformes > Cetorhinidae > Cetorhinus > Cetorhinus maximus. The sequence goes on along the minus strand of NC_135895.1, from coordinate 73,890,813 downwards.
TACACAGTGAGACACTGAGAAGTACACAGTGGGACACAGAAGTACACAGTGGGACACAGAAGTACACAGTGGGACACTGAGAAGTACACAGTGGGACACTGAGAAGTACACAGTGGGACACTGAGAAGTACACAGTGGGACACAGAGAAGTACACAGTGGGACACTGAAAACTGCATAGTGAGACACTAAGAACTGCACTTTGTGACACTGAGAATTACACAGTGAGACGCTGAAAATGACACAGTGAGCTACTGAGAACTACAAAGTGGGAGAATGACAACTCCGCTGTGTAATTCTCAGTGTCTCACTGTGTAGTTCCCAGTGTCTCACTGTGTACTTTTCAGTGTCTCACTGTATATTTCACAGTGTCTCGCTGTGTACTTTTCAGTGTCTCATTGTGTAATTTTCAATGTATCACTGTGTAGTTTTTAGTTTCTGACTGTGCAGTTCTCAGTGTCTCAATGTGTATTTCTCAGTGTCTCAATGTGTCATTCTCAGTGTCTCACTGTGTAGTTTTCAGTGTATCACCATGTAGCTTACATTGTCTCACTCCGAAGGTTTTAGTGTCTCACTGTGTTGTTCTCAGTGTCACTGCGTATTTCTCAATGTTGTGCTGCGTAGTTGTCATTTTCTCACTCTGTAGTTCTCAATGTCTCTCTGTTTATTATTTAGTGTCTCACTTTTTAGATCGCAGTTCTCACTGTGTAATTCTGTCTGAATGTGTAGTTCTATCTGATGTTGTAGTGAATTACAAATTGGGACACTGAGAAATACACAGTGAGACGCTGAGAACAACACAGTGAGACACTGTGAACTAAACAGTTAGAAAGTGTGAACTACACAGGGAAATGTTGAGAACTGCACAGTGAGACGCTGAAAGTTGCACAGTGATACACTGAGCACTACACAGTGGAACACTGACAACTACACTGCGAGACACTGTGAATTACAAATTGGGACACTGAGAAATACACAGTGACACTGAGACCAACACAGTGAGATACTAAAACCTACAGAGTGAGACACGGTAAACTACATAGTGATATACTCAAAACTACACATTCAGACACTGCAAGGTGAGACACTGCGAACCAGACAATCAGACAGAACTACACCGTGAGACACTGGGAATTACAGAGTGAGACATAGAACCACACAGTGAGACACTGAAAACTACAAAGTGAGGCACTGTGAACTACACAGTGAGATACTGACAACTACACTGCAAGACAATGTGAATTACACATTGAGAGACTGAGAAATACACAGTGAGAAACTAAAAACTACACAGTGAGAAACTGAAAAATACACAGTGATACATTGAAAAATACACAGTGAAACACTGAAATATAGAGTGAGACACAACAAACTATACAGAAAGGCACTGAGAACTACACAGTAAGAAACTGAAAACTGCACAGTGAGATACTGTGACCTACACAGTGAGACTCTGAGAACTATATAGTGAGACGTTGAAAACAACACAGTGAGACACTGAGAACTACACCGTCAGACAGAACTACACAGCGAGAACTGAGGTCTAAAAAGTGAGACACTGAATACGACATAGTGAGACACTGAGAAGTACAAAGTGAGACACTGTGAAATATATAGTGAGACACTGTGAACTATACAGAGAGGTACTGAGAACCACACAGCAAGATACTGAAAACTGCACAATGAGACACTGAGAACTACACAGTGAGACACTGAAAACATCAGAGTGAGACACTGAGAACTACACAGTGAGACACTGAAAACATCACAGTCAGATACTGAGAACTACAACATCGGACAGAACTATACAGTGAGAACTGCGATCCAAAAAGTGAGACACCGAATAATAAACAGTGAGACACTGAGAAACACCGAGTGAGACACTGAAAATTACGCAGTGAGAGACTAAAAAATACCAGTGAAACGCTGTCAACTGCACAGTGGGGCACTAAAAAATAGACAGTAAAACGCTGAGACAGTGTTACCACAGTGAGACACTGGGATCTACACAGATAGACAGAAAAATCTACACAGTGAGTTACTGAAAGCTAAACAGTGAGACACAGTACTACACAGTGAGACACTGGGAATTACACAGTGAGTCACTGTGAAATACACAATGAGACGATGAGATCTACACAGTGAGACACTGTGAACTACTCAGTCAGACACTGAAAACTACACAGTGAAACACTGAGAACTACATCGTGAGACACTGGGAATTACTCAGTGAGACACTGTGAACTACACAGTGAGAGACTGGGAATTATTCAGTGAGACACGGAGAACTACACAGTGAGACAGTGTGATCTAAACAGTGAAACACTGTGAAATACACAGTGAGAGACAGAGAAATAGACAGTGAGACGCTGAGAACTACACAGTGAGACACTAAAAACTACACAGTGAGACACGGAAAATAAACAGTGATACACTGAAAACTAGACAGTGAGACACGGAACTACACTGCAAGAGATTGTTAATTACACATTGAGACACTGAGAAATACACAGTGAGACACTGTGAACTACACAGTGAGAAACTGAGGAGTACACAATGAGACACTGTGAAATATACAGTGAAACACAGTGAAATATACAGTGAGACACTGAGAACTGCCCAGTAAGAAACTGAATACTACATAGTGCGACACTGACAACTACACAGTGAGAGACTGATAACTACACAGCGAGACACTATGAAATACACGATGATCCACAGTGAACTACACAGGCAGACTCAGAACTATACAGTGTGACACTCAGAACTACACAGCGCAACAATGAAAACTGCACAGTGAGACACTGAGAACAGTAAAATGAGACACTGAAAACTAGTACATGGTGCAACTGGGAACTACACAGTGAGATACTAGGAATTACGCAGTGAAACACTGTGAGCTACACAGTTAGAGACTGTGAATTACACAGTGAGACACTGAGAACTACACAGTGAGACACTGAGAACTACACAGTGAGACAGTGTGATCTAAACAGTGAGACACTGTGAACTAAGCAGAGAGATGGAGAAATAGACAGTGAGACACTGAGAACTACCAAGTGCAACACTGAGAAGAACACAGTCAGACAGGAAACTACACAGTGAGACATGGGAACTACACAGTGAGACACTGGGAACCATGCATTGAGACACTGACAACTACACTGAGAGACACTGTGAATTGCACATTGGGACACTGAGAAACAGACAGTGACACTGAGAACAACACAGTGAGACAATAAAGCCGACAGAGGGAGACATTGAAAACTACACAGTGATTTACTGAAAATTACACAGTGAGACATTGAGAACTACACAGTCAGACACTGTGAACTTTACAGTGAGACACTGTGAACTAAAAAATGAGAGACTGCAAACTGCACAGTGAGATACTGAGAACTACACAGTGAGACACTGAGAACTATAGAGGGAAAAACTGAGAACTGCACAGTGAAACACTGAAAACCATAGAGTGAGACATTGGGAACTACACAGTGAGACACTGAAACCCATAGAGTGAGACATTGGGAACTACACAGTGAAGCACTGAAAACTACACAGTGAAGCGCTGAAAACTACACACTGAGACACTGAAAACTACACAGCAAGACATTGGGAACTACACAGCTAGACACTGAACTATGTTGTGAGACACTGAACTACGCAGTGAGACACTGGGAATTACGCAGCGAGATACTGGGAATGATGCAGCGAGATACTGGGAATTATGCAGTGACACACTTGGAATTAGGGGGTGTGACACTGAGTTGCACAGTGAGGCACTATGAACTACACAGTGGGACACAGAACTACACAGTGAGACACACCATGAATCACACAGTGAGAGATTGTGAGTTACACAGTGAGACACTGAGAACTACACAGTGAGACATTGTGAACTACACAGTGAGACATAGTGAAATACACAGTGAGACATAGTGAAATACACAGTGAGGCACTGAGAACTACACAGTGACACATTGTTATCTGAAAAGTGACACACTGAACTACTAAGTGAGACGCAAAGGAATAGACAGTGAGACTGTGAACTATACAGTGAGACACTGAAAACTACACAGTGAGACACTGAGGACTACACTGTGAAACACTGTGAACTACACAGTGAGACGGTGAGAAATAGAATGGCAGACACTGAGACCTACACAGTCAGTCAATGAAAACGAAACAGCGAGAACTCAGAACTACACCATGAGAAACTGGGAATTACACATTGAGACATAAAACTACTCAGTGAGAGACTGAAATCTACGCAGTGAGACACTAAAAATGACCAAGTTGGACAGTGAATGAAACAGCGAGACACAAAGAACTACACAGTGAGACACTGAATACTACACAGTGAGACACTGAGAACCACCGAGTGAGACACTAAAAACTACACAGTGAAACACTGTCAACTGCACAGTGGGGCACTGAGAAATAGACAATGAGACACTGAGAAATACACAGTGAGACACTGTGAACTACACAGTGAGAAACTAAGGAGTACACAATGAGACACTGTGAAATATACAGTGAAACACAGTGAAATATACAGTGAGACACTGAGAACTGCCCAGTAAGAAACTGAATACTACATAGTGGGACACTGAGAACCACACAGTGAGATACTGATACCTACACAGCGAGACACTATGAACGACACGGTGATCCACAGTGAACGACACAGGGAGACTCAGAACTATACAGTGTGACACTCAGAACTACACAGCGAAATAATGAAAACTGCACAGTGAGACACTGAGAACAGTAAAATGAGACACTGAAAACTAGTACACGGTGCAACTGGGAACTACACAGTGAGATACTAGGAATTACGCAGTGAAACACTGTGAGCTACACAGATAGAGACTGTGAATTACACAGTGAGACACTGAGAACTACACAGTGAGACAGTGTGATCTAAACAGTGAGACACTGTGAACTAAGCAGAGAGATGGAGAAATAGACAGTGAGACACTGAGAACTACCAAGTGCAACACTGAGAAGAACACAGTCAGACAGGAAACTACACAGTGAGACACGGGAACTACACAGTGAGACACTGGGAACCATGCACTGAGACACTGACAACTAAACTGAGAGACACTGTGAATTGCACATTGGGACACTGAGAAACAGACAGTGACACTGAGAACAACACAGTGAGACAATAAAGCCAACAGAGGGAGACATTGAAAACTACACAGTGATTTACTGAAAATTACACAGTGAGACATTGAGAACTACACAGTCAGACACTGTGAACTTTACAGTGAGACACTGTGAACTAAACAGTGAGAGACTGCAAACTGCACAGTGAGATACTGAGAACTACACAGTGAGACACTGAGAACTACACAGTGAGACACTGAGAACTACACAGTGAGACATTTGGAACTACACAGCTAGACACTGTGAACTATGCAGTGAGACACTGTGAACACAGCTAGACAGTGGGAATTACGCAGTGAGACACTAGGAATTATTCAGTGACACACTGGGAATTAGGGTGTGAGACACTAAATTGCACAGTGAGGCACTGTGAACTACACAGTGAGACACCATGAATCACACAGTGAGAGATTGTGAGTTACACAGTGAGACACTGAGAACTACACAGTGAGGCACTGAAAACTAGTACACGGTGCAACTGGGAACTATACAGTGAGACACTGTGAATTGCACATTGGGACACTGAGAAACAGAGAGTGACACTGAGAACAATACAGTGAGACAATAAAGCCAACAGAGGCATACATTGAAAACTACACAGTCAGACACTGTGAACTAAAAAGTGAGAGACTGCAAACTGCACAGTGAGATACTGAGAATTACACAGTGAGACACAGAACTACAGAGGATAAAACTGAGAACTACACAGTGAAACACTGAAAACTACAGAGTGAGACATTGGGAACTACACAGTGAGACACTGAAAACTACACAGTGAGACACTGAAAACTACGCAGTGAAGTGCTGAAAACTACACAGTGAAGCGCTGAAAACTACACAGTGAGACACTGAAAACCACACGGCTAGACATTGGGAACTACACAGCTAGACACTGTGAACTATGCTGTGAGACACTGAGCTATGCGGTGAGACACTGAACTACGCAGTGAGACACTGAACTATGCAGTGAGACACTGAACTACACAGTGAGACACTGAACTACGCAATGAGACACTGAACTGCGCAGTGAAACACTGGGAATTATGCAGCGAGACACTGGGAATTACGCAGCGAGACACTAGGAAATATGCAGTGACACACTGGGAATTATGCAGTGACACACTGGGAATTATGCAGTGACACACTGGGAATTATGCAGTGACACACTGGGAATTATGCAGTGACACACTGGGAATTATGCAGTGACACACTGGGAATTAGGAGGTGAGACACTGAGTTGCACAGTGAGGCACTGTGAACTACATGGTGGGACACTGAGAACTACACAGTGAGACACCATGAATCACACAGTGAGAGATTGTGAGTTACACAGTGAGACACTGAGAACAGTCCAGTGAGACACTGAAAACTAGTACATGGTGCAACTGGGAACGACACGGGATGACACTCGGAACAACACAGTGAGATACTAGGAATTACGCAGTGAAATAAACGGTGAGAGACTGTGAATTACACAGTGAGACACTGAGAACTACACAGAGAGACACTGAGAAATACACAGAGAGACACTGAGAACTACATAGAGAGACACTAAGAATTACACAGAGAGACACTAAGAATTACACAGTGGGACAGTGTGAACTACACAGAGAGACACTGAGAATTACACAGTGAGACACTGAGAACTACACAGAGAGACACTGAGAACTACACAGTGAGACACTGAGACCTACACAGAGAGACACTGAGAACTACACAGAGAGACACTGAGAACTACACAGAGAGACACTGAGAACTACAAAGAGAGATACTGAGAACTACACAGAGAGACACAGAACTACACAGTGAGACAGTGTTAACTACACAGAGAGATGGAGAAATCGACAGTGAGACACTGAGAACTACACAGTGAGACAATAATGCCAACAGAAGGAGACATTGAGAACTACACAGTGAGACATTGAGAACTACACAGTCAGACACTGAACTTTACAGTGAGACACTGTGAAATAAACAGTGAGAGACTGCAAACTGCACAGTGAGATACTGAGAACTACACGGTGAGACAGAGAACTACATTGGGAATTACTCAGTGAGGCACTGTGAACTACACAGTGAGAGACTGGGAATTATTCAGTGAGACACTGAGATCTACAGAGTGAGACATTGTGAACTACACAGTGAGACACTGAAAACTACACAGCGAGACACTGAAAACTACACAGCGAGACACTGAAAACTACACAGTGAGACACTGAAAACTACACAGCGAGACACTGAAAACTACACAGTGAGACACTGAAAACTACACAGCGAGACACTGATAACTACACAGAGAGACACTGAAAACAACACAGTGAGACACTGAAAATTACACAGCGAGACACTGAAAACTACACAGTGAGACACTGAAAACTACACAGCGAGACACTGAAAACTACACAGCGAGACACTGAGGATTACACAGTCAGACACTGTGAACTTTACATTGAGACAGTGAACTAAACAGTGAGAGACTGCAAACTGCACAGTGAGATAATGAGAACTACACAGTGGGACACTGGGAATTACTCAGTGAGACACTGTGAACTACAAAGTGAGAGACTGGGAATTATTCAGTGAGACAGTGAGAACTAGACAGTGAGACAGTGTGATCTACAGAGTGAGACATTGTGAACTACACAGAGATGGAGAAATAGACGGTGAGACACTGAGAACTAGACAGTGCAACACTGAGAAGTACACAGTTAGACTGGAAACTACACAGTGAGACACTGAGAACTGCACAGTGAGACACTGACAACTGCACTGATAGACACTGTGAATCGCACATTGGGACACTGAGAAACAGACAGTGACTCTGAGAACAAAACAGTGAGACAATAAAGCCAACAGAGGGAGACATTGAAAACTACACAGTGAATTACTGAAAACTACACAGTCAGACACTGTGAACTTTACAGTGAGAAACTGAGAACTAAACAATGATAGACTGCAAACTGCACAGTGAGACACTAAGAACTACACAGTGAGACACAAAATACTACACAGTGAGACACAGTTAACTACACAGTGAGACACAGTTAACGACCCAGTGAGACTCTGTGAACTACACAGAGAGACACTGTGAATTACACAGAGAGACACTGGGAATTACACAGAGAGACAGTGGGAATTACACAGAGAGACACTGGGAATTACGCAGCGAGACACTGTGAACTACACAGAGAGACACTGGGAATTACGCAGTGAGATATCGTGAACTACACACTGAGAGACTGTGAATTACACAGTGAGACGCTGAGAACTACACACTGAGATACTGAGAACTACACAGTGAGACATTGTGATCTAAACAGTGAAACACTGAATTACACAGTGAGAGACGGAGAAATAGACAGTGTGACACTAATAACTACACAGTGAGATGCTGAGAACTACACAGTGAGACACTAAAAACTAAACAGTGAGCAACTGAAAAATATACAGTGATACACTGAAAACTACACAGTGAGACACTGAAAACTACACAGTGAGACACTGAAAACTACACAGTGAGACACTGAAAATTGTACAGTGAGACAATGAAAATTAAACAGTGAGACGCAGAACTACACTCTGAGAAAGAAAATATTTCAGGGCAGGAGATAGAGAGGTAAGGGGAAGTAAGCTAAGAAAATAGCCAGTTGTCACGTTGCCTACTAAAACCCACAACAGACACAAAGGAGGAAGTCATGAAATGTTCTGACTATGTTTAACTTGTACCTTATGTGCGTGCAGATAAATGTTAAAATGAAATTGTAAGCTTTGTGGGAAAACCAGGAAAGTATTCTTCGAGTATAGCCAGGATAAAATTAACTTTGTGCGTGGTTAATTACATAAGAATGGTGGCCAGCTTGTTTTTTTAACTTCCCTGCTCTTTGTATTCTATGTCTCGTAAGCTGTTGATTGTGTTCTCATTTGATGCAACATGTCTTATAAACTGTCTGTCTTTGTAAAACTGTCTGTCTTGCATCTGATGTAATTACTTAGTTAACTTACCGATTACCTGACCTATTGTGAGATATAACTGCATGCACTGGTAATGGTTGATGTAATTAATCTGATTGTTACATGATTATGACTCAGATAAAAAGGATCAGATGTTGTCTCGTGGAATGAATAGTACATTGTTAGAAAAGATAAGGGACAATCAAGAAACTGTATGGGTAAACAAAATTAATTAACTAACATAGATATAAGTATAAGAGAATAAAGATGGGCAAGGTAATAAGATCACTCCAGTTAATAAGATCACTCAAGTTAATAGGATCACTCAAGTTAATAGGATCACTCAAGTTAATAGGATCACTCAAGTTAATAGGATCACTCAAGTTAATAGGATGACTGTGTGAAGCTGCTGGAGCCACTGTGTAAATATTGCTTGTTGAATGCTTTATCGTTGAACAGATTTATTGTGACCTGCTCCCAATGGCCATTGTACTGTTTACCGCAAAATAAATTGTACTTTTTCCTGAAGTAACCTGCAGTCGCTGATTTATTCTTTGACAACTGCAAGACATTGTGAATTACACATTGAGATACTGAAAAATACACAGTGAGACATTGAGAACTACACAGTGGGAAAATGAAAAGTACACAGTGAGACACTGTGTAATATACAGAGAGACACAGTGAAATATATAGTGAGACACTGAGAACTGCCAAGAAAGACACTGAAAACTGCACAGTGAGACACTAAAAACTACAAACAGAAACACTATGAACTGCACAGTGAGACACTGGGAAATAGAGAGTGAAACACTGAGAACTACACAGTGAGTCATTAAAAACTACACAGTGAGACACTGAAAACTACAGTGAGACACTGGGAATTACACAGTGAGACACTGTGAACTACACAGTGAGACACTGAGAACTACACAGTGAGACATTGTGAACTACACAGAGAGACACTGAGAACTACACAGTGAGACACTGTGAACTACTGAGTGAGACGCAAAGGAATAGACAGTGAGACTATGAACTACACAGTGAGACAATGAAAACTACACATTGAGACACTGAGAACTACACAGTGAAACACTGTGAACTACACAGTGAGACAGTGAGAAATAGAATGGCAGACACTGAGACCTACACAGTTAGTCGATGAAAACTAAACAGCGAGAACCCAGAACTACACCATGAGACACTGGGAATTACACATTGAGACATAAAACTACTCAGTGAGAAACTGAAATCTACACATTGAGACACTAAAAATCACCAAGTTGGACAGTGAATGAAACACTGAGAGACAAAGAACTACACAGTGAGACACTGAGAACTACACCATGAGACACTGGGATTTGCACAGTGAGACACTGGGAATTACACAGTGAAACAGTGAGAACTACACCATGAGACACTGGGAATTACACAGTGAGACACTGGGAATTACACAGTGAGACACTGAGAACTACACCATGAGACACTGGGAATCACACAGTGAGACACTGGGAATTACACAGTGAGACACTGGGAATTACACAGTGAGACACTGGGAATTACACAGTGAGACACTGGGAATTACGCAGTGAGACACTGGGAATTACACAGTGAGACACTGTGAACTACACAGTGAGACACTGTGAACTACACAGTGAGACACTGTGAACTACACAGTGAGACACTGAAAACTACACAGCGAGACACTGGGAATTACACAGTGAGACACTGTGAACTACACAGTGAGACTTTGTTAGGTAAAAAGTGACACACTGAACGACTGAGTGAGACGCAAAGGATTAGACAGTGAGACTGTGAACTACACAGGGAGACACTGGAAAATACACAGTGAGACACTGAGGACTACACTGTGAAACACTGTGAACTACACAGTGAGACGGTGAGAAATAGAATGGCAGACACTGAGACCTACACAGTCAGCCAATGAAAACTAAACAGCAAGAACTCAGAACTACACCATGAGACACTGGGAATTACACCGTGAGACACTGGGAATTACACAGTGAGCCACAAAGAACTACACAGTGAGACACTGAATACTACACAGTGAAACACTGTCAACTGCACAGTGGGGCACTAATTAATAGACATTGAGACACTGGGAATTACACAGTGAGACACTGTGAAATATACAATGAGAAACTGAGAAAGGCTCAGTAAGAAACCAAAAAGTGCCCAGTGAGACATTGAGAACGACACCATGAGGCACTGAAAACTACAGAGTGAGACTGAACTACAAAGTGAGATACTGAAAACTACGCAGTGTGACCGGGAAAACTACAAAGTGAAACACTATGAACTGCACGGTGAGACACTGAGAAATAGAGAGTGAAACACTGAGAACTGCACAGTGCATCACAGAGAAGAACACAGTGCAACAGGGAACTACACGATGAGACACTGGGAACTACAAGGAGAGACAGAGAAAACTACACAGTGAGTCATTGAAAACTACACAGTGGGACACTGAGAACTACACCGTGAGACACAGGGAATTACACAGTGAAACACTGTGAGCTACACAGTGAAACACTGGGAATTACACAGTGAGACACAGGGAACTACACAGTGAGACACTGGGACTATGCAGTGAGACACTGGGAACTACACACTGAGACAATGGGAGCTACACAGGGAGACAATGGGAACTACGCAGTGAGACATTGTCAACTACACAGTGAAACACTGAGCTACACAGTGAAACACTGTGAGCTACACAGTGAAACACTGGGAATTACACAGTGAGACACTGGGAATTACACAGTGAGACACAGGGAACTACACAGTGAGACACTGGGAATTACGCAGTGAGACACTGGGAACTACACACTGAGACAATGGGAACTACGCAGGGAGACAATGGGAACTACGCAGTGAGACACTGTCAACTACACAGTGAAACACTGAGCTACACAGTGAAACACTGTGAGTTATACAGTGAAACACAGGGAATTACACAGTGAGGCACTGGGAATTATGCAGTGAGACACTGGGAATTACACAGTGAGACACTGAGAATTACACAGTGAGACACTGGGAATTACGCAGTGAGACACTGGAAGTTACGCAATGAGAAACTGTGAACTACCCAGTGAGACACTGTGGATTACACAGTGAGACACAGGGGAATTACACAGTGAGACACTGGGAATTACACAGTGAGACACTGGGAATTACACAGTGAGACAATGGGAATTACGCAGTGAGACACTGGAAGTTATGCAGTGAGAAACTGTGAACTACACAGTGAGACACTGTGAACTACACAGTGAGACACTGTGAACTACACAGTGAGACACTGTGAACTACAATGTGAGAGACTGTGAATTACATAGTGAGACACTCAGAACTGCACAGTGATACACTGAGAATGACACAGTGAGACATTGTGATCTAAAGAGTGATGATGTGAACTACACAGTGAGAGACAGAGAAATACACAGTGAGATGCTGAGAACTACACAATGAGCAACTGAAAAATATATAGTGATACACTGAAAACTAAATAGTAAAACACAAAACTACACTGCAAGACATTGGGAATTACACATTGAGACACTGAGAAATACACAGTGAGACATTGAGAACTACACAGTAAGAAACTGAGTAGGACACAGCGAGACACTGTGAAATATACAGTGAGACGCAGTGAAATATACAGTGAGACAATGAGAACTGACAAGAAAGATATTGAAAACTGGAGAGTGAAACACTGAGAAATAGAGAGTGAAACACTGAAAACTAAACAATGCGACACTCAGAAGTACACGGTGAGACACTGGGACTACACAGAGATACCGAGAAAACTACACAGTGAGTGACTGCAAACTACACAGTGAGACAATGGGAGTTACACAGTGAGACATTGTGAGCTATGCAGAGAGACACTGGGAATTACGCAGCGAGACACTGGGAATTACGCAGCGAGACACTGGGAATTACGCAGCGAGACACTGGGAATTACGCAGCGAGACACTGGGAATTACGCAGCGAGACACTGGGAATTACGCAGCGAGACACTGGGAAATACGCAGCGAGACACTGGGAATTACGCAGTGAGACACTGGGAAATACACAGTGAGACATTGGGAATTACGCAGTGAGACACTGGGAATTACGCAGTGAGATACTGGGAATTACGCAGTGAGACACTGTGAACTACACAGTGAGACATTGCTATATAAACAGTGAGACATTGAATTACACAGTGAGGCACTAAGAAATAGCCAGTGAGACAATGAGAACTACATAGTGATACACTAAAAACTAAACAGTGAGACACAGAACTGCCCAGTGAGACACTGGGAATTAAACAGTGAGACCCTGTGGACTACACAGTGAGACCCTGTGGACTACACAGTGTGACGCTGAGAGCTACACAGTGAGACACTGTGAACTGCTCAGAGAGACACTGAGAACAATACAATGAGACACTGAAAGCAACACAGTGAGACATTGAAAAGTACGTAGTGAAACACTGTGAACTCAACAGTGAGAGATGGAGAAATAGTCAGTGAGACACTGAGAACTAGACAGTGCGATACTGAGAAGTGCACAGTGAGCAACTGAAAAATATACAGTGATACACTGATAAGTACACAGTGAGGCAGTGGGAATAACAGAGTGAGACGCTGACAACTAGACAGCAAGACATTGTGAATTACACATTGAGACTCTGAGAAATACACAGTGAGACAGTGATAACTACACAGTGAGAGACTGAGAAGTGCACAGTGAGACACTGTGAAATATACAGTGAGACACAGTGAAATAAACAATGAGAAACTGAGAAAGGCCGAGTAAGACACCAAAAAGTGCCCAGTGAGACACTGAGAATGACACCGTGAGACACTGAAAACTACACAGTGAGACACTGAAAATTACTAAGTGAAGCACCGTGAACTGCACAGTGAGACACTGAGAAATAGGGATTGAAAGACTGAGAACTACACAGTGCATCACTGAGAAGAACACAGTGCAACTGGGAACCACATGATGAGACACTGGAAACTACACAGAGAGACACTAGGAATTACACAGTGAGACACTGGGAATTATGCAGTGAGACACTGGGAATTACACAGTGAGACACTGGGAATTACGCAGTGAGACACTGGAAGTTTCGCAGTGAGAAACTGTGAACGATCCAGTGAGAAACTGTGAACTATTTAGTGAGACACTGTGAAATACACAGTGAGACAATGAGAACTGCCAAGAAAGATATTGAAAACTGCACAGTGAAACACTGAGAAATAGAGAGTGAAACACTGAAAACTAAACAGTGCGACACTCAGAAGTACACGGTGAGACACTGGGACTACACAGAGATACCGAGAAAACTACACAGTGAGTGACTGCAAACTACACAGTGACACAATGGGAATTACACAGTGAGACATTGTGAGCTATGCAGAGAGACACTGGGAATTACGCAGCGAGACACTGGGAATTATGCAGCGAGACACTGGGAATTACGCAGCGAGACACTGGGAATTACGCAGCGAGACACTGGGAAATACGCAGCGAGACACTGGGAAATACGCAGTGAGACACTGGGAAATACGCAGCGAGACACTGGGAATTACGCAGCGAGACACTGGGAAATACGCAGCGAGACACTGGGAAATACGCAGCGAGACACTGGGAAATACGCAGTGAGACACTGGGAAATATGCACCGAGACACTGGGAATTACGCAGCGAGACACTGGGAAATACGCAGCGAGACACTGGGAAATACACAGTGAGACATTGGGAATTACGCAGTGAGACACTGGGAATTACGCAGTGAGATACTGGGAATTACGCAGTGAGACACTGTGAACTACACAGTGAGACATTGCTATCTAAACAGTGAGACACTGAATTACACAGTGAGGCACTAAGAAATAGCCAGTGAGACACTGGGAACTACATAGTGATACACTAAAAACTAAACAGTGAGACACAGAACTGCCCAGTGAGACACTGGGAATTAAACAGTGAGACCCTGTGGACTACACAGTGTGACGCTGAGAGCTACACAGTGAGACACTGTGAACTGCTCAGAGAGACACTGAGAACAATACAATGAGACACTGAAAGCAACACAGTGAGACACTGCAAAGTACATATTGAAACACTGTGAACTCAACAGTGAGAGATGGAGAAATAGTCAGTGAGACACTGAGAACTAGGCAGTGCGATACTGAGAAGTACACAGTGAGCAACTGAAAAATATACAGTGATACACTGATAAGTACACAGTGAGGCAGTGGGAATAACAGAGTGAGACGCGGACAACTAGACAGCAAGACATTGTGAATTACACATTGAGACTCTGAGAAATACACAGTAAGACAGTGATAACTACACAGTGAGAGACTGAGAAGTGCACAGTGAAATATACGGTGAGACACAGTGAAATAAACAATGAGAAACTGAGAAAGGCCGAGTAAGACACCAAAAAGTGCCCAGTGAGACACTGAGAACGACACCGTCAGACACTGAAAACTACACAGTGTGACACTGTGAACAACACAATGAGGTACTGAAAACTACACAGTGTGACACTGAAAACTACTAAGTGAAGCACTGTGAACTGCACAGTGAGACACTGAGAAATAGGGAGTGAAAGACTGAGACACAGTGCATCACTGAGAAGAACACAGTGCAACTGGGAACCACATGATGAGACACTGGAAACTACACAGAGAGACACTAGGAATTACACAGTGAGACACTGGGAATTATGCAGTGAGACACTGGGAATTACACAGTGAGACACTGGGAATTACGCAGTGAGACACGAAGTTACGCAGTGAGAAACTGTGAACGATCCAGTGAAAAAACTGTGAACTATCCAGTGAGACACTGTGAACTACACAGTGAGACACTGTGAACTACATAGTGAGACACTGTGAACTACACTGTGGGAGACTGTGAATTACATAGTGAGACACTCAGAACTGCACAGTGATACACTGAGAATGACACAGTGAGACATTGTGATCTAAAGAGTGACGATGTGAACTACACAGTGAGAGACAGAGAAATACACAGTGAGATGCTGAGAACTACACAATGAGCAACTGAAAAATATATAGTGATACACTGAAAACTAAACAGTAAAACACAAAACTACACTGCAAGACATTGTGAATTACACATTGAGGCACTGAGAAATACACATTGAGACATTGAGAACTACACAGTAAGAAACTGAGTAGTACACAGCGAGACACTGTGAAATATACAGTGAGACCATGTGAACTGACGAGAAAGATACTGAAAACTGCACAGTGAAACACTGAGAAATAGAGAGTGAAACACTGAAAACTACACAGTGCGACACTCAGAAGTACACGGTGAGACACTGGGACTAGACAGAGATACAGAGAAAACTACACAGTGAGTGACTGCAAACTACACAGTGCGACAATGGGAATTACACAGTGAGACATTGTGAGCTATGCAGAGAGACACTGGGAATTACGCAGCAACACACTGGAAATTACGCAGCGAGATTCTGGGAATTATGCAGCGATACACTGGGAATTACACAGCGAGAAACTGGGAATTACGCAGCGAGAAGCTGGGAATCAAGCACCGAGTCACTGGGAATCACGCACCGAGACACTGGGAATCATACACCGAGACACTGGGAATTACGCAGCGAGACACTGGGAATTACGCAGCGAGACACTGGGAGTTACACAGCAAGACACTGGGAGTTACGCAGCGAGACACGGGGAATTACGCAGTGATACACTGGGAAATGCGTAGTGAGACACTGGGAATTAAGCAGTGAGACACTGTGAACTATACAGTGAGACACAGTGAAATAAACAATGAGAAACTGAGAAAGGCCGAGTAAGACACCAAAAAGTGCCCAGTGAGACACTGAGAACGACACCGTGAGACACTGAAAACTACAAAGAGAGACACTGTGAACAACACAATGAGGTACTGAAAACTATACAGCGTGACACTGAAAACTAATAAATGAAGCACTGTGAACTGCACAGTGAGACACAGTTATAGGGAGTGAAAGCCTGAGAACTACACAGTGCATCACTGAGAAGAACACAGCGCAACTAGGAACCACACGATGAGACACTAGGAACTTCATAGAGAGACAGAGAAAACTACACAGTGAGTTATTGAAAACTACACAGTGGGACACTGAGAACTACACAGTGAGGCACTGGGAATTACACACTGAGACACTGGGAATTACCCAGTGACAAACTGAGAACTACCCAGTGAGACACTGTGAACTACACAGTGAGACATGAACTACACAGTGAGACACTGTGAACTACACAGTGAGAGACTGTGAACTACACAGTGAGAAGCTGTGAACTACACAGTGAGACACTGTGAACTACACAGTGAGAGACTGTGAACTACACAGTGAGAAACTGTGAACTACACAGTGAGACACTGAACTACACAGTGAGACACTGAACTACACAGTGAGACACTGGGAACTACCCAGTGACACACTGGGAACTACCGAGTGAGACAGTGGGAACTACCGAGTGAGACAGTGGGAACTACCGAGTGAGACACTGGGAACAGCCCAGTGAGACACTCTGAACCACCCAGTGAGACACTCTGAACCATCCAGTGAGACACTCTGAACCGCCCAGTGAGACACTCTGAACCGCCCAGTGAGACACTCTGAACCGCCCAGTGAGACACTCTGAACCGCCCAGTGAGACACTCTGAACCGCCCAGTGAGACACTCTGAACCGCCCAGTGAGACACTCTGAACCGCCCAGTGAGACACTCTGAACCGCCCAGTGAGACACTCTGAACCGCCCAGTGAGACACTCTGAACCGCCCAGTGAGACACTCTGAACCGCCCAGTGAGACACTCTGAACCGCCCAGTGAGACACTCTGAACCGCCCAGTGAGACACTCTGAACCGCCCAGTTAGCCACTCTGAACTACACAGTGAGACACAATTAACGACACAGTGAGACACTGAGAACGACACAGTGAGACACTGTAAACTACACAGTTGTAGATGGAGAAAAAGACAGTGAGACACTGAGAACTACACAGTGCGACACTGAGAACTACACAGTGAGACTCTGTACTACACAGTGAGACACTGAACTACACAGTGAGACACTGAACTACACAGTGAGACACTGAGAACTACACAGTGAGACACTGAACTACACAGTGAGACACTGAACTACACAGTGAGACACTGGGAATTACACAGTGAGGCACTGGGAATTACACACTGAGACACTGGGAATTACCCAGTGAAACACTGGGAACTACCCTGTGAGACACTGTGAACTACACAGTGAGACACTGAACTACACAGTGAGACACTGTGAATTACACAGTGAGACACTGTGAACTACACAGTGAGACACTGAACTACACAGTGCGACGCTGTGAACTACACAGTGAGACACTGAACTACACAGTGAGACACTGGGAATTACACAGTGAGACACTGGGAATTACACATTGGGACACTGGGAATTACACAGTGGGACACTGGGAATTACACAGTGAGGCACTGGGAATTACACACTGAGACACTGGGAATTACCCAGTGAAACACTAGGAACTACCCTGTGAGACACTGTGAACTACACAGTGAGACACTGAACTACACAGTGAGACACTGTGAATTACACAGTGAGACACTGTGAATTACACAGTGAGACACTGTGAACTACACAGTGAGACACTGAACTACACAGTGAGACACTGTGAACTACACAGTGAGACACTGAAATACACAGTGAGACACTGGGAATTACACAGTGAGACACTGGGAACTACCCAGTGAGACACTGGGAACTACCCACTGAGACACTGGGAACTACCCACTGAGACACTGGGTCATACCCAGTGAGACACTGGGAACAACCCAGTGAGACACTCTGAACCACCCAGTGAAACACTCTGAACCACCAAGTGAGACACTCTGAACAACCAAGTGAGACACTGAGAATGACACAGTGAGACATTGTGATCTAAACAGTGAGACACTGTAAACTACACAGTGGGAGACGGAGAAATAGACAGTGAGACACTGAGAACTACACAGTGCGACACTGAGAACTACACAGTGAGAAACTGAAAAATGTACAGTGATACACTGAAAACTAAACAGTAAATCACAAAACTACACTGCAAGACATTGCGAATTACACATTGAGACACTGAGAAATACACAGTGAGACATTGAGAACTACACAGGAAGAAACTGAGTAGTACACAGCGAGACACTGTGAAATATACAGTGGGACACAGTGAAATATACAGTGAGACAATGAGAACTGCCAAGAAAGATACTGAAAACTGCACAGTGAAACACTGAGAAATAGAGAGTGAAACATTGAAAACTACACAGTGCGACACTCAGAAGTACACGGTGAGACACTGGGACCACACAGAGATACAGAGAAAGCTACACAGTGTGTGACTGCAAACTACACAGTGAGACAATGGGAATTACACAGTGATACATTGTGAGCTACGAAGTGAGACAACGTGAATTACGCAGTGAGACACTGGGAAATACGCAGAAAGACACTGGAAATTACGCAGCGAGACACAGGGAATTACTCAGCGAGACACTGGGAATTACGCAGCAAGACACTGGGAATAACGCAGTGAGACACTGGGAATTACGCAGCCAGACACTGGGAATAACGCAGCGTGACAATGGGAATTACGCAGTGAGACACTGGGAATTACACAGTGAGACACTGGGAATTAAGCAGCGAGACACTGGGAATTACGCAGTGAGACAATGGGAATTACACAGTGAGACACTGGGAATTACGCAGTGAGACACTGGTAATTACGTAGTGAGACACTGGGAATTACGCAGTGAGACATTGGGAATTATGCAGTGAGATACTGTGCATTACGCAGTGAGACATTGGGAATTATGCAGTGAGACACTGGGAAATGCGTAATGAGACATTGGGAATTACGCAGTGAGACACTGTGAACTACACAGTGAGACATTGCTATATAAACAGTGAGGCACTGAACTACACAGTGAGGCACTAAGAAATAGCCAGTGAGACACTGGGAACTACATAGTGATACACTAAAAACTAAACAGTGAGACACAGAACTGCCCAGTGAGACACTGGGAATTACACAGTGAGACCCTGTGGACTACACATTGTGATGCTGAGAGCTACACAGTGAGACACTGTGAACTGCTCAGAGAGACACTGAGAACAATACAATGAGACATTGAAAGCTACGCAGTGAGACACTGAAACGTACATAGTGAAACACTGTGAACTAAACAGTGAGAGATGGAGAAATAGTCAGTGAGACACTGAGAACTAGCCAGTGCGATACTGAGAAGTACACAGTGAGCAACTGAAAAATATACAGTGATACACTGATAAGTAGACAGTGAGAATAACAGAGTGAGACACTGACAACTCGACAGCAAGACATTGTGAATTACACATTGAGACTGAGAAATACAAAGTGAGACAATGATAACTACACAGTGAGAAACTGAGAAGTGCACAGTGAGACACTGTGAAATATATGGTGAGACAAATAAATAAATGAGAAACTGAGAAAGGCTGACACTGAGAACGACACCGTGAGACACTGAAAACTACACAGTGAGACACTGTGAACAACACAGTGAGGTACTGAAAACTACACAGTGTGACACTGAAAACTACTAAGTGAAGCACTGTGAACTGCACAGTGAGACACTGAGAAATAGGGAGTGAAACAATGAGAACTGCACAGTGCATCACTGAGAAGAACACAGTGCAAATGGGAACCACATGATGAGACACTGGGAACTACACAGAGAGACAAAGAAAACTACAAAGTGAGTTATTGAAAACTACACAGTGGGACACTGAGAACTACACCTGAGACACAGGGAATTACACAGTGAGACACTGGGAATTACACAGTGAGACACTGTGAACTTCACAGTAAGACAATCTGAACTACACGGTGAGACACTGTGAACTATGGTGAGACACTGTGAACTACGGTGAAACACTGTGAACTACACAGTGAGACACTGTGAACTACGCAGTGAGACACTGAACTACACAGTGAGACACTGAACTACACAGTGAGACACTGAACTACACAGCGAGACACTGTGAACTACACAGTGAGACACTGAACTACACAGTGAGACACTGTGAATTACACAGTGAGACACTGTGAACTACACAGTGAGACACTGAACTACACAGTGAGACACTGGGAATTACACAGTGAGACACTGGGAATTACACATTGGGACACTGGGAATTACACAGTGGGACACTGGGAATTACACAGTGAGGCACTGGGAATTACACACTGAGACACTTGGAATTACCCAGTGAAACACTGGGAACTACCCTGTGAGACAATGTGAACTACACAGTGAGACACTGTGAACTACACAGTGAGACACTGGACTACACAGTGAGACACTGTGAACTACACAGTGAGACACTGAGAACTACACAGTGAAACACTGAAAAATGTACAGTGATAAACTGAAAACCAAACAGTAAAACACAAAACTACACTGCAATACATTGCGAATTACACAGTGAGACACTGTGAACTACACAGCGAGAAACTGAACTACACAGTGAGACACTGGGAATTACACAGTGAGACACTGGGAATTACAGAGTGAAGCACTGGGAATTACACACTGAGACAGTGGGAATTACCCTGTGAGACACTGGGAACTACCCAGTGAGACACTGGGAACTACCCAGTGAGACACTGGGAACTACCAAGTGAGTTACTGGGAACTACCCACTGAGACACTGGGTCATGCCCAGTGAGACACTGGGAACAACCCAGTGAGACACTGGGAACCACCCAGTGAGACACTCTGAACCACCCAGTGAGACACTCTGAACAACCCAGTGAGACACTCTGAACCACCCAGTGAGACACTCTGAACCACCCAGTGAGACACTCTGAACCACCCGGTGAGACACTCTGAACCACCAAGTGAGACACTCTGAACCACCAAGTGAGAAACTGAGAATGACACAGTGAGACATTGTGATCCAAACAGTGAGACAATGTAAACTACACAGTGGGAGATGGAGAAATAGACAGTGAGACACTGAGAACTACACAGTGCGACACTGAGAACTACCACAGTGAGAAACTGAAAAATGTACAGTGATACACTGAAAACTAAACAGTAAAACACAAAACTACACTGCAAGACATTGCGAATTACACATTGAGACACTGAGAAATACACAGTGAGACATTGAGAACTACACAGGAAGAAACTGAGTAGTACACAGCGAGACACTGTGAAATATACAGTGGGACACAGTGAAATATACAGTGAGACAATGAGAACTGCCAAGAAAGATACTGAAAACTGCACAGTGAAACATTGAGAAATAGAGAGTGAAACATTGAAAACTACACAGTGCGACACTCAGAAGTACACGGTGAGACACTGGGACCACACAGAGATACAGAGAAAGCTACAAAGTGTGTGACTGCAAACTACACAGTGAGACAATGCGAATTACACAGTGAGACACTGGGAAATACGCAGCAAGACACTGGAAATTACACAGCGAGACACAAGTAATTACGCAGCGAGACACTGGGAATTACGCAGCGAGACACTGGGAATTATGCAGCGAGACACTGGGAATTACGCAGCCAGACACTGGGAATTATGCAGCCAGACACTGGGAATTATGCAGTGAGACACTGGGAATTACACAGCGAGACACTGGGAATTAAGCAGCGAGACACTGGGAATTACGCAGTGAGACAATGGGAATTACGCAGCGAGACACTGGGAATTACGTAGTGAGACACTGGGAATTACGCAGTGAGACATTGGGAATTATGCAGTGAGATACTGTGAATTATGCAGTGAGACATTGGGAATTATGCAGTGAGACACTGGGAAATGCGTAATGAGACATTGGGAATTACGCAGTGAGACACTGTGAACTACACAGTGAGACATTGCTATCTAAACAGTGAGACACTGAACTACACAGTGAGGCACTAAGAAATAGCCAGTGAGACACTGGGAACTACATAGTGATACACTAAAAACTAAACAGTGAGACACAGAACTACCCAGTGAGACACTGGGAATTACACAGTGAGACCCTGTGGATTACACAGTGAGACTCTGTGGGCTACACAGTGAGACCCTGTGGACTACACAGTGAGACACTGTGGATTACACAGTGAGACCCTGTGGACTACACAGTGGGACACTGTGAACTGCTCAGAGAGACACTGAGAACATTACAATGAGACACTGAAGGCTACACAGTGAGACACTGAAAAGTATATAGTGAAACACTGGGAACTACTCAGTGAGAGATGGAGAAATAGTCAGTGAGACACTGAGAACTAGACAGTGCGACACTGAGAAGTACACAGTGAGCAACTGAAAAATATACAGTGATACACTGATAAGTACACAGTGAGGCAGTGGGAATAACAGAGTGAGACGCTGACAACTAGACAGCAAGACATTGTTAATTACACATTGAGACTCTGAGAAATTCACAGTGAGACAGTGATAACTACACAGTGAGAAACTGAGAAGTGCACAGTGAGACACTGTGAAATATTCGGTGAGACACGGTGAAATAAACAATGAGAAACTGAGAAAGGCCGAGTAAGACACCAAAAAGTGCCCAGTGAGACACTGAGAAATAAACAATGAGAAACTGAGAACGACACCGTGAGACACTGAAAACTACACAGTGAGACACTGTGAACTGCACAATGAGACACTGTGAACTACACAGTGAGATACTGAAAACTACACAGTGAGACACTGTGAACTGCACAATGAGACACTGTGAACTACACAGTGAGATACTGAAAACTACAAAGTGAAGCACTGTGAACTGCAAAGTGAGACACTGAGAAATAGGGAGTGAAACACTGAGAACTACACCGTGCATCACTGAGAAGTGCACAGTGCAACTGGGAACTACACTGTGAGACACTGGGAACAACATAGTGAGACACTGGGAATCATGCAATGAGACCCTGGGAATTACACATTGAGGCACTGGGAATTTCACAGTGAGACACTGTGAGCTACACAGCAGCACACTGAGAGCTACACAATGAGACACTGAAAACTACACAGTGACAACTGTGATGTAAAAAGTGAGACACTGAATACTAAAAAGTGGGACACTGAGAACCACACATTGAGACACTGTGAACGATACTGTCAGACAGAATTACACATGAGATCCTGAAAACTATGCAGTGCCACACTGAAAATGACAAAGTGAACCACTATGAACTGTACAGTGAGACACTGAGAAATAGAGACTGAAACACGGTGAACTACACTGTGAGAAATTGTGATCTAAGCAGTGAGACACTGAGAAATCGACAGCGAGGCTGAGAACTACACAGCGCAACACTGAGAAATACAATGAGGCACTGGGAACTACACAGTGAGACACTGAGAACTACACAGTGAAAAACTGTGAACTACACAGTGAGACAGTGAGAAAGAGACAGGAAGACACTGAGACCTACACAGTTATTCAGTGAAAACTAAACAACGTGAATTACAACATGAGACACTGGGAATTACACATTGAGACATAGAACTACACAGCGAGATGTTGAAAATCACGCAGTGAGACACTAAAAATGTCTGAGTTGGACAGTGAATGAAACAGTGTCACACTGAGAACGACAGAGTGAGACATTGAAAACTACACAGTTAGGCACTGGGAACTACACAGTGAGGCACTGGGAACTAAACAGTGAGACACTGGGAACTAAACAGTGAGACACTGGGAACTAAACCGTGAGACACTGTGAACTAAACAGTGAGACACCGGAAATTACACAGTGAGACACTGGAAATTACACAGTGAGACACTGGGTATTACACAGTGAGACATTGGAAATTACACAGTGAGACACTGAACTACACTTTGAGACACTGTGAACTACACAGTGAGACACTCTGAACTATACAGTTAGATACTGACAACTGCACAGTGAGACACTGAGAAATACAGAGTGACAAATGCGATCTAGAAATTGAGACAGTGAATACTACACAGTGTGACACTGAGAACCATACAGTGAGGCTCTGACAACTACGCAGTGAGACACTGTGAACTACACAGTCAGAAACTGTGAACTACACAGTCAGACAGAACTACACAGTGAGATACTGAAAACTATGTAGTGCAACACTGAAAGCTACAAAGTGAAACACTATGAACTGCACAGTGAGACACACAGTGCAACTGGTAACTACACGGTGAGGCACTGGGAACTACACAGCGAGACACTGAGAACTACACCCTGAGACAATGGGAATTACACAGTGAGACACTGTGAACCATACAGTGAGGCACTGGAAATTACACAGTGAGACACTGGAAATCACACAGTGAGACACTGGAAATCATACAGTGAGACACTGTGAACTACACAGTGAGATACTGTGAACTACACACTGAGAGACTGTGAATTACACAGTGAGACACTGAGAACTACACACTGAGATACTGAGAACTACACAGTGAGACATTGTGATCTAAACAGTGAAACACTGTGAACTACACAGTGAGACACTGTGGACTACACAGTGAGACACTGTGAACTAAACAGTGAGACACTGTGAACTACACAGTGAGACACATTGAACTACACAGTGAGACACTGTGAACTACACAGTGAGACAATGTGAACTACACAGTGAGACAATGTGAACTACACAGTGAGACACTGAACTACACAGTGAGACACTGAGAAAGACACAGTGAGCCACTGAACTACACAGTGAGACACATTGAACTACACAGTGAGACACTGTGAACTACACAGTGAGACACTGAACTACACAGTGAGACACTGTGAACGACACATTGAGACAATGTGAACTACACAGTGAGACACTGAACTACACAGTGAGACACTGAACTACACAGTGAGACACTGTGAACTACACAGTGAGACAATGTGAACTACACAGTGAGACACTGAACTACACAGTGAGACACTGAGAAAGACACAAGTGAGACACTGTGAACTACACAGTGAGACACATTGAACTACACAGTGAGACACTGTGAACTACACTGTGAGACACTGAACTACACAGTGAGACACTGTGAACGACACATTGAGACACTGTGAACGACACAGCGAGACACTGTGAACTACACAGCGAGACACTGTGAACTACACAGTGAGACACTGTGAACTAGTGAGCGAGACGCAAAGGAATAGACAGTGAGACTGTGAAGTACACAGTGAGACACTGAACTACACAGTGAGACACTGTGAACTACACAGTGAGACACTGTGAACTACAGAGTGAGACACATTGAACTACACAGTGAGACACTGTGAACTACACAGTGAGACACTGTGAACAACACAGTGAGACAGTGTGAACTACACAGTGAGACACTGTGAACTACAGAGTGAGACACATCGAACTACACAGTGAGACACTGTGAAGTACACGTGAGACACTGTGAACGACAGAGTGAGACACTGTGTACTACACAGTGAGACACTGTGAACTACACAGTGAGAAACTGTGAACTACACAGTGAGACACTGTGAACTACACAGTGAGACACTGTGAACTACACAGTGAGACACTGTGAACTACACAGTGAGACACTGTGAACTACACAGTGAGACACTGTGAACAACACAGTGAGACAGTGTGAACTACACAGTGAGACACTGTGAACTACACAGTGAGACACATTGAACTACACAGTGAGACACTGTGAAGTACACGTGAGACACTGTGAACGACAGAGTGAGACACTGTGAACTACACAGTGAGACACTGTGAACTACACAGTGAGAAACTGTGAACTACACAGTGAGAGACTGAACTACACAGTGAGACACATTGAACTACACAGTGAGACTGTGAACTACACAGTGAGACACTGTGAACTACACAGTGAGACACTGAACTACACAGTGAGACACTGTGAACTACACAGTGAGACACTGAACTACACAGTGAGACACTGTGAACTCCACAGTAAGACACTGTGAACTCCACAGTAAGACACTGTGAACTACACAGTGAGACACTGTAAACTACACAGTGAGACACTGTGAACTAGTGAGCGAGACGCAAAGGAATAGATAGTGAGACTGTGAAGTACACAGTGAGACACTGAAAACTACACATTGAGAAACAGAACTACACAGTGAAACACTGTGAACTACACAGTGAGACAGTGTGAACTACACAGTGCGACATGGTGAACTAGTGAGCGAGACGCAAAGGAATAGACAGTGAGACTGTGAAGTTCACCGTGAGAAACTGAACTACACAGTGAGACACGGTGAACTACACAGTGAGACAATGTGAACTACAGAGTGAGACACATTGAACTACACAGTGAGACACTGTGAACTACATAGTGAGACACTGTGAACTACACAGTGAGACACTGTGAACTACAGAGTGAGGCACTGTGAACTACACAGTGAGACAATGCGAACTACACAGTGAGTCACTGAACTACACAGTGAGACACTGAGAAAGACACACTGAGACACTGTGAACTACAGAGTGAGACACATTGAACTACACAGTGAGACACTGTGAACTAAACAGTGAGACACTGTGAACTACAGAGTGAGACACTGTGAACTACACAGTGAGACAATGTGAACTACACAGTGAGTCACTGAACTACACAGTGAGACACTGAGAAAGACACACTGAGACACTGTGAACTACAGAGTGAGACACATTGAACTACACAGTGAGACACTGAACTACACAGTGAGACACTGTGAACTACACAGTGAGACACTGTGAACTACACAGTGAAACAATGTGAACTACACAGTGAGTCACTGAACTACACAGTGAGACACTGAGAAAGACACAGTGAGACACTGTGAACTACACAGTGAGACACTGAACTACACAGTGAGACACTGTGAACTACACATTGAGACACTGTGAACTACACAGTGAGACACAGTGAACTACACAGTGAGACACTGTGAACTACACAGAGAGACACATTGAACTACACAGTGAGACAATGTGCACTACACAGTGAGACAATGTGAACTACACAGTGAGACAATGTGAACTACGCAGTGAGACAGTGAACTACACAGTGAGACACTGAGAAAGACACAGTGAGACACTGTGAACTACACAGTGAGACACATTGAACTACACAGTGAGACACTGTGAACTACACAGTGAGACAATGTGAACTACACAGTGAGACACTGAACTACACAGTGAGACACAGAGAAAGACGCAGTGAGACACTGAACTACACATTGAAACACATTGAACTACACAGTGAGACACTGTGAACTACACAGTGAGACAATGTGAACTATACAGTGAGACACTGAACTACACAGTGAGACACTGTGAACTACGCAGTGAGACAATGTGAACTACACAGTGAGACACTGAACTACACAGTGAGACACTGAGAAAGACACAAGTGAGACACTGTGAACTACACAGTGAGTCACTGTGAACGACACATTGAGACACTGTGAACTACACAGCGAGACACTGTGAACTACACAGCGAGACACTGTGAACTACACAGCGAGACACAGTGAATTACACAGTGCGACACTGTGAACTAGTGAGCGAGACGCAAAGGAATAGACAGTGAGACTGTGAAGTACACAGTGAGACACTGAACTACACAGTGAGACACTGTGAACTACACAGTGAGACACTGTGAACTACAGAGTGAGACACATTGAACTACACAGTGAGACACTGTGAACTACACAGTGAGACACTGTGAACAACACAGTGAGACAGTGTGAACTACACAGTGAGACACTGTGAACTACACAGTGAGACACATTGAACTACACAGTGAGACACTGTGAAGTACACGTGAGACACTGTGAACGACAGAGTGAGACACTGTGAATTACACAGTGAGACACTGTGAACTACGCAGTGAGACACTGTGAAGTACACGTGAGACACTGTGAACTACACAGTGAGACACTGTGAACTACACAGTGAGACACATTGAACTACACAGTGAGACTGTGAACTACACAGTGAGACACTGTGAACTACACAGTGAGACACTGAACTACACAGTGAGACACTGAACTACACAGTGAGACACTGTGAACTACACAGTGAGACACTGAACTACACAGTGAGACACTGTGAACTCCACAGTAAGACACTGTGAACTACACAGTGAGACACTGTGAACTACACAGTGAGACACTGTGAACTAGTGAGCGAGACGCAAAGGAATAGACAGTGAGACTGTGAAGTACACAGTGAGACACTGAAAACTACACATTGAGAAACAGAACTACACAGTGAAACACTGTGAACTACACAGTGAGACAGTGTGAACTACACAGTGCGACACTGTGAACTAGTGAGCGAGACGCAAAGGAATAGACAGTGAGACTGTGAAGTACACCGTGAGAAACTGAACTACACAGTGAGACACTGTGAACTACACAGTGAGACACTGTGAACTACAGAGTGAGACACATTGAACTACACAGTGAGACACTGTGAACTACACAGTGAGACACTGTGAACTACACAGTGAGACACTGTGAACTACAGAGTGAGACACATTGAACTACACAGTGAGACACTGTGAACTACACAGTGAGACACTGTGAACTACACAGTGAGACACTGTGAACTACACAGTGAGACACTGTGAACTATAGAGTGAGGCACTGTGAACTACACAGTGAGACAATGCGAACTACGCAGTGAGTCTCTGAACTACACAGTGAGACACTGAGAAAGACACACTGAGACACTGTGAACTACAGAGTGAGACACATTGAACTACACAGTGAGACACTGTGACTACACAGTGAGACACTGTGAACTACACAGTAAGACACATTGAACTACACAGTGAGACACTGTGAACTACACAGTGAGACACTGAACTACACAGTGAGACACGGTGAACTACACAGTGAGACAATGTGAACTACACAGTGAGTCACTGAACTACACAGTGAGACACTGAGAAAGACACAGTGAGACACTGTGAACTACACAGTGAGACACTGAACTACACAGTGAGACACTGTGAACTACACATTGAGACACTGTGAACTACACAGTGAGACACTGTGAACTACAGAGTGAGACACATTGAACTACACAGTGAGACACTGTGAACTACACAGTGAGACAATGTGAACTACACAGTGAGACAGTGAACTACACAGTGAGACACTGAGAAAGACACAGTGAGACACTGTGAACTACACAGTGAGACACATTGAACTACACAGTGAGACACTGTGAACTACACAGTGAGACACTGTGGACTACACAGTGAGACACATTGAACTAAACAGTGAGACACTGTGAACTACACAGTGAGACACATTGAACTACACAGTGAGACACTGTGAACTACACAGTGAGACAATGTGAACTACACAGTGAGACAATGTGAACTAGACATTGAGCCACTGAACTACACAGTGAGACACATTGAACTACACAGTGAGACACTGTGAACTACACAGTGAGACACTGAACTACACAGTGAGACACTGTGAACGACACATTGAGACAATGTGAACTACACAGTGAGACACTGAACTACACAGTGAGACACTGAACTACACAGTGAGGCACTGTGAACTACACAGTGAGACAATGTGAACTACACAGTGAGACACTGAACTACACAGTGAGACACTGAGAAAGACACAAATGAGACACTGTGAACTACACAGTGAGACACATTGAACTACACAGTGAGACACTGTGAACTACACAGTGAGACACTGAACTACACAGTGAGACACTGTGAACGACACATTGAGACACTGTGAACGACACAGCGAGACACTGTGAACTACACAGCGAGACACTGTGAACTACACAGCGAGACACTGTGAACTACACAGTGAGACACTGTGAACTAGTGAGCGAGACGCAAAGGAATAGACAGTGAGACTGTGAAGTACACAGTGAGACACTGAACTACACAGTGAGACACTGTGAACTACACAGTGAGACACTGTGAACTACAGAGTGAGACACATTGAACTACACAGTGAGACACTGTGAACTACACAGTGAGACACTGTGAACAACACAGTGAGACAGTGTGAACTACACAGTGAGACACTGTGAACTACAGAGTGAGACACATTGAACTACACAGTGAGACACTGTGAAGTACACGTGAGACACTGTGAACGACAGAGTGAGACACTGTGTACTACACAGTGAGACACTGTGAACTACACAGTGAGACACTGTGAACTACACAGTGAGACACTGTGAACTACACAGTGAGACACTGTGAACTACACAGTGAGACACTGTGAACAACACAGTGAGACAGTGTGAACTACACAGTGAGACACTGTGAACTACACAGTGAGACACATTGAACTACACGGTGAGACACTGTGAAGTACACGTGAGACACTGTGAACGACAGAGTGAGACACTGTGAACTACACAGTGAGACACTGTGAACTACACAGTGAGAAACTGTGAACTACACAGTGAGAGACTGAACTACACAGTGAGACACATTGAACTACACAGTGAGACTGTGAACTACACAGTGAGACAGTGTGAACTACACAGTGAGACACTGAACTACACAGTGAGACACTGTGAACTACACAGTGAGA
The DNA here is from genome assembly GCF_964194155.1 of Cetorhinus maximus. Classification (NCBI taxonomy): domain Eukaryota; kingdom Metazoa; phylum Chordata; class Chondrichthyes; order Lamniformes; family Cetorhinidae; genus Cetorhinus; species Cetorhinus maximus. The sequence goes on along the minus strand of NC_135895.1, from coordinate 73,859,007 downwards.
CACTGAACTACACAGTGAGACACTGTGAACTCCACAGTAAGACACTGTGAACTCCACAGTAAGACACTGTGAACTACACAGTGAGACACTGTAAACTACACAGTGAGACACTGTGAACTAGTGAGCGAGACGCAAAGGAATAGACAGTGAGACTGTGAAGTACACAGTGAGACACTGAAAACTACACATTGAGAAACAGAACTACACAGTGAAACACTGTGAACTACACAGTGAGACAGTGTGAACTACACAGTGCGACATGGTGAACTAGTGAGCGAGACGCAAAGGAATAGACAGTGAGACTGTGAAGTTCACCGTGAGAAACTGAACTACACAGTGAGACACGGTGAACTACACAGTGAGACAATGTGAACTACAGAGTGAGACACATTGAACTACACAGTGAGACACTGTGAACTACACAGTGAGACACTGTGAACTACACAGTGAGACACTGTGAACTACAGAGTGAGGCACTGTGAACTACACAGTGAGACAATGCGAACTACACAGTGAGTCACTGAACTACACAGTGAGACACTGAGAAAGACACACTGAGACACTGTGAACTACAGAGTGAGACACATTGAACTACACAGTGAGACACTGTGAACTAAACAGTGAGACACTGTGAACTACAGAGTGAGACACTGTGAACTACACAGTGAGACAATGTGAACTACACAGTGAGTCACTGAACTACACAGTGAGACACTGAGAAAGACACAGTGAGACACTGTGAACTACACAGTGAGACACTGAACTACACAGTGAGACACTGTGAACTACACATTGAGACACTGTGAACTACACAGTGAGACACTGTGAACTACAGAGTGAGACACATTGAACTACACAGTGAGACACTGTGAACTACACAGTGAGACAATGTGAACTACACAGTGAGACAGTGAACTACACAGTGAGACACTGAGAAAGACACAGTGAGACACTGTGAACTACACAGTGAGACACATTGAACTACACAGTGAGACACTGTGAACTACACAGTGAGACACTGTGGACTACACAGTGAGACACATTGAACTAAACAGTGAGACACTGTGAACTACACAGTGAGACACATTGAACTACACAGTGAGACACTGTGAACTACACAGTGAGACAATGTGAACTACACAGTGAGACAATGTGAACTAGACATTGAGCCACTGAACTACACAGTGAGACACATTGAACTACACAGTGAGACACTGTGAACTACACAGTGAGACACTGAACTACACAGTGAGACACTGTGAACGACACATTGAGACAATGTGAACTACACAGTGAGACACTGAACTACACAGTGAGACACTGAACTACACAGTGAGGCACTGTGAACTACACAGTGAGACAATGTGAACTACACAGTGAGACACTGAACTACACAGTGAGACACTGAGAAAGACACAAGTGAGACACTGTGAACTACACAGTGAGACACATTGAACTACACAGTGAGACACTGTGAACTACACTGTGAGACACTGAACTACACAGTGAGACACTGTGAACGACACATTGAGACACTGTGAACGACACAGCGAGACACTGTGAACTACACAGCGAGACACTGTGAACTACACAGCGAGACACTGTGAACTACACAGTGAGACACTGTGAACTAGTGAGCGAGACGCAAAGGAATAGACAGTGAGACTGTGAAGTACACAGTGAGACACTGAACTACACAGTGAGACACTGTGAACTACACAGTGAGACACTGTGAACTACAGAGTGAGACACATTGAACTACACAGTGAGACACTGTGAACTACACAGTGAGACACTGTGAACAACACAGTGAGACAGTGTGAAAAACACAGTGAGACACTGTGAACTACAGAGTGAGACACATTGAACTACACAGTGAGACACTGTGAAGTACACGTGAGACACTGTGAACGACAGAGTGAGACACTGTGTACTACACAGTGAGACACTGTGAACTACACAGTGAGAAACTGTGAACTACACAGTGAGACACTGTGAACTACACAGTGAGACACTGTGAACTACACAGTGAGACACTGTGAACTACACAGTGAGACACTGTGAACAACACAGTGAGACAGTGTGAACTACACAGTGAGACACTGTGAACTACACAGTGAGACACATTGAACTACACGGTGAGACACTGTGAAGTACACGTGAGACACTGTGAACGACAGAGTGAGACACTGTGAACTACACAGTGAGACACTGTGAACTACACAGTCAGAAACTGTGAACTACACAGTGAGAGACTGAACTACACAGTGAGACACATTGAACTACACAGTGAGACTGTGAACTACACAGTGAGACACTGAACTACACAGTGAGACACTGTGAACTACACAGTGAGACACTGAACTACACAGTGAGACACTGTGAACTCCACAGTAAGACACTGTGAACTCCACAGTAAGACACTGTGAACTACACAGTGAGACACTGTAAACTACACAGTGAGACACTGTGAACTAGTGAGCGAGACGCAAAGGAATAGACAGTGAGACTGTGAAGTACACAGTGAGACACTGAAAACTACACATTGAGAAACAGAACTACACAGTGAAACACTGTGAACTACACAGTGAGACAGTGTGAACTACACAGTGCGACATGGTGAACTAGTGAGCGAGACGCAAAGGAATAGACAGTGAGACTGTGAAGTTCACCGTGAGAAACTGAACTACACAGTGAGACACGGTGAACTACACAGTGAGACAATGTGAACTACAGAGTGAGACACATTGAACTACACAGTGAGACACTGTGAACTACACAGTGAGACACTGTGAACTACACAGTGAGACACTGTGAACTACAGAGTGAGGCACTGTGAACTACACAGTGAGACAATGCGAACTACACAGTGAGTCACTGAACTACACAGTGAGACACTGAGAAAGACACACTGAGACACTGTGAACTACAGAGTGAGACACATTGAACTACACAGTGAGACACTGTGAACTAAACAGTGAGACACTGTGAACTACAGAGTGAGACACTGTGAACTACACAGTGAGACAATGTGAACTACACAGTGAGTCACTGAACTACACAGTGAGACACTGAGAAAGACACACTGAGACACTGTGAACTACACAGTGAGACACTGTGAACTACACAGTGAGACACTGAACTACACAGTGAGACACTGTGAACTACACAGTGAGACACTGTGAACTACACAGTGAGACAATGTGAACTACACAGTGAGTCACTGAACTACACAGTGAGACACTGAGAAAGACACAGTGAGACACTGTGAACTACACAGTGAGACACTGAACTACACAGTGAGACACTGTGAACTACACATTGAGACACTGTGAACTACACAGTGAGACACAGTGAACTACACAGTGAGACACTGTGAACTACACAGAGAGACACATTGAACTACACAGTGAGACAATGTGAACTACACAGTGAGACAATGTGAACTACACAGTGAGACAATGTGAACTACGCAGTGAGACACTGAGAAAGACACAGTGAGACACTGTGAACTACACAGTGAGACACATTGAACTACACAGTGAGACACTGTGAACTACACAGTGAGACAATGTGAACTACACAGTGAGACACTGAACTACACAGTGAGACACTGAGAAAGACGCAGTGAGACACTGAACTACACAGTGAAACACATTGAACTACACAGTGAGACACTGTGAACTACACAGTGAGACAATGTGAACTATACAGTGAGACACTGAACTACACAGTGAGACACTGTGAACTACACAGTGAGACAATGTGAACTACACAGTGAGACACTGAACTACACAGTGAGACACTGAGAAAGACACAAGTGAGACACTGTGAACTACACAGTGAGACACATTGAACTACACAGTGAGACACTGTGAACTACACTGTGAGACACTGAACTACACAGTGAGTCACTGTGAACGACACATTGAGACACTGTGAATGACACAACGAGACACTGTGAACTACACAGCGAGACACTGTGAACTACACAGCGAGACACTGTGAACTACACAGCGAGACACAGTGAACTACACAGTGCGACACTGTGAACTAGTGAGCGAGACGCAAAGGAATAGACAGTGAGACTGTGAAGTACACAGTGAGACACTGAACTACACAGTGAGACACTGTGAACTACACAGTGAGACACTGTGAACTACAGAGTGAGACACATTGAACTACACAGTGAGACACTGTGAACTACACAGTGAGACACTGTGAACAACACAGTGAGACAGTGTGAACTACACAGTGAGACACTGTGAACTACACAGTGAGACACATTGAACTACACAGTGAGACACTGTGAAGTACACGTGAGACACTGTGAACGACAGAGTGAGACACTGTGAATTACACAGTGAGACACTGTGAACTACGCAGTGAGACACTGTGAAGTACACGTGAGACACTGTGAACTACACAGTGAGACACTGTGAACTACACAGTGAGACACATTGAACTACACAGTGAGACTGTGAACTACACAGTGAGACACTGTGAACTACACAGTGAGACACTGAACTACACAGTGAGACACTGAACTACACAGTGAGACACTGTGAACTACACAGTGAGACACTGAACTACACAGTGAGACACTGTGAACTCCACAGTAAGACACTGTGAACTACACAGTGAGACACTGTGAACTACACAGTGAGACACTGTGAACTAGTGAGCGAGACGCAAAGGAATAGACAGTGAGACTGTGAAGTACACAGTGAGACACTGAAAACTACACATTGAGAAACAGAACTACACAGTGAAACACTGTGAACTACACAGTGAGACAGTGTGAACTACACAGTGCGACACTGTGAACTAGTGAGCGAGACGCAAAGGAATAGACAGTGAGACTGTGAAGTACACCGTGAGAAACTGAACTACACAGTGAGACACTGTGAACTACACAGTGAGACACTGTGAACTACAGAGTGAGACACATTGAACTACACAGTGAGACACTGTGAACTACACAGTGAGACACTGTGAACTACACAGTGAGACACTGTGAACTACACAGTGAGACACTGTGAACTATAGAGTGAGGCACTGTGAACTACACAGTGAGACAATGCGAACTACGCAGTGAGTCTCTGAACTACACAGTGAGACACTGAGAAAGACACACTGAGACACTGTGAACTACAGAGTGAGACACATTGAACTACACAGTGAGACACTGTGACTACACAGTGAGACACTGTGAACTACACAGTAAGACACATTGAACTACACAGTGAGACACTGTGAACTACACAGTGAGACACTGAACTACACAGTGAGACACGGTGAACTACACAGTGAGACAATGTGAACTACACAGTGAGTCACTGAACTACACAGTGAGACACTGAGAAAGACACAGTGAGACACTGTGAACTACACAGTGAGACACTGAACTACACAGTGAGACACTGTGAACTACACATTGAGACACTGTGAACTACACAGTGAGACACTGTGAACTACAGAGTGAGACACATTGAACTACACAGTGAGACACTGTGAATTACATAGTGAGACTCTGTGAACTACACAGTGAGATACTGTGAACTACACAGTGAGACACTGTGAACTACACAGTGAGACGCTGTGAACTACAGAGTGAGACACATTGAACTACACAGTGAGACACTGTGAACTACACAGTGAGGCACTGTGAACTACACAGTGAGGCACTGTGAACTACACACTGAGACATATTGAACTACACAGTGAGACACATTGAACTACACAGTGAGACACTGTGAACTTCACAGTGAGACACTGTGAACTACACAGTGAGACACTGTGAACTACACAGTGAGACACTGTGAACTACACAGTGAGACACATTGAACTACACAGTGAGACACTGTGAACTACACAGTGAGGCACTGTGAACTACACAGTGAGACACAGTGAACTACACAGTGAGACACATTGGACTACACAGTGAGACACTGTGAACTACACAGCGAGAAACTGTGAACTACACAGTGAGACACTGTGAACTACACAGTGAGACACTGAGAAAGACGCAGTGAGACACTGAACTACACAGTGAAACACATTGAACTACACAGTGAGACACTGTGAACTACACAGTGAGACAATGTGAACTATACAGTGAGACACTGAACTACACAGTGAGACACTGTGAACTACAGAGTGAGACACATTGAACTACACAGTGAGACACTGAACTACACAGTGAGACACTGAGAAAGACACAAGTGAGACACTGTGAACTACACAGTGAGACACATTGAACTACACAGTGAGACACTGTGAACTACACTGTGAGACACTGAACTACACAGTGAGTCACTGTGAACGACACATTGAGACACTGTGAATGACACAACGAGACACTGTGAACTACACAGCGAGACACTGTGAACTACACAGCGAGACACTGTGAACTACACAGCGAGACACAGTGAACTACACAGTGCGACACTGTGAACTAGTGAGCGAGACGCAAAGGAATAGACAGTGAGACTGTGAAGTACACAGTGAGACACTGAACTACACAGTGAGACACTGTGAACTACACAGTGAGACACTGTGAACTACAGAGTGAGACACATTGAACTACACAGTGAGACACTGTGAACTACACAGTGAGACACTGTGAACAACACAGTGAGACAGTGTGAACTACACAGTGAGACACTGTGAACTACACAGTGAGACACATTGAACTACACAGTGAGACACTGTGAAGTACACGTGAGACATTGTGAACGACAGAGTGAGACACTGTGAATTACACAGTGAGACACTGTGAACTACGCAGTGAGACACTGTGAAGTACACGTGAGACACTGTGAACTACACAGTGAGACACTGTGAACTACACAGTGAGACACATTGAACTACACAGTGAGACTGTGAACTACACAGTGAGACACTGTGAACTACACAGTGAGACACTGAACTACACAGTGAGACACTGAACTACACAGTGAGACACTGTGAACTACACAGTGAGACACTGAACTACACAGTGAGACACTGTGAACTCCACAGTAAGACACTGTGAACTACACAGTGAGACACTGTGAACTACACAGTGAGACACTGTGAACTAGTGAGCGAGACGCAAAGGAATAGACAGTGAGACTGTGAAGTACACAGTGAGACACTGAAAACTACACATTGAGAAACAGAACTACACAGTGAAACACTGTGAACTACACAGTGAGACAGTGTGAACTACACAGTGCGACACTGTGAACTAGTGAGCGAGACGCAAAGGAATAGACAGTGAGACTGTGAAGTACACCGTGAGAAACTGAACTACACAGTGAGACACTGTGAACTACACAGTGAGACACTGTGAACTACAGAGTGAGACACATTGAACTACACAGTGAGACACTGTGAACTACACAGTGAGACACTGTGAACTACACAGTGAGACACTGTGAACTACACAGTGAGACACTGTGAACTATAGAGTGAGGCACTGTGAACTACACAGTGAGACAATGCGAACTACGCAGTGAGTCTCTGAACTACACAGTGAGACACTGAGAAAGACACACTGAGACACTGTGAACTACAGAGTGAGACACATTGAACTACACAGTGAGACACTGTGACTACACAGTGAGACACTGTGAACTACACAGTAAGACACATTGAACTACACAGTGAGACACTGTGAACTACACAGTGAGACACTGAACTACACAGTGAGACACGGTGAACTACACAGTGAGACAATGTGAACTACACAGTGAGTCACTGAACTACACAGTGAGACACTGAGAAAGACACAGTGAGACACTGTGAACTACACAGTGAGACACTGAACTACACAGTGAGACACTGTGAACTACACATTGAGACACTGTGAACTACACAGTGAGACACTGTGAACTACAGAGTGAGACACATTGAACTACACAGTGAGACACTGTGAATTACATAGTGAGACTCTGTGAACTACACAGTGAGATACTGTGAACTACACAGTGAGACACTGTGAACTACACAGTGTGACGCTGTGAACTACAGAGTGAGACACATTGAACTACACAGTGAGACACTGTGAACTACACAGTGAGACAATGTGAACTACACAGTGAGGCACTGTGAACTACACAGTGAGGCACTGTGAACTACACACTGAGACATATTGAACTACACAGTGAGACACATTGAACTACACAGTGAGACACTGTGAACTTCACAGTGAGACACTGTGAACTACACAGTGAGACACTGTGAACTACACAGTGAGACACTGTGAACTACACAGTGAGACACATTGAACTACACAGTGAGACACTGTGAACTACACAGTGAGGCACTGTGAACTACACAGTGAGACACAGTGAACTACACAGTGAGACACATTGGACTACACAGTGAGACACTGTGAACTACACAGCGAGAAACTGTGAACTACACAGTGAGACACTGTGAACTACACAGTGAGACACTGTGAACTAGTGAGCGAGATGCAAAGGAATAGACAGTGAGACTGTGAAGTACACAGTGAGACACTGAAAACTACACATTGAGACACAGAACTACACAGTGAAACACTGTGAACTACACAGTGAGACAGTGAGAAATAGAAAGGCAGACACTGAGACCTACACAGTGAGTCAATGAAAACTAAACAGCGAGAACCCAGAACTACACCCTGAGACACTGGGAATTACACATTGAGACAGAAAACTACTCAGTGAGACACTGAAATCTACGCATTGAGACACTAAAAATCACCAAGTTGGACAGTGAATGAAAGACGGAGACACAAAGAACTACACAGCAAGACACTGAGAACTACACCATGAGACACTGAGAATTACACAGTGAGACACTGGGAATTACACAGTGAGACACTGGGAATTACACTGTGAGACACTGTGAACTACACAGTGAGAAACTGTGAACTACACAGTGAGACACTGAAAACTATACAGCGAGACACTGGGAATTGCACAGTGAGACACTGTGAACTACACAATGAGACACTGTGAACCACACAGTGAAACACTGTGAACCACACAGTGAGACACTGTGAACTACACAGTGAGACATAGTTAAATACACAGTGAGACACTGAGAACCACAGTGGGGCATTGACAACTGCACAGTGACACATTGTTAGGTAAAAAGTGACACACTGAACGACTGAGTGAGACACAAAGGAATAGACAGTGAGACTGTGAACTACACAGTGAGACACAGGACTACACTGTGAAACACTGTGAACTACACAGTGAGACGGTGAGAAATAGAATGGCAGACAGTGAGACCTACACAGTCAGCCAATGAAAACTAAACAGCAAGAACTCAGAACTACACCATGAGACACTGGGAATTACACCGTGAGACACTGGGAATTACACAGTGATACACTGGGAATTACACAGTGAGCCACAAAGAACTACACAGTGAGACACTGAATACTACACAGTGAAACACTGTCAACTGCACAGTGGGGCACTTAGAAATAGACAGTGAGACACTGGGAATTACACAGTGAGACACTGTGAAATATTCCATGAGAAACTGAGAAAGGCCCAGTAAGAAACCAAAAATGCCCAGTGAGACACTGAGAACGACACCATGAGGCACTGAAAACTGTAGAGTGAGTCAGAACTACAAAGTGAGATACTGAAAACTACGCAGTGCGACCGGGAAAACTACAAAGTGAAACACTATGACCTGCACAGTGAGACACTGAGAAATAGAGAGTGAAACACTGAGAACTACACAGTGCATCACAGAGAAGAACACAGTGCAACTGGTAACTACACGATGAGACATGGAGAGACAGAGAAAACTACACAGTGAGTGGTTGAAAATTACACAGTGGGACACTGAGAACTACACCGTGAGACACAGGGAAATACACAGTGAAAGACTGTGAGCTACACAGTGAAACACTGGGAATTACACAGTGAGACACAGGGAACTACACAGTGAGACACAGGGAACTACACACTGAGACAATGGGAACTACGCAGTGAGACAATGGCAACTACGCAGTTAGACACTGTCAACTGCACAGTGAAACACTGAGCTACACAGTGAAACACTGTGAGCTACACAGTGAAACACCGGGAAATTCTCAGTGAGGCACTGGGAATTATGCAGTGAGACACTGGGAATTATGCAGTGAGAAACTGGGAATTGCGCAGTGAGACACTGGAAGTTACGCAGTGAGACACTGTGAACTATCCAGTGAGACACTGTGAACTACACTGTGAGAGACTGTGAATTACATAGTGAGACATGCAGAACTGCACAGTGATACTCTGAGAATGACACAGTGAGACATTGTGATCTAAAGAGTGACGATGTGAACTACACAGTGAGAGACAGAGAAACAGACAGTGAGATGCTGAGAACTATACAATGAGCAACTGAAAAATATACAGTGATACACTGAAAACTAAACAGTAAAACACAGAACTACACTGCAAGACATTGTGAATTACACATTGAGACACTGAGAAATACACAGTGAGACATTGAGAACTACACAGTAAGAAACTGAGTAGTACACAGCGAGACATAGTGAAATATACAGTGAGACATAGTGAAATATACAGTGAGACAATGAGAACTGCCAAGAAAGATACTGAAAACTGCACAGTGAAACACTGAGAAATAGAGAGTGAAACACTGAAAACTACACAGTGCAACACTCAGAAGTACACGGTGAGACACTGGGACTACACAGAGATACAGAGAACACTGCAGAGTGAGTGACTGCAAACTACACAGTGAGACAATGGGAATTACACAGTGAGACATTGTGAGCTATGCAGAGAGACACTGGGAATTACGCAGCGAGACACTGGGAATTACGCAGCGAGACACTGGGAAATATGCAGCAAGACACTGGGAATCATGCAGCGAGACACTGGGAATCACGCAGTGAGACACGGGAATTACGCAGCGAGACACTGGGAATGATGCAGCGAGACACTGGGAATTACGCAGTGAGACACTGGGAATTACTCAGCGAGACACTGGGAATTACACAGCGAGACACTGGGAATTACGCAGCGAGACACTGGGAATTACACAGTGAGACACTGGGAATTACACAGTGAGACACTGTGAACTACACAGTGAGACATTGCTATCTAAACAGTGAGACACTGAACTACACAGTGAGGAACTAAAAAATAGCCAGTGAGACACTGGGGACTACATAATGATACACTAAAAATTAAACAGTGAGACACAGAACTACCCAGTGAGACACTGGGTGTTACACAGTGAGACCCTGTGGACTACACAGTGAGACCCTGTGGACTACAGAGTGTGATGCTGAGAGCTGCACAATGAGACACTGTGAACTGCTCAGACAGACATTGAGAACAATACAATGAGACACTGAAAGCAATACAGTGAGACACTGAAAAGTACATAGTGAAACACTGTGAACTAAACATTGAGAGATGGAGAAATAGTCAGTGAGACACTGAGATCTAGACAGTGCGACACTGAGAAGTACACGGTGAGCAACTGAAAAATATACAGTGATACACTGATAAGTACACAGTGACAATAAGAGAGTGAGATGCTGACAAATCGACAGCAAGACATTGTGAATTACACATTGAGACTCTGAGAAATACACAGTGAGACAGTGATAACTACACAGTGATAAACTGAGAAGTGCACAGTGAGACACAGTGAAATATACGGTGAGACACAGTGAAATAAACAATGAGAAACTGAGAAAGGCCGAGTAAGACACCAAAAAGTGCCCAGTGAGACACTGAGAACGACACCGTCAGACACTGAAAACTATACAGTGTGACACTGTGAACAACACAGTGAGGTACTGAAAACTACACAGTGAGACACTGTGAACAACACAGTGAGGTACTGAAAACTACACAGTGTGACACTGAAAACTACTAAGTGAAGCATTGTGAACTGCACAGTGAGACACTGAGAAATAGGGAGTGAAAGATTGAGAACTACACAGTGCATCACTGAGAAGAACACAGTGCAACTGGGAACCACACAATGAGACACTGGGAACTACACAGAGAGACAGAGAAAACTACACAGTGAGTTATTGAAAACTACACAGTGGGACACTGAGAACTACACCTGAGACACGGGGTATTACACCGTGAGGCACTGGGAATTACACAGTGAGACACTGTGAACTACACAGTGAGACACTGTGAACTACACAGTGAGACACTGTGAACTGCACAGTGAGACACTGTGAACCGCACAGTGAGACACTTTGAACCGCACAGTGAGACACTGGGAATTACACAGTGAGACATAGTGAAATACACAGTGAGACATTGAGAACCACAGTGAGGCACTGACAACTACACAGTGACACATTGTTATCTGAAAAGTGACACACTGAACGACTGAGTGAGACACAAAGGAATAGACAGTGAGACTGTGAACTACACAGTGAGACAGTGAAAAATACAAAGTGAGGCACTGAGGACTACACTGTGAAACACTGTGAATTACACAATGAGATGGTGAGAAATAGAATGGCAGACACTGAGACCTACACAGTCAGTCAATGAAAACGAAACAGCGAGAACTCAGAACTACACCATGAGATTCTGGGAATTACACGTTGAGACATAAAACTACTCAGTGAGACACTGAAATCTACGCAGTGAGACACTAAAAGTGACCAAGTTGGACAGTGAATGAAACAGTGAGACACGAAGAACTACACAGTGAGACACTGGGAATTACGTAGTGAGACACTGGGAATTACGGAGTGAGACACTGTCAACTACACAGTGAAACACTGAGCTACACAGTGAAATGCTGTGAGCAACACAGTGAAACACCGGGAATTACACAGTGAGGCACTGGGAATTACGTAGTGAGACACTGGGAATTACGAAGTGAGACACTGTCAACTACACAGTGAAACACTGAGCTACACAGTGAAACACTGTGAGCAACACAGTGAAACACCGGGAAATACACAGTGAGGCACTGGGAATTATGCAGTGAGACACTGGGAATTACGCAGTGAGACAGTGGAAGTTACGCAATGAGAAACTGTGAACAACCAAGTGAGACACTGTGAACTACACAGTGAAACACTGTGAACTACACAGTGAGACACTGGAAATTACGCAGTGAGACACTGGGAATTACGCAGTGAGACACTGGGAATTACACAGTGAGACACTGGGAATTACGCAGGGAGACACTGGGAATTACGCAGTGAGACACTGGAAGTTACGCAGTGACAAACTGTGAACTACCCAGTGAAACACTGTGAACTACACAGTGAGACACTGTGAACTACACAGTGAGACACTGTGAACTACACAGTGAGACACTGTGAACTACACAGTGAGACACTGTGAACTACACAGTGAGACACTCAGAACTGCACAGTGAGACACTCAGAACTGCACAGTGATAGACTGAGAATGACACAGTGAGACATTGTTATCTAAACAGTGATGATGTGAACTACACAGTGAGATGCTGAGAAGTACACAATGAGCAACAGAAAAATATACAGTGATGCACTGAAAACTAAACAGTAACACAAAGAACTACACTGCAAGACATTGCGAATTACACATTGAGACAATGAGAAATACACAGTGAGACATTGAGAACTACACAGTAAGAAACTGAGTAGTACACAGTGAGAAACAGTGAAATATACAGTGAGACACAGTGAAAAATACAGTGAGACAATGTGAACTGCCAAGAAAGATACTGAAAACTGCACAGTGAAACTCTGAGAAATAGAGAGTGAAACACTGAAAACTACAAAGTGCGACACTCAGAAGTACATGGTGAGACACTGTGACTACACAGAGATACAGAGAAAACTACACAGTGAGTGACTGCAAACTACACAGTGAGAAAATGGGAATTACACAGTGAGACATTGTGAGCTATGCAGTGAAACACTGGGAATTAGGCAGCGACACACTGGGAATTATGCAGCGAGACACTGGGAATTATGCAGCGAGACACTGGGAATTACGCAGTGAGACACTGGGAATTACGCAGCGAGACACTGGGAATTACGCAGCGAGACACTGGGAATTACGCAGCGAGACACTGGGAATTACACAGCGAGACACTGGGAATTATGCAGTGAGACACTGGGAATTATGCAGTGAGACACTGGGAATTACGGAGCGAGACAGTGGGAATCATGCAGTGAGACACTGAGAATCACGCACCGAGACACTGGGAATCACGCAGCGAGACACTGGGAACTACATAGTGATACACTAAAAACTAAACAGTGAGACACAGAACTGCCCAGTGAGACACTGGGAATTAAACAGTGAGACCCTGTGGATTACACAGTGAGACCCTGTGGACAACACAGTGTGACGCGGAGAGCTGCATAGTGAGACACTGTGAACTGCACAGAGAGACACTGAGAACAATACAGTGAGACACTGAAAAGTACATAGTGAAACACTGTGAACTCAACAGTGAGAGATGGAGAAATAGTCAGTGAGACACTGAGATCTAGAAAGTGCGACACTGAGAAGTACACAGTGAGCAACTGAAAAATATCCAGTGATACACTGATTAGTACACAGTGAGGCAATGGGAATAACAGAGTGAGACGCTGACAACTAGACAGCAAGACTTTGTGAATTACACATTGAGACTCTGAGAAATTCACAGTGAGACAGTTAAAACTACACAGTGATAAACTGAGAAGTGCACAGTGAGACACTGAAATATATGTTGAGATACTGTGAAATAAACAATGAGAAACTGAGAAAGGCCGAGTAAGACGCCAAAACGTGCCCAGTGAGACACTGAGAACGACACCGTGAGACACTGAAAACTACACAGTGAGACACTGTGAACAACACAGTGAGGTACTGAAAACTACACTGTGTGACACTGAAAACTAATAAATGAAGCACTGTGAACTGCACAGTGAGACACAGAAATAGGGAGTGAAAGACTGAGAACTACACAGTGCATCACTGAGAAGAACACAGTGCAACTGGGAACCACACGATGAGACACTAGGAACTACACAGAGAGACAGAGAAAACTACACAGTGAGTTATTGAAAACTACACAGTGGGACACTGAGAACTACACCTGAGACACTGGGAATTACACAGTGAGACACTGGGAATTACACAGTGAGACACAGAACTGCCCAGTGAGACACTGAGAATTACACAGTGAGACCCTGCGGACTACACAGTGAGACCCTGTGGACTACACAGTGTGACGCTGAGAGCTGCACAGTGAGACACTGTGAACTGCACAGTGAGACACTGAGAACAATACAATGAAACACTGAAAGCAACACAGTGAGACAATGAAAAGTACATAGTGAAACACTGTGAACTAAACAGTGAGAGATGGAGAAATTGTCAGTGAGACACTGAGAACTAGACAGTGCGACACTGAGAAGTACACAGTGAGCAACTGAAAAATATACAGTGATACACTGATAAGTACACAGTGAGGCAGTGGGAATAACAGACTGAGATGCTGACAACTAGACAGCAAGACATTGTGAATTACACATTGAGACAGTGAGAAATTCACAGTGAGACAGTTAAAAGTACACAGTGATAAACTGAGAAGTGCACAGTGAGACACTGTGAAATATATGTTGAGATACAGTGAAATAAACAATGAGAAACTGAGAAAGGCCGAGTAAGACACCAAAAAGTGCCCAGTGAGACACTGAGAACGACACCGTGAGACACTGAAAACTACACAGTGAGGTACTGAAAACTACACAGTGTGACACTGAAAACTAATAAATGAAGCATTGTGAACTGCACAGTGAGACACTGAGAACAATACAATGAAACACTGAAAGCAACACAGTGAGACAATGAAAAGTACATAGTGAAACACTGTGAACTAAACAGTGAGAGATGGAGAAATTGTCAGTGAGACACTGAGAACTAGACAGTGCGACACTGAGAAGTACACAGTGAGCAACTGAAAAATATACAGTGATACACTGATAAGTACACAGTGAGGCAGTGGGAATAACAGACTGAGATGCTGACAACTAGACAGCAAGACATTGTGAATTACACATTGAGACAGTGAGAAATTCACAGTGAGACAGTTAAAAGTACACAGTGATAAACTGAGAAGTGCACAGTGAGACACTGTGAAATATATGTTGAGATACAGTGAAATAAACAATGAGAAACTGAGAAAGGCCGAGTAAGACACCAAAAAGTGCCCAGTGAGACACTGAGAACGACACCGTGAGACACTGAAAACTACACAGTGAGGTACTGAAAACTACACAGTGTGACACTGAAAACTAATAAATGAAGCATTGTGAACTGCACAGTGAGACACAGAAATAGGGAGTGAAAGACTGAGAACTACACAGTGCATCACTGAGAAGAACACAGTGCAACTGGGAACCACACGATGAGACACTAGGAACTACACAGAGAGACAGAGAAAACTACACAGTGAGCTATTGAAAACTACACAGTGGGACACTGATAACTACACCTGAGACACTGGGAATTACACAGTGAGACACTGGGAATTACACAGTGAGACACTGGGAATTAGACAGTGAGAAACTGTGAACTTCATAGTGAGATACTCTGAACTAGACAGTGAGACACCATGACCGACACAGTGAGACACTGGGAATTACAAAGTGAGACACTGGGAATTAGACAGTGAGACACTGGGAATTACACAGCGAGACACTGTGAACAACACAGTGAGACACTGTGAACTACACAGTGAGACACTGAACTACACAGTGAGACACTGAACTACACAGTGAGACACTGGGAATTACACAGTGAGACTCTGGGAATTACATAGTGAGACTTTGGGAATTACACAGTGAGACACTGGGAACTACCCAGTGAGACACTGTGAACTACACAGTGAGACACTGTGAACTACACGGTGAGAACTGTGAACTACACAGTGAGACACTGAACTACACACTGAGACACTCTGAACTACACAGTGAGACACTTGGAACTACCCAGTGAGACACTGGGAACTATCGAGTGAGACACTGGGAACAACCAAGTGAGGCACTCTGAACCACCCAGTGAGACACTCTGAAACACCCAGTGAGACACTCTGAACTACACAGACACCGTGAATAACACAGTGAGACACTGAGAACGTCACAGTGAGACATTGTGATCTAAACAGTGAGAAACTGTAAACTACACAGTGGGAGACGGAGAAAATAGACAGTGAGACATTGAGAACTTAACAGTGCGACACTGAGAACTACACAGTGATCAACTGAAAAATGTACAGTGATACACTGAAAACTAAACAGCAAAGCACAGAAGAACACTGCAAGTCATTGCGAATTACACAGTGAGACACTGGGAATCACGCAGTGAGACACTGAGAATTACACAGTGAGACACTGGGAATTACGCAGTGAGACACTGGAAGTTACGCAGTGAGAAACTGTGAACTACCCAGTGAGAAGCTGTGAACTAACCAGTGAAACACTGTGAACTACACAGTGAGACTCTGTGAACTACATAGTGAAACACTGTGAATTACACAGTGAGAGACTGTGAATTACACAGTGAGACACTCAGAACTGCACAGTGATAGACTGAGAATGACACAGTGAGACATTGTTATCTAAACAGTGACGATGTGAACTACACAGTCA
The DNA here is from genome assembly GCF_964194155.1 of Cetorhinus maximus. Taxonomy (NCBI): domain Eukaryota; kingdom Metazoa; phylum Chordata; class Chondrichthyes; order Lamniformes; family Cetorhinidae; genus Cetorhinus; species Cetorhinus maximus. The sequence continues at coordinate 73,841,372 of NC_135895.1, read as the reverse complement.
GATGCTGAGAAGTACACAATGAGCAACGGAAAAATATACATTGATGCACTGAAAACTAAACAGTAAAACAAATAAATACACTGCAAGACATTGCGAATTACACATGGAGTCACTGATAAATACACAGTGAGACATTGAGAACTACACAGTAAGAAACTGAGTAGTACACAGTGTGAAACAGTGAAATATACAGTGAGACACAGTGAAATATACAGTGAGACAATGAGAACTGCCAAGAAAGATACTGAAAACTGCACAGTTAAACATTAAGAAATAGAGAGTGAAACACTGAAAACTACACAGTGCGACACTCAGAAGTACACGGTGAGACACTGTGACTACACAGAGATACAGAGAAAAATACACAGTGAGTGACTGCAAACTACACAGTGACACAATGGGAATTACACAGTGAGACAATGTGAGCTAGGCAGTGAGACACTGGGAATTATGCAGCGACACACTGGGAATTACGCAGTGAGACACTGGGAATTACGCAGCGAGACACTGGGAATTACGCAGCGAGACACTGGGAATAACTCAGTGAGACACTGGGAATCACGCACCGAGACACTGGGAATCATGCAGCGAGGCACTGCGAATTACGCAGCGAGACACTGGGAACTACATAGTGATACACTAAAAACTAAACAGTGAGACACAGAACTGCCCAGTGGGACACTGAGAATTACACAGTGAGACCCTGTGGACTACACAGTGAGACCCTGTGGACTACACAGTGTGACGCTGAGAGCTGCACAGTGAGACACTGTGAACTGCACAGAGAGACACTGAGAACAATACAATGAGACACTGAAAGCAACACAGTGAGACAATGAAAAGTACATAGTGAAACACTGTGAACTAAACAGTGAGAGATGGAGAAATTGTCAGTGAGACACTGAGAACTAGACAGTGCGACAGTGAGAAGTACACAGTGAGCAACTGAAAAATATACAGTGATACACTGATAAGTACACAGTGAGGCAGTGGGAATGACAGAGTGAGATGCTGACAACTAGACAGCAAGACATTGTGAATTACACATTGAGACAGTGAGAAATTCACAGTGAGACAGTTAAAAGTACACAGTGATAAACTGAGAAGTGCACAGTGAGACACTGTGAAATATATGTTGAGATACAGTGAAATAAACAATGAGAAACTGAGAAAGGCCGAGTAAGACACCAAAAAGTGCCCAGTGAGACACTGAGAACGACACCGTGAGACACTGAAAACTACACAGTGAGACACTGTGAACAACACAGTGAGGTACTGAAAACTACACAGTGTGACACTGAAAACTACTAAGTGAAGCATTGTGAACTGCACAGTGAGACACAGAAATAGGGAGTGAAAGTCTGAGAACTACACAGTGCATCACTGAGAAGAACACAGTGCAACTGGGAACCACACGATGAGACACTAGGAACTACACAGAGAGACAGAGAAAACTACACAGTGAGTTATTGAAAACTACACAGTGGGACACTGAGAACTACACCTGAGACACTGGGAATTACACAGTGAGACACTGGGAATTACACAGTGAGACATTGGGAATTACACAGTGAGACACTAGGAATTACACAGTGAGACACTGGGAATTACACAGTGAGACACTCTGAACTAGACAGTGAGACACCATGAGCGACACAGTGAGACACTGGGAATTACACAGTGAGACACTGGGAATTAGACAGTGAGACACTGGGAATTACACAGTGAGACACTGTGAACTACACAGTGAGACACTGTGAACTACACAGTGAGACACTGTGAGCTACACAGTGAGACACTGGGAACTATCGAGTGAGACACTTGGAACTACCGAGTGAGACACTGGGAACAACCCAGTGAGACACTCTGAACCAGCCAGTGAGACACTCTGAACCACCCAGTGAGACACTCTGAATCACCCAGTGAGACACTCTCAACTACAGAGCGAGACACCGTGAATGACACAGTGAGACACTGAGAACGTCACAGTGAGACATTTGTGATCTAAACAGTTAGACACTGTAAACTACACAGTGGGAGACGGAGAAAAAGACAGTGAGACACTGAGAACTGCACAGTGAGCAACAGAAAAATGTACAGTGATACACAGAAAACTAAACAGCAAAGCACAGAACAACACTGCAAGACATTGTGAATTACACAGTGAAACACTGGGAATCACGCAATGAGACACTGGGAATCACGCAGCGAGACACTGGGAATTACGCAGCGAGACACTGGGAATCACGCAGTGAGACACTGGGAATCACGCAGCGAGACACTGGGAATCACGCAGCGAGACACTGGGAATCACGCAGCGAGACACTGGGAATCACGCAGCGAGACACTGGGAATGACGCACCGAGGCACTGGGAATCACGCAGCGAGACACTGGGAAGCACGCAGCAAGACACTGTGAATTAAGCAGCGATACACTGTGAATTACGCAGCGAGACACTGGAAAATACGCAGCAAGACACTGGTAATTACGTAGTGAGAAACTGGGAATTACACAGCGAGACACTGGGAATTACGCAGCGAGACACTGGGAATTACACAGTGAGACACTGGGAATTACACAGCGAGTCACTGGGAATTACGCAGTTAAACACTGGGAATTACGGAGTGAGTCATTGGGAATTACGCAGTGAGACACTGTGAACTACACAGTGAGACATTGCTATCTTAACAGTGAGGCACTGAATTACACAGTGAGGCACTAAGAAATAGCCAGTGAGACACTGGGAACTACATAGTGATACACTAAAAACTAAACAGTGAGACACAGTACTGCCCAGTGAGACACTGGGAACTACACAGTGAGACCCTGTGGACTACACAGTGTGAACCTGTGGACTACACAGTGTGATGCTGAGAGCTACACAGTGAGACACTGTGAACTGCACAGAGAGACACTGAAAGCAACACAGTGAGACACTGAAAAGTACACAGTGAAACACTGTGAATTTAACAGTGAGAGATGGAGAAATAGTCAGTGAGACACTGAGAACTAGACAGTGCGACACTGAGAAGTACACATTGAGCAACAGAAAAATATACAGTGATACACTGATAAGTACAGAGTAAGGCAATGGGAATAACAGAGTGAGACGCTGACAACTAGACAGCAAGACATTGTGAATTACACATTGAGACTCTGAGAAATACACAGTGAGACAGTGATAACTACACAGTGATAAACTGAGAAGTGCACAGTGAGACACTGTGAAATATACGGTGAGACACAGTGAAATAAACAATGCGAAACTGAGAAAGGCCGAGTAAGACACCAAAGATTGCACAGCGAGACACTGAGAACGACACCGTGAGACACTGAAAACTACACAGTGTGACACTGTGAACAACACAGTGAGGTACTGAAAACTACACAGTGTGACACTGAAGACTACTAAGTGAAGAACTGTGAACTGCACAGTGAGACACGGAAATAGGGAGCGAAAGATTGAGAACTACACAGTGCATCCCTGAGAAGAACACAGTGCAATTGGGACCACACGATGAGTCACTGGGAATTACACAGAGAGACACTGGGAATTACACAGTGAGACACTGGCAATTACACAGTGAGACACGGAGAAAAAGACTATGAGACACTGAGAACTACACAGTGAGCAACTGAAAAATGTACAGTGATACACTGAAAACTAAACGGTAAAACACTGAACAACACTGCAAGACATTTCGAATTACACAGTGAGACATTGGGAATTACGCAGTGAGACACTGGGAATTACACAGTGAGACACTGGGAATTACGCAGTGAGACACTGGGAATTACGTAGTGAGACACTGGAAGTTACGCAGTGAGAAACTGTGAACTACCCAGTGAGAAAATGTGAACTAACCAGTGAAACACTGTGAACTACCGAGTGAGACACTGGGAACAACTCAGTGAGACACTCTGAACCATCCAGTGAGACACTCTGAACCACCCAGTGAGACACTCTGAATCACCCAGTGAGACACTTTGAACTACACAGTGAGACGCCGTGAATGACACAGTGAGACACTGAGAACGTCACAGTGAGACACTGTAAACTACACAGTGTGAGACGGAGAAAAAGACTGTGAGACACTGAGAAATACACAGTGCGACACTGGGAATTACGCAGTGAGACACTGTGAACTACACAGTGAGACATTGCTATATAAACAGTGAGACACTGAATTACACAGTGAGGCACTAAGACATAGCCAGTGAGACACTGGGAACGACATAGTGATACTCTAAAAACTAAACAGTGAGACACAGAACTGCCCAGTGAGACACTGGGAATTACACAGTGAGACCCAGTGGACTACACAGTGTGAACCTGTGGACTACACAGTGTGATGCTGAGAGCTACACAGTGAGACACTGTTAACTGCTCAGAGAGAAACTGAGAACAATACAATGAGACACTGAAAGCAACACAGTGAGACACTGAAAAGTACACAGTGAAACACTGTGAACTAAACAGCGAGAGATGGAGAAATAGTCAGTGAGACACTGAGATCTAGACAGTGCGACACTGAGAAGTACAAAGTGAGCAACTGAAAAATATACAGTGATACACTGATAAGTACACAGTGAGGCAATGGGAATAACAGAGTGAGACGCGGACAACTAGACAGCAAGACTTTGTGAATTACACATTGAGACTCTGAGAAATACACAGTCAGACAGTGATAACTACACAGTGATAAACTGAGAAGTGCACAGTGAGACACTGTGAAATATACGGTGAGACAAAGTGAAATAAACAATGAGAAACTGAGAAAGGCCGAGTAAGACACCAAAAATTGCACAGCGAGACACTGAGAACGACACCGTGAGACACTGAAAACTACACAGTGTGACACGGTGAACTACACAGTGAGGTACTGAAAACTACACAGTGTGACACTGAAAACTACTAAGTGAAGCAATGTGAACTGCACAGTGAGACACGGAAATAGGGAGAGAAACACTGAGAACTACACTGTGCAACTGGAAACCACACGATGAGACACTGGGAATTACTCAGAGAGACACTGGGAATTACACAGGGAGACACAGGGAATTACACAGTGAGACACAGTGAACTACACAGTGAGACACTGTGAACTACACAGTGAGACACTGTGAACTACACAGTGAGACACTGTGAACTACACAGTGAGACACTGTGAACTACACAGTGAGACACTGTGAACTACACAGTGAGACACTGTGAACTTCAAAGTGAGACACTGTGAACTACAGAGTGAGACACTGAACCACACAGTGAGACACGGTGAACTACACAGTGAGGTACTGAAAACTACACAGTGTGACACTGAAAACTACTAAGTGAAGCAATGTGAACTGCACAGTGAGACACGGAAATAGGGAGAGAAACACTGAGAACTACACAGTGCAACTGGAAACCACACGATGAGACACTGGGAATTACTCAGAGAGACACTGGGAATTACACAGTGAGACACTGGCAATTACACAGGGAGACACAGGGAATTACACAGTGAGACACTGTGAACTACACAGTGAGACACTGTGAACTACACAGTGAGACACTGTGAACTTCAAAGTGAGACACTGTGAACTACAGAGTGAGACACTGAACCACACAGTGAGACACTGGGAATTACAGTGAGACACTGGGAATTACACAGTGAGACACTGGATATTACCCAGTGAGTCACTGGGAATTACACAGTGAGACATTGGGAATTACAGAGTGAGACACTGGGAATTACCCAGTGAGACACTGGGAACTACCCAGTGAGACACTGGGAACTACACAGTTAGACACTGGGGACAACCCAGTGAGACACTCTGAACCACCCATTGTGACACCTTGAACCACCCAGTGAGACACTTTGAACCACCCAGTGAGACACTCTGAACTACACAGTGAGACACCATGAACGACACAGTGAGACACTGAGAACGACACAGTGAGACATTGTGATCTTAACAGTGAGACACTGTAAACTACACAGTGGGACACGGAGAATAAGAATATGAGACACTGAGAACTCCACAGTGCGACACTGAGAACTACACAGTGAGCAACTGAACAATGTACAGTGATACACTGAAAACTAAACAGTAAAACACAGAACAACACGGCAAGACATTGCGAATTACACTGTGAGACACTGGGAATTACGCAGTGAGACACTGGGAATTACACAGTGAGACACTTGGAATTACGCAGTGAGTCACTGGAAGTTACGCAGTGAGAAACTGTGAACTACCCAGTGAGAAACTGTGAAGTAACCAGTGAAACACTGTGAACTACACAGTGAGACACGGTGAACTACACAGTGAAACATTGTGAACTACACAGTGAGACACTGTGAACTACACAGTGAGAAACTGTGAAATACACTGTGAGAGACTGTGAATTACATAGTGAGACACTCAGAACTGCATAGTGATAGACTGAGAATGACACAGTGAGACATTGTTATCTAAACAGTGACGATGTGAACTACACAGTCAGATGCTGAGAAGTACACAATGAGCAACTGAAAAATATACAGTGATAAACTGAAAACTAAACAGTAACACAAAGAACTACACTGCAAGACATTGCAAATTACACATTGAGACACTGAGAAATACACAGTGAGACATTGAGAACTACACAGTAAGAAACTGAGTAGTACACAGCGAGACACTGTGAAATATACAGTGAGACACAGTGAAATATACAGTGAGACAATGAGAACTGCCGAGAAAGATACTGAAAACTGCACAGTGAAACACTGAGAAATAGAGAGTGAAACACTGAAAGCTACACAGTGCGACATTCAGAAGTACATGGTGAGACACTGGGACTACACAGAGATACAGAGAATTCTACACAGTGAGTGACTGCAAACTACACAGTGAGACAATGCGAATTACACAGTGAGACATTGTGAGCTATGCAGTGAGACACTTGGAATTACACAGCGAGACAGTGGGAATTATGCAGCGAGACACTGGGAATTACGCAGTGAGATACTGGGAACTACACAATGAGACACTGAACTACACAGTGAGACACTGTGAACTACACAGTAAGACACTGTGAACTACACAGTGAGACACTGTGAACTACACAGTGAGACACTGAACTACACAGTGAGACACTGAACTGCACAGTGAGACACTGTGAACTACACAGTGAGACAGTGAACTACACAGTGAAACACTGGGAGTTACAAAGTGAGAAACTGGGAATTACACAGTGAGGCACTGGGAATTACGCACTGAGACACTGGGAATTACCCAGCAAGACACTGGGAACTACCCAGCAAGACACTGGGAACTACCCAGTGAGACACTGGGAACTACCCAGTGAGACACTGGGAACTACCCAGTGAGACACTGGGAACTACCCATTGAGACACTGGGAACTTCCCATTGAGACACTCTGAACCACCCAGTGAGACACTCTGAACCACCCAGTGAGACACTCTGAACCACCCAGTGAGACACTCTGAACCACCCAGTGAGACACTCTCAACTACACAGTGAGACACCATGAACGACACAGTGAGACACCATGAACGACACAGTGAGACACTGAGACCGACACAGTGAGACATTGTGGTCTAAACAGTGAGACACTGTAAACAACACAGTGGGAGACGGAGAAAAAGACAGTGAGACACTGAGAACTACACAGTGCGACACTGAGAACTACACAGTGAGCAACTGAAAAATGTACAGTGATACACTGAAAACTAAACAGTAAAACACAAAATTACACTTCAAGACATTGCGAATTACACATTGAGACACTGAGAAGTACAGAGTGAGACATTGAGAACTACACAGTAAGAAACTGAGTAGTACACAGTGAGACACTGTGAAATATACAGTGAGACACAGTGAAATATACAGTGAGAAAATGAGAACTGCCGAGAAAGATACTGAAAACTGCACAGTGAAACACTGAGAAATAGAGAGTGAAACACTGAAAACTACACAGTGCGACACTCAGGAGTACACGGTGAGACGCTGGGACGACACAGAGATACAGAGAAATCTACACAGTGAGTGACTGCAAACTACACAGTGAGACAATGGGAATAACACAGTGAGACATTGTGAGCTTTGCAGTGAGACACTGGGAATTACGCTGTGAGACCGTGGGCATTACGCAGTGAGACACTGGGAATTACGCAGCGAGACACTGGGAATTACGCAGCCAGACACTGGGAATTACACAGTGAGACACTCGGAATTACGCAGTCAGACACTTGGAATTACGCAGCGAGACACTGGGAATCACGCACCGAGAGACTGGGAATCATGCAGCGAGACACTGGGAAATACGTAGCGAGACACTGGGAATTACACAGCGAGACATTGGGAATTATGCAGCAAGACACTGCGAAAATACGCAGTGAGACCCAGAAATTCACAGTGAGACAGTTAAAAGTACACAGTGATAAACTGAGAAGTGCACAGTGAGACACTGTGAAATATATGTTGAGATACTGTGAAATAAACAATGAGAAACTGAGAAAGGCCGAGTAAGACACCAAAAAGTGCCCAGTGAGATACTGAGAACGACACCGTGAGACACTGAAAACTACACAGTGAGACACTGTGAGCAACACAGTGAGGTACTGAAAACTACACAGTGTGACACTGAAAACTAATAAATGAAGCACTGTGAACTGCACAGTGAGATACAGAAATAGGGAGTGAAAGACTGAGAACAACACAGTGCATCACTGAGAAGAACACAGTGCAACTGGGAACCACACGATGAGACACTAGGAACTACACAGAGAGACAGAGAAAACTACACATTGAGTTATTGAAAACGACACAGTGGGACACTGATAACTACACCTGAGACACTGGGAATTACACAGTGAGACACTGGGAATTACATGGTGAGACACTGGGAATTACACAATGAGACACTGTGAACATCATAGTGAGATACTCTGAACTAGACAGTGAGACACCATGACCGACACAGTGAGACACTGGGAAGTACGCAGTGAGACACTGGGAATTACACAGTGAAACACTGGGAATTACACAGTGAGACACTGGGAATTTCACAGTGAGACACTGTGAATTACACAGTGAGACACTGTGAACTACACAGTGAGACACTGTGAACTACACAGTGAGACACTGTGAACTACACATTGAGACACTGTGAACTACACAGTGAGACACTGTGAACTACACAGTGAGATACTGAACTACACAGTGAGTCACTGGGAATTACATAGTGAAACACTGTGAATTACACAGTGAAGCACTTGGAATTACACACTGAGAAACTGGGAATGACACAGTGAGACACTGGGAACTACCCAGTGAGACACTGTGAACTACAGACTGAGACACTGTGAACTACACAGTGAGACAATGAACTACACAGTGAGACACTGAACTACACAGTGAGACACTGTGAACTACACAGTAAGACACTGTGAACTACACAGTAAGACACTGGGAACTACCCAGTGAGACACTGGGAACTACCCAGTGAGACACTGCGAATTACCGAGTGAGACACTGGGAACAACCCAGTGAGACACTCTGAACCACCCAGTGAGATACTCTGAACCACCCAGTGAGACACTCTGAATCACCCAGTGAGACACTCTGAATCACCCAGTGAGACACTCTGAATCACCCAGTGAGACACTCTTAAATACACAGTGAGACACCGTGAATGACACAGTGAGATACTGAGAACGTCACAGTGAGACATTATGATCTAAACAGTGAGACACTGTAAACTACACAGTGGGAGATGGAGAAAAAGACAGTGAGACACTGAGAACTACACGGTACGACACTGGGAATTACACAGTGAGACACTGTGAACTACACAGTTAGACATTGCTATCTAAACAGTGAGACACTGAATTACACAGTGAGGCACTAAGAAATAGCCAGTGAGACACTGGGAACTACATAGTGATACACTAATAACTAAACAGTGAGACACAGAACTGCCCAGTGAGACACTGGTAAATACACAGTGAGACCCTGTGGACTACACAGTGTGAACCTATGGACTACACAGTGTGATGCTGAGAGCTACACAGTGAGACACTGTTAACTGCTCAGAGAGACACTGAGAACAATACAATGAGACACTGAAAGCAACACAGTGAGACACTGAAAAGTACATAGTGAAACACTGTGAACTAATCAGTGAGAGATGGAGAAATAGTCAGTGAGACACTGAGATCTAGACAGTGCGACACTGAGAAGTACACAGTGAGCAACTGAAAAATATACAGTGATACACTGATAAGTTCACAGTGAGGCAATCGGAATAACAGAGTGAGATGCTGACAACTTGACAGCAAGAAATTGTGAATTACACATTGAGACTCTGAGAAATACACAGTGAGACAGTGATAACTACACAGTGAGAAACTGAGAAGTGCACAGTGAGACACTGTGAAATATACAGTGAGACACAGTGAAATAAACAATGAGAAACTGAGAAAGGCCGAGTAAGACACCAAAAAGTGCCCAGTGAGTCACTGAGAACGACACCGTGAGACACTAAAAACTACACAGTGTGACACTGTGAAAAACACAGAGAGGTACTGGAAATTACACAGTGTGACACTGAAAACTACTAAGTGAAGCTCAGTGAACTGCACAGTGAGACACTGAGAAATAGGGAGTGAACGACTGAGAACTACACAGTGCATCACTGAGAAGAACACAGTGCAACTGGGAACCAAATGATGAGACACTGGGAATTACACAGAGAGACAGAGAAAACTACACAGTGAGTTATTGAAAACCACACAGTTGGACACTGAGAACTACACCTGAGACACTGGGAATTACACCGTGAGACACTGGGAACAACACAGTGAGACACTTTGAACTACACAGTGAGACACTGTGAACTACACAGTGAGACACTGTGAACTACACAGTGAGACACTGTGAACTACAAAGTGAGACACTGTGAACTATACTGTGAGACACTGTGAACTACACAGTGAGACACTGAACTACACAGTGAGACACTGGGAATTACATAGTGAAACACTGGGAATTACACAGTGAAACACTGGGAATTATACAGTGAGACACTGGGAATTACACAGTGAGACACAGGGAATTACACATTGAGACACTGTGAACTACACAGTAAGACACTGTGAAATACACTGTGAGACACTGTGAACTACACAGTGAGACACTGTGAACTACACAGTGAGATACTGAACTACACCATGATACACTGTGAACTACACAGTGAGACACTGTGAACTTCAAAGTGAGACACTGTGAACTACACAGTGAGACACTGAACCACACAGTGAGACACTGTGAACTATACAGTGAGACACTGTGAACTACACAGTGAAACTGTGGGAATTATACAGTGAGACACTGGGAATTACAGTGAGACGCTGGGAACTACACAGTGAGACACTGGATATTACAAAATGAGTCACTGGGAATTACACAGTGAGACATTGGGAATTACCCAGTGAGACACTGGGAACTACCCAGTGAGACACTGGGAACTACCCAGTGAGACACTCTGAACCACCCAGTGAGACACTCTGATCCAACATATAAGACACTCTGAACCACCCAGTGAGACACTCTGAACCACCCAGTGAGACACTCTGAACGACACAGTGAGACACCATGAACGACACAGTGAGACACTGAGAATGACACAGTGAGACATTGTGATCTTAACAGTGAGACACTATAAACTACACAGTGGGAGATGGAGAAAAAGACTGTGAGACACTGAGAACTACACAGTGCGACACTGAGAACTACACAGTGAGCCACTGAAAAATGTACAGTGATACACTGAAAACTAAACAGTAAATCACAGAACAACACTGCAAGACATTGTGAATTACACAGTGAGACACTGGGAATTACACAGTGAGACACTGGGAATTACGCAGTGAAACACTGGAAGTTACGCGGTGAGAAACTGTGAACTACCTTGTGAGAAACTGAACTAACCAGTGAAACACTGTGAACTACACAGTGAGACACTGTGAACTACACAATGAGACACTGTGAAATACACTGTGAGAGACTGTGAATTACATAGTGAGACACTCAGAACTGTACGGTGATAGACTGAGAATGACACAGTGAGACATTGTTATCTAAACAGTGATGATGTGAACTACACAGTGAGAGACAGAGAAATACACAGTGAGATGCTGAGAACTACACAATGAGCAACTGAAAAATATACAGTGATACACTGAAAACTAAACAGTAAAACACAAAATTATACTGCAAGACATTGGGAATTACACATTGAGACACTGAGTAATACACAGTGAGACATTGAGAACTACACAGTAAGAAACTGAGTAGTACACAGCGAGACACTGTGAAATATACAGTGAGACGCAGTGAAATATACAGTGAGACAATGAGAACTGCCGAGAAAGATACTGAAAACTGCACAGTGAAACACTGAGAAATAGAGAGTGAAACACTGAAAACTACACAGTGCAACACTGAGAAGTACACGGTGAGACACTGGGACTACACAGTGAGACATTGTGAGCTATGCAGAGACACACTGGGAATTACGCAGTGAGACAGTTGGAATTACGCAGCGAGACACTGGGAATTATGCAGTGAGACACTGGGAATTACGCAGCGATACACTGGGAATTACACAGTGAGACACTGGGAATTACATAGTGAGACACTGGGAATTACGCAGTGAGACACTGGGAATCACGCAGCGAAACACTGGGAATCATGCGCGAGAAACTGGGAATTACACACTGAGACACTGGGAATTAGCCAGCGAGACACTGGGAACTACCCAGTTAGACACTGGGAACTACCCAGTGAGACACTGGGAACTACCCATTGAGACACTGGGAACTTCCCAGTGAGACACTGGGAACTTCCCAGTCAGACACTCTATATCACCCAGGGAGACACTCTCAACTACACAGTGAGACACCATGAACGACACAGTGAGACACCATGAACGACACAGTGAGACACAGAATGACACAGTGAGACACTGAGAATGACACAGTGAGACATTGTGGTCTAAACAGTGAGACACTGTAAACAACACAGTGGGAGACGGAGAAAAAGACAGTGAGACACTGAGAACTACACAGTGCGACACTGAGAACTACACAGTGAGCAACTAAAAAATGTACAGTGATACACTGAAAACTAAATAGTAAAACAGAAAATTACACTGCAAGACATTGCGAATTACACATTGAGACACTGAGAAATACACAGTGAGACATTGAGAACTACACAGTAAGAAACTGAGTAGTACACGGCGAAACACTGTGAAATAGACAGTGAGACAATGAGAACTGCCGAGAAAGATAGTGAAAACTGCACAGTGAAACACTGAGAAATAGAGAGTGAAACACTGAAAACAACACAGTGCGACACTCAGAAGTACACGGTGAGACAGTGGGACTACACAGAGATAAAGAGAAATCTACACAGTGAGTGACTGCAAACTGCACAGTGAGACAATGGGAATAACACAGTGTGACATTGTGAGCTATGCAGTGAGCTACTTGGACTTACGCTGCGAGACAGTGGGAATTACACAGCGAGCCGCTGGGAATTATGCAGCGAGACACTGGGAATTACACAGTGGGACACTGGGACTTACGCAGTGAGACACTGGGAATTACGCAGTGAGACACTGGGAATTACGCAGTGAGACACTGGGAATCACGCAGCGAGAGACTGGGAATCATGCAGCGAGACACTGGGAATTACGTAGCGAGACACTGGGAATTACGCAGCAAGACACTGGGAATTACGCAGCAAGACACTGCGAAAATATGCAGTGAGACACTGAGATATTCACAGTGAGACAGTTAAAAGTACACAGTGATAAACGGAGAAGTGCACAGTGAGACACTGTGAAATATATGTTGAGATACAATGAAATAATCAATGAGAAACTGAGAAAGGCCGAGTAAGACACCAAAAAGTGCCCAGTGAGACACTGAGAACGACACCGTGATACACTGAAAACTACACAGTGAGACATTGTGAACAAAACAGTGAGGTACTGAAAACTACACAGTGTGAGACTGAAAACTAATAAATGAAGCACTGTGAACTGCACAGTGAGACACAGAAATAGGGAGTGAAAGACTGAGAACTACACAGTGCATCACTGAGAAGAACACAGTGCAACTGGGAACCACATGATTAGACACTAGGAACTACAAAGAGAGACAGAGAAAACTACACAGTGAGTTATTGAAAACTACACAGTGGGACAATGAGGACTACACCTGAGACACAGGGAATTACACAGCGAGACACTGGGAATTACACAGTGATACACTGGAAATTACACATTGAGACACTGGGAATTACACAGTGAGACACTGTGAACTTCATAGTGAGATACTCTGAACTAGACAGTGAGACACCATGACCGAAACAGTGAGACACTGAGAATTACGCAGTGAGACACTGGGAATTACACAGTGAGACACTGGGAATTACACAGTGAGACACTGGGAACTACACAGTGAGACACTGGGAACTACACAGTGAGACACTGTGAACTACACAGTGAGACACTGTGAACTACACAGTGAGACACTGTGAACTACACAGTGAGACACTGTGAACTAAACAGTGAGACACTGTGAACTACAAAGTGAGACACTGTGAACTACACTGTGAGACACTGTGAACTACACAGTGAGACACTGAACTACACAGTGAGACACTGGGAATTACATAGTGAAACACTGGGAATTACACAGTGAAGCACTTGGAATTACACACAGAGAAACTGGGAATTACCCAGTGAGACACTGGGAACTACCCAGTGAGACACTGTGAACTACAAAGTGAGACACTGTGAACTACACAGTGAGACACTGAACTACACAGTGAGACACTGGGAATTACATAGTGAAACACTGGGAATTATACAGTGAAGCACTTGGAATTACACACTGTGTAGTTCACAGTGTCTCACTTTGAAGTTCACAGTGTCTCACTGTGTAGTTCACAGTGTATCACTGTGTAGTTCAGTGTCTCACTGTGTAGTTCACAGTGTCTCACTCTGTAGTTCACAGTGTCTCACTGTGTAATTCCCAATGTTTCACTGTGTAATTTCCAGTGTCTCACGGTGCAATTCCCAGTGTCTCAGGTGTAGTTCTCAGTGTCCCACTGTGTAGTTTTCAATAACTCACTGTGTAGTTTTCTCTGTCTCTCTGTGTAATTCCCAGTGTCTCGTCGTGTGGTTCCCAGTTGCACTGTGTTCTTCTCAGTGTTGCACTGTGTAGTTCTCAGTCTTTCACTCCCTATTTCTCAGTTTCTCACTGTGCAGTTCACTGAGCTTCACTTAGTAGTTTTCAGTGTCACACTGTGTAGTTTTCAGAATTACACAATGAGACACTGGGAACTACCCAGTGAGACACTTGGAAATACCCAGTGAGACACTGGGAACTACCCAGTGAGACACTGGGAACAACCCAGTGAGACTCTCTGAACCACCCAGTGAGACACTCTGATCCACCCTATGAGACACTCTGAACCAGCCAGTGAGACACTCTGAACCAGCCAGTGAGACACTTTGAACCAGCCAGTGAGACACTCTGAACCAGCCAGTGAGACACTCTGAACCACCCAGTGAGACACTCTGAACCACCCAGTGAGACACTCTGAACTACACTGTGAGACACCATGAACGACACAGTGAGACACTGAGAATGACACAGTAAGACATTGCGATCTTAACAGTGAGACACTGTAAACTACACAGTGGGAGACGGAAAAAAAGACTGTGAGACACTGACAACTACACAGTGCGACACTGACAACTACACAGTGAGCAACTGAAAAATGTACAGTGATACACTGAAAACTAAACAGTAAAACACAGAACAACACTGCAAAATATGTCGAATTACACAGTGAGACACTGTGAATTATGCAGTGAGACACTGTGAATTACACAGTGAGACACTGGGAATTACGCAGTGAGACACTGGGAATTACGCAGTGAAACACTGGAAGTTACGCAGTGAGAAACTGTGAACTACCCAGTGAGAAACTGAACTAACCAGTGAAACACTGTGAACTACACAGTGAGACACTGTGAACTACACAGTGAGAAACTGTGAAATACACTGTGAGAGACTGTGAATTACGTATTGAGACAATCAGAACTGCACAGTGATAGACTGAGAATGACACAGTGAGACATTGTTATCTAAACAGTGACGATGTGAACTACACAGTGAGAGACAGAGAAATACACAGTGAGATGCTGAGAACTACACAATGAGCAACTGAAAAATATACAGTGATACACTGAAAACTAAACAGTAAAACACAAAACTACACTGCAAGACATTGGGAATTACACATTGAGACACTGAGTAATACACAGTGAGACATTGAGAACTACACAGTAAGAAACTGAGTAGTACACAGCGAGACACTGTGAAATATACAGTGAGATAATGAGAACTGCCAAGAAAGATACGGAAAACTGCACAGTGAAACAATGAGAAATAGAGAGTGAAACACTGAAAACTACACAGTGCAACACTCAGAATTACACGGTGAGACACTGGGACTACACAGTGAGACATTGTGAGCTATGCAGTGAGACACTGGGAATTACGCAGCGAGACACTGGGAATTAGGCAGTGAGACACTGGAAATTACGCAGTGAAACACTGGGAATTACATAGTGAGACACTGTGAACTACACAGTGAGGCATTGCTATCTAAACAGTGAGACACTGAACTACACAGTGAGGTACTAAGAAACAGCCAGTGAGATGCTGGGAACTAAATAGTGATACACTATGAGGCACTGGGAATTACACAGTGAGACACTGGATATTAACCAGTGAGACAATGGGAATTAGCAGTGAGACACTGGGAATTACACGGTGAGACACTGGGAATTAGGCAGTTAGACACTGGGAATTACGCAGCAAAACACTGGGAATCATGCAGCGAGACACTGGGAATTACGTAGCGTGACGCTGGGAATTACACAGTGAGACATTGGGAACTACCCAGTGAGACACTGGGAACAACCCAGTGAGATACTCTGAACCACCCAGTGAAACACTCTGAACCAGCCAGTGATGCACTCTGAACCACCCAGTGAGGCACCATGAACGACACAGTGGGAGATGGAGAAAAAGACTGTGAGAGACTGAGAACTACACAGTGCGACACTGAGAACTACACAGTGAGCAACTGAAAAATGTACAGTGATACACTGAAAACTAAACAGTAAAACACAGAACAACACTGCAAGACATTGCGGACGACACAGTGAGACACTGGGAATTATGCAGGGAGACACTGGGAATTACGCAGTGAAACACTGGAAGTTACGCGGTGAGAAACTGTGAACTACCTTGTGAGAAACTGAACTAACCAGTGAAACACTGTGAACTACACAGTGAGACACTGTGAACTACACAATGAGACACTGTGAAATACACTGTGAGAGACTGTGAATTACATAGTGAGACACTCAGAACTGCACAGTGATAGACTGAGAATGACACAGTGAGACATTGTTATCTAAACAGTGACGATGTTAAATACACAGTGAGAGACAGAGAAATACACAGTGAGATGCTGAGAACTACACAATGAGCAACTGAAAAATATACAGTGATACACTGAAAACTAAACAGTAAAACACAGAACTACACTGCAAGACATTGCGAATTACACATTGAGACACTGAGAAATACACAGTGAGACATTGAGAACTACACAGTAAGAAACTGAGTAGTACACAGCGAGACACTGTGAAATATATAGTGAGACACAGTGAAATATACAGTGAGACAATGAGAACTGCCAAGAAAGATACTGAAAACTGCACAGTGAAACACTGAGAAATAGAGAGTGAAACACTGAAAACTACACAGTGCGACACTCAGAAGTACACGGTCAGACACTGGGACTACACAGAGATAGAGAGAAAACTACACAGTGAGTGACTGCAAACTACACAGTGAGACATTGGGAATAACACAGTGAGACATTGTGAGCTATGCAGTGAGACACTGGGAATTATGCAGCGAGACAGTGGGAATAATGCAGCGAGACACGGGGAATTACGCAATGAGACACCGGGAATTACGCAGCGAGACAGTGGGAATTACACAGTGAGACACTGGGAATTACACAGTGAGACACTGGGAATCACGCAGCGAGACAATGGGAATCATGCAGCGAGCCAGTGGGAATCACGTAGCGAGACACCGGGAATTACGCAGTGAGACACTGGGAATTACGCAGCAAGACAATGGGAATTATGCAGTGAGACACTGGGATCTACGCAGTGAGACACTGGGAATTACGCAGCGGGAAACTGGGAATTACGCAGCGAGACAATGTGAATTACGTAGTGAGACACTGGGAATTACGTAGTGAGACACTGTGAACTACACAGTGAGACATTGCTATCTAAACAGTGAGACACTGAACTACACAGTGAGGCACTAAGAAATAGCCAGTGAGACACTGGGAACTACATAGTGATACACTAAAAACTAAACAGTGAGACACAGAACTGCCCTGTGAGACAGTGGGAATTACACAGTGAGACCCTGTGGACTAAAAAAGTGAGACCCTGTGGACTACACAGTGTGACGCTGAGAGCTGCACAGTGAGACACTGTGAACTGCTCAGAGAGACACTGAGAACAATACAATGAGACACTGAAAGCGACACAGTGAGACATTGTGATGTAAACAGTGAGACACTGTAAACTACACAGTGGGAGACGGAGAAAAAGACAGTGAGACACTGAGAACTACACAGTGCGACACTGAGAACTACACACTGAAAAATATACATTGATACACCGAAATCTAAACAGTAAAACACAAAACTACACTGCAAGACATTGCGAATTACACACTGAGACACTGAGAAGTACAAAGTGAGACATTGAGAACTACACAGTAAGAAACTGAGTAGTACACAGTGAGACACTGTGAAATATACAGTGAGACACAGTGAAATATACAGTGAGACAATGAGAACTGCCAAGAAAGATACTGAAAACTGCACAGTGAAACACTGAGAAATAGAGAGTGAAACATTGAAAACTACGCAGTGCGACACTGAGAAGTACACGGTGAGACACTGGGACTACACAGAGACACAGAGAAAACTACACAGTAAGTGACTGCAAACTACACAGTGAGACAATGGGAATTACACAGTGATACAATGTGAGCTATGCAGTGAGACAACGCGAATTACGTAGTGAGACACTGGGAATTACGCAGCGAGATACTGTGAACTACACAGTGAGACATTGCTATCTAAACAGTGAGACAATGAATTACACAGGGATGCACTAAGAAATAGCCAGTGAGACACTGGGAACTACATAATGATACACTAAAAACTAAACAGTGAGACACAGAACTGCCCAGTGAGACACTGGGAATTACACAGTGAGACCCTGTGGACTACACAGTAAGACACTGTGAACTGCACAGTGAGAGACTGAAAAGTACATAGTGAAACACCGTGAACTAAACAGTGAGAGATGGAGAAATAGTCAGTGAGACACTGAGAACTAGACAGTGCGACACTGAGAAGTACACAGTGAGCAACTGAAAAATATACAGTGATACACTGATAAGTACACAGTGAGGCAGTGGGAATAACAGAGTGAGACGCTGACAGCTAGACAGCAAGACATTGTGAATTACACATTGAGACAGTGAGAAATTCACAGTGAGACAGTTAAAACTACACAGTGATGAACTGAGAAGTGCACAGTGAGACACTGTGAAATATACGGTGAGACACAGTGAAATAAACAGTGAGAAACTGAGAAAGGCCGAGTAAGACACCAAAAAGTGCCCAGTGAGACACTGAGAATGACGCCATGAGACACTGAAAACTACACAGTGAGACACTGTGAACAACTCAATGAGGTACTGAAAACTACACAGTGTGACACTGAAAACTACTAACTGAAGCACTGTGAACTACACAGTGAGACACTGAACTACACAGTGAGACACTGAACTACACAGTGAGACACTGGGAATTACACAGTGAGACACTGAACTACACAGTGAGACACTGGGAATTACACAGTGAGGCACTGAACTACACAGTGAGACACTGTTAACAACACAGTGAGACACTGGGAATTACCCAGTGAGACACTGGGAAATACCCAGTAAGACACTGGTAACTACTGAGTGAGACACTGGGAACTACCGAGTGAGACACTGGGAATAACCCAGTGAGACACTCTGAACCACCCAGTGAAACACGCTGAATCGCCCAGTGAAACACGCTGAATCGCCCAGTGAGACACTGAGAACTACACAGTGAGACACCATGAAAAACACAGTGAGACACTGAGAACTTCACAGTGAGACATTGTGATCTAAACAGTGAGACACTGTAACCTGCACAGTGGGAGATGGAGGAAAAGACAGTGAGACACTGAGAACTACACAGTGAGACACTGAGAACTACACAGTGAGCAACTGAAAAATGTACAGTGATACACCGAAAACTAAACAGTAAAACACAAAACTACACTGCTAGACATTGCGAATTACACACTGAGACACTGAGAAGTACAAAGTGAGACATTGAGAACTACACAGTAAGAAACTGAGTAGTACACAGTGAGACACTGTGAAATATACAGTGAGACACAGTGAAATATACAGTGAGACAATGAGAACTGCCAAGAAAGATACTGAAAACTGCACAGTGAAACACTGAGAAATAGAGAGTGAAACATTGAAAACTACGCAGTGCGACACTGAGAAGAACACGGTGAGACACTGGGACTACACAGAGACACAGAGAAAACTACACAGTGAGTGACTGCAAACTACACAGTGAGACAATGGGAATTACACAGTGATACAATGTGAGCTATGCAGTGAGACAACACGAATTACGTAGTGAGACAGTGGGAATTACGCAGCGAGATACTGTGAACTACACAGTGAGACATTGCTATCTAAACAGTGAGACAATGAATTACACAGGGATGCACTAAGAAATAGCCAGTGAGACACTGGGAACTACATAATGATACACTAAAAACTAAACAGTGAGACACAGAACTGCCCAGTGAGACACTGGGAATTGCACATTGAGACCCTGTGGACTACACAGTAAGACACTGTGAACTGCACAGTGAGAGACTGAAAAGTACATAGTGAAACACCGTGAACTAAACAGTGAGAGATGGAGAAATTGTCAGTGAGACACTGAGAACTAGACAGTGCGACACTGAGAAGTACACAGTGAGCAACTGAAAAATATACAGTGATACACTGATAAGTACACAGTGAGGCAGTGGGAATAACAGAGTGAGACGCTGACAGCTAGACAGCAAGACATTGTGAATTACACATTGAGACAGTGAGAAATTCACAGTGAGACAGTTAAAACTACACAGTGATGAACTGAGAAGTGCACAGTGAGACACTGTGAAATATACGGTGAGACACAGTGAAATAAACAGTGAGAAACTGAGAAAGGCCGAGTAAGACACCAAAAAGTGCCCAGTGAGACACTGAGAATGACACCGTGAGACACTGAAAACTACACAGTGAGACACTGTGAACAACACAGAGAGGTACTGAAAACTACACAGTGTGACACTGTGAACAACACAGTGAGGTACTGAAAACTACACTGTGTGACACTGTGAACAACACAGTGAGGTACCGAAAACGACACAGTGAGACACTGTGAACTACACAGTGAGGCACTGAAAAATAAACAGTGAGACACTGTGAACAACACAGTGAGGTACTGAAAACTGCACAGTGTGACACTGAAAACTAATAAATGAAGCACTGTGAACTGCACAGTGAGACACAGAAATAGGGAGTGGAAGACTGAGAACTACACAGTGCATCACTGAGAAGAACACAGTGCAACTGGGAACCACACGATGAGACACTGGGAAATATACAGAGAGTCAGAGAAAACTACACAGTGAGTTATTGAAAACTACACCATGGGACACTGAGAACTACACCTGAGACACTGGGAATTACACAGTGAGACACTGGGAATTACACAGTGAGACACTGTGAACTTCATAGTGAGATACTCTGAACTAGACAGTGAGACACCATGACCGACACAGTGAGTCACTGGGAACTATGCAGTGAGACACTGGGAATTACGCAGTGAGGCACTGGGAATCACACAGTGAGGCACTGTGAACAACACAGTAAGAAACTGTGAACAACACAGTGAGACACTGGGAATTACACAGTGAGACACTGGGAATTACACAGTGAGACACTGAACTACACAGTTAGATACTGGCAACTGCACAGTGAGACACTCTGAACTATACAGTTAGATACTGGCAACTGCACTATGAGACACTGAGAAATACAGAGTGACAAATGCGATCTAGATATTGAGACAGTGAATACTACACAGTGTGACACTGAGAACCATACAGTGAGGCTCTAACAACTACCCAGTGAGACACTGTGAACTACATAGTCAGAAACTGTGAACTACACAGTCAGCTAGAACTACACAGTGAGATACTGAAAACTATGTAGTTCAACACTGAAAGCTACAAAGTGAAACACTATGAAGTGCACAGTGAGACACACAGTGCAACTGGTAACTACACGGGGAGGCTCTGGGAACTACACAGCGAGACACTGAGAACTACACCCTGAGACAATGGGAATTACACATTGAGGCACTGGGAATTACACAGTGAGACACTGTGAACCACACAGTGAGACAATGGAAATCATACAGTGAAGCACTGGAAATCACACAGTGAGACACTGGAAATCACACAGTGAGACACTGAACTACACATTGAGACACTGTTAACTACACAGTGAGACACTGTTAACTACTCAGTGAGACACTGTTAACTACACAGTGAGACACTGTGAACTACACAGTGAGATACCGTGAACTACACACTGAGAGACTGTGAATTACACAGTGAGACACTGAACTACACATTGAGACCCTGAACTACACATTGAGACACTGTTAACTACACATTGAGACACTGTTAACTACACAGTGAGACACTGTTAACTACACAGTGAGACACTGAGAACTACACACTGAGATACTGAGAACTACACAGTGAGACATTGTGATCTAAACAGTGAAACACTGTGAACTATACAGTGAGAGACAGAGAAATAGACAGTGCGACACTAATAACTACACAGCGAGATGCTGAGAACTACACAGTGAGACACAAAAAACTAAACAGTGAGCAGCTGAAAAATATACAGTGATACACTGAAAACTACACAGTGAGATGCTGAGAACTACTCAGTGAGACACTAAAAACTGCACAGTGAGACATTGAGAACTACACAGGAAGAAACTGAGTAGTACACAGCGAGACACTGTGAAATATACAGTGAGACACAGTTAAATATACAGTGAGACAATGAGAACTGCTGAGAAAGATACTGAAAACTGCACAGTGAAACACTGAGAAATAGAGAGTGAAACACTGAAAACTACACAGTGCGACACTCAGAAGTACACGGTGAGACACTGGGACTACAGAGATATAGATAAAACTACACAGTGAGTGACTGCAAACTACACAGTGAGACAATGGGAATTACACAGTGAGACATTGTGAGCTATGCAGTGAGACAACGCGAATTACGCAGTGAGACACTGGGAATTACGCAGCGAGATACTGGGAATTACGCAGCGAGACACTGGGAATTACGCAGCGAGACTTTGGGAATTACGCAGCAAGACACTGGGAATCACGCAGCGAGAAACTGGGAATCTCACAGCGAGACACTGGGAATTACACAGCGAACACTGGGAATTACGCAGTGAGACACGGAATTATGCAGTGAGACACTGTGAACTACACGGTGATATATTGCTATCTATACAGTGAGACACTGGGAACTATAAAGTGATACACTAAAAACTAAACAGTGAGACACAGAATTGCCCAGTGACACACTGAAAACTACACATTGAGAAACCGTGAACAACACAGTGAGGTACGGAAAA
Organism: Cetorhinus maximus; assembly: GCF_964194155.1. Classification (NCBI taxonomy): domain Eukaryota; kingdom Metazoa; phylum Chordata; class Chondrichthyes; order Lamniformes; family Cetorhinidae; genus Cetorhinus; species Cetorhinus maximus. Next base: position 73,817,332 of record NC_135895.1, on the reverse strand, counting down.
CTACACAGTGTGACACTGAAAACTACTAAGTGAAGCACTGTGAACTGCACAGTGAGACACTGAGAAATAGGGAGTGAAACACTGAGAACTACACAGTGCATCACTGAGAAGAATACAGTGCAACTGGGAACCACACAATGAGACACTGGGAACTACAGAGAGAGACAGAGAAAACTACACAGTGAGTTATTGAAAAATGCACAGTGGGACACTGAGAACTACACCTGAGACACTGGGAATTACACCATGAGACACTGGGAATTACACCGTGAGACACTGGGAGTTACACAGTGAGACACTGGGAATTACACAGTGAGACACTGTGAACTTCACAGTGAGACACTCTGTACTACACAGTGAGACACCATGACCGACACAGTGAGACACTGTGAACTTCACAGTGAGACACTCTGTACTACAAAGTGAGACACCATGACCGACACAGTGAGACACTGGGAATTACTCAGTGAGACATTGGGAATTACACAGTGAGGCACTGGGAATTACACAGTGAGGCACTGTGAACTACACAGGAAGATACTGTGAACTACACAATGAGACACTGTGATCTACACAGTGAGACACTGTGGACTACAAAGTGAGACACTGTGAAGTACACAGTGAGACACTGTGAAGTACACAGTGAGACACTGAACTACACAGTGAGACACTGTGCACTACACAGTGAGACACTGTGAACTACACAGTGAGACACCAGGAATTATACAGTGAGACACTGGGAATTTCAGTGAGACACTTGGAATTACACAGTGAGTCACTGGATATTACACAGTGTGACACTGGGAATTACACAGTGTGGCACTGGCAAATACACATTGAGATACTGGGAATTACTCAGTGAGACACTGGGAACTACCCAGTGAGACACTCTGAACCACCCAGTGAGACACTCTGAACCACCCAGTGAGACACTCTGAACCACCCAGTGAGACACTCTGATCTAAACAGTGAGACACTGAGAACGACAAAGTGCGAAACTGAGAACTACACATTGAGCAACTGAAAAATGTACAGTGATATACTGAAAACTAAACAGTAAAACTGAAAACTACACTGCAAGCCATTGTGAATTACACATTGAGACACTGAGAAATACACAGTGAGACATTGAGAACTACACAGTAAGAAACTGAGTAGTACACAGCGAGACACTGTGAAATATACAGTGAGACACAGTGAAATATACAGTGAGACAATGAGAACTGCCAAGAAAGATACTGAAAACTGCACAATGAAACACTGAGAAATAGAGAGTGAAACATTGAAAACTACACAGTGCGACACTGAGAAGTACACATAGAGACACTGGGACTACACTGAGATACAGAGAATACTACACAGTGAGTGACTGCAAACTACACAGTGAGACAATGGGAATTACACAGTGAGACATTGTGAGCTACTCAATGAGAGAACGCGAATTACGCAGTGAGACACTGGGAAATACGCAGCGAGTTACTGGAAATTATGCAGCGAGACACTGGGAATTACGCAGTGAGACACTGGGAATTACGCAGTGAGACACTGGGAGTTATGCAGTGAGACATTGGGAATTACGCAGTGAGACACTGGGAATTACACAGTGAGACATTGGGAATTACGCAGTGAGACACTGTGAACTACATGGTGAGACATTGCTATCTAAACAGTGAGACACTCAACCTCACAGTGAGGCACTAAGAAATAGTTAGTGAGACACTGGGAACTACATAGTGATACACTAAAAACTGAAGAGTGAGATACAGAACTGCCCAGTGAGACACTGGGAATTACACAGTGAGACCCTGTGGACTACACAGTGAGACCTTGTGGACTACACAGTGTGACACTGAGAGCTACACAGTGAGACACTGTGAATTGCTCAGAGAGACACTGAGAACAATACAATGAGACACTGAAATCGACACAGTGAGACACTGAAAAGTAAATAGTTAAACACTGTGTACTTAACAGTGAGAGATGGAGAAATAGTCAGTGAGACACTGAGAACTAGACAGTGCGACACTGAGAAGTACACAGTGAGCAACTGAAAAATATACAGTGATACACTGATAAGTACACAGTGAGGCAGTGGGAATAACAGACTGAGACGCTGACAACTAGACAGCAAGACATTGTGAATTACACATTGAGACACTGAGAAATTCACAGTGAGACAGTGATAACTACACAGTGATAAACTGAGAAGTGCACAGTGAAACACTGTGAAATATACGGTGAGAAACAGTGAAATAAATAATGAGAAGCTGAGAAAGGCCGAGTAAGACACCAAAAAGTGCCCAGTGAGACACTGAGAATGACACCGTGAGACACTGAAAACTACACAGTGAGACACTGTGAACAACACAGTGAGGTACTGAGAACTACACAGTGTGACACTGAAAACTACTAAGTGAAGCACCGTGAACTGCACAGTGAGACACTGAGAAATATACGGTGAGACACAGTGAAATAAACAATGAGAAACTGAGAAAGGCCGAGTAAGACACCAAAAAGTGCCCAGTGAGACACTGAGAACGACACCGTCAGACACTGAAAACTATACAGTGTGACACTGTGAACAACACATTGAGACACTGAAAACTACACAGTGAGACATTGTGAACAACACAGTGAGGTACTGAAAACTACACAGTGTGACGCTGAAAACTACAAAGTGAAGCACTGTGAACTGCACAGTGAGGCACTGAGAAACAGGGAGTGAAACACTGAGAACTACACATTGCATCACCGAGAAGAACACAGTACAACTGGGAACCACATGATGAGACACTGGGAACTACAAGGAGAGACAGAGAAAACTACAGTGAGTTATTGAAAACTACACAGTGGGACACTGAGAATTACACCAGAGACACGGGGAATTACACAGTGAGACACTGGGAATTACACAGTGAGACACTGGGAATTACACAGTGAGACACTGAACTACACAGTTAGATACTGGCAACTGCACAGTGAGACACTCTGAACTATACAGTTAGATACTGGCAACTGCACTATGAGACACTGAGAAATACAGAGTGACAAATGCGATCTAGATATTGAGACAGTGAATACTACACAGTGTGACACTGAGAACCATATAGTGAGGCTCTAACAACTACCCAGTGAGACACTGTGAACTACATAGTCAGAAACTGTGAACTACACAGTCAGCTAGAACTACACAGTGAGATACTGAAAACTATGTAGTTCAACACTGAAAGCTACAAAGTGAAACACTATGAAGTGCACAGTGAGACACACAGAGCAACTGGTAACTACACGGTGAGGCTCTGGGAACTACACAGCGAGACACTGAGAACTACACCCTGAGACAATGGGAATTACACATTGAGGCACTGGGAATTACACAGTGAGACACTGGAAATCATACAGTGAAGCACTGGAAATCACACAGTGAGACACTGGAAATCACACAGTGAGACACTGGAAATCACACAGTGAGACACTGAACTACACATTGAGACACTGAACTACACATTGAGACACTGTTAACTACACAGTGAGACACTGTTAACTACTCAGTGAGACACTGTTAACTACACAGTGAGACACTGTGAACTACACAGTGAGATACCGTGAACTACACACTGAGAGACTGTGAATTACACAGTGAGACACTGAACTACACATTGAGACCCTGAACTACACATTGAGACACTGTTAACTACACATTGAGACACTGTTAACTACACAGTGAGACACTGTTAACTACACAGTGAGACACTGAGAACTACACACTGAGATACTGAGAACTACACAGTGAGACATTGTGATCTAAACAGTGAAACACTGTGAACTATACAGTGAGAGACAGAGAAATAGACAGTGCGACACTAATAACTACACAGTGAGATGCTGAGAACTACACAGTGAGACACAAAAAACTAAACAGTGAACAGCTGAAAAATATACAGTGATACACTGAAAACTACACAGTGAGATGCTGAGAACTACTCAGTGAGACACTAAAAATTGCACAGTGAGACACTGAAAGCTACGCAGTGAGACACTGAAAACTACACAGTGAGACACTGAAAAATACTCAGTGAGACACTGAAAACTACTCAGTGAGACACTGAAAATTGAACAGTGAGACAATGAAAATTAAACAGTGAGACGCAGAACTACACTCTGAGAAAGAACATATTTCAGGATAGGAAATAGAGAGGTAAGGGGAAGCAAGCTAAGAAAATAGTCAGTTGTCACATTGACAATGTCACGAGACATTGAAAACTACACAGTGATTTACTGAAAACTATGCAGTGAGACATTGAGAACTACACAGTCAGACACTGTGAACTTTACAATGAGACACTGTGAAATAAACAGGGAGAGACAGCAAACTGCACGGTGAGATTCTGAGAACGACACAGTGAGACACTGTGAACTTTACAGTGAGACACTGTGAAATAAACAGGGAGAGACAGCAAACTGCACAGTGAGACACTGGGAACTACACAGTGAGACAATGTGAACTACAAAGTGAGAGACTGTGAACTACAGAGTGAAACACTGAGAACTACACGGTGAAACACTGAAAAATACAGGGTGAGACATTGGGAACTACACAGTGAGACACTGAGAACTACAGGGTGAGACATTGGGAAATACACAGTGAGACACTGAGAACTACACAGTGAGACACTGAAAACTACACAGTGAGACACTGAAAACTACACAGTGAGACACTGAAAACTACACAGCGAGACACTGAAAACTACACAGTGAGACATTGAGAACTACACAGGCAGACACTGTGAACTTTACATTGAGACACTGAACTAAACAGTGAGAGACTGCAAACTGCACAGTGAGATACTGAGAACTACACAGTGGGACACTGGGAATTACTCAGTGAGACACTGTGAACTACACAGTGAGAGACTGGAAATTATTCAGTGAGACAGTGAGAACTACACAGTGAGACAGTGTGATCTACAGAGTGAGACACTGTGAACTACACAGAGATGGAGAAATAGACGGTGAGACACTGAGAACTAAACAGTGCAACACTGAGAAGTACACAGTTAGACTGGAAACTACACAGTGAGACACAGAACTGCACAGAGAGACACTGGCAACTGCACTGCTAGACACTGTGAATTGCACATTGGGACACTGAGAAACAGACAGCGACACTGAGAACAAAACAGTGAGGCAATAAAGCCAACAGAGGGAGACATTGAAAACTACACAGTGAATTACTGAAAACTACACAGTCAGACACTGAAAACTACACAGTGAGACGCTGAGAACTACACAGTGAGACACTAAAAACTGCACAGTGAGACACTGAAAGCTACACAGTGAGACACTGAAAACTACACAGTGAGACGCTGAGAACTACACAGTGAGACAATGAAAATTAAACAGTGAGACGCAGAACTACACGCTGAGAAAGAAAATATTTCAGGGCAGGAAATAGAGAGGTAAGGGGAAGTAAGCTAAGAAAATAGCCAGTTGTCACGTTGCCTACTAAAACCCACAACAGACACAAAGGAGGAAGTCATGAAATGTTCTGACTATGTTTAACTTGTACCTTATGTGCGTGCAGATAAATGTTAAAATGAAATTGTAAGCTTTGTGGGAAAACCAGGAAAGTATTCTTCGAGCATAGCCAGAATATAATTAACTTTGTGCGTGGTTAATTACATAAGAATGGTGGCCAGCTTGTTTTTTAACTTCCCTGCTCTTTGTATTCTATGTCTCGTAAGCTGTTGATTGTGTTCTAATTTGATGCAACATGTCTTACAAACTGTCTGTCTTTGTAAAACTGTCTGTCTTGCATCTGATGTAATTACTTAGTTAACTTACCGATTACCTGACCTATTGTGAGATATAACTGCATGCACTGGTAATGGTTGATGTAATTAATCTGATTGTTACATGATTATGACTCAGATAAAAAGGATCAGATGTTGTCTCGTGGAATGAATAGTACATTGTTAGAAGAGGTAAGGGACAATCAAGAAACTGTATGGGTAAACAAAATTAATTAGCTAACATAGATATAAGTATAAGAGAATAAAGATGGGCAAGTTAATAAGATCACTCAAGTTAATAGGATCACTCAAGTTAATAGGATGACTGTGTGAAGCTGCTGGAGCCACTGTGTAAATATTGCTTGTTGAATGCTTTATCGTTGAGCAGATTTATTGTGACCTGCTCCCAATGGCCATTGTACTGTTTACCGCTAAATAAATTGTACTTTTTCCTGAAGTAACCTGCAGTTGCTGATTTATTCTTTGACAACTGCAAGACATTGTGAATTACACATTGAGAAACTGAGAAATACACAGTGAGACATTGAGAACTACACAGTGGGAAACTGAAAAGTCCACAGTGAGACACTGTGTTATATACAGAGAGACACAGTGAAATATACAGTGAGACACTGAGAACTGCCAAGAAAGACACTGAAAACTGCACATTGAGACACTAAAAACTACAAAGAGAAACACTATGAACTGCACAGTGAGACACTGAGAAATAGAGAGTGAAACACTGAGAACTACACAGAGAGTCACTAAAAACTATACAGTGAGACACTGAAAACTACACCATGAGACACTGTGAACTACACAGTGAGACACTGGGAGTTACACAGAGAGGCACTGAGAACTACACAGTGAGACACTGAGAACTATTCAGTGAGACACTGAAATCTAGGCAGTGAGACACTAAAAATGACCAAGTTGGACAGTGAATGAAACAGTGAGACAATGAATATTACACAGTGAGACAATGAGAACCACCGAGTGAGACACTGAAAACTACACAGTGAAACACTGTCAACTGCACAGTGGGGCACTGAGAAATAGACAGTGAGACACTGGGAATTACACAGTGAGACACTGTGAAATATACAATGAGAAACTGAGAAAGGCCCAGTAAGAAACCAAAAAGTGCCCAGTGAGACACTGAGAACGACACCATGAGGCACTGAAAACTACATCGTGAGACAGAACTACAAAGTGAGATACTGAAAACTACGCAGTGCGACCGGGAAAACTACAAAGTGAAACACTATGAACTGCACAGTGAGACACTGGGAAATAGAGAGTGAAACACTGAGAACTACACAGTGCATCATAGAGAAGAACACAGTGCAACTGGGAACTACACGATGAGACACTGGGAACTACATGGAGAGACAGAGAAAACTACACAGTGAGTCGTTGAAAACTACACAGTGAGTCGTTGAAAACTACACAGTGGGACGCTGAGAACTACACTGTGAGACATAGGGAATTACACAGTGAGACACAGGGAATTACACAGTGAGAGACTGGGAATTACACAGTGAGACACTGCAAATTACACAGTGAGGGACTGGGAATTACACAGTGAGAGACTGGGAATTACACAGTGAGAGACTGGGAATTACACAGTAAGACACTGGGAATTACACAGTAAGACACTGGGAATTACACAGTGAGACACTGTGAACTTCACAGTGAGACACTGTGAACTACACAGTAAGACCCTATGAACTATACAGTGAGACACTGGGAATTATGCAGCGAGATACTGGGAAATACACAGTGAGACACTGGAAATTATGCAGTGAGAAACTGTGAACTACCCAGTGAGACACTGAACTAACCAATGAGACACTGTGAACTACACAGTGGGACACCATGAACTACACAGCGAGAGACTGTGAATTACATAGTGAGACACTGAGAACTGCACAGTGATACACTGAGAATGACACAGTGAGACATTGTGATCTAAACAGTGAGATGATGTGAACTACACAGTGAGAGACAGAGAAACAGACAGTGAGATGCTGAGAACTATGAGCTACGGAAAAATATACAGTGATACACTGAAAAATAAACAGTAAAACACAGAACTACACTGCAAGACATTGCGAATTACACATTGAGACACGAGAAATACACAGTGAGACATTGAGAACTATACGGTAAGAAACTGAGTAGTACACAGTGAGCCATTGCGAAATATACAGTGAGACACAGTGAAATATACAGTGAGACAATGAGAACTGCCAAGAAAGATACTGAAAACTGCACAGTGAAACACTGAGAAATAGAGAGTGAAACCTTGAAATTGACACAGCGCGACACTGAGAAGTACACGGTGAGACACTGGGACTACACAGAGACACAGAGAAAACTACACAGTGAGTGACTGACAACTACACAGTGAGACACTGTGAGCTAGTGAGTGAGACGCAAAGGAATAGACACTGAGACTGTGATCTACACAGTAAGACACTGAAAACTACACAGTGAGACACTGAGAACTACACAGTGAAACACTGTGATCTACAGTGAGACAGTGAGAAATAGAAAGGCAGACACTGAGACCTACACAGTTAGTCAATGAAAACTAAACAGCGAGAACCCAGAACTACACCATGAGACACTGGGAATTACACATTGAACATAAAACTACTCAGTGAGACACTGAAATCTACGCAGTGAGATACTAAAAATGACCAAGTTGGACAGTGAATGAAACAGTGAGACAATGAATATTACACAGTGAGCCACTGAGAACCACCGAGTGAGGCACTGAAAACTACACCGTGAGACACAGGGAATTACACAGTGAGACACAGGGAATTACACAGTGAGACACAGGGAATTACACAGTGAGACACTGGGAATTACACAGTGAGAGACTGGGAATTACACAGTGAGAGACTGGGAATTACACAGTGAGACACAGGGAATTACACAGTGAGAGACTGGGAATTACACAGTGAGAGACTGGGAATTACACAGTGGGACACTGGGAATTACACAGTGAGAGACTGGGAATTACACAGTGAGACTGGGAATTACACAGTGAGACACTGGGAATTACACAGTGAGACACAGGGAATTACACAGTGAGAGACTGGGAATTACACAGTGAGAGACTGGGAATTACACAGTGAGAGACTGGGAATTACACAGTGAGACACTGGAAATTACACAGTGAGAAACTGTGAACTACCCAGTGAGACACTGAACTAACCAGTGAGACACTGTGAACTACACAGTGGGACACCGTGAACTACACAGTGAGAGACTGTGAATTACATAGTGAGACACTGAGAAATGCACAGTGATACACTGAGAATGACACAGTGAGACATTGTGATCTAAACAGTGAGATGATGTGAACTACACAGTGAGAGACAGAAAATCAGACAGTGAGATGCTGAGAACTACACAATGAGCTACTGAAAAATATACAGTGATACACTGAAAACTAAACAGTAAAACACAGAACTACACTGCAAGACATTGCGAATTACACAGTTAGACACTGAGAAATACACAGTGAGACATTGAGAACTACACAGGAAGAAACTGAGTAGTACACAGTGAGACACTGCGAAATATACAGTGAGACACAGTGAAATATGCAGTGAGACAATGAGAACTGCCAAGAAAGATACTGAAAACTGCACAGTGAAACACTGAGAAATAGAGAGTGAAACCTTGAAAACGACACAGTGCGACACTGAGAAGTACACGGTGAGACACTGGGACTACACAGAGACACAGAGAAAACTACACAGTGAGTGACTGAAAACTACACAGTGAGACACTGTGAACTACACAGTGAGACATTGTGAGCTAGTGAGTGAGACGCAAAGGAATAGACAGTGAGACTGTGAACTACACAGCAAGACACTGAAAACTACACAGTGAGACATTGAGAACTACACAGTGAAACACTGTGAACTACAGTGTGATAGTGAGAAATAGAAAGGCAGACACTGAGACCTACACAGTTAGTCAATGAAAACTAAACAGCGAGAACCCAGAACTACACCATGAGACACTGGGAATTACACATTGAACATAAAACTACTCAGTGAGACACTGAAATCTACGCAGTGAAATACTAAAAATGACCAAGTTGGACAGTGAATGAAACAGTGAGACAATGAATATTACACAGTGAGACACTGAGAACCACCGAGTGAGGCACTGAAAACTACACCGTGAGACTCAGGGAATTACACAGTGAGACACTGGGAATTACACAGTGAGACACTGGGAATTACACAGTGAGAGACTGGGAATTACACAGTGAGAGACTGGGAATTACACAGTGAGGCACTGGGAATTACACAGTAAGACACTGGGAATTACACAGTAAGACACTGGGAATTACACAGTGAGACAGTGTGAACTTCACAGTGAGTCACTGTGATCTACACAGCAAAACCCTATGAACTATACAGTGAGAAACTGGGAATTATGCAGCGAGATACTGGGAAATACACAGTGAGACACTGGAAATTACGCAGTGAGAAACTGTGAACTACCCAGTGAGACACTGAACCACCCAGTGAGACACTGTGAACTACACAGTGGGACACTGTGAACTACACAGTGAGAGACTGTGAATTACATAGTGAGAAACTGAGAACTGCACAGTGATACACTGAGAATGACACAGTGAGACATTGTGATCTAAACAGTGAGACGATGTGAACTACACAGTGAGAGACAGAGAAACAGACAGTGAGATGCTGAGAACTACACAATGAGCTACTGAAAAATATACAGTGATACACTGAAAAATAAACAGTAAAACACAGAACTACACTGCAAGACATTGCGAATTACACATTGAGACACTGAGAAATACACAGTGAGACATTGAGAACTATACGGTAAGAAACTCAGTAGTACACAGTGAGACACTGCGAAATATACAGTGAGACACAGTGAAATATACAGTGAGACAATGAGAACTGCCAAGAAAGATACTGAAAACTGCACAGTGAAACACTGAGAAATAGAGAGTGAAACATTGAAAACTACACAGTGCGACACTGAGAAGTACATGGTGAGACACTGGGACTACACAGAGACACAGAGAAAACTACACAGTGAGTGACTGCAAACTACACAGTGAGACACTGTGAACTACACAGTGAGACACTGTGAACTACAGTGAGACAGTGAGAAATAGAAAGGCAGACACTGAGACCTACACAGTTAGTCAATGAAAACTAAACAGTTAAAACCCAGAACTACACCATGAGACACTGGGAATTACACATTGAGACATAAAACTACTCAGTGAGACACTGAAATCTACGCAGTGAGATACTAAAAATGACCAAGTTGGACAGTGAATGAAACAGTGAGACACTGAATATTACACAGTGAGCCACTGAGAACCACCAAGTGAGCCACTGAAAACTACACAGTGAAACACTGTCAACTGCACAGTGGGGCACTGAGAAATAGACAGTGAAACACTTAGACAGTGTCACCACACAGTGAGACACTGTGAACTTCACAGTGAGGCACTGTGAACTACACAGTAAGACACTGTGAACTACACAGTAAGACACTGTGAACTACACAGTAATACATTGTGAACTACACAGTAAGACACTCTGAACTACACAGTGAGACGCTGGGAGTTACGCAGTGAGACACTGTGAATTACGCAGTGAGACACTAGGAATAACATAGTGAGAATCCGTGAATTACATAGTGAGACACTGGAAATTACGCAGTGAGACACTGGAACTTACGCAGTGAGAAACTGTGAACTACCCAGTGAGACACTGTGAACTAACCAGTGAGACACTGTGAACTAACCAGTGAGACACTGTGAACTAAACAGTGAGACACTGTGAACTAACCAGTGAGACACTGTGAACTAAACAGTAAAACACAGAACTACACTGCAAGACATTGTGAATTACACATTAAGACCCTGAGAACTGCACAGTGATACACTGAGAATGACACAGTGAGACATTGTTATGTAAACAGTGAGACGATGTGAACTACACAGTGAGAGACAGAGAAACAGACAGTGAGATGCTGAGAACTTCACAATGAGCTACTGAAAACTATACAGTGATACACTGAAAACTAAACAGTAAAACACAGAACTACACTGCAAGACATTGCGAATTACACATTGAGACACTGAGAAATACACAGTGAGACATTGAGAACTATACAGTAAGAAACTGAGTAGTACACAGCGAGACACTGTGAAATATACAGTGAGACACAGTGAAATATACAGTGAGACACAGTGAAATATACAGTGAGACACAGTGAAATATACAGTGAGACTATGAGAGCTACCAAGAACGATACTGAAAACTGCACAGTGAAACACTGAGAAATAGAGAGTGAAACACTGAAACTACACAGTGCGACACTCAGAAGTACACAGTGCAACTGGGAAGCACACGGTGAGACACTGGGACTACATAGAGTCACAGAGAAAATTACACAATGAGTGACTGAGAACTACACCATGAGACGATGGGAATTACACAGTGAGACATTGTGAACTACACAGTGAGACACTGGGAATTATGCAGTGAGACACTGGGAATCACACAGTGAGACACTGTGAACTATACAATGAAACCAAATAGTGCCCAGTGAGACACTGAGAACGACACCATGAGGCACTGAAAACTACACAGTTGGACACTGAAAACTACAAAGTGAAACACTATGAAGTGCACAGTGAGACACTGAGAAATAGAGAGTGAAACACTGAGAACTACACAGTATATCACTGAGAAGAACACAGTGCAACTGGGAATTACACAGTGAGACACTGGGAATTATACAGTGAGACACTGGGAATTACACAGTGAGGCACTGGGAATTCCACAGTGAGACACTGTGAACTTCACAGTGAGGCACTGTGAACTACACAGTAAGACACTGTGAACTACACAGTAAGACACTCTGAACTACACAGTGAGATGCTGGGAATTACGCAATGAGATGCTGGGAATTATGCAGTGAGATACTGGGAATTACATAGTGAGACACTGGGAATTACACAGTGAGACACTGGAAATTACGCGGTGAGAAACTGTGAACTACCCAGTGAGAGACTGTGAACTAACCAGTGAGACACTGTGAACTAACCAGTGAGACACTGTGAACTAAACAGTGAGACACTGTGAACTAAACAGTGAGACACTGTGAACTAAACAGTAAAACACAGAACTACACTGCAAGACATTGTGAATTACACATTAAGACCCTGAGAACTGCACAGTGAGACACTGTGAAATACACTGTGAGAGACTGTGAATTACATAGTGAGCAACTGAGAACTGCACAGTGATACACTGAGAATGACACAGTGAGACATTGTGATCTAAACAGTGAGACGATGTGAACTACACAGTGAGAGACAGAGAAACAGACAGTGAGATGCTGAGAAGTACACAATGAGCTACTGAAAAATATACAGTGATACACTGAAAACTGAACAGTAAAACACGGAACTACATTGCAAGACATTGCGAATTATACATTGAGACACTGAGAAATAAACAGTGAGACATTGAGAACTACACAGTAAGAAACTGATTAGTACACAGTGAGACACTGTGAAATATACAGTGACACACAGTGAAATATACAGTGAGACTATGAGAGCTGCCAAGAATGATACTGAAAACTGCACAGTGAAACACTGAGAAATAGAGAGTGAAACACTGAAAACTACACAGTGCAACACTCAGAAGTACACAGTGCAACTGGGAAGCACACGGTGAGACACTGGGACTACACAGAGACACAGAGAAAACTACACAGTGAGTGACTGAAAACTACACAGTGAGAAACTGAGAACTACACCGTGAGACGATGGGAATTACACAGTGAGACATTGTGAACTACAGAATGAGACACTGGGAATTATGCAGTGAGACACTGGGAATCACGCAGTGAGACACTGGGAATCACGCAGGGAGACACTGGGAATCACGCAGGGAGACACTGGGAATCACGCAGTGAGACACTGGGAATCACGCAGTGAGACACTGTAAACTATACAATGAGACACTGTGAACTACACAGTGGCACACAGAGAAATACACAGTGAGACACCATGAATTACACAGTGAGAGGTTGTGAACTACACAGTGAGGCACTGAGAACTACACAGTGAGACATCATTATCTAAACAGTGAGACACTGAACTACATTGTGAGGTACTAAGAAATAGACAGTGAGACACTGGGAACTACACAGTGATACACTAAAAACTAAACAGTGAGACACAGAACTGCACAGTGAGACACTGGGAATTATACAGTGAGACCCTGTAAACTACACAGTGAGACCATGTAAACTACACAGTGTGACACTGAGAGCTACACAGTGAGACACTGAGAACAATACAATGAGACATTGAAAGCTACACAGTGAGACACTGAAAACTACACAGTGAAACACTGTGAACTACACAGTGAGACTCTGAGAACTACACATTGCAACACTGAAAACATACAAAGGGAGGCTGAGAACTTTGCAGTGCAGCACAGCAAACAACACAGTGCAACACAGAGAAGTACACACTTAGCCAATGAAAACTATTCAGTGAGACATTGGGAACTATACCATGAGATACTGGGAATTACACAGTGAGACATCGAGAAATACACAGAGAGACATTGAGAAAGGCACAGTGACACACTGAGAAAGACACAGTGTGACACTGAGAACTACAAAGTGAGACTGGGAACTAGACTGTGAGAAACTGGAAACTACACAGCCAAGAACTGAAATCTACACAATGAGTCACTGAGAACTACAGAGTGAGGCTCTGAGAACTACACAATGAGACACTGAGAAGTACACATTGAGTCACTATGAAATACAAATTGAGCCACTGTGAATGACACAGTGATACACTGAGAACTACACAGTGGTACACTGAGACTATCACAAGGTGACACTGCGAATTACACGGTGAGTCATTGAGAACAACACAGCGAGAGACAGAGAAATACATAGTGAGACACTGCGAACTAGAAAGTAAGACACAGAACCACCAAGTGTGACATTGAAAACTACACAGCGAGACACTGTGTACTACGCAGCGAGACACTGTGAACTACGCAGCGAGACACTGTGAACTACGCAGCGAGACACTGTGAACTACGCAGCGAGACACTGTGAACTACGCAGCGAGACACTGTGAACTACGCAGCGAGACACTGTGAACTACGCAGCGAGACACTGTGAACTACGCAGCGAGACACTGAACTACGCAGTGAGACACTGTGAACTACGCAGCGCGACACTGTGAACTACGCAGCGAGACACTGTGAACTACACAATGAGCCATTGAGTGTGACTGAGAACCACACAGCGAGATGGGGAACTACACAGTGAGACACTGAGAACTACACAGTGAGACACAGAAAACAACACAGTGAGATACTGAGAGCTACACAGTGAGAAACTGTGAATGACAAATTAAGACACAGAACCACCTAGAGTGACATTGAAAAACACAGTGAAACACTGAGTACTACACAGTGAGACACTATGAACTACACAGTGAGACACTGTGAACTACACAGTGAGACACTGTGAACTACACAGTGAGACATTGTGAACTACACAGTGAGACACTGTGAACTACACAGTGAGACATTAGGTGCTACACAGTGAGGCTGGGATATACACAGTGAGACACAGGGAACTACATTGTGAGACACAGAAAACTACACAGTGAGACACAGAAAACTACACAGTGAGACACTGTGAACTATACAGTGAGACACTGAGAACTATACAGTGAGACACTGAGAACTATACAGTGAGACACTGAGAACTATACAGTGAGACTGGGAACTACTCATTGAAAAACTGGGAATTGCATAGTGAGACATTGGGAACTAAACAGCCAGGCACTGAAAACTACACACTGAGTCACTTAGAACTACAGAGTGAGGCTCTGAGATCTACACAATGAGACACTCAGTGCTTCACTGTGAGGCACTGAGATCTAGAAAGTGATACGCTGAGGACTACACAGTGAGACATTGAGAAGTACAGAGTATAACACTGAGGACTAAACACTGAGACACTGTGAACTACACAGTAAGACACAGAACAGCCCAGTGAAACACTCAAAACAATACAGTTAGCCATTGAAAACTACACAGTGAGATACTGAAAACAACATCGTGAGTCACTGAAAACAACAGAGTGAGACACTGAGAAATACACAGTGAGACACTGGGAACTACACAGTGAGATGCTGAGAACTAAACAGTGAGACAACAAGAACTACACAGTGAGGCACTCAAAACTACACAGTGAGGCACTCAAAACTACACAGTGAGACACTGAGAAATACACAGTGAGACACTCAAAATTACACAGTGAGGCACTGAGAAATACACAGTGAGACACTGAACTATATAGTGAGATAATGTGAATTGTAAAGTGAGGCACAGAACTACGCAGTGAGAAACTGAAAACTACAGTGTGAGACAGTGAAAATTAGAGACAGTGAACTACACAGTTAGACAAAGAAAACAAGACAGTGATACGCTGAGCAATACACAGCATGACAATAGGAACTAAACAATGAGAATTTGAGAACTACACATTGAGACACTGAGAACTACACAGCGAGATGGGAAATTATACAGTGAAACACTGGGAATTACAGAGTGAGGTACCGAACTAAACATTGTGACACTGAGAACTACACAGTGCGACACTGAGAACTACACAGTGACACACTGAGAACAACACAGTGAGGTACAGTGAATGAAAAAAGTAAGACACAGAAACACCCAGTGTGACATTGAAAAATACACAGTGAGACACTGTGAACTACACAGTGAGACACTGTGAACTACACACTAAGACACTGTGAACTACACAGTGAGACAGTGTGAACTACACAGTGAGACACTGAGAACTACACAGTGAGACACTGAGAAAGACACAGTGAGACACGGAGAAAGACACCATGAGACACGGAGAAAGACACAGTGAGACACTGAGAAAGACACAGTGAGACACTGAGAATGACACAGTGAGACACTGAGAATGACACAGTGAGATAATGTGAACTACACAGTGAGACATAAAAAACTACAGAGTGATACTCTGAAATCTGTACAGAGAGAAACTGGGAACTACGAGTCGAGACACTGTGAATGACAAAGTGAGACACTGTGAATCACACAATGAGACACGAAGAACTATAAGGTGAGACATCTTGAATTACTCATTGAGACACTGAAGGCTAAACAGTGAAACTCTGGGAACTACACAGTGAGGATCTGGGAACTACACAGTGAGGCACAGAAAACTACACAGTGAGGCACAGACAACTACACAGTTGGAGACTGAGAACTACACAGTCTGACACTGAGAACTACACAGTCTGACACTGAGCACCACACAGTGAGACTGGGAACTACACAGTGAGACACTGGGAAGTCCACAGTGAGACACTGAGAACTACACTTTAAGACACTGAGAGTTTCAATGTGAGAAATTGAGAACGAGGCAGTGAGACATTGAGAACTACGCAGTGAGACACTGTGAACTACACAGCGAGACACTGAGCGCTACACAGCGAGACACTGAGCGCTACACAGCGAGACACTGAGCGCTACACAGCGAGAGACTGAGCGCTACACAGCGAGACACTGAGCACTACACAGCGAAACACTGAGCGCTACACAGCGAGACACTGTGAACTACACAGCGAGACACTGTGAGCTACACAGCGAAACACTGAGCGCTACACAGCGAGACACTGTGAACTACACAGCGAGACACTGTGAACTACACAGCGAGACACTGTGAACTACACAGCGAGACATGTGAACTACACAGCGAGATACTGTGAACTACACAGCGAGACACTGTGAACTACACAGCGAGACACTGTGACCTACACAGCGAGACACTGAACTACCCAGCGAGACACTGTGAACTACACAGTGAGACATTAGGTGCTACACAGTGAGGCTGGGATATACACAGTGAGACACAGGGAACTACATTGTGAGACACAGAAAACTACACAGTGAGACACAGAAAACTACACAGTGAGACACTGTGAACTATACAGTGAGACACTGAGAACTATACAGTGAGACACTGAGAACTATACAGTGAGACACTGAGAACTATACAGTGAGACTGGGAACTACTCATTGAAAAACTGGGAATTGCATAGTGAGACATTGGGAACTAAACAGCCAGGCACTGAAAACTACACACTGAGTCACTTAGAACTACAGAGTGAGGCTCTGAGATCTACACAATGAGACACTCAGTGCTTCACTGTGAGGCACTGAGATCTAGAAAGTGATACGCTGAGGACTACACAGTGAGACATTGAGAAGTACAGAGTATAACACTGAGGACTAAACACTGAGACACTGTGAACTACACAGTAAGACACAGAACAGCCCAGTGAAACACTCAAAACAATACAGTTAGCCATTGAAAACTACACAGTGAGATACTGAAAACAACATCGTGAGTCACTGAAAACAACAGAGTGAGACACTGAGAAATACACAGTGAGACACTGGGAACTACACAGTGAGATGCTGAGAACTAAACAGTGAGACAACAAGAACTACACAGTGAGGCACTCAAAACTACACAGTGAGGCACTCAAAACTACACAGTGAGACACTGAGAAATACACAGTGAGACACTCAAAATTACACAGTGAGGCACTGAGAAATACACAGTGAGACACTGAACTATATAGTGAGATAATGTGAATTGTAAAGTGAGGCACAGAACTACGCAGTGAGAAACTGAAAACTACAGTGTGAGACAGTGAAAATTAGAGACAGTGAACTACACAGTTAGACAAAGAAAACAAGACAGTGATACGCTAAGCAATACACAGCATGACAATAGGAACTAAACAATGAGAATTTGAGAACTACACATTGAGACACTGAGAACTACACAGCGAGATGGGAAATTATACAGTGAAACACTGGGAATTACAGAGTGAGGTACCGAACTAAACATTGTGACACTGAGAACTACACAGTGCGACACTGAGAACTACACAGTGACACACTGAGAACAACACAGTGAGGTACAGTGAATGAAAAAAGTAAGACACAGAAACACCCAGTGTGACATTGAAAAATACACAGTGAGACACTGTGAACTACACAGTGAGACACTGTGAACTACACACTAAGACACTGTGAACTACACAGTGAGACAGTGTGAACTACACAGTGAGACACTGAGAACTACACAGTGAGACACTGAGAAAGACACAGTGAGACACGGAGAAAGACACCATGAGACACGGAGAAAGACACAGTGAGACACTGAGAAAGACACAGTGAGACACTGAGAATGACACAGTGAGACACTGAGAATGACACAGTGAGATAATGTGAACTACACAGTGAGACATAAAAAACTACAGAGTGATACTCTGAAATCTGTACAGAGAGAAACTGGGAACTACGAGTCGAGACACTGTGAATGACAAAGTGAGACACTGTGAATCACACAATGAGACACGAAGAACTATAAGGTGAGACATCTTGAATTACTCATTGAGACACTGAAGGCTAAACAGTGAAACTCTGGGAACTACACAGTGAGGATCTGGGAACTACACAGTGAGGCACAGAAAACTACACAGTGAGGCACAGACAACTACACAGTTGGAGACTGAGAACTACACAGTCTGACACTGAGAACTACACAGTCTGACACTGAGCACCACACAGTGAGACTGGGAACTACACAGTGAGACACTGGGAAGTCCACAGTGAGACACTGAGAACTACACTTTAAGACACTGAGAGTTTCAATGTGAGAAATTGAGAACGAGGCAGTGAGACATTGAGAACTACGCAGTGAGACACTGTGAACTACACAGCGAGACACTGAGCGCTACACAGCGAGACACTGAGCGCTACACAGCGAGACACTGAGCGCTACACAGCGAGACACTGAGCGCTACACAGCGAGAGACTGAGCGCTACACAGCGAGACACTGAGCACTACACAGCGAAACACTGAGCGCTACACAGCGAGACACTGTGAACTACACAGCGAGACACTGTGAGCTACACAGCGAAACACTGAGCGCTACACAGCGAGACACTGTGAACTACACAGCGAGACACTGTGAACTACACAGCGAGACACTGTGAACTACACAGCGAGACATGTGAACTACACAGCGAGATACTGTGAACTACACAGCGAGACACTGTGAACTACACAGCGAGACACTGTGACCTACACAGCGAGACACTGAACTACCCAGCGAGACACTGAACTACACAAGACACGGTGAACTACACAGCGAGACACCGTGAACTGCACAGCGAGACACCGTGAACTACACAGCGAGACACCGTGAACTACACAGCGAGACACCGTGAACTACACAGCGAGACACTGTGAACTACACAGCGAGACACTGTGAACTACACAGCGAGACATTGTGAACTCCACAGCGAAATACTGTGAACTACACAGTGAGACACTGTGAACTACACAGCGAGACACTGTGAACTCCACAGCGAAATACTGTGAACTACACTGCGAGACAGTGTGAGCTACACAGTGAGACACTGTGAGCTACACAGTGAGACACTGTGAACCAGACACTGAGACACTGTGAACTAAACAGTGAGGCACTGAGAACTACACAGTGAGACATTATGTGCTACACAGTGAGACACTGAGAAAGACACAATGAGACACTAAGAAAGAAACAGTGAAACAATGAGAATGACACAGTGAGACACTGAGAATGACACAGTGAGACACTGAGAAAGACACAGTGAGACGCTGAGAATGACACAGTGAGATAATGTGAACTACACAGTGAGAGATAGAATACTACAGAGTGATACTCTGAAATCTATACATTGAGAAGCTGGGAGATACAAGTCGAGACACTGTGAATGACAAAGTGAGACACTGTGAATCAGACAGTGAGACACGAAGAACTACAAGGTGAGACATCTTGAATTACTCATTGAGATACTGAAGACTAAACAGTGAAACTCTGGGAAGTACACAGTGAGTGTTTGGGAACTACACAGTGAGGCAAAGAAAACTACACAGTGAGGCACAGAAAACTAGACATTGGGACACTGAGAACTACGCAGTTGGACACTGAGAACTACACAGTTGGACACTGAGAACTACACAGTCTGACACTGAGCACTACACAGTGAGACTGGGAACTACACAGTGAGACACTGGGAAGTCCAATGTGAGACTATGAGAACTACACTGTTAGACACTGAGAGCGTCAACGAGAGAAATTCAGAACGAGGCAGTGAGACATTGAGAACTACACGGCGAGACACTGTGAACTACACAGCGAGACACCGTGAACTACACAGCGAGACACTGTGAACTGCACATCGAGACATTGTGAACTACGCAGCGAGACTCTGTGAACTACACAGCAAGACACAGTGAACTACATAGTGAGATACTGTGAACTAAACAGCGAGACACTGTTAACTACACAGCGAGACACAGTGAACTACAAAGCAAGACAATGTGAACTAAACAGCGAGACATTGGGAACTACACTGTGAGACACTGTGAACATACGCAGTGTGACATGGTGAGCTACACATTGAGATACTGTGAACTACAGAGTGAAGCACTGTGAACTACACAGCGAGACAGTGTGAACTTACACAGTGAAACAGTGTGAGCTACACAGTGAGACACAGTGAACTACACAGTGAGACACTGTGAACTACACAGTGAGACACTGTGAACTACACAATGAGACACTGAGAACTACACAGTGTGACATTACATGCTACACAGTGAGACACTGAGAAAGACACAGTGAGACACTGAGAAAGACACAGTGAGACGCTGAGAAAGACACAGTGAGACAATGTGAACTACACAGTGAGACATAGAAAACTACAGAGTGATACTCCGAAATCTATACAGTGAGAAACTGGGAACTGCAAGTCGAGACACTGTTAATGACAAAGTGAGGCACTGTGAATCAGACAGTGAGACACGAAGAATTACAAGGTGAGACATCTTGAATTACTCATTGAGACAATGAAGACTAAACAGTGAAAATCTGGGAACTACACAGTGAGGATCTGGGAACTACACAGTGAGGCACAGATAACAACACAGTGAGGCACAGACTACTAGACAGTGGGACACTGAGAACTACACAGATGGACATTGAGAACTACACAGTTGGACACTGAGAACTACACAGTTGGACACTGAGAACTACACAGTCTGACACTGAGCTCTGCACAGTGAGACTGGGAACTACACTGTGAGACACTGGGATGCCCAGTGAGACAGTGAGAACAACGCTGTTAGACAGTGAGAGCTTCAACGAGAGAAAGTGAGAACGAGGCAGTGAGACATTGAGAACTACGCAGCGAGACACTGTGAACTACACAATGAAACACTGTGAACTACACAGCGAGACACTGTGAACAACACAGCGAGACACTGTGAAATACACAATGAAACACTGAACTACACAGCGAGACACTGTGAACTACACAACGAGACACTGTGAACTACACAGCGAAACACTGTGAACTGCACAGCGACATACTGTGAACTACACAGCAAGACACTGTGAACTACGCTGCGAGACAGTGTGAGCTACACAGTGAGACACTGTGAGCTACACAGTGAGATGCTGTGAACTACACAATGAGACACTGTGAACTAAACAGTGAGGCACTGAGAACTACACAGTGAGACATTACGTGCTACACAGTGAGACACTGAGAAAGACACAATGAGACACTGAGAAAGAAACAGTGAAACAATGAGAATGACACAGTGAGACACTGAGAATGACACAGTGAGACACTGAGAAAGACACAGTCAGACGCTAAGAAAGACACAGTGAGATGCTGAGAAAGACACAGTGAGAAAATGTGAACTGCACAGTGAGACATAGAAAACTACAGAGTGATACTCCGAAATCTATACAGTGAGAAACTGGGAACTACAAGTCGAGACACTGTGAATGACAAAGTGAGACACTGTGAATCAGACAGTGAGACACGAAGAACTACAAGGTGAGACATCTTGAATTACTCATTGAGATACTGAAGACTAAACAGTGAAACTCTGGGAAGTACACAGTGAGTGTTTGGGAACTACACAGAGAGGCAAAGAAAACTACACAGTGAGGCACAGAAAACTAGACATTGGGACACTGAGAACTACGCAGTTGGACACTGAGAACTACACAGTTGGACACTGAGAACTACACAGTCTGACACTGAGCACTACACAGTGAGACTGGGAACTACACAGTGAGACACTGGGAAGTCCAATGTGAGACTGTGAGAACTACACTGTTAGACACTGAGAGCTTCAACGAGAGAAATTCAGAACGAGGCAGTGAGACATTGAGAACTACACAGCGAGACACTGTGAACTACACAGCGAGACACCGTGAACTACACAGCGAGACACTGTGAACTGCACATCGAGACACTGTGAACTATGCAGCGAGACTCTGTGAACTACACAGCGAGACACTGTGAACTACACAGCGAGATACTGTGAACTAAACAGCGAGACACTGTTAACTACACAGCGAGACACAGTGAACTACAAAGCAAGACAATGTGAACTAAACAGCGAGACATTGGGAACTACACTGTGAGACACTGTGAACATACGCAGTGTGACATGGTGAGCTACACATTGAGACACTGTGAACTACAGAGTGAAGCACTGTGAACTACACAGCGAGACACTGTGAACTTACACAGTGAAACAGTGTGAGCTACACAGTGAGACACTGTGAACTACACAGTGAGACATTGTGAACTACACAGTGAGACACTGTGAACTACACAATGAGACACTGTGAACTACACAATGAGACACTGAGAACTACACAATGAGACACTTAGAACTACACAGTGTGACATTACATGCTACACAGTGAGACACTGAGAAAGACACAGTGAGACACTGAGAAAGACACAGTGAGAAGCTGAGAAAGACACAGTGAGACGCTGAGAAAGACACAGTGAGAAAATGTGAACTACACAGTGAGACATAGAAAACTACAGAGTGATACTCCGACATCTATACAGTGAGAAACTGGGAACTACAAGTTGAGACACTGTGAATGTAAAAGTGAGACACTGTGAATCAGATAGTGAGACACGAAGAACTACAAGGTGAGACATCTTGAATTACTCATTGAGACACTGAGGACTAAACAGTGAAACTCTGGGAACTACACAGTGAGTATCTTGGAACTACACAGTGAGACACAGATAACAACACAGTGAGGCACAGACAACTAGACAGTGGGACAGTGAGAACTACACAGATGGTCACTGAGAACTACACAGTTGGACACGGCGAACTACACAGTTGGACACTGAGATCTACACAGTCTGACACTGAGCTCTACACAGTGAGACTGGGAACTACACAGTGAGACACTGGGAAGTCCACAGTGAGACAGTGAGAACAACACTGTTAGACACTGAGAGCTTCAACGAGAGAATGTGAGAACGAGGCAGTGAGACATTGAGAACTACACAGCGAGACACTGTGAACTACACAGCGAGACACTGTGAACTACACAGCGAGACACTGTGAACTACACAGCGAGACACTGTGAACTACACAGCGAGACACTGTGAACCACACAGCGAGACACTGTGAACTACACAGCGAGACATTGTGAACTACACAGCGCATCACTGTGTACTACACAGCGAGATACTGTGAACTACATAGTGAAACACTGTGAACTAAACAGTGAGGCACTGGGAAATACACAGTGAGATATTACGTGCTACACAGTCAGACACTGAGAAAGACACAATGAGACACTGAGAAAGAAACAGTGAAACAATGAGAATGACACAGTGAGACACTGAGAATGACACAGTGAGACACTGAGAAAGACACAGTGAGATCTAAGAAAAACAAAGTGAGACGCTGAGGAAGACACAGTGAGAAAATGTGAACTACACAGTGAGACATAGAAAACTACAGAGTGATACTCCGAAATCTATACAGTGAGAAACTGGGAACTACAAGTCGAGACACTGTGAATGACAAAGTGAGACACTGTGAATCAGACAGTGAGACACGAAAAACTACAAGGTGAGACATCTTGAATTACTCATTGTGACACTGAAGACTAAACAGTGAAGCTCTGGGAACTACACAGTGAGGATCTGGGAACTACACAGTGAGGCACAGATAACAACACAGTGAGGCGCAGACAAGTAGACAGTGGGACACTGAGAACTACACAGTTGGACACTGAGATCTACACAGTCTGAGACTGAGCTCTACACAGTGAGACTGGGAACTACACAGTGAGACACTGGGAAGTCCACAGTGAGACAGTGAGAACAATACTGTTAGACACTGAGAGCTTCAACGAGAGAAAGTGAGAACGAGGCAGTGAGACATTGAGAACTACACAGCTAGACACTGTGAAATACACAATGAAACACTGAACTACACAGCGAGACACTGTGAACTACACAACGAGACACTGTGAACTACACAGCGAAACACTGTGAACTGCACAGCGACATACTGTGAACTACACAGCAAGACACTGTGAACTACGCTGCGAGACAGTGTGAGCTACACAGTGAGACACTGTGAGCTACACAGTGAGACGCTGTGAACTACACAATGAGACACTGTGAACTAAACAGTGAGGCACTGAGAACTACACAGTGAGACATTACGTGCTACACAGTGAGACACTGAGAAAGACACAATGAGACACTGAGAAAGAAACAGTGAAACAATGAGAATGACACAGTGAGACACTGAGAATGACACAGTGAGACACTGAGAAAGACACAGTGAGATGCTAAGAAAGACACAGTGAGATGCTGAGAAAGACACAGTGAGAAAATGTGAACTACACAGTGAGACATAGAAAACTACAGAGTGATACTCCGAAATCTATACAGTGAGAAACTGGGAACTACAAGTCGAGACACTGTGAATGACAAAGTGAGACACTGTGAATCAGACAGTGAGACACGAAGAACTACAAGGTGAGACATCTTGAATTACTCATTGAGATACTGAAGACTAAACAGTGAAACTCTGGGAAGTACACAGTGAGTGTTTGGGAACTACACAGAGAGGTATAGAAAACTACACAGTGAGGCACAGAAAACTAGACATTGGGACACTGAGAACTACGCAGTTGGACACTGAGAACTACACAGTTGGACACTGAGAACTACACAGTCTGACACTGAGCACTACACAGTGAGACTGGGAACTACACAGTGAGACACTGGGAAGTCCAATGTGAGACTGTGAGAACTACACTGTTAGACACTGAGAGCTTCAACGAGAGAAATTCAGAACGAGGCAGTGAGACATTGAGAACTACACAGCGAGACACTGTGAACTACACAGCGAGACACCGTGAACTACACAGCGAGACACTGTGAACTGCACATCGAGACACTGTGAACTATGCAGCGAGACTCTGTGAACTACACAGCGAGACACTGTGAACTACACAGCGAGATACTGTGAACTAAACAGCGAGACACTGTTAACTACACAGCGAGACACAGTGAACTACAAAGCAAGACAATGTGAACTAAACAGCGAGACATTGGGAACTACACTGTGAGACACTGTGAACATACGCAGTGTGACATGGTGAGCTACACATTGAGACACTGTGAACTACAGAGTGAAGCACTGTGAACTACACAGCGAGACACTGTGAACTTACACAGTGAAACAGTGTGAGCTACACAGTGAGACACTGTGAACTACACAGTGAGACATTGTGAACTACACAGTGAGACACTGTGAACTACACAATGAGACACTGTGAACTACACAATGAGACACTGAGAACTACACAATGAGACACTGAGAACTACACAGTGTGACATTACATGCTACACAGTGAGACACTGAGAAAGACACAGTGAGACACTGAGAAAGACACAGTGAGACGCTGAGAAAGACACAGTGAGACGCTGAGAAAGACACAGTGAGAAAATGTGAACTACACAGTGAGACATAGAAAACTACAGAGTGATACTCCGACATCTATACAGTAGGAAACTGGGAACTACAAGTTGAGACACTGTGAATGAAAAAGTGAGACACTGTGAATCACACAGTGAGACACGAAGAACTACAAGGTGAGACATCTTGAATTACTCATTGAGACACTGAGGACTAAACAGTTAAACTCTGGGAACTACACAGTGAGTATCTTGGAACTACACAGTGAGGCACAGATAACAACACAGTGAGGCACAGACAACTAGACAGTGGGACAGTGAGAACTACACAGATGGTCACTGAGAACTACACAGTTGGACACGGCGAACTATACAGTTGGACACTGAGATCTACACAGTCTGACACTGAGCTCTACACAGTGAGACTGGGAACTACACAGTGAGACACTGGGAAGTCCACAGTGAGACAGTGAGAACAACACTGTTAGACACTGAGAGCTTCAACGAGAGAATGTGAGAACGAGGCAGTGAGACATTGAGAACTACACAGCGAGACACTGTGAACTACACAGCGAGACACTGTGAACTACACAGCGAGACACTGTGAACTACACAGCGAGACACTGTGAACTACACAGCGAGACACTGTGAACTACACAGCGAGACATTGTGAACTACACAGCGCGTCACTGTGTACTACACAGCGAGATACTGTGAACTACATAGTGAAACACTGTGAACTAAACAGTGAGGCACTGGGAAATACACAGTGAGATATTACGTGCTACACAGTCAGACACTGAGAAAGACACAATGAGACACTGAGAAAGAAACAGTGAAACAATGAGAATGACACAGTGAGACACTGAGAATGACACAGTGAGACACTGAGAAAGACACAGTGAGATCTAAGAAAAACAAAGTGAGACGCTGAGGAAGACACAGTGAGAAAATGTGAACTACACAGTGAGACATAGAAAACTACAGAGTGATACTCCGAAATCTATACAGTGAGATACTGGGAACTACAAGTCGAGACACTGTGAATGACAAAGTGAGACACTGTGAATCACACAGTGAGACACGAAAAACTACAAGGTGAGACATCTTGAATTACTCATTGTGACACTGAAGACTAAACAGTGAAGCTCTGGGAACTACACAGTGAGGATCTGGGAACTACACAGTGAGGCACAGATAACAACACAGTGAGGTGCAGACAAGTAGACAGTAGGACACTGAGAACTACACAGTTGGACACTGAGATCTACACAGTCTGACACTGAGCTCTACACAGTGAGACTGGGAACTACACAGTGAGACACTGGGAAGTCCACAGTGAGACAGTGAGAACAATACTGTTAGACACTGAGAGCTTCAACGAGAGAAAGTGAGAAAGAGGCAGTGAGACATTGAGAACTACACAGCGAGACACTGTGAACAACACAGCGAGACACTGTGAAATACACAGCGAGTCACCGTGTACTACACAGCGAGATTTTGTGAACCACACAGCGAGACACTGTGAACTACACAGTGAGACACTGTGAACTACACAGCGAGACACTGTGAACTACACAGCGAGATACTGTGAACTACACAGCGAGACACTTTCAACTACACAGCGAGACAGTGTGAGCTACACAGTGAGACACTGTGAGCTACACAGTGAGACACTGAAATATACACTGAGACACTGTGAACTAAACAGTGAGGCACTGAGAACTACACAGTGTGACATTACGTGCTACACAGTGAGACACTGAGAAAGACGCAGTGAGACACTGAGAAAGACACAGTGAGATGCTGAGAAAGACACAGTGAGACACTGAGAATGACACAGTGAGATAATGTGAACTACACAGTGAGAGATAGAATACTACAGAGTGATACTCTGAAATCTATACATTGAGAAGCTGGGAGATACAAGGTGAGACACTGTGAATGACAAAGTGAGACACTGTGAAGCACACAGTGAGCCACGAAGAACTACAAGGTGAGACATCTTGAATTACTCATTGAGATACTGAAGACTAAACTGTGAAACTCTGGGAAGTACACAGTGAGTGTCTGGGAACTACACAGTGAGGCACAGAAAACTACACAGTGAGGCACAGAAAACTAGACATTGGGACACTGAGAACTACGCAGTTGGACACTGAGAACTACACAGTTGGACACTGAGAACTACACAGTCTGACACTGAGCACTACACAGTGAGACTGGGAACTACACAGTGAGACACTGGGAAGTCCAATGTGAGACACTGAGAACTATACTGTTGGACACTGAGAGCTTCAACGAGAGAAAGTGAGAACGAGGCAGTGAGACATTGAGAACTACACAGCGAGACACTGTGAACTACACAGCGAGGCACTGTGAACTACACAGCGCGACACTGTGAACTGCACATCGAGACATTGTGAAATACGCAGCGAGACTCTGTGAACTACACAGTGAGACACTGTGTACTACACAGTGAGATAACGTGAACTACACAGCGAGACACTGTGAACTACACAGCGAGACACTGTGAACTACACAGTGAGACATTTGAACTACACAGCAAGACACTGTGAACTTACAGAGTGTGACAATGTGAGCTACACAGTGAGACACTGTGAACAACACAGTGAGACACTGTGAACTACACAGCGAGACACTGTGAACATACAGAGTGTGATGACGTGAGCTACACAGTGAGACACTGTGAACAACACAGTGAGACACTGTGAACTACACAGTGAGACACTGAGATCGACACAGTGTGACATTACGTGCTACACAGTGAGACACTGAGAAAGACGCAGTGAGACACTGAGAAAGACACAGTGAGATGCTGAGAAAGACACAGTGAGACACTGAGAAAGACACAATGAGACACTGAGAATGACACAGTGAGACACTGAGAATGACACAGTGAGATAATGTTAACTACACAGTGAGACATAGAAAACTACAGGGTGATACTCTGAATTCTC
Organism: Cetorhinus maximus; assembly: GCF_964194155.1. NCBI lineage: Eukaryota > Metazoa > Chordata > Chondrichthyes > Lamniformes > Cetorhinidae > Cetorhinus > Cetorhinus maximus. The sequence continues at coordinate 73,787,539 of NC_135895.1, read as the reverse complement.
TACAGTGAGAAACTGGGAACTACAAGTCGAGACACTGTGAATGACAAAGTGAGACACTGTGAATCAGACAATGAGACACAATGAACTACATGGTGAGACATCTTGAATTACTCATTGAGACAATGAAGACTAAACAGTGAAACTCTGGGAACTACACAGTGAGGATCTGGGAACTAAACAGTGAGGCACAGAAAACTACACAGTGAGGCACAGACAACTAGACAGTGGGACACTGAGAACTACACAATTGGACAATGAGAACAACACAGTTGGACACTGAGAACTACACAGTTGGACACTGAGCACTACACAGTGAGACTGGGAACTACAGACTGAGACACTGGGAAGTCCACAGTGAGAACAACACTGTTAGACACTGAGAGCTTCAACGAGAGAAAGTCAGAACGAGGCAGTGAGACATTGAGAACTACACAGCGAGACACTGTGAACTACACAGCGAGACACTTTGAACTACACAGCGAGACACTGTGAACTACACAGCGAGACACTGTGAACTACACAGCGAGTCACTGTGTACTACACAGCGAGATACTGTGAACTACACAGCGAGACACTGTGAACTACACAGCGAGACACTGTGAACTACACAGCGAAACATTATGAACTACACAGCGAGACACTATGAACTTACAGAGTGTTACAATGTGAGCTACACAGAGAGACACTGTGAACAACACAGCGAGATACTGTGAACTTACACAGTGAGACACTGTGAGCTACACAGCGAGACACTGTGAACTACACAGCGAGACACTGTGAACTTACACAGTGAGACACTGTGAGCTACACAGTGAGACACTGACAACTACACAGTGAGGCACTGGGAATTCCACAGTGAGACACTGAGAACTACAGTGTTAGACACTGAGAACTACACTGTTAAACACTGAGAGCTTCAACATTAGAAATTGAGAACGAGGCAGTGAGACATTGAGAACTACACAGCGAGTCTCTGTGAGCTACACAGTGAGACACTGAGAACTACACAGTGAGACAATGTGAACTACACAGTGAGACACTGAACTACACAGTGTGACATTACGTGCTACACAGTGAGACACTGAGAAAGACACAGTGAGACGCTGAGAAAGACGCAGTGAGACGCTGAGAAAGATGCAGTGAGACAATGAGAAAGACACAGTGAGACACTGAGAATGACACAGTGAGACACTGAGAAATACACAGTGAGTCACTGAGAATGACACAGTGAGATAGAACTATACAGTCTGACACTGAGCACTACACAGTGAGACTGGGAACTACTTAGTGAAACACTGGGAAGTCCACAGTGAGACACTGAGAACTACACTGTTAGATACTGAGAGCTTCAACGAAACAAATTCAGATCGAGGCAGTCAGACATTGAGAACTACACAGCGCGACACTGTGAACTATACAGCGAGACACTGTGAATTGCACAGTGAGACACTGTGAACTACACAGCGAGACACCGTGAACTACACAGCGAGATACTGTGAACTACACAGCAAGACACAGTGAACTACACAGCAAGACACTGTGAACTACACAGCGAGACATTGTGAACTTCACAGTGAGACAGTGTGAACTACACAGTGAGACACGGTGAACTACACAGCGAGACACTGTGAACTTGCACAGTGAGACAAAGTGAGCTACACAGTGAGAAACTGTGAATTACACAGTGAGACACTGAGAACTACACGGTGTGACATTACATGCTAGACAGTGAGACACTGAGAAAGACACAGTGAGACACTGAGAAAGACACAGTGAGATGCTGAGAAAGACACAGTGAGACACTGAGAAAGAAACAGTGAGATAATGTGAACTACACAGTGAGACATAGAAAACTACAGAGTGATACTCCGAAATCTATACAGTGAGAAACTGGGAACTACAAGTCGAGACACTGTGAATGACAAAGTGAGACACTGTGAATCAGACAGTGAGACACGAAGAACTACAAGGTGAGACATCTTGAATTACTCATTGAGACATTGAAGACTAAACAGTGAAACTCTGGGAACAACACAGTGAGGATCTGGGAACTACACAGTGGGGCACAGATAACAACACAGTGAGGCACAGACAACTAGACAGTGGGACACTGAGAATTACACAGATGGACACTGAGAACTACACAGTTGCACACGGAGAACTACACAGTTGGACACTGAGCTCTACACAGTGAGAGTGGGAACTACACAGTGAGACACTGGGAAGTCCACAGTGAGACAGTGAGAACAACACTGTTAGACACTGAGAGCTTCAATGAGAGAAAGTGAGACCGAGGCAGTGAGACATTGAGAACTACACAGTGAGATACTGTGAACTACTCAGCGAGACACTGTGAACTACACAGCGAGACACTGTGAACTACACAGCGAGACATTTGAACTACACAGCAAGACACTGTGAACTTACAGAGTGTGACTATGTGAGCTACACAGTGAGACACTGTGAACAACACAGTGAGACACTGTGAACTACACAGCGAGACACTGTGAACTTACAGAGTGTGACAACGTGAGCTACACAGTGAGACACTGTGAACATCACAGTGAGACACTGTGAACTACACAGTGAGACACTGAGATCTACACAGTGTGACATTACGTGCTACACAGTGAGACACTGAGAAAGACGCAGTGAGACACTGAGAAAGACACAGTGACACACTGAGAAAGACGCAATGATACACTGAGAATGACACAGTGAGACACTGAGAATGACACAGTGAGATAATGTGAACTACACAGTGAGTCATAGAAAACTGCAGAGTGATACTCTGAAATCTCTACAGTGAGAAACTGGGAACTACGAGTCGAGACACTGTGAATGACAAAGTGAGACACTGTGAATCACGCAATGAGACACGATGAACTACGTGGTGAGACATCTTGATTTACTCATTGAGACACTGAAGACTAAACAGTGAAACTCTGGGAACTACACAGTGAGGATCTGGGAACTAAACAGTGAGGCACAGAAAACTACACAGTGAGGCACAGACAACTAGACAGTGGGACACAGACAACTAGACAGTGGGACACTGAGAACTACACAGTTGGACAATGAGAACAACACAGTTGGACACTGAGAACTACACAGTTGGACACTGAGAACTACACAGTCTGACACTGAGCACTACACAGTGAGACTGGGAACTACAGACTGAGACACTGGGAAGTCCACAGTGAGCCAGTGAGAACAACACTGTTAGACACTGAGAGCTTCAACGAGAGAAAGTGAGAACGAGGCAGTGAGACATTGAGAACTACACAGCGAGACACTGTGAACTACACAGCGAGACACTGTGAACTACACAGCGAGACACTGTGAACTACACAGCGAGACACTGTGAACTACACAGCGAGACACTGTGAACTACACAGCGAGTCACTGTGTACTACACAGCGAGATACTGTGAACTACACAGCGAGACACTGTGAACTACACAGCGAGACACTGTGAACTACACAGCGAAACATTATGAACTACACAGCGAGACACTATGAACTTACAGAGTGTTACAATGTGAGCTACACAGAGAGACACTGTGAACAACACAGCGAGACACTATGAACGACACAGCGAGACAGTGTGAACTTACAGAGTGTTACAATGTGAGCTACACAGAGAGACACTGTGAGCTACACAGTGAGACACTGACAACTACACAGTGAGGCACTGGGAATTCCACAGTGAGACACTGAGAACTACAGTGTTAGACACTGAGAACTACACTGTTAAACACTGAGAGCTTCAACATTAGAAATTGAGAACGAGGCAGTGAGACATTGAGAACTACACAGCGAGTCTCTGTGAGCTACACAGTGAGACACTGAGAACTACACAGTGAGACAATGTGAACTACACAGTGAGACACTGAACTACACAGTGTGACATTACGTGCTACACAGTGAGACACTGAGAAAGACACAGTGAGACGCTGAGAAAGACGCAGTGAGACGCTGAGAAAGATGCAGTGAGACACTGAGAAAGACACAGTGAGACACTGAGAATGACACAGTGAGATAGAACTATGCAGTCTGACACTGAGCACTACACAGTGAGACTGGGAACTACTTAGTGAAACACTGGGAAGTCCACAGTGAGACACTGAGAACTACACTGTTAGATACTGAGAGCTTCAACGAAACAAATTCAGATCGAGGCAGTGAGACATTGAGAACGACACAGCGCGACAGTGTGAACTACACAGCGAGACACTGTGAATTACACAGCGAGATACTGAACTACAGAACAAGACACTGTGAGCAACACAGCGAGACACTGTGAACTATACAGCGAGACACTGTGAATTGCACAGTGAGACACTGTTAACTACACAGTGAGACATTGTGAACTTCACAGTGAGACAGTGTGAACTACACAGTGAGACATTGTGAACTAAACAGCGAGACACGGTGAACTACTCAGTGAGACATTGTGAACTAAACAGCGAGACACGGTGAACTACTCAGCGAGACACTGTGAACTTGCACAGTGAGACAAAGTGAGCTACACAGTGAGAAACTGTGAATTACACAGTGAGACACTGAGAACTACACAGTGTGACATTACGTGCTAGAAAGTGAGACACTGAGAAAGACACAGTGAGACACTGAGAAAGACACAGTGAGATGCTGAGAAAGACACAGTGAGATAATGTGAACTACACAGTGAGACATAGAAAACTACAGAGTGATACTCTGAATTCTATACAGTGAGAAACTGGGAACTACAAGTCGAGACACTGTGAATGACAAAGTGAGACACTGTGAATCACACAATGAGACACGAAGAACTACATGGTGAGACATTTTGAATTACTCATTGAGACACTGAAGACTAAACAGTGAAATTCTGGGAACTACACAGTGAGGATCTGGGAACTACACAGTGAGGCACAGAAAACAACACAGTGAGGCACAGAAAACTAGACAGTGGGACACTGAGAACTATGCAGTTGGATACTGAGAACTACACAGTTGGACACTGAGAACTATACAGTTGGACACTGAGATCTACACAGTTGGACACTGAGAACTACACAGTCTGACACTGAGCACTACACAGTGAGACTGGGAACTACACAGTGAGACAATGGGAAGTCCACAGTGAGACAGTGAGAACTACACTGTTAGACGCTGAGAGCTGCAACGAGAGAAAGTGAGAACGAGGCAGTGAGACATAGAGAACTACACAGCGAGACACTGTGAACTACACAGCGAGACACTGTGTACTACACAGCGAGACACTGTGAACTACACAGCGAGACACTGTGAACTATACAGCGAGACACTGTGAACTACACAGCAAGTCACTGTGTACTACACAGCGAGATACTGTGAACTACACAGCGAGACACTGTGAACTTCACAGCGAGACACTGTGAACTACACAGCGAGACATTGTGAGCTACACAGCGAGACACTATGAACTTACAGAGTGTTACAATGTGAGCTACACAGCGAGGCACTGTGAACTACACAGCGAGATGCTGTGAACTACACAGCGAGACACTGTGAACTACACAGCGAGACACTTTGAACTGCACAGCGAGTCACTGTGTACTACACAGCGAGATACTGTGAACTACACAGCGAGACACTGAACTACACAGCGAGATACTGTGAACTACACAGCGAGACACTGTGAACTACACAGCGTGACACTGTGAACTACACAGCGAGACACTGTGAACTTACAGAGTGTGACAATGTGAGCTAAACAGTGAGACACTGTGAACAACACAGTGAGACACTGTAAACTACACAGTGAGACACTCAGAACTACACAGTGTGACATTACGTGCTACACAGTGAGACACTGATAATAATGCAGTGAGACACTGAGAAAGACAAAGTGAGATGCTGAGAAAGACACAGTGAGACACTGAGAAAGACACAGTGAGACACTGAGAATGACACAGTGAGACACTGAGAATGACAGAGTGAGATAATGTGAACTACACAGTGAGGCATAGAAAACTACAGAGTGATACTCTGAAATCTATACAGTGAGAAACTGAGAACTACAAGTCGAGACACTGTGAATGACAAAGTGAGACACTGTGAATCAGACAATGAGACACGATGAACTACATGGTGAGACATCTTGAATTACTCATTGAGACACTGAAGACTAAACAGTGAAATTCTGGGAACTACACAGTGAGGATCTGGGAACTACACAGTGAGGCACAGAAAACAACACAGTGAGGCACAGAAAACTAGACAGTGGGACACTGAGAACAACGCAGTTGGATACTGAGAACTACACAGTTGGACACTGTGAACTACACAGTTGGACACTGAGAATTACACAGTTGGACACTGAGAACTACACAGTTGGAGACTGAGAACTACACAGTCTGACACTGAGCACTACACAGTGAGACTGGGAACTACACAGTGAGACAATGGGAAGTCCACAGTGAGACACTGAGAACGACACTGTTGGACGCTGAGAGCTTCAACGAGAGAAAGTAAGAACGAGGCAGTGAGACATTGAGAACTACACAGCGAGACACTGTGAACTACACAGCGAGACATTGTGAACTAGACAGCGAGAAACTGTGAACTACACAGCGAGACACTGTGAACTACACAGCGAGACACTGTGAACTACACAGCGCGTCACTGTGTACTACACAGCGAGATACTGCGAACTACACAGCGAGACACTGTGAACTACACAGCGAGTCACTGTGTACTACACAGCGACACACTGTGAACTACACAGCGAGTCACTGTGTACTACACAGCGAGATACTGTGTACTACACAGCGAGATACTGTGAACTACACAGCGAGACACTGTGAACTACAGAGCGAGACATTGTGAGCTACACAGCGAGATGCTGTGAACTACAGAGTGAGACACTATGAACTTACAGAGTGTTACAATGTGAGCTACACAGCGAGACACCATGAACTACACAGCGAGATGCTGTGAACTACACAGCGAGACACTGTGACTTCACAACGAGATGCTGTGAACTCCACAGCGAGACACTGTGAACTACACAGCGAGACACTGTGAACTACACAGCGAGATACTGTGTACTTACACAGTGTGACACTGTGAGCTACACAGTGACACACTGTGAACTACACAGTGGGACACTGTGAACTAAACAGTGAGGCACTGAGAACTACACAGTGTGACATTACGTGCTACACAGTGAGACACTGAGAAAAACGCAGTGAGCCACTGAGAAAGCCACTGTGAGATGCTGAGAAAGACACAGTGAGACACTGAGAAAGACACAGTGAGACACTGAGAATGACACAGTGAGACACTGAGAATGACACAGCGAGATAATGTGAACTACACAGTGAGACATAGAAAACTACAGAGTGATACTCTGAAATCTATACAGTGAGAAACTGGGAGCTACAAGTCGAGACACTGTGAATGACAAAGTGAGACACTGTGAATCACACAGTGAGACACTGTGAATCACACAGTGAGACACGAAGAACTACAAGTTGAGACATCTTGAATTACTCATTGAGATACTGAAGATTAAACAGTGAAACTCTGGTAAGTACACAGTGAGGATCTGGGAACTACACAGTGAGGCACAGAAAACTACACAGTGAGGCACAGAAAACTGGGCATTGGGACACTGAGAACTACGCAGTTGGATACTGAGAACTACACAGTTGGACACTGAGAACTACACAGTCTGACACTGAGCACTACACAGTGAGACTGGGAACTACACAGTGAGACAATGGGAAGTCCACAGTGAGACACTGAGAACTACACTGTTAGACGCTGAGAGCTTCAACGAGAGAAATTGAGAACGAGGCAGTGAGACATTGAGTACTACACAGCGAGACACTGTGAACTACACAGCGAGGCACTGTGAACTACACAGCGAGACACCGTGAAATGCACAGCGAGACACTGTGAACTACGCAGCGAGACACTGTGAACTACACAGCGAGACACTGTGAACTACGCAGCGAGACACTGTGAGCTACACAACGAGACACTGTGAACTACACAGCGAGACAGTGTGAACTACACAGTGAGACACTGTGAACTACACAGCGAGACAGTGTTAACTTACACAGTGAGACACTGTGAGCTACACAGAGAGACTGGGAACTACACAGTGAGACACTGAGAGCTTCAAGATGTGAAATTGTGAACGTGGCAGTGAGACATTGAGAACTACACAGCGAGACACTGTGATCTACACAGTGTGACATTACGTGCTACACAGTGAGACACTGAGAAAGACACAGTGAGACACTGAGAAAGACACAGTGCGACACTGAGAATGACACAGAGAGATAATGTGAGCTACACCGTGAGACATAGAAAACTACGGAGTGATACTCTGAAATCTATTCAGTGAGATACTGGGAACTACAAGTCGAGACACTGTGAATGACAAAGTGAGACACTGTGAATCACACAATGCGACACGATGAACTACAAGGTGAGATATCTTGAATTACGCATTGAGTCACTGAAGACTAAACAGTGAAACTCTGGGAACTACACAGTGAGGATCTGGGAACTACACAGTGAGGCACAGAAAACTACACAGTGTGGCTCAGAAAACTACACAGTGGGACACTGAGAACTACACAGTTGGACACTGAGAACTACACAGTTGGACACTGAGAACTACACAGTTGGACACTGAGAACTTCACAGTTGGACACTGAGAACTACACAGTTGGACACTGAGAACTACACAGTGAGACACAGAACTGCACCATGAGACACTGAACACTACACAGTGAGACACTGAACACTACATAGTGAGGCCGAGAACTACACAGTGAGACACTGAGAACCACAAAGTGAGACACTGTGAACTACACAGTGAGACAGTGAGAACCACAAAGTGAGACACTGTGAACTACACAGTGAGACACTGAGAACCACAAAGTGAGACACTGTGAACTACACAGTGAGACACTGTGAACTACACAGTGAGACATTGTGAACTACACAGTGAGACACTGTGAACTGCACAGTGAGACAATGAACAACACATTGTGACACTGGGAACAACACAGTGAGACACTGAACTACACAGTGAGACACTGTGAACTACACAGTGTGACACTGTGAACTACACAGTGAGACACTGAACTACACAGTGAGACACTGTGAACTACATAGTGCAAAACTGAGAACAACACAGTGAGCGACAGACCTAAACTGTGAGAAAATGATATCTGCATAGTGAGAGACTGCGAATGGCACAGCGAGGAACTGAGAACTGCACAGTGAGAATCTAGGAACTAAACAGCGAGACACTGAGAACTACACAGTGAGACACTGGGAAGAACACAGCGAAACATGGAAAATTACACACTAAGGTACTCAGAACTACACAGTGAGGCACTGAAAACTACACAGTGAGTATGTGAGAACCACACAGTCAGACGGGAAAGTCCATAGTGAGACATGGTAAAGTACAGGGTGTGAAATTGAAAATTACGCAATGAAACACTGAGTGCTACACAGTGAGACATGAGAACTGCATGAAGAGTCTCTGAGAACTACACACAAATACAGTGAGTACTAGACAATAAGCATTGAAAACTACACAGAGAGACAATGTGGGAACGGCACAGTGAGACACCGAAAACTATGCAGTGAGACATCGAGAACTACACAGTGAGACATCAAGAACTACACAGTGAGACACTGTGAACTTCACAGTGAGACATCGAGAACTACACAGTGAGACATCGAGAACTACACACTGAGATACTGAGAACTACACAGTGAGACATCGAAAACTACACAGTGAGACACCGAGAACTACACACTGAGATACAGAGAACTACACACTGAGACATCGAGAACTACACAGTGAGACACCGAGATCTACACAGTGAGATACTGAGAACTACACAGTGAGACATCGAGAACTACACAGTGAGATACTGAGAACTACACAGTGAGACATTGAGAACTACACAGTGAGACACCGAGAACTACACACTGAGACACTGAGAACTACACAGTGAGACACTGAGAACTACAAAGTGAGACACTGAGAACTACACAGTGAGGCACTGAGAACTACACAGTGAGACAATGGGAATGACACAGTGAGACACCGAAAACTACACGGTGAGACAGAGAACTACACAGTGAGACAATGAGCATGACACAGTGACAAACTGACAACTACACAGAGGGACTCTGAAAACAACACAATGAAACCCTGAGAACCACATAGTGAGTCACTACGAACTAGACAGCAAGACACTAAATGACACAGTGAGGCATAGACCTACTCAGTGAGACACTGTGAACTAGACAGTGAGACACTGAATGACACAGTGAGGCATAGACCAATTCAGTGAGACACTGAACACTACACAGTGAGACAAAGAAGTACACAGTGATTCACTGAGAACAATAGCGTGTGACACATATATAACACTGAGTGAGTAAGTGAGTCCATGAGAACTATACAGTGAGACACTGAACACTACACAGTGAGACACTGTGAACTGCACAGTGAGACAAAGAACAACACATTGAGACACTGTGAGCTATACAGTGAGGCACTGAGAACTTCACAGTGCAAAACTGAGAACATGACAATGTGTGACAGACCTAAACTGTGAGAAAATGATATCTGCATAGTGAGAGACTGAGAATGGCACAGAGATTGGGAACTACACATTGAGTCACTGAGAGCTACATAGGGCTGTATTTTGCTGTCGGCAAGCAGGGTGCGGGCCCCACTCGCCGATGCGCAAAATGACGTGTGCTGACATCGGGGAGAACCCCCAACATCATCCTGACCCATTTAAATATTCAGGAATGCGGGGGAACAGCAAAATCAGCTGCGGGCCCGCCGACCTGACAATGGTCAATTGAGGCCATTGACAGAATACTTAAAACAATTAAAGGCCCTGCCCGTCCAACCTAAAGGTTGGCAGGTTAGCTAGGAGCCCAGGCGGCAAATAAAGAAAACATGAAACCTCATCCACCGGCGGGATGAGGTTTCATGTGTGTTTAAAAAACTTTAATAAAGTTTTAATGAAATTTATTAACATGTCCCATCTCGTGTGACATTATCACATGAGGGGACATGCTAAGGAATTTTTTATTTTTCTATTTTTAATGTTTGAACAACTTTCAGCGATCTCCCTGAAGTAGCACTTTGCTTCAGGGAGATGTGCGCTCTTTCGTGTGCATGCATGAAAGAGTGCACTCTCGCTTTTGGGGAATCCCACCCCCCTGCCTGCACAGGAAGTGCATAGTGCTTCCCGCCGGGCGTCACGCTGGGCTGGCCTTAATTGGCCCGCCCACTTCAAATGGCAGTGGGGCCCGCTTCTCCGGCGGGGATCAGCTCCCTGCCCATCAGAGATTGGGTCGGGCCCGCCCACTTGGTAGGCAAAAAATTCTGCCCATAGTGTCACACAGGGAACTAAACAGTGAACCTTTTAGAACTACACAGTGAGACTCTGAGCTACGCAGTGAGACACTGAAAACTATACAGTGAGATATGGAAAACTACGCAATGAGGCATTGAGAGCTACACAGTGAGACATGTGAAATACACAGTGAGACACTGAGAACTACACAGTTAAATTCTGAAACCACAGAGTGAGAAACGGAGAACTACACATTGTGGCACTGAAAACTACATCTTGAGACACTGAGAGTTACGCAGTGAGACACTGAGAGCTACGCAGTGATACACTGAAAACTGCAGTGAACACTGAAAATACACACTGAGAATCTGAGAACTACACAGTGAGTCTCTGTTAATTACAGAGTGAGACTCTGTGAATTACACAGTGAGACAGTGAAAACTAAACATTGAGACAGTGAAAACTACACAGAGAGACACTGAGAACTAGAAAGTGAGACACAGCGAAACATGTGAACAGCACAGTGAGACACTGAGAAATACACAGTGAGCAACTGAGAACAGCACAGTGAGTGAAAGACCTACAATGTGATAAATTGTAAACTGCACTGAGAGAGACTGAGAACTGCACAGTGAGACTCTGGGAACTACACATTTAGTCACTGAGAACGACGTGGTGTCACACAGGGAACAAAACAGTGAGACATTGAGAAGCACACAGTGAACCACTTAGAACTACACAGTGAGACACTGAACTACATACTGAGACACCAAAAGCTACACAGTGAGATATGGAAAACTACGCAATGAGGCATTGTGAGTTACGCAGTGAGACATGTGAAATATACAATGAGACACTGAGAAATATACAGTTGGACTCTAAAAACCAGAGTGAGAAATGGAGAACTACACATTGAGACACTGAGCATTATACAGTGACACACTGTGAATTACACAGCGAGACACTGAGAACTACACAGTGAGACACTTTCAATTATGCATAGACACTGTGAATTACGTAGTGAGACAATGAGAGCTACACAGTGAGACACTGAATGCTACACAGGGAGGCACTGAAAACTACACTGTGAGACACTGAAAACTACACAGTGACTACTGAAAATTACACACTGACCACTGAAAATTACACACTGAGAATCTGAGAGCTACACAGTAAGTCTCTGTGAACTACAGAGTGAGACACAGAACTGCACAGTGAGACACAGAACTACACAATGAGACAGTGTGAACTACAGAGTGAGAACTGTAATTGACACAGTGAGACATGGATCGATACAGTGAGGCACTGGGAAGTACACAGTGAGAGACAGATAACTATGCAGCGAGACAGTGAAAACTACAAGGAGAGACAGTGAGAACTACACAGTGAGACACGGAGAAGTGCACAGTAAGACATAGGACTACACAGCCACAGTGAGGCACTGTGAGCTACACAGCGAGACAGTGAAAACTACACAGTGAGACAGTGAAAACTACACAGAGAGACACTGAGAACTAGGCAGGGAGACTGGAGGAGTGCACAGTTAGACATAGGACTAGTCAGTGAGACACAGGACTACATAGTGAGACACAAAACAACACAGTGAGACGCAGCTAAACAGTGAGACACTGATCACTGTATAGTGAGTCGCTGAGAACTACACAGTGAATCACTGAGAACTACACAGTAAGACACAGAATTACACGGTGAGACACAGAACTACACAGTGAGACCCTGAGAACTACATAGTGAGACATTGAGAACTAAATAGTGAGATATTGAGAACTACGCAGTGAAACATGTGAACAACAGTGAGACACTGAGAAATGCACAGTGAGACACTGAGAAACACACAGTGAGACACTGAGAAATACACAGTGAGACACTGAGAAATACACAGTGAGACACTGAGAAATGCACAGTGAGCGAAAGCCCTATACTGTGATAAATTGTAAACTGCACTGAGAGGGACTGAGAACTGCACAGTGAGACACTGGGAACTACACATTTAGTCACTGAGAACTACATGGTGTCACACAGGGAACAAAACAGTGAGACATTGAGAAGCACACAGTGAACCACTTAGAACTACACAGTGAGACACTGAACTACATAGTGAGTACCGAAAGATACACAGTGAGATATGGAAAACTACGCAATGAGGCATTGTGAGCTACGCAGTGAGACATGTGAAATACACAATAAGACACTGAGAAATATACAGTTAGGCTCTAAAAACCAGAGTGAGAAATGGAGAACTACACATTGAAGCACTGAAAACTACATATTGAGACACTGAGCATTATACAGTGACACACTGAGAATTACATGGCGAGACACTGAGAACTACACAGTGAGACACTGAATTACACAGTGAGACACTGAGAACTACACTGTGAGACAATGTGAGCTACACATTGAGACACAGAACTTTGCTGTGAGACACTGAAAACTACACAGCGAGACAAGGAAAATGACACAGTGAGACACTGAGAACTACACAGTGAGATGCTGAGAATTAGTGAGAAACCGAGAACGACACATTGAGATACTGAAAATTACACAGTGAAAAACTGAGAACAACGCAGTGAGACACTGAGAACTATGCAGTGAGACACTGAACTACACAGTGTACACTGAAAATTATACAGTGAGACAGTGAAAACTATACAGTGAGGCATTGAGAACGAGAGAGTGAGGCGCTGAGAAGTGCACAGTGAGAAACTGAGAACAAAGTGAGCGACAGACCTACACTTTGAGAAATTGTAAACTGCACTGTGAGAGACTGAAAACTACACAGTGAGGCACTGAAAGCTGCACAGTGAGACACTGAGTTCAACACAGTGTGACGCTGTGAACTACACAGATAGACACTGAGAACTAAATCGTGAGACATTGAGAACTAAGCAATGAGACATGTGAACAATACAGTGAGACACTGAGAACTACACTGTGAGATACAGAAAACTACACAGTGAGGCACTGAAAAGTACACAGTGTGATACAGAGAACTACACAGTCAGGCACTGAGAACAACACATTGAGGCACTAAAAACTACACATAGATACACTGAAAACTACACAGTGACCACTTAAAATTACACACTGAGAAATTGAGAACTACATAGAGAGTCTGTGAACTACCGAGTGAGACACTGTGAACTACACAGTGAGACAATGTAAACTACAGAGTGAGAACTGTAATCAACACAGTGAGACACTGCAAACTACACAGTGAGTCACTGAGAACTACACATTGAAACAGTGAGATTTACACAGCAAAACACAGAACTACATGGTAAGACACAGAAAGCTACACAGTGAGACATTATGAACCACAAAGTGATACACTGAAAACTCACAGAGACAACTGAAAGTTACACACTGAGAAACTGAGAACTACACAGTGAGTCTCTGTGAACTACAGAGGGAGACTCTGTTAACTACACAGTGAGACAGTGTGAGCTGAAGAGTGAGAACTGTAATCAACACAGTGACACACTGGAAACTATAAAGTGAGGCGCTGGGAAGTACACAGTGAGACACAGAAAACTACGCATGGAGACACTGAAAAGTACACAGTGAGGCACTGAGAACTACATAGTGAGGCATGGTGAAATACACAGTGAGACACAGAGCCACACAGTGACACACAGATCTACATACTGAAACAATGTGAACTACAAATTGAGTCACAGAACTTCGCAATGAGACACAGAGCTACACAGTGATACATTGAGAATTACACATTGAAACTGTGAGAACTACATAGTGAGATACTGACTACAAAACAGTGAGAGACTGTGAAATACTCACTGAAACACTGAGAACCACACAATCAGACACTGAAAACTACACAGTGGGACACTGTGATTTACACAGTGAGGCACAGAGCTACACAGTGAAAAACTGAACACTAAACAGTGAGACACTGAGAAATGCATACTGAAACATGGAAAACTACACAGTGAGATAGTGAACGACACAATGAGACTCTGCAAACTACACAGTGAGACATTGTGACTAACAAAGTGAGACACTGAGAACTGCCCACTGAGACAATGACAATTACACAGCGGGACACTGTGATTTACAGTCAGACATTGAGTTCTACACAGTGAGACTCTGGAAGCTACAGAGTGATACACTAAATAGAGAGACAGAGAGCTACACTGAAAAAATAGAACTACACAGTGAGACACTGAAAACGACATAGTGAGACATTGAGAACTACAGGGGGAGACACTAGGAACGATGCACTGAGACACTGACAGCAACGCTTGTGAGACACTGAGAACAACACAGTGGGACACATGCCACTAAACAGTTAGAAACTGTGAAACACTCCTACACAGCGGGACACAGACCATTAAACAGTTAGACACCGTGAAATACTCCCTGAAACACTGAGAGCAACACAGGGAGACACTGAAAAATACACAGTGGGACACTGTGATTTACACAGTGAGATGATGAGAAATATACGGTAAGGCACAGAGCTACACAGTGAGACACTGGACACTAAACAGTGAGACACTGAGAAATACACACAAACACGGGGAGCTACACAGTGATACACTGAAAACTACACAGTGAGACACTGAGAACTACACAGTGAAAAACTGTGATTTACACAAATAGACGCTGAGAAATACAAAGTGAAACACTGAGAACTACACAGCGGGACACAGAACGACACAGTGAGAAACTGTGAACTACACAGTAAGGCACAGAGCTACACAGTGAGAAACTGAACACTAAACAGTGAGACACTGAGAAATACACACTGAAACAAGGGGAAATACACAGTGATAGAATGAAAACTACACAGTGAGACACTGAGAACAACACAGTGTGAATCTGAAAAATACACAGTGAGACACTGAGCACTACACAGTGAGGCTCTGTGAAATATACTGTGAGACACTGTAAAATACACAGTGAGACACTGTGAAGCACAGAATGAGACACTAAGATCTGCACAGTGAGACACTGAGACCCAGACAGTGAGACACTGAGAAGTGCAGACTGAGACACAGAGCTACACAGTGAGACACAGAGCTTCACAGTGGGAGACTGAGCACTCCACAGTGAGATACTGTGACCAAAACAGTGAGACACTGAGAACTAAATAGTAAGACATTGGGAACTAAGCAGTGAGACATTTGAACAACACAGTGAGGCATTCAGGACAATGCAATGAGGCACTCAGGACAATGCAGTGGAGGCACTGAAAAATAAGCAGTGAGACTCTGAGAACCATATAGTGAGACATTGAAAACAACAAAGTGAGACACTGATAACTACACAGTGAGACACTGATAACTACACAGTGAGACACTGAGCACTTCACACTCAGACACTGATAAATACACCATGAATCACTGAGAACTTCACAGTAGACACTGTAAACTTCACAAGCAGATACTGAGAAATGCACAGTGAGGCATTGAATACTACATAGTGAGACACAGAGAACGGCAGAGTGAGGCACTGAGAACCATGCAGTGAAACACTGTGAACTACAGAATGAGACACCGTGAACTACAGAGTGAGACACCGTGAACTACAGAGTGACACACTGTGAACTACACAGAGAGACACTGAGAACTACACAATGAGACGCTGAAAACTACACAGTGAGATACTGAAAACTACACAGTGATACACTGAAAACTACACAGTGAGACGCTGAAAACTACACAGTGATACATTGAAAACTACACAGTGAGCACTGAAAATTTTACACCGAGACACTGAGAACCATGCAGTAAGACAACTAAACAGTGAGATACAGAACTACACAGTGAGACACAGAACTACACAATGAGACACACAGCTACACAGTAAGACACTGAGAACTAAACAGTGAGACACAGGACCACACAGTGAGGCACTGAGCACTACACAGTGAGACACTGAGAATCACACAGTGAGAGACAGAACTAAACAGTGAGATGATGAGAAATACAGAGTGAGGCACTGAAATCCGCAAAGTGAGACAATGAAAACTTCACAGAGCTACACAGTGAGACACTGAGAACTACAGAATGAGATACAGAGCTACACAGTGAGACACTGAGAACTACAGAATGAGATACAGAACTACACAGTGAGACACTGAAAACTACACAGTGAGACGTTGAAAATTACTGATTACAATTACTGAACACAGTGGGATTGGGGGTCTGAAATGCATTTGTTTCAATGTGAGATGTATAACAGGCAAGGCATATGAGCTTAAAGCTTGGACTAGTACTTGGGACTATGATGTTATTGCTATTACAGAGACTTGGTTGAAGGATGGATAGGATTGGCAGATAAACGTTCCAGGATTTAGATGTTTGAGGCAGGATAGAGAGGGATGTAGAAGAGGTGGGGGAGTTGCATTGCTGGTTAAGGAGAATATCACAGCTGTACGACAGGAGGACACCTCGGTGGGCTCATGCAGCGAGGCAATATGGGTAGAGCTCCGGAATAGGAAGGGTGCAGTCACAATGTTGGGGCTTTACTATAGGCCTCCCAATTGTCGGTGGGAGATTGAGGAACAGTTATGTATGCAAATTTTGGAAAGATGTAAAAGCAATAGGGTTGTTGTGGTGAGTGATTTTAACTTTCCCTATATTGACTGGGAATCACTTAGTTCTAGGGGTTTGGATGGTACATAACTTCTAAGGTGCATCCAGGAGGGCTTCCTGAGACAATATGTAGATAGTTCAACTATGGAAGGGGCATTACTGGACCTGGTATTAGGGAATGAACCCGGCCAGGTGGTCGAAGTTTCAGTGGGGGAGCATTTCTGGAAAAGTGACCATAATTCAGTAAGTTTCAAGGTACCGATAATGTGGATAATGATAACAGGAGTCCTCGGGTTAAGATGCTTAATTGGGGGAAGGCTAATTATATCAATATTAGGCAGGAACTGAGGAAACTAGACTGGAGGCGGATGTTTGAGGGCAAATCAACAACTGACATGTGGGGGGCTTTCAAACGTCAGTTGATAAGAATTCAGGACTGGCATTTTCCTGCTAGGATGAAGGATAAGCATGGTAAGTTTCAGGAACCTTGGATAATGAAGGATATTGTGAGATTAGTCAAAAATAAAAGGGAAGCATTCGTAAGGGCTAGAAGGCTGGGAACAGATGAAGCCCGTGGAGAATATAAAGAATGTAGGAAGAAACTTAAGCAAGGAGTCAGGAGGGCTAAAAGGGGTCATGAAAAGTCAATGGCAACCAGAATTAAGGAAAATCCCAAGGCCTTTTATACATATGTGAAAAGCAAGAGGGTAGCCAGGGAAAGGGTAGGCCCACTCAGGGACAGAGGTGGAAATCTGTGTGTGGAGCCAGAAGAAATGGGAGAGATACTGAATGAATACTTCTCCTCAGTATTCACCAACGAGAAGGACCGAGTGGTTGATTTGTCGAGGGAAGAATATGTAGATAGCCTGGATCATGTTGAGATCAAAAAAGAGGAAGTGTTAGGCGTCTTGAAGAATATTAAGATGGATAAGTCCCCAGGGCCAGATGGTATCTATCCCAGTGTACTGAGGGAAGCAAGGGAGGAGATTGCTGGGGCCTTGACAGAAATCTTTGTATCCTCACTGGCTACAGGTGAGGTCCCAGAGGACTGGAGAATGGCCAATGTTGTTCCATTGTTTAAGAAGGGTAGCAGGGATAATCCAGGAAATTACAGGCCGCTGAGCCTTATGTCAGTGGTAGGGAAATTATTGGAGAAGATTCTTCATGACAGGATTTACTACCATTTGGAAGCAAATGGGCTTATTAGTGAGAGGCAGCATGGTTTTGTGAAGGGGAGGTCGTGTCTCACTAACTTGATTGAGTTTTTCGAGGAAGTGACAAAGATGATCGACGATGGAAGGGCAGTAGATGTTATCTACATGGATTTCAGTAAGGCCTTCGACAAGGTCCCTCATGGCAGACTGGTACAGAAGGTAAAGTCGCACGGGATCAGAGGTGAGCTGGCAAGATGGATACAGAATTGGCTTGGTCATAGAAGACAGAGGGTAGCAGTGGAAGGGTGGTTTTCTGAATGGAGAGCTGTGACTAGTGGTGTTCCGCAGGGATCAGTGCTGGGACCTTTGCTGTTTGTAGTATACATAAATGATTTGGAGGAAAATGTAACTGGGTTAATTAGTAAGTTTGAAGACAACACTAAGGTTGGAGGAGTTGCAGATAGTGAAGAGGATTGTCAAAGGATACAATGGGATATAGATCAGTTGGAGACTTGGGCGGAGAAATGGCAGATGGAGTTTAATCTGGACAAATGCGAGGTAATGTATTTTGGAAGGTCTAATACAGCCAGGAATTATACAGTAAACAGCAGAACCCTTAAGTGCATTGACAGGCAGAGGGATCTGGGTGTACAGGTCCACAGGTCACTGAAAGTGGCAACGCAGGTGGATAAGGTAGTCAGGAAGGCATATGGCATGCTTGCCTTCATTGGCAGGGGTATTGAGTATAAAAGCTGGGAAGTCATGCTGCAGCTGTATAGAACCTTGGTTAGGCCACACTTGGAATGTCGCATGCAATTCTGGTCACCACATTACCAGAAGGATATGGAGGCGTTGGAGAGGGTGCAGAGGAGGTTATCCAGGATGCTGCCTGGTCTGGAGGTTATTAGCTATGAGGAGAAGTTGGAGTAACTTGGATTGTTCTCACTAGAGTGATGGAGATTGAGGGCCGACTTGATATAAGTTTACAAAATTATGAGTGGCATGGACAGAGTAGATAGTCAGAAGCTTTTTCCCAGGGTGGAAGAGTCAATAACTAGGGGACATAGATTTAAGGTGAGAGGAGAAAACCTTAGAGGAGATGTACGGGGCAAGTTTTTTATGCAGAGGGTAGTGAGGGTCTGGAATTCGCTGCCAGAGGAGGTGGTGGAAGCAGGTGCAATAGTGGTGTTTAAGAGGCAGCTTGACAAATACATGAATAGGATGGGAATAGAGGGAAACGGACCCCGGAAGTGCAAAATGTTTTAGTTGACGGGCAATATGATCAGTGCAGGTTTGGAGGGCTGAAGGGCCTGTTCCTGTGCTGTACTTTTCTTTGTTCTTGGACAACTACACAGTGAGACATTGAAAACTACACGGTGAAACGCTGAGAGCTACATAGTGAGACACTGTGAAGTACACAGTGAGACACTCAAAACTACACAGTGAGACACTCAAAACTACACAGTGAGACACTCAAAACTACACAGTGAGACACTCAAAACTACACAGCGAGACACTGGGAACTGCTCAGTGAGACACTGAGAAATACACAGTGAGACACTGAGAAATACACAGTGAGACACTGAGAAATACACAGTGAGGCACTGAGAAATACACAGTGAGACACTGAGTATTACACAGTGAGACACTGAGCATTACACAGTGAGACACAGTGAGCAATACACAGAATCATAGTGCAGAAGAGGGCCTTCGGCCCATCGTGTCTGCACCAACACGTGAGAAACACCTGACCTACCTACCTAATCCCATTTACCAGCACTACCAAAGCCTTGAATGTCATGACGTGCTAAGTGCTCATCCAGGTACTTTTTAAAGGATGTGCGGTAACCTGCCTCCATCACCCTCCCAGGCAGTGCATTCCAGACCGTCACCACCCTCTGGGTAAAAAATATTTTCCTCACATCCCCCCTAAACCTCCTGCCCCTCACCTTGAACTTATGCACCCTTGTGACTGACCCTTCAAATAAGGGCAACAACTGCTCCCTATCCACCCTGTCCATGCCCCTCATAATCTGGTACACCTCGATCAGGTCGCCCTTCAGTCTTCTCTGCTCCAACGAAAAAAATCCAAGTCTATCCAACCTCTCTTCATAACTTAAATGTTTCATCCCAGGCAACATTCTGGTGAATCTCCTCTGCACCCCCTCCAGTACAATCACATCCTTCCTATAATGTGGTGACCAGAACTGCACACAGTACTCCAGCTGTGGCCTCACCAAGGTTCTATACAACTCCAACATAACCTCCGTATTTTTGTAATCTATGCCTCAATTGATAAAGGCAAGTGTCCCATATGCCTTTTTCACCACCCCACTAACATGCCCCTCCACCTTTAGAGATCTATGGACACAAATGCCAAGTTGCCTTTGTTCCTCAGAACTTCCTAGTGCCATGCCGTTCATTGAATACTTCCTTGTCAAATTACTCCTTCCAAAGTGTATCATCTCACACTTTTCAGGGTTAAATTCCATCTGCCACTTATCTGCCCATTTGACCATCCCGTCTATATCTTCCTGTAGCCCAAGGCACTCAACCTCACTGTTAACCACCCAGCCAATCTGTGCGTCATACACAAACTTACTAATCCTACCCCCTACATAGTCATCTATGTTGTTTATATAAATGACAAATAATAGGGGACACAGCACAGATCCCTGTGGTACGCCACTGGACACTGGATTCCAGTCACTAAAGCATCCTGCTGGCATCACCCTATATCTCCTACAACTAAGCCAATTTTGAATCCATCTTATCAAATTACCCAGTATCCCATGTGCCTTTGCCTTCTTTATAAGTGTCCAATGTGGGACCTTGTCAAAGGCTTTGCTGAAGTCCATATAAACTACATCAACTGCACTACACTCATCTACACACCTGGTCACCTCCTCAAAAAATTAAATCAAATTTGTTAGGCGACAGATCGACACTGAGAAACTGAAAACTGCATCGTGAGAAACTGGAAACTACACATTGAGACACTGAGAACTACACAGTGAGACACTGGGATCTACAAAGTGAGACACTGCAAAAGACACAGTGAGATGGAGAACAACACAGAGATGCCACCACCTTCTCCAGGACAACTAAGGATAGGCAATAAACGCAGCCCAGCCAGTAAAGCCGCCATCACATGAATGAACATAAATTAACTACACAGTGAGACACTGGAAACAACACAGTGAGGCACAGAAACACACATTGAGGCACTGAGATCTACACAGTAAGACGCTGAAAACAATATGGTGAGATACTGAGAACTAAACAGTGAGGCAATGAGAACAGCACAGTGAGACACTGAAAACCATACAGTGAGGCACTGAGAACTACACAGTGAGACTGTGACAACTACTCAGTGAGACAGTGACAACGACTCAGTGAGACTCTGGGAACGAACACTGAGACACTGAAACCCACACAGTGAGACACAGAAAACTGGACATTGAGACCCTGAGAACTAAACAGTCAGACAGGGAAGTCCATTGTGAGACTTTGGGAACTACATATTGAGGCACTAAGAACTACATAGTGGGACACTGAAACCCACACACTGAGAGACTGAGAACTGCATAGTGGGACACTGAAACCCACACAGTGAGAGACTGAGAACTACACAGTGGGACAATGAAATCCACACGGTGAGACACCGAGACCTATACAGTGAGATATGTGAACTATATTGTGAGACACTGAGAACTGCATGGCCCGACTGGGAAGTCCATGGTGAGACTCTGGGAACTACACAGTGAGACACTGACAACTACACAGTGGGGCACTGTAAACTAAAAACTGAGACACAGAGATACAAATTGAGGCACTGTGAACAACACAGAGACACTGAGATCTACACAGAATGACACTGAAAACTACACAGTGAGCGATTGAGAACAACACAGTGGGTCACAGAGAATTTCACAGTGAGAGACTGAGCTACACAGTGAAGCACTGAGAACTACATAGTGAGACACTGAGAACATTACAGTGAGATATGTGAACTATATTGTGAGACACTGAGTACTACACAGCGAGACACTGAGAACTACCCAGTGAGAGACTGAGATCTACACAGTGAGACACAGAACTACACAGAAAGACACTGAGAACTATACAGTGAAGTATGTGAATTGCATTGTGGGGCACTGAGTTCTACACAGTGAGACACTGAAAACTGCGCAAAGAGACTCTGACAACTACCCAGTGAGAGACTGAGAACTACACAGTGAGACACAGAACTACACAGAAAGACATTAAGAACTATACAGTGAAGTATGTGAATTGCATTGTGGGGCACTGAGTTCTACACAGTGAGACACTGAAAACTGAGCAAAGAGACTCTGACAACTACACAGTGAGAGACTGAGAACTACACAGTGAGACACCAAAAAATGCACAAAGAGACTCTGAGGGCTACACAGTGAGACACTGGGATCTACAAAGTGAGACACTGCAAAAGACACAGTGAGACACAGAACAACACGGAGATGTCACCACCTTCTCCAGGACAACTAGGGATGGGCAATAAACGCAGCCCAGCCAGCGAAGCCGCCATCACATGAATGAACATAAATTAACTACACAGTGAGACGCTGGAAACAACACAGTGAGGCACAGAAACACACATTGAGGCACTGAGATCAACACAGTGAGACACTGAAAGCTGCACAGTGAGACACTGAAAACCATACAGTGAGGCAATGAGAACGACACAGTGAAACACTGAAAACCATACAGTGAGGCACTGAGAACGACACAGTGGGACTGTGACAACTACTCAATGAGACTCTGGGAACGAAAAGGAGACACTGAAACCCACACAGTGAGACCCTGAGAACTCAACAGTCAGACACGGAAGTCCATTGTGAGACTTTGCGAACTACATATTGAGGCACTAAGAACTACACAGTGGGACACTGAAAACTGCACAGTGAAGAACTGGAAACTACACAGTAAGGCACAGAAACACACATTGAGGCACTGAGTATTACACAGTGAGACGCTGAGAACTACATAGTGAGAGACTGAGAACTACACAGTGAGAGACTGTGAACTACACAGTGAAACACTGGGAACTACATAGTGAGAGACTGAGAACTACACAGCGAGACACTGGGAACTACATAGTGAGAGACTGAGAACTACACAGTGAGACACTGGGAACTACATAGTGAGAGACTGAGAACATTACAGTGAGATATGTGAACTACATTGTGAGACACTGAGTACTACACAGCGAGACGCTGAGAACTACCCAGTGAGAGACTGAGGACTACACAGTGAGACACACAACTACACAGAAAGACACTGAGAACTATACAGTGAAGTATGTGAATTGCATTGTGGGGCACTGAGTTCTACACAGTGAGACACTGAAAACTGCACAAAGAGACTCTGACAACTACACAGTGAGAGACTGTGAACTACACAGTGGGACACCAAAAAATGCACAAAGAGACTCTGAGGGCTACACAGTGAGACACTGGGATCTACAAAGTGGGACACACAACTACACAGTGAGACACCGAGACCTATACAGTGAGATATGTGAACTATATTGTGAGACACTGAGAACTACACGGTCCGACTGGTAAGTCCATGTTGAGACTCTGGGAACTACACAGTGAGACACTGACAACTACAAAGTGGGGCACTGTAAAGTAAAAACTGAGACACAGAAATACATATTGAAGCATTGTGAACAACATAGTGAGACACTGAGATCTGCACAGAGTGACACTGAAAACTCCACAGTGAGCGATTGAGAACAACACCGTGGGTCACACAGAATTTCACAGTGAAGCACTGAGAACTACATAGTGAGACACTGAGAACATTACAGTGAGATATGTGAACTATATTGTGAGACACTGAGTACTACACAGCGAGACACTGAGAACTACCCAGTGAGAGACTGAGAACTACACAGTGAGACACAGAACTACACAGAAAGACACTGAGAACTATACAGTGAACTATGTGAATTGCATTGTGGGGCACTGAGTTCTACACAGTGAGACACTGAAAACTGAGCAAAGAGACTCTGACAACTACACAGTGAGAGACTGAGAACTACACAGTGAGACACCGAAAAATGCACAAAGAAACTCTGAGGGCTACACAGTGAGACACTGGGATCTACAAAATGAGACACTGCAAAAGACACAGTGAGACACAGAACAACACAGAGATGTCACCACCTTCTCCAGGACAACTAGGGATGGGCAATAAACGCAGCCCAGCCAGTGAAGCCGCCATCACATGAATGAACATAAATTAACTATACAGTGAGCCACTGGAAACAACACAGTGAGGCACGGAAACACACATTGAGGCACTGAGATTAACACAGTGAGACACTGAAAACTACACAGTGAAGAACTGGAAACGACACAATAAGGCACAGAAACACACATTGAGGCACTGAGATCTACACAGTAAGAAGCTGAAAACAATATGGTGAGATACTGAAAACCATACAGTGAGGCAATGAGAACAGCACAGTGAGACACTGAAAACCATACAGTGAGGCACTGAGAACTACAAAGTGAGACTGTGACAACTACTCAGTGAGACTCTGGGAACAAAAAAGAGACACTGAAACCCACACAGTGAGACCCTGAGAACTCAACAGTCAGACACGGAAGTCCATTGTGAGACTTTGGGAACTACATATTGAGGCACTAAGAATTAAACAGTGGGACACTGAAACCCACACAGTGAGGGACTGAGAACTACATAGTGGGACACTGAAACCCACACAGTGAGAGACTGAGAACTACACAGTGGGACACTGGGAACTACATAGTGAGAGACTGAGAGCTACACAGTGGGACACACAACTACATAGTGAGACACTGAGACCTATACAGTGAGATATGTGAACTACGTAGTGAGACACTGAGAACATTACAGTGAGATATGTGAACTACGTTGTGAGACACTGAGTACTACACAGTGAGACACTGAGAACTACCCAGTGAGAGACTGAGAACTACACAGTGAGACACAGAACTACACAGAAAGACACTGAGAACTATACAGTGAACTATGTGAATTGCATTGTGGGGCACTGAGTTCTACACAGTGAGACACTGAAAACTGAGCAAAGAGACTCTGACAACTACACAGTGAAAGACTGAGAACTACACAGTGAGACACTGAAAAATGCACAAAGAGACTCTGAGGGCTACACAGTGAGACACTGGGATCTACAAAGTAAGACACTGCAAAAGACACAGTGAGACACAGAACAACACAGAGATGTCACCACCTTCTCCAGGACAACTAGGGATGGGCAATAAACGCAGCCCAGCCAGCGAAGCCGCCATCACATGAATGAACATAAATTAACTACACAGTGAGAC
This sequence comes from Cetorhinus maximus, assembly GCF_964194155.1. Taxonomy (NCBI): domain Eukaryota; kingdom Metazoa; phylum Chordata; class Chondrichthyes; order Lamniformes; family Cetorhinidae; genus Cetorhinus; species Cetorhinus maximus. Next base: position 73,761,045 of record NC_135895.1, on the reverse strand, counting down.
ACTGGAAACACACATTGAGGCACTGAGATCAACACAGTGAGACACTGAAAACTGCACAGTGAAGAACTGGAAACGACACAGTAAGGCACAGAAACACACATTGAGGCACTGAGATCTACACAGTAAGAAGCTGAAAACAATATGGTGAGATACTGAAAACCATACAGTGAGGCACTGAAAACCATACAGTGAGGCAATGAGAATGACACAGTGAGACAGTGAAAGCCATACAGTGAGGCACTGAGAACGACACAGTGAGACTGTGACAACTACTCTGTGAGACTCTGGGAACGAAAAGGAGACACTGAAACCCACACAGTGAGACCCTGAGAACTCAACAGTCAGACACGGAAGTCCATTGTGAGACTTTGGGAACTACATATTGAGGCACTAAGAACTACACAGTGGGACACTGAAATCCACACAGTGAGAGACTGAGAACTACACAGTAAGGCACAGAAACACACATTGAGGCACTGAGTATTACACAGTGAGACACTGAGTATTACACAGTGAGACACTGAGTATTTCACAGTGAGACACTGAGAACTACATAGTGAGACACTGAGAACTACACAGTGAGACACTGAGAACTACACAGTGAGACACTGAGAACTACACAGTGAGACACTGACAACTACAGAGTGAGACACTGGGAACTACATAGTGAGAGACTGAGAACTACACAGTGGGACACACAACTACACAGTGAGACACTGACAACTACATAGTGAGACACTGATAACTACATAGTGAGACACTGATAACTACACAGTGAGACACTGACAACTACATAGTGAGACACTGATAACTACATAGTGAGACACTGACAACTACACAGTGAGATACTGACAACTACACAGTGAGACACTGAGAACTACACAGTGAGACACTGAGAACTACACAGTGGGGCACTGAGAACTACACAGTGGGGCACTGTGAAGTAAAAAGTGAGACACAGAAATACACATTGCGGCACTGAGATGTACACGGTAAGACACTGTGAACTACACAGGGAGACACTGAGATCTACACAGGGAGACACTGAAAACTGCACAGTGAGAGTCTGAGAACAACACAATGGGACACCGAAAATTTCACAGTGAGACACTGAGCTATACAGTGAAGCACTGAGAACTACATAGTGGGACACTGAAATCCACACGGTGAGACACTGAGACCTATACAGTGAGATATGTGAACTACAGTGTGAGACACTGAGAACTACATGGTCCGACCGGGAAGTCAATGGTGAGACTATGGGAACTACACAGTGAGACAGTGACAACTACACAGTGGAGCACTGTAAAGTAAAAACTGAGACACAGAAATACATATTGAAGCACTGTGAACAACACAGTGAGACACTGAGATCTACACAGAGTGACACTGAATACTACACAGTGAGCGACTGAGAACAACACAGTGAGAGACTGAAAACAATACAGTGGGCCACAGAGAATTTCACAGTGAGACACTGAGCTACACAGTGAAGCACTGAGAACTACATAGTGAGACACTGAGAACATTACAGTGAGATATGTGAACTACATTGTGAGACACTGAGTACTACACAGCGAGACACTGAGAACTACCCAGTGAGAGACTGAGAACTACACAGTGAGACACAGAAGAACACAGTGAGAAGCTGAGGGCTGCACAGTGAAGCACTGCGAACCTCACAGTGAGACACACAACTACACAGAAAGACACTGAGAACTATACAGTGAAGTATGTGAATTGCATTGTGGGGCACTGAGTTCTACACAGTGAGACACTGAAAACTGCGCAAAGAGACTCTGACAACTACACAGTGAGAGACTGAGAACTACACAGTGAGGCACCGAAAAATGCACAAAGAGACTCTGAGGGCTACACAGTGAGACACTGGGACAGCAGTTCAAGAAGAAAGCTCACTCACACCATCTCCAGGAAAACTAGGGATGGGCAATAGATGCAGCCCAGCCAGCGAAGCCCCCATCCCGTGAATCAATATAAATAAACGACACAGTGAGATACTGAAAACTACACAGTGAGGCACTGAGAACTAAACAGTCAGGCTGGGAAGTCCATTGTGAGACTTTGGGAACTACATAGTGAGGCACTGAGAAACACAGTGAGGAACTGAGAATAACACAGTGAGGAACTGAGAACAACACAGTGAGGCACTGAGAAACACACAGTGAGGCACTGAAAACTACACAGTGAGGCACTGAGAACAACACAGTGAGGCACTGAGAACAACATAGTGAGGCACTGAGAACAACACAGTGAGGAACTGAGAACAACACAGTGAGGCACTGAGAAAAACACAGTGAGGCACTGAGAACAACACAGTGAGGCACTGAGAAACACACAGTGAGGCACTGAAAACTACACAGTGAGGCACTGAGAACAACACAGTGAGGCACTGAGAACAACACAGTGAGGCACTGAGAACAACACAGTGAGGCACTGAGAACAACACAGTGAGGAACTGAGAACAACACAGTGAGGCACTGATAAAAACACAGTGAGGCACTGAGAAACACACAGTGAGATGTGACAGCTACTCAGTGAGACTCTGGGAATGAACAGTGAGACACTGAAACCCACACATTGTGACACCGAAAACTGGACATTGAGACCCTGACTGACCCTGAGTCAGACTGGGACATCCACAATGAGGTTCTGTGAACTACACATTGACGAACAGAAAACTCCTCGGAGACGCACTGAAAACTGCACAGTGAGACACTGAGAACTACACAGTGAGACACTCAAAATTACAACTGAGACACTGAGAACTACAAGTGAGACACTCAGAACTACACAGTGAGGCACTGAGAACTACACAGTGCGACACTGAAAACTACACAGTGCAACACTGAAAACTACACAGTGAGACACTAAAAACTACACAGTGAGACACAGAGAATTACACAGTTAGACACTGAAAACCACACAGTGAGGCACTGAGAGCTAAATCGTGAGACACTTCGGACAACATAGTCAGACTGGGAAGCCCATAGTGAGTTTCTCTGATCTACACAGTGAGACAATGAGAACTACACCGTGAACCACTGGTAAATGCAGAGTGAGGCACGAAGATATGAACAGTGAGTCACTGAGAACTGTGTAATGAGACACCTAAAACTACATAGAGAGGCACTGAGAACTACACAGTGAGACACAGAACCACACAATGAAACACTGAAAACTACACAGTGAATCACTGAAAACTACACAGTGAATCACTGAAAACTACAGTGAGACTTTAGGAACTACACAATGAAACATTGAAAACGACACAGTGAGGCACAGAACTACACAGTGAGAAACTGAAAACTACACAGTGAGACATGAAAACTACACAGTAATACATTGGGAACTACACTGTGGGAAACTGAAAACTACACAGTGAGACATGAAAACTACACAGTGATACATTGGGAATTACACTGTGGGAAACTGAAAACTGCTCAGTGAGACATTGGGAACTACACAGCGAGACACTGAAAACTACACAGTGAGTCACTGAGAGCTGTATAATGAGACACTTAAAACTACATAGAGAGGCATTGATAACTGCAGTGAGATACTGCAAACTACAGTGAGACAATGAAAACTACACAGTTAGACACTGAAAACCACACAGTGAGGCACTGAGAGCTAAATCGTGAGACACTTCGGACAACATAGTCAGACTGGGAAGCCCATAGTGAGTTTCTCTGATCTACACAGTGAGACAATGAGAACTACACCGTGAACCACTGGTAAATGCAGAGTGAGGCACGAAGATATGAACAGTGAGTCACTGAGAACTGTGTAATGAGACACCTAAAACTACATAGAGAGGCACTGAGAACTACACAGTGAGACACAGAACCACACAATGAAACACTGAAAACTACACAGTGAATCACTGAAAACTACACAGTGAATCACTGAAAACTACAGTGAGACTTTAGGAACGACACAATGAAACATTGAAAACGACACAGTGAGGCACAGAACTACACAGTGAGAAACTGAAAACTACACAGTGAGACATGAAAACTACACAGTAATACATTGGGAACTACACTGTGGGAAACTGAAAACTACACAGTGAGACATGAAAACTACACAGTGATACATTGGGAATTACACTGTGGGAAACTGAAAACTGCACAGTGAGACATTGGGAACTACACAGCGAGACACTGAAAACTACACAGTGAGTCACTGAGAGCTGTATAATGAGACACTTAAAACTACATAGAGAGGCATTGATAACTGCAGTGAGATACTGCAAACTACAGTGAGACAATGAAAACTACACAGTGAGACAATGAAAACTACACAGTGAGGCACTGAAAACTACACAGTGAGACACTGATAACTACACAGTGGGAGACTGAAAATTACAAACTGAGACACCGAGAACTACATAATGAGACACGGAGAACTACACAGTGAGACACTGAGAACGACACAGTGAGACACTGAGAACTACAGTGAGACACTGAGAACTACACAGTGAGGCACTGAAAAATATACATTGAGCCACTGAGAACTACAAAGTGAGGCACTGAAAACTACACAGTAAGGCACTGAGAACTACACAGTGGGACACTGAGAACTACACAGTGAGACATTGAAAACTACATAGTGAGACATTGGGTACGGCACAGTTAGGCAGAGAACTACACACAGTGAGACACTGAAAATTCCACAGTGAGAAACTGAGAACTACACAGTGAGACACTGAGAACTAAACAATAACTCACTGAGAACTACACAGTGAAACATTGAAAACTACACAGTGGGGCACAGGACTACACAGTGAGACACTGAGAACTACACAGTGAGACACAGAACTACACAGTGAGACTCTGAAAACTACACAGTGAGGCACAGATCTACACAGTGAGACACTGAAAACTACACAGTGAATCACTGAAAACTATAGTGAGACATTGGGAACTACACAGTGAGACATTGAAAACTACACAGTGAGACAATGAAAACTACACAGTGAGGCACTGAGAACTACACAGTGAGAAATTGAAAACTGCACAGTGAGACACTTAAAACGACACAGTGATACATTGGGAACTATGCTGTGAGACACTGAAAATTGCACAGGGAGACACTGAAAATTACACAGTGACACAATAAAAACTACACAGCGAGAAACTGAAAACTACACAGCGAGACGCTGAAAACTACACAGTGAGGCACTAAAAACTAGACAGTGAGGCACTGAGAACTACACAATGAGACTGTGAGAACTACTCAGTGAGACTCTGGGAATGAACAGTGAGACATTGAAACCCACACATTGAGACACCGAAAACTGGACATTGAGACCCTGAGAACTAAACAGTAAGACTGGAAAATCCAAAATGAGGTTCTGTGAACTACACATTGACGAACAGAAAACTGCTCGGAGAAGCATGAAAACTGCACAGTGAGACACTGAAAACATCACAGTGAGACATTGGAAATTACACAGTGAGACACTGAAAAATACACAGTGATAGATTGGGAACAACACTGTGCGACACTGAAAACTACACAGTGCGGCACAGAACTACACAGTGAGACACTGAGAACTCCACAGTGAGACATTGGGAGCTACACAGTGAGAAACTGAAACCTGTACAGTGAGACATTGAGTACTACACAGTGAGACACTGAGAACTACACAGTGCGACACTGAAAACTACACAGTGAGAAACTGAGAACTACACAGTGAGGCACTGAAAACTACACAGTGAGACACTGAGAACTACACAGTGGGACACTGAAAATTACAAACTGAGACACGGAGAACTACACAATGAGACACGGAGAACTACACAGTGAGACACTGAGAATGACACAGTGAGACACTGAGAATGACACAGTGAGACACTGAGAACTACACAGTGAGACACTGAAAAATACACATTGAGCCACTGAGAACAACACAGTGAGGCACTGAAATCTACACAGTAAGTCACTGAGAACTACACAGTGAGGCACTGAGAACTACACAGTGAGGCACTGAGAACTACACAATGAGGCAATGAGAACTACACAGTGAAGCATTGAGAACTACTCAGTGAGACTCTGGGAACGAACAGTGAGACACTGAAACCCACACATTGAGACACCGAAAACTGGACATTGAGACCCTGAGAACTAAACAGTCAGACTGGGAAATCCAAAATGAGGTTCTGTGAACTACACATTGACGAACACAAAACTGCTCGGAGACTCACTGAAAACTGCACAGTGAGACACTGAGAACTACACAGTGAGACACTGAGACCTACACAGTGCGACACTGAAAACTACACAGTGAGACACTGAGAACTACACAGTGAGGCACTGAAAACTACACAGTGAGGCACTGAGAACTACACAGTGAGACGCTGAAAACTACACAGTGAGACCTGAGAACTACACAGTGGGACACTGAAAATTACAAACTGAGACACTGAGAACTACATAATGAGACACGGAGAACTACACAGTGAGACACTGAGAACGACACAGTGAGACACTGAAAACGACACAGTGAGACATTGGGTACGGCACAGTTAGGCAGAGAACTACACACAGTGAGACACTGAAAATTCCACAGTGAGAAACTGAGAACTACACAGTGAGACACTGAGAACTACACAGTGAGACACTGAGAACTACACAATGACTCACTGAGAACTACACAGTGAAACAATGAAAACTACACAGTGGGGCACAGGACTACACAGTGAGACACTGAGAATAACACAGTGAGACACAGAACTACACAGTGAGACACTGGAAACTACACAGGGAGACATTGGGAGCGAGACAGTGAGGCACTGAGAACTACACAGTGATTGATTGGGAACTACACTGTGAGAACTGAAAACTAAACAGTGAGACACTGAGAACTACACAGTGAGACACTGAGAACTATACAGTGAGACACTGAGAACTACATAGTGAGACACTGAGAGCTACACAGTGAGACATTGAGAACTACACACTGAGACACTGAGAACTACACAGTGAGACACTGAGAACTACACAGTGAGACACTGAAAACTACACAGTGAGGCACTGAAAACTACACAGTGAGGCACTGAAATAATACACTTTGAGGCACTGAGAACTAGACAGTGAGAAATGGAAAACTGCACAGTGAGTCACTGAAAACTACACAGTGATTCATTGAGAACTACACTGTGAGACACTGAAAACGGCACTGTGAGACACTGAGAAGTACACAGTGAAGCACTGAAAACTAAACAGTGAGACACAGAGAATTACACAGTGAGGCACTGAAAACCACACAGTCAGGCAGAGAGAATTACACAGTTACACACTGAAAATCACACCGTGAGGCAGAGAGCTGAATCGTGAGACACTTAGGAATACATAGTCAGACTGGGAAGCCCATAGTAAGATTCTCGGAACTACACAGTGAGACACAGAGAACTACACCCTGAGCCACAGGTAAATGCAGAGAGAGGCACGAAGATGTGCTCAGTGAGTCAGTGAGAACTGTATAATGAGACACTTTAAACTACATAGAGAGGCACTGAATTCTGCACAGTGAGAGAATGCAAACAACAGTGAGTGAATGCTAACTACACAGTGAGACACTGAGTACTACACAGTGAGTGAATGCTAACTACACAGTGAGACACTGAGAACTACACAGTGAGACACTGAGAACTACATAGTGAAACATTGAAAAGTACACAGTGAGACTCTGAAAACTACACAGTGAGGCACAGATCTACACAGTGAGACACTGAAAACTACACAGTGAATCACTGAAAACTATAGTGAGACATTGGGAACTACACAGTGAGACATTGAAAACTACACAGTGAGACACTGAAAACTACACAGTGAGGCACTGAGAACTACACAGTGAGAAACTGAAAACTGCACAGTGAGACACTTAAAACAACACAGTGATCGATTGGGAACTACGCTGTGAGATACTGAAAATTGCACAGTGAGACACTGAGTCCTATACAATGAAGCACTGAAATCTGCACAGTGAGCCACTGAAAACTAAACAGCGAGACACTGAATATTACACAGTGACACACTGAAAACTACACAGTGAGACACAGAAAGCTACACAGTGAGACACTGAGAACTACACAGTGAGACACTGAATACTACACAGTGACACACTGAAAACTACACAGTGAGACACTGAAAACTACACAGTGAGACACTGAGAACTACACAGAGAGACGCTGAAAACTACACAGAGAGACACTGAAAACTACACAGAGAGACACTGAAAACTACACAGTGAGACACTGAAAACTACACAGTGAGACACTGAAAACCACACAGAAAGACACAGAAAACTACACAGTGAGACATTGAAAACTACACAGAGAGACACTGAAAACTACACAGTGAGACACTGAAAACTACACAGTGAGACATTGAAAAGTACACAGTGAGACACTGAAAACTGCACAGTGAGACCCTGAGAACTACACGGTGAGACACTGAAAACTACACAGTGAGACACTGAAAACTACACAGAGAGACACTGAAAACTACACAGCGAGACACTGAAAACGACACAGACAGACACTGAGAACTACACAGAGAGACACTGAAAACTACACAGAGAGACACTGAAAACTACACAGAGAGACACTGAAAAGTACACAGTGAGACACTGAAAACTACACAGTGAGGCACTGAGAGCTGAATTGTGAGACACTTAGGACGACATAGTCAGATAAGGAAGCCCATAGTGAGATTTTCGAATCTACACAGTGAGACACAGAGAAATACACCGTGAACCACTGGTAAATGCAGAGTGAGGCATGAATACATGCACAATGAGTCACTGAAAACAGCATAATGAGGCACTGAAAACTACCCAGTGAGACACTGCAAACTAGACAGTGAGGCACTGAAAACTACACAGTGAGACACTCAGAACGATACAGTGAGACACAGAACAACACAGTGTGACACAGAACTACACAGCGTGACACTGAGAGCTAGACAGTGAGACGTTGAAAACAACACAGTGAGACTCACAAAACTACATAGTGAGAAACTGAAAACTACAAAGTGAGAAACTGCGATCTGTACAGTGAGACACTAAAAACTAAACAGTGAGACACAGAAAACTACATAGTGAAGCACTGACAATTACACAGAAAGGCACTGAAAACGGTAAGTGATTTCACTGAAATCCACACAGTGAGACACTGAGAACTAAACAGTGAGACACAGAAAACTACATAGTGAAGCACTGACAATTACACAGAGAGGCACTGAAAACGGTAAGTGATTTCACTGAAATCCACACAGTGAGACACTGAGAACACCCAGTGAGACATTGAAAACTACAGAGTGAGACACTGAAAACTACACAGTGAGAAACTGAAAACTACACAGTGAGACACTGAAAACTACACAGTGAGAAACTGAAAACTACACAGTGAGACACTGAAAACTACACAGTGAGACACTGAAAACTACACAGTGAGAAACTGAAAACTACACAGTGAGACACTGAAAACTACACAGTGAGAAACTGAAAACTACACAGTGAGACACTGAAAACTACACAGTGAGACACTGAAAACTACATAGTGAGACACTGAACACTACACAGTGAGACACTGAAAACTACACAGTGAGACACTGAAAACTACACAGTGAGACACTGAAAACTACACAGTGAGACACTGAAAACTACACAGTGAGAAACTGAAAACTACACAGTGAGAAACTGAAAACTACACAGTGAGACACTGAGAACTACACAGTGAGGTACTGATAACTACACAGTGAGATACTGAGAATGACACAGTAAGACACTGAGGGCTATATAGTGAGACACTATGAACTATGTAATGGGACACTGAGTACTACACAGTGAGATACAGATCTACACGGTGTGACACTGTGAATTACGCAGAGAGACAATGTGAACTATATGGTGAGACACTGAACTGCACAGTGAGACACTGAAAACCACACAGTGAGGCACTGAGAGCTAAACCGTGAGACACTTAGGATGCAATAGTCAGACTGGGAATCCCATAGTGAGTTTCTCTGATCTACACAGTGAGACACAGAACTACACCGTAAACCACTGGTAAAGGCAGAGTGAGGCACGAAGATATGCACAGTGAGTCTCTGAGCAGTGCATAACGAGAAACCTAAATCTACATAGAGCGGCACTGAAAACTACCCAGTGAGACACTGCAAATTAGACAGTGAGGCACTGAAAACTACACAGTGAGACACTGAAAACTACACAGTGAGACAATGCAAACTAGACAGTGAGGCACTGAAAACTACACAGTGAGACACTGAAAACTATACATTCAGGCACTGAGAACTACACAGAGAGACACTGAAAACTACAGTGACACACTGAAAACTACACAGTGAATCACTAAAATCTACAGTGAGACATTGGGAACTACACAATGAAACATGGAAAACTACACAGTGAGGTACAGAACTACACAATGAGAAACTGAAAACTGCACAGTGAGACACTGAAAACTGCACAGTGAGACACTGAAAACTGCACAGTGAGATACTGAAAACTACACAGTGAGACACTGAAAACTACACAGTGAGACACTGAAAACTACACAGTAAGGCACTGAGAAACACACAGTGAAGCACTGAAAGCTACACAGTGAAGCATTGAAAACGACACAGTGAGATACTGAAAACTACACAGTGAGGCACTGAGAAACACACAGTAAGGCACTGAGAAACACACAGTGAAGCACTGAAAGCTACACAGTGAAGCATTGAAAACGACACAGTGAGACACTGAAAACTAAACGGTGAGACACTGAAAACTACACAGTGAGGCACTGAGAAACAGACAGTAAGGCACTGAAAACTACACAGTGAAGCATTGAAAACGACACAGTGAGATACTGAAAACTAAACAGTGAGGCACTGAAAATGAAAAAGTGACACACTGAAAACTACACTGTGAGACACTGAAGGCTACACAGTGAGAAACTTAAAACTACACAGTGAGACACTGAAAACTGCACAGTGAGACCCTGAGAACTATACAGTGAGACCCTGAAAACTACACAGTGAGACACTGAAAACTACACAGTGAGACACTGAAAACTACACAGTGAGACACTGAAAACTGCACAGTAAGAGCCTGAAAACTACACAGTGAGGCACTGAAAACTACACAGTGAGGCACTGAAAACCATACAGAGAGACACAGAAAACTACACAGTGAGACACAGAAAACTACACTGTGAGACACAGAAAACTACACAGTGAGACACTGAAAACTACACAGTGAGACACTGATATCTACACAGTGAGGCACTGAAAACTACACAGAGAGACACAGAAAACTACACAGTGAGACACTGAAAACTACACAGTGAGACTCTGAAACTACACAGTGAGGCACTGAGAAACACACAGTGAGGCACTGAAAACTGCACAGTGAGGCATAGAGAAGTACACAGTTACACACTGAAAATCACACCGTGAGGCAGAGAACTAAATCGTGAGACACTTAGGAATGCATAGTCAGACTGGGAAGCTGATAGTGAGACTCTCGGAACTACACAGTGAGACACAGAGAACTACACCCTGAGCCACAGGTAAATGCAGAGTGAGGCACGAAGATGTGCACAGTGAATTACTGAGAACTGTATAATGAGACACTTTAAACTACACAGAGAGGCACAGAAAACTGCACAGTGAGATAATGCAAACTACAGTGAGACAATGAAAACTACACAGTGAGACACTGAAAACTGCACAGTGAGAAACTGAAAACTACACAGTAAGGCACTGAAAACTACACAGTGAAGCACTGAAAGCTACACTGTGAGACACTGAAAACTACACAGTGAGAAACTGAAAACTGCACAGTGAGAAACTGAAAACTGCACAGTGAGAAACTGAAAACTGCACAGTGAGACACTGAAAACTACTCAGTGAGACACTGAAAACTACACATTGAGACACTGAAAACTGCACAATGAGGAACTGAAAACTGCACAGTGAGACACTGAAAACTACATAGAGAGAGACACTGAAAACTACACAGTGAGACACTGAAAACTACATAGAGAGACACTGAAAACTACAAAGTGAAGCACTGAAAGCTACACAGTGAGACACTGAAAACGACACAGTGAGACACTGAAAACTGCACAGTGAGACACTAAAAACTACACAGTGAGACACTGAAAACTACACAGTGAGACACTGAAAACTACACAGTGAAGCATTGAAAACTACACAGTGAAGCATTGAAAGCTACACACTGAGACACTGAAAACTACACAGTGAGACACTGAAAACTACACAGTGAGACACTGAGAACTACACAGAGAGACGCTGAAAACTACACAGAGAGAAACTGAAAACTACACAGTGAGACACTGAAAACTACACAGTAAGGCACTGAAAACTACACAGTGAAGCACTGAAAGCTACACAGTGAGACACTGAAAACTACACAGTGAGAAACTGAAAACTGCACAGTGAGAAACTGAAAACTGCACAGTGAGAAACTGAAAACTGCACAGTGAGACACTGAAAACTACTCAGTGAGACACTGAAAACTACACATTGAGACACTGAAAACTGCACAATGAGGAACTGAAAACTGCACAGTGAGACACTGAAAACTACATAGAGAGACACTGAAAACTACACAGTGAGACACAGAAAACTACATAGAGAGACACTGAAAACTACAAAGTGAAGCACTGAAAGCTACACAGTGAGACACTGATAACTACACAGTGAGACACTGAAAACCGCACAGTGAGACACTGAAAACTACACAGTGAGACACTGAAAACTACACAGTGAGACACTGAAAACTACACAGTGAAGCATTGAAAACGACACAGTGAAGCATTGAAAGCTACACACTGAGACACTGAAAACTACACAGTGAAGCATTGAAAACTACACAGTGAAGCATTGAAAGCTACACAGTGAGACACTGAAAACTACACAGTGAAGCATTGAAAACTACACAGTGAAGCACTGAAAGATACACAGTGACACACTGAAAACTACACAGTGAGACACTGAAAACTACACAGTGAGACACTGAGAACTACACAGTGAGACACTGAAAACTACACAGTGAGACACTGAGAACTACACAGAGAGACGCTGAAAACTACACAGAGAGACACTGAAAACTACACAGAGAGACACTGAAAACTACACAGTGAGACACTGAAAACTACACAGTGAGACACTGAAAACCACACAGAAAGACACAGAAAACTACACAGTGAGACATTGAAAACTACACAGAGAGACACTGAAAACTACACAGTGAGACACTGAAAACTACACAGTGAGACATTGAAAAGTACACAGTGAGACACTGAAAACTGCACAGTGAGACCCTGAGAACTACACGGTGAGACACTGAAAACTACACAGTGAGACACTGAAAACTACACAGAGAGACACTGAAAACTACACAGCGAGACACTGAAAACGACACAGACAGACACTGAGAACTACACAGAGAGACACTGAAAACTACACAGAGAGACACTGAAAACTACACAGAGAGACACTGAAAAGTACACAGTGAGACACTGAAAACTACACAGTGAGGCACTGAGAGCTGAATTGTGAGACACTTAGGACGACATAGTCAGATAAGGAAGCCCATAGTGAGATTTTCGAATCTACACAGTGAGACACAGAGAAATACACCGTGAACCACTGGTAAATGCAGAGTGAGGCATGAATACATGCACAATGAGTCACTGAAAACAGCATAATGAGGCACTGAAAACTACCCAGTGAGACACTGCAAACTAGACAGTGAGGCACTGAAAACTACACAGTGAGACACTCAGAACGATACAGTGAGACACAGAACAACACAGTGTGACACAGAACTACACAGCGTGACACTGAGAGCTAGACAGTGAGACGTTGAAAACAACACAGTGAGACTCACAAAACTACATAGTGAGAAACTGAAAACTACAAAGTGAGAAACTGCGATCTGTACAGTGAGACACTAAAAACTAAACAGTGAGACACAGAAAACTACATAGTGAAGCACTGACAATTACACAGAGAGGCACTGAAAACGGTAAGTGATTTCACTGAAATCCACACAGTGAGACACTGAGAACTAAACAGTGAGACACAGAAAACTACATAGTGAAGCACTGACAATTACACAGAGAGGCACTGAAAACGGTAAGTGATTTCACTGAAATCCACACAGTGAGACACTGAGAACACCCAGTGAGACATTGAAAACTACAGAGTGAGACACTGAAAACTACACAGTGAGAAACTGAAAACTGCACAGTGAGAAACTGAAAACTGCACAGTGAGAAACTGAAAACTGCACAGTGAGAAACTGAAAACTACTCAGTGAGACACTGAAAACTACACATTGAGACACTGAAAACTACACATTGAGACACTGAAAACTGCACAATGAGGAACTGAAAACTGCACAGTGAGACACTGAAAACTACATAGAGAGAGACATTGAAAACTACACAGTGAGACACTGAAAACTACATAGAGAGACACTGAAAACTACAAAGTGAAGCACTGAAAGCTACACAGTGAGACACTGAAAACTACACAGTGAGACACTGAAAACTGCACAGTGAGACACTAAAAACTACACAGTGAGACACTGAAAACTACATAGAGAGACACTGAAAACTACAAAGTGAAGCACTGAAAGCTACACAGTGAGACACTGAAAACTACACAGTGAGACACTGAAAACTACATAGAGAGACACTGAAAACTACAAAGTGAAGCACTGAAAGCTACACAGTGAGACACTGAAAACTACACAGTGAGACACTGAAAACTGCACAGTGAGACACTAAAAACTACACAGTGAGACACTGAAAACTACACAGTGAGACACTGAAAACTACACAGTGAAGCATTGAAAACTACACAGTGAAGCATTGAAAGCTACACACTGAGACACTGAAAACTACACAGTGAAGCATTGAAAACTACACAGTGAAGCATTGAAAGCTACACAGTGAGACACTGAAAACTACACAGTGAAGCATTGAAAACTACACAGTGAAGCACTGAAAGATACACAGTGAGACACTGAAAACTACACAGTGAGACACTGAAAGCTACAGTGAGACACTGAACACTACACAGTGAGACACTGAAAACTACACAGTGAGACACTGAAAACTACACAGTGAGACACTGAAAACTACACAGTGAGAAACTGAAAACTACACAGTGAGACACTGAAAACTACACAGTGAGACACTGAAAACTACACAGTGAGAAACTGAAAACTACACAGTGAGAAACTGAGAACTACACAGTGAGGTACTGATAACTACACAGTGAGATACTGAGGGCTATATAGTGAGACACTATGAACTATGTAATGGGACACTGAGTACTACACAGTGAGATACAGATCTACACGGTGTGACACTGTGAATTATGCAGAGAGACAATGTGAACTATATGGTGAGACACTGAACTGCACAGTGAGACACTGAAAACCACACAGTGAGGCACTGAGAGCTAAACCGTGAGACACTTAGGATGCAATAGTCAGACTGGGAATCCCATAGTGAGTTTCTCTGATCTACACAGTGAGACACAGAACTACACCGTAAACCACTGGTAAAGGCAGAGTGAGGCACGAAGATATGCACAGTGAGTCTCTGAGCAGTGCATAACGAGAAACCTAAATCTACATAGAGCGGCACTGAAAACTACCCAGTGAGACACTGCAAATTAGACAGTGAGGCACTGAAAACTACACAGTGAGACACTGAAAACTACACAGTGAGACAATGCAAACTAGACAGTGAGGCACTGAAAACTACACAGTGAGACACTGAAAACTATACATTCAGGCACTGAGAACTACACAGAGAGACACTGAAAACTACAGTGACACACTGAAAACTACACAGTGAATCACTAAAATCTACAGTGAGACATTGGGAACTACACAATGAAACATGGAAAACTACACAGTGAGGTACAGAACTACACAATGAGAAACTGAAAACTGCACAGTGAGACACTGAAAACTGCACAGTGAGACACTGAAAACTGCACAGTGAGATACTGAAAACTACACAGTGAGACACTGAAAACTACACAGTAAGGCACTGAGAAACACACAGTGAAGCACTGAAAGCTACACAGTGAAGCATTGAAAACGACACAGTGAGATACTGAAAACTACACAGTGAGGCACTGAGAAACACACAGTAAGGCACTGAGAAACACACAGTGAAGCACTGAAAGCTACACAGTGAAGCATTGAAAACGACACAGTGAGACACTGAAAACTAAACGGTGAGACACTGAAAACTGCACAGTGAGGCACTGAGAAACAGACAGTAAGGCACTGAAAACTACACAGTGAAGCATTGAAAACGACACAGTGAGATACTGAAAACTAAACAGTGAGGCACTGAAAATGAAAAAGTGACACACTGAAAACTACACTGTGAGACACTGAAGGCTACACAGTGAGAAACTTAAAACTACACAGTGAGACACTGAAAACTGCACAGTGAGACCCTGAGAACTATACAGTGAGACCCTGAAAACTACACAGTGAGACACTGAAAACTACACAGTGAGACACTGAAAACTACACAGTGAGACACTGAAAACTGCACAGTAAGAGCCTGAAAACTACACAGTGAGGCACTGAAAACTACACAGTGAGGCACTGAAAACCATACAGAGAGACACAGAAAACTACACAGTGAGACACAGAAAACTACACTGTGAGACACAGAAAACTACACAGTGAGACACTGAAAACTACACAGTGAGACACTGATAACTACACAGTGAGGCACTGAAAACTACACAGAGAGACACAGAAAACTACACAGTGAGACACTGAAAACTACACAGTGAGACACTGAAAACTACACAGTGAGGCACTGAGAAACACACAGTGAGGCACTGAAAACTGCACAGTGAGGCATAGAGAAGTACACAGTTACACACTGAAAATCACACCGTGAGGCAGAGAACTAAATCGTGAGACACTTAGGAATGCATAGTCAGACTGGGAAGCTGATAGTGAGACTCTCGGAACTACACAGTGAGACACAGAGAACTACACCCTGAGCCACAGGTAAATGCAGAGTGAGGCACGAAGATGTGCACAGTGAATTACTGAGAACTGTATAATGAGACACTTTAAACTACACAGAGAGGCACAGAAAACTGCACAGTGAGATAATGCAAACTACAGTGAGACAATGAAAACTACACAGTGAGACACTGAAAACTGCACAGTGAGAAACTGAAAACTACACAGTAAGGCACTGAAAACTACACAGTGAAGCACTGAAAGCTACACTGTGAGACACTGAAAACTACACAGTGAGAAACTGAAAACTGCACAGTGAGAAACTGAAAACTGCACAGTGAGAAACTGAAAACTGCACAGTGAGACACTGAAAACTACTCAGTGAGACACTGAAAACTACACATTGAGACACTGAAAACTGCACAATGAGGAACTGAAAACTGCACAGTGAGACACTGAAAACTACATAGAGAGAGACACTGAAAACTACACAGTGAGACACTGAAAACTACACAGTAAGGCACTGAAAACTACACAGTGAAGCACTGAAAGCTACACAGTGAGACACTGAAAACTACACAGTGAGAAACTGAAAACTGCACAGTGAGAAACTGAAAACTGCACAGTGAGAAACTGAAAACTGCACAGTGAGACACTGAAAACTACTCAGTGAGACACTGAAAACTACACATTGAGACACTGAAAACTGCACAATGAGGAACTGAAAACTGCACAGTGAGACACTGAAAACTACATAGAGAGACACTGAAAACTACACAGTGAGACACAGAAAACTACATAGAGAGACACTGAAAACTACAAAGTGAAGCACTGAAAGCTACACAGTGAGACACTGATAACTACACAGTGAGACACTGAAAACCGCACAGTGAGACACTGAAAACTACACAGTGAGACACTGAAAACTACACAGTGAGACACTGAAAACTACACAGTGAAGCATTGAAAACGACACAGTGAAGCATTGAAAGCTACACACTGAGACACTGAAAACTACACAGTGAAGCATTGAAAACTACACAGTGAAGCATTGAAAGCTACACAGTGAGACACTGAAAACTACACAGTGAAGCATTGAAAACTACACAGTGAAGCACTGAAAGATACACAGTGACACACTGAAAACTACACAGTGAGACACTGAAAACTACACAGTGAGACACTGAGAACTACACAGTGAGACACTGAAAACTACACAGTGAGACACTGAGAACTACACAGAGAGACGCTGAAAACTACACAGAGAGACACTGAAAACTACACAGAGAGACACTGAAAACTACACAGTGAGACACTGAAAACTACACAGTGAGACACTGAAAACCACACAGAAAGACACAGAAAACTACACAGTGAGACATTGAAAACTACACAGAGAGACACTGAAAACTACACAGTGAGACACTGAAAACTACACAGTGAGACATTGAAAAGTACACAGTGAGACACTGAAAACTGCACAGTGAGACCCTGAGAACTACACGGTGAGACACTGAAAACTACACAGTGAGACACTGAAAACTACACAGAGAGACACTGAAAACTACACAGCGAGACACTGAAAACGACACAGACAGACACTGAGAACTACACAGAGAGACACTGAAAACTACACAGAGAGACACTGAAAACTACACAGAGAGACACTGAAAAGTACACAGTGAGACACTGAAAACTACACAGTGAGGCACTGAGAGCTGAATTGTGAGACACTTAGGACGACATAGTCAGATAAGGAAGCCCATAGTGAGATTTTCGAATCTACACAGTGAGACACAGAGAAATACACCGTGAACCACTGGTAAATGCAGAGTGAGGCATGAATACATGCACAATGAGTCACTGAAAACAGCATAATGAGGCACTGAAAACTACCCAGTGAGACACTGCAAACTAGACAGTGAGGCACTGAAAACTACACAGTGAGACACTCAGAACGATACAGTGAGACACAGAACAACACAGTGTGACACAGAACTACACAGCGTGACACTGAGAGCTAGACAGTGAGACGTTGAAAACAACACAGTGAGACTCACAAAACTACATAGTGAGAAACTGAAAACTACAAAGTGAGAAACTGCGATCTGTACAGTGAGACACTAAAAACTAAACAGTGAGACACAGAAAACTACATAGTGAAGCACTGACAATTACACAGAGAGGCACTGAAAACGGTAAGTGATTTCACTGAAATCCACACAGTGAGACACTGAGAACTAAACAGTGAGACACAGAAAACTACATAGTGAAGCACTGACAATTACACAGAGAGGCACTGAAAACGGTAAGTGATTTCACTGAAATCCACACAGTGAGACACTGAGAACACCCAGTGAGACATTGAAAACTACAGAGTGAGACACTGAAAACTACACAGTGAGAAACTGAAAACTGCACAGTGAGAAACTGAAAACTGCACAGTGAGAAACTGAAAACTGCACAGTGAGAAACTGAAAACTACTCAGTGAGACACTGAAAACTACACATTGAGACACTGAAAACTACACATTGAGACACTGAAAACTGCACAATGAGGAACTGAAAACTGCACAGTGAGACACTGAAAACTACATAGAGAGAGACATTGAAAACTACACAGTGAGACACTGAAAACTACATAGAGAGACACTGAAAACTACAAAGTGAAGCACTGAAAGCTACACAGTGAGACACTGAAAACTACACAGTGAGACACTGAAAACTGCACAGTGAGACACTAAAAACTACACAGTGAGACACTGAAAACTACATAGAGAGACACTGAAAACTACAAAGTGAAGCACTGAAAGCTACACAGTGAGACACTGAAAACTACACAGTGAGACACTGAAAACTACATAGAGAGACACTGAAAACTACAAAGTGAAGCACTGAAAGCTACACAGTGAGACACTGAAAACTACACAGTGAGACACTGAAAACTGCACAGTGAGACACTAAAAACTACACAGTGAGACACTGAAAACTACACAGTGAGACACTGAAAACTACACAGTGAAGCATTGAAAACTACACAGTGAAGCATTGAAAGCTACACACTGAGACACTGAAAACTACACAGTGAAGCATTGAAAACTACACAGTGAAGCATTGAAAGCTACACAGTGAGACACTGAAAACTACACAGTGAAGCATTGAAAACTACACAGTGAAGCACTGAAAGATACACAGTGAGACACTGAAAACTACACAGTGAGACAATGAAAACTACAGTGAGACACTGAAAACTACACAGTGAGACACTGAAAACTACACAGTGAGACACTGAAAACTACACAGTGAGAAACTGAAAACTACAGTGAGACACTGAACACTACACAGTGAGACACTGAAAACTACACAGTGAGACACTGAAAACTACAGTGAGACACTGAAAACTACACAGTGAGACACTGAAAACTACACAGTGAGACACTGAAAACTACACAGTGAGACACTGAAAACTACACAGTGAGACACTGAAAACTACACAGTGAAGCATTGAAAACTACACAGTGAAGCACTGAAAGATACACAGTGAGACACTGAAAACTACACAGTGAGACACTGAAAACTACAGTGAGACACTGAAAACTACACAGTGAAGCATTGAAAACTACACAGTGAAGCATTGAAAGCTACACAGTGAGACACTGAAAACTACACAGTGAAGCATTGAAAACTACACAGTGAAGCACTGAAAGATACACAGTGAGACACTGAAAACTACACAGTGAGACACTGAAAACTATAGTGAGACATTGGGAACTACACAGTGAGACACTTAAAACTACACAATGATAGATTGGGAACTACGCTGTGAGACACTGAAAATTGCACAGTGAGACACTGAGTACTATACATTGAAGCACTGAAATATGCACATTGAGACACTGAAAACTGCACAGTGAGACACTGAAAACTACACAGTGAGACACTGAAAACTGCACAGTGAGAGACCGAAAACTACACAGTGAGACACTGAAAACTACACAGTGAGACACTGAAAACTACACAGTGAGAAACTGAAAACTACACAGTGAGACACTGAAAACTACACAGTGAGAAACTGAAAACTACACAGTGAGACACTGAAAACTACACAGTGAGACACTGAGAACTACACAGTGAGGTACTGATAACTACACAGTGAGATACTGAGGGCTATATAGTGAGACACTATGAACTATGTAATGGGACACTGAGTACTACACAGTGAGATACAGATCTACACGGTGTGACACTGTGAATTACGCAGAGAGACAATGTGAACTATATGGTGAGAAACTGAAAACTACACAGTGAGACACTGAAAACTACACAGTGAGACACTGAAAGCTACAGTGAGACACTGAACACTACACAGTGAGACACTGAAAACTACACAGTGAGACACTGAAAACTACACAGTGAGACACTGAAAACTACACAGTGAGAAACTGAAAACTACACAGTGAGACACTGAAAACTACACAGTGAGACACTGAAAACTACACAGTGAGAAACTGAAAACTACACAGTGAGAAACTGAGAACTACACAGTGAGGTACTGATAACTACACAGTGAGATACTGAGGGCTATATAGTGAGACACTATGAACTATGTAATGGGACACTGAGTACTACACAGTGAGATACAGATCTACACGGTGTGACACTGTGAATTATGCAGAGAGACAATGTGAACTATATGGTGAGACACTGAACTGCACAGTGAGACACTGAAAACCACACAGTGAGGCACTGAGAGCTAAACCGTGAGACACTTAGGATGCAATAGTCAGACTGGGAATCCCATAGTGAGTTTCTCTGATCTACACAGTGAGACACAGAACTACACCGTAAACCACTGGTAAAGGCAGAGTGAGGCACGAAGATATGCACAGTGAGTCTCTGAGCAGTGCATAACGAGAAACCTAAATCTACATAGAGCGGCACTGAAAACTACCCAGTGAGACACTGCAAATTAGACAGTGAGGCACTGAAAACTACACAGTGAGACACTGAAAACTACACAGTGAGACAATGCAAACTAGACAGTGAGGCACTGAAAACTACACAGTGAGACACTGAAAACTATACATTCAGGCACTGAGAACTACACAGAGAGACACTGAAAACTACAGTGACACACTGAAAACTACACAGTGAATCACTAAAATCTACAGTGAGACATTGGGAACTACACAATGAAACATGGAAAACTACACAGTGAGGTACAGAACTACACAATGAGAAACTGAAAACTGCACAGTGAGACACTGAAAACTGCACAGTGAGACACTGAAAACTGCACAGTGAGATACTGAAAACTACACAGTGAGACACTGAAAACTACACAGTAAGGCACTGAGAAACACACAGTGAAGCACTGAAAGCTACACAGTGAAGCATTGAAAACGACACAGTGAGATACTGAAAACTACACAGTGAGGCACTGAGAAACACACAGTAAGGCACTGAGAAACACACAGTGAAGCACTGAAAGCTACACAGTGAAGCATTGAAAACGACACAGTGAGACACTGAAAACTAAACGGTGAGACACTGAAAACTGCACAGTGAGGCACTGAGAAACAGACAGTAAGGCACTGAAAACTACACAGTGAAGCATTGAAAACGACACAGTGAGATACTGAAAACTAAACAGTGAGGCACTGAAAATGAAAAAGTGACACACTGAAAACTACACTGTGAGACACTGAAGGCTACACAGTGAGAAACTTAAAACTACACAGTGAGACACTGAAAACTGCACAGTGAGACCCTGAGAACTATACAGTGAGACCCTGAAAACTACACAGTGAGACACTGAAAACTACACAGTGAGACACTGAAAACTACACAGTGAGACACTGAAAACTGCACAGTAAGAGCCTGAAAACTACACAGTGAGGCACTGAAAACTACACAGTGAGGCACTGAAAACCATACAGAGAGACACAGAAAACTACACAGTGAGACACAGAAAACTACACTGTGAGACACAGAAAACTACACAGTGAGACACTGAAAACTACACAGTGAGACACTGATAACTACACAGTGAGGCACTGAAAACTACACAGAGAGACACAGAAAACTACACAGTGAGACACTGAAAACTACACAGTGAGACACTGAAAACTACACAGTGAGGCACTGAGAAACACACAGTGAGGCACTGAAAACTGCACAGTGAGGCATAGAGAAGTACACAGTTACACACTGAAAATCACACCGTGAGGCAGAGAACTAAATCGTGAGACACTTAGGAATGCATAGTCAGACTGGGAAGCTGATAGTGAGACTCTCGGAACTACACAGTGAGACACAGAGAACTACACCCTGAGCCACAGGTAAATGCAGAGTGAGGCACGAAGATGTGCACAGTGAATTACTGAGAACTGTATAATGAGACACTTTAAACTACACAGAGAGGCACAGAAAACTGCACAGTGAGATAATGCAAACTACAGTGAGACAATGAAAACTACACAGTGAGACACTGAAAACTGCACAGTGAGAAACTGAAAACTACACAGTAAGGCACTGAAAACTACACAGTGAAGCACTGAAAGCTACACTGTGAGACACTGAAAACTACACAGTGAGAAACTGAAAACTGCACAGTGAGAAACTGAAAACTGCACAGTGAGAAACTGAAAACTGCACAGTGAGACACTGAAAACTACTCAGTGAGACACTGAAAACTACACATTGAGACACTGAAAACTGCACAATGAGGAACTGAAAACTGCACAGTGAGACACTGAAAACTACATAGAGAGAGACACTGAAAACTACACAGTGAGACACTGAAAACTACATAGAGAGACACTGAAAACTACAAAGTGAAGCACTGAAAGCTACACAGTGAGACACTGAAAACGACACAGTGAGACACTGAAAACTGCACAGTGAGACACTAAAAACTACACAGTGAGACACTGAAAACTACACAGTGAGACACTGAAAACTACACAGTGAAGCATTGAAAACTACACAGTGAAGCATTGAAAGCTACACACTGAGACACTGAAAACTACACAGTGAGACACTGAAAACTACACAGTGAGACACTGAGAACTACACAGAGAGACGCTGAAAACTACACAGAGAGAAACTGAAAACTACACAGTGAGACACTGAAAACTACACAGTAAGGCACTGAAAACTACACAGTGAAGCACTGAAAGCTACACAGTGAGACACTGAAAACTACACAGTGAGAAACTGAAAACTGCACAGTGAGAAACTGAAAACTGCACAGTGAGAAACTGAAAACTGCACAGTGAGACACTGAAAACTACTCAGTGAGACACTGAAAACTACACAGTGAGAAACTGAAAACTGCACAGTGAGAAACTGAAAACTGCACAGTGAGAAACTGAAAACTGCACAGTGAGACACTGAAAACTACTCAGTGAGACACTGAAAACTACACAGTGAGACACTGAAAACTACATAGAGAGACACTGAAAACTACAAAGTGAAGCACTGAAAGCTACACAGTGAGACACTGATAACTACACAGTGAGACACTGAAAACCGCACAGTGAGACACTGAAAACTACACAGAGAGAAACTGAAAACTACACAGTGAGACACTGAAAACTACACAGTAAGGCACTGAAAACTACACAGTGAAGCACTGAAAGCTACACAGTGAGACACTGAAAACTACACAGTGAGAAACTGAAAACTGCACAGTGAGAAACTGAAAACTGCACAGTGAGAAACTGAAAACTGCACAGTGAGACACTGAAAACTACTCAGTGAGACACTGAAAACTACACATTGAGACACTGAAAACTGCACAATGAGGAACTGAAAACTGCACAGTGAGACACTGAAAACTACATAGAGAGACACTGAAAACTACACAGTGAGACACAGAAAACTACATAGAGAGACACTGAAAACTACAAAGTGAAGCACTGAAAGCTACACAGTGAGACACTGATAACTACACAGTGAGACACTGAAAACCGCACAGTGAGACACTGAAAACTACACAGTGAGACACTGAAAACTACACAGTGAGACACTGAAAACTACACAGTGAAGCATTGAAAACGACACAGTGAAGCATTGAAAGCTACACACTGAGACACTGAAAACTACACAGTGAAGCATTGAAAACTACACAGTGAAGCATTGAAAGCTACACAGTGAGACACTGAAAACTACACAGTGAAGCATTGAAAACTACACAGTGAAGCACTGAAAGATACACAGTGACACACTGAAAACTACACAGTGAGACACTGAAAACTACACAGTGAGACACTGAGAACTACACAGTGAGACACTGAAAACTACACAGTGAGACACTGAGAACTACACAGAGAGACGCTGAAAACTACACAGAGAGACACTGAAAACTACACAGAGAGACACTGAAAACTACACAGTGAGACACTGAAAACTACACAGTGAGACACTGAAAACCACACAGAAAGACACAGAAAACTACACAGTGAGACATTGAAAACTACACAGAGAGACACTGAAAACTACACAGTGAGACACTGAAAACTACACAGTGAGACATTGAAAAGTACACAGTGAGACACTGAAAACTGCAGTGAGACCCTGAGAACTACACGGTGAGACACTGAAAACTACACAGTGAGACACTGAAAACTACACAGAGAGACACTGAAAACTACACAGCGAGACACTGAAAACGACACAGACAGACACTGAGAACTACACAGAGAGACACTGAAAACTACACAGAGAGACACTGAAAACTACACAGAGAGACACTGAAAAGTACACAGTGAGACACTGAAAACTACACAGTGAGGCACTGAGAGCTGAATTGTGAGACACTTAGGACGACATAGTCAGATAAGGAAGCCCATAGTGAGATTTTCGAATCTACACAGTGAGACACAGAGAAATACACCGTGAACCACTGGTAAATGCAGAGTGAGGCATGAATACGTGCACAATGAGTCACTGAAAACAGCATAATGAGGCACTGAAAACTACCCAGTGAGACACTGCAAACTAGACAGTGAGGCACTGAAAACTACACAGTGAGACACTCAGAACGATACAGTGAGACACAGAACAACACAGTGTGACACAGAACTACACAGCGTGACACTGAGAGCTAGACAGTGAGACGTTGAAAACAACACAGTGAGACTCACAAAACTACATAGTGAGAAACTGAAAACTACAAAGTGAGAAACTGCGATCTGTACAGTGAGACACTAAAAACTAAACAGTGAGACACAGAAAACTACATAGTGAAGCACTGACAATTACACAGAGAGGCACTGAAAACGGTAAGTGATTTCACTGAAATCCACACAGTGAGACACTGAGAACTAAACAGTGAGACACAGAAAACTACATAGTGAAGCACTGACAATTACACAGAGAGGCACTGAAAACGGTAAGTGATTTCACTGAAATCCACACAGTGAGACACTGAGAACACCCAGTGAGACATTGAAAACTACAGAGTGAGACACTGAAAACTACACAGTGAGAAACTGAAAACTGCACAGTGAGAAACTGAAAACTGCACAGTGAGAAACTGAAAACTGCACAGTGAGAAACTGAAAACTACTCAGTGAGACACTGAAAACTACACATTGAGACACTGAAAACTACACATTGAGACACTGAAAACTGCACAATGAGGAACTGAAAACTGCACAGTGAGACACTGAAAACTACATAGAGAGAGACATTGAAAACTACACAGTGAGACACTGAAAACTACATAGAGAGACACTGAAAACTACAAAGTGAAGCACTGAAAGCTACACAGTGAGACACTGAAAACTACACAGTGAGACACTGAAAACTGCACAGTGAGACACTAAAAACTACACAGTGAGACACTGAAAACTACATAGAGAGACACTGAAAACTACAAAGTGAAGCACTGAAAGCTACACAGTGAGACACTGAAAACTACACAGTGAGACACTGAAAACTACATAGAGAGACACTGAAAACTACAAAGTGAAGCACTGAAAGCTACACAGTGAGACACTGAAAACTACACAGTGAGACACTGAAAACTGCACAGTGAGACACTAAAAACTACACAGTGAGACACTGAAAACTACACAGTGAGACACTGAAAACTACACAGTGAAGCATTGAAAACTACACAGTGAAGCATTGAAAGCTACACACTGAGACACTGAAAACTACACAGTGAAGCATTGAAAACTACACAGTGAAGCATTGAAAGCTACACAGTGAGACACTGAAAACTACACAGTGAAGCATTGAAAACTACACAGTGAAGCACTGAAAGATACACAGTGAGACACTGAAAACTACACAGTGAGACAATGAAAACTACAGTGAGACACTGAAAACTACACAGTGAGACACTGAAAACTACACAGTGAGACACTGAAAACTACACAGTGAGAAACTGAAAACTACAGTGAGACACTGAACACTACACAGTGAGACACTGAAAACTACACAGTGAGACACTGAAAACTACAGTGAGACACTGAAAACTACACAGTGAGACACTGAAAACTACACAGTGAGACACTGAAAACTACACAGTGAGACACTGAAAACTACACAGTGAGACACTGAAAACTACACAGTGAAGCATTGAAAACTACACAGTGAAGCACTGAAAGATACACAGTGAGACACTGAAAACTACACAGTGAGACACTGAAAACTACAGTGAGACACTGAAAACTACACAGTGAAGCATTGAAAACTACACAGTGAAGCATTGAAAGCTACACAGTGAGACACTGAAAACTACACAGTGAAGCATTGAAAACTACACAGTGAAGCACTGAAAGATACACAGTGAGACACTGAAAACTACACAGTGAGACACTGAAAACTATAGTGAGACATTGGGAACTACACAGTGAGACACTTAAAACTACACAATGATAGATTGGGAACTACGCTGTGAGACACTGAAAATTGCACAGTGAGACACTGAGTACTATACATTGAAGCACTGAAATATGCACATTGAGACACTGAAAACTGCACAGTGAGACACTGAAAACTACACAGTGAGACACTGAAAACTGCACAGTGAGAGACCGAAAACTACACAGTGAGACACTGAAAACTACACAGTGAGACACTGAAAACTACACAGTGAGAAACTGAAAACTACACAGTGAGACACTGAAAACTACACAGTGAGAAACTGAAAACTACACAGTGAGACACTGAAAACTACACAGTGAGACACTGAGAACTACACAGTGAGGTACTGATAACTACACAGTGAGATACTGAGGGCTATATAGTGAGACACTATGAACTATGTAATGGGACACTGAGTACTACACAGTGAGATACAGATCTACACGGTGTGACACTGTGAATTACGCAGAGAGACAATGTGAACTATATGGTGAGAAACTGAAAACTACACAGTGAGACACTGAAAACTACACAGTGAGACACTGAAAGCTACAGTGAGACACTGAACACTACACAGTGAGACACTGAAAACTACACAGTGAGACACTGAAAACTACACAGTGAGACACTGAAAACTACACAGTGAGAAACTGAAAACTACACAGTGAGACACTGAAAACTACACAGTGAGACACTGAAAACTACACAGTGAGAAACTGAAAACTACACAGTGAGAAACTGAGAACTACACAGTGAGGTACTGATAACTACACAGTGAGATACTGAGGGCTATATAGTGAGACACTATGAACTATGTAATGGGACACTGAGTACTACACAGTGAGATACAGATCTACACGGTGTGACACTGTGAATTATGCAGAGAGACAATGTGAACTATATGGTGAGACACTGAACTGCACAGTGAGACACTGAAAACCACACAGTGAGGCACTGAGAGCTAAACCGTGAGACACTTAGGATGCAATAGTCAGACTGGGAATCCCATAGTGAGTTTCTCTGATCTACACAGTGAGACACAGAACTACACCGTAAACCACTGGTAAAGGCAGAGTGAGGCACGAAGATATGCACAGTGAGTCTCTGAGCAGTGCATAACGAGAAACCTAAATCTACATAGAGCGGCACTGAAAACTACCCAGTGAGACACTGCAAATTAGACAGTGAGGCACTGAAAACTACACAGTGAGACACTGAAAACTACACAGTGAGACAATGCAAACTAGACAGTGAGGCACTGAAAACTACACAGTGAGACACTGAAAACTATACATTCAGGCACTGAGAACTACACAGAGAGACACTGAAAACTACAGTGACACACTGAAAACTACACAGTGAATCACTAAAATCTACAGTGAGACATTGGGAACTACACAATGAAACATGGAAAACTACACAGTGAGGTACAGAACTACACAATGAGAAACTGAAAACTGCACAGTGAGACACTGAAAACTGCACAGTGAGACACTGAAAACTGCACAGTGAGATACTGAAAACTACACAGTGAGACACTGAAAACTACACAGTAAGGCACTGAGAAACACACAGTGAAGCACTGAAAGCTACACAGTGAAGCATTGAAAACGACACAGTGAGATACTGAAAACTACACATTGAGACACTGAAAACTACACATTGAGACACTGAAAACTACACATTGAGACACTGAAAACTGCACAATGAGGAACTGAAAACTGCACAGTGAGACACTGAAAACTACATAGAGAGAGACATTGAAAACTACACAGTGAGACACTGAAAACTACATAGAGAGACACTGAAAACTACAAAGTGAAGCACTGAAAGCTACACAGTGAGACACTGAAAACTACACAGTGAGACACTGAAAACTGCACAGTGAGACACTAAAAACTACACAGTGAGACACTGAAAACTACACAGTGAGACACTGAAAACTACACAGTGAAGCATTGAAAACTACACAGTGAAGCATTGAAAGCTACACACTGAGACACTGAAAACTACACAGTGAAGCATTGAAAACTACACAGTGAAGCATTGAAAGCTACACAGTGAGACACTGAAAACTACACAGTGAAGCATTGAAAACTACACAGTGAAGCACTGAAAGATACACAGTGAGACACTGAAAACTACACAGTGAGACACTGAAAACTACAGTGAGACACTGAAAACTACACAGTGAGACACTGAAAACTACACAGTGAGACACTGAAAACTACACAGTGAGAAACTGAAAACTACAGTGAGACACTGAACACTACACAGTGAGACACTGAAAACTACACAGTGAGACACTGAAAACTACAGTGAGACACTGAAAACTACACAGTGAGACACTGAAAACTACACAGTGAGACACTGAAAACTACACAGTGAGACACTGAAAACTACACAGTGAAGCATTGAAAACTACACAGTGAAGCACTGAAAGATACACAGTGAGACACTGAAAACTACACAGTGAGACACTGAAAACTACAGTGAGACACTGAAAACTACACAGTGAGACACTGAAAACTACACAGTGAGACACAGAAAACTACACAGTGAGAAACTGAAAACTACAGTGAGACACTGAACACTACACAGTGAGACACTGAAAACTACACAGTGAGACACTGAAAACTACACAGTGAGACACTGAAAACTACACAGTGAGAAACTGAAAACTACACAGTGAGACACTGAAAACTACACAGTGAGAAACTGAAAACTACAGAGTGAGACACTGAAAACTACACAGTGAGACACTGAGAACTACACAGTGAGGTACTGATAACTACACAGTGAGATACTGAGGGCTATATAGTGAGACACTATGAACTATGTAATGGGACACTGAGTACTACACAGTGAGATACAGATCTACACGGTGTGACACTGTGAATTACGCAGAGAGACAATGTGAACTATATGGTGAGAAACTGAAAACTACACAGTGAGACACTGAAAACTACACAGTGAGACACTGAAAGCTACAGTGAGACACTGAACACTACACAGTGAGACACTGAAAACTACACAGTGAGACACTGAAAACTACACAGTGAGACACTGAAAACTACACAGTGAGAAACTGAAAACTACACAGTGAGACACTGAAAACTACACAGTGAGACACTGAAAACTACACAGTGAGAAACTGAAAACTACACAGTGAGAAACTGAGAACTACACAGTGAGGTACTGATAACTACACAGTGAGATACTGAGGGCTATATAGTGAGACACTATGAACTATGTAATGGGACACTGAGTACTACACAGTGAGATACAGATCTACACGGTGTGACACTGTGAATTATGCAGAGAGACAATGTGAACTATATGGTGAGACACTGAACTGCACAGTGAGACACTGAAAACCACACAGTGAGGCACTGAGAGCTAAACCGTGAGACACTTAGGATGCAATAGTCAGACTGGGAATCCCATAGTGAGTTTCTCTGATCTACACAGTGAGACACAGAACTACACCGTAAACCACTGGTAAAGGCAGAGTGAGGCACGAAGATATGCACAGTGAGTCTCTGAGCAGTGCATAACGAGAAACCTAAATCTACATAGAGCGGCACTGAAAACTACCCAGTGAGACACTGCAAATTAGACAGTGAGGCACTGAAAACTACACAGTGAGACACTGAAAACTACACAGTGAGACAATGCAAACTAGACAGTGAGGCACTGAAAACTACACAGTGAGACACTGAAAACTATACATTCAGGCACTGAGAACTACACAGAGAGACACTGAAAACTACAGTGACACACTGAAAACTACACAGTGAATCACTAAAATCTACAGTGAGACATTGGGAACTACACAATGAAACATGGAAAACTACACAGTGAGGTACAGAACTACACAATGAGAAACTGAAAACTGCACAGTGAGACACTGAAAACTGCACAGTGAGACACTGAAAACTGCACAGTGAGATACTGAAAACTACACAGTGAGACACTGAAAACTACACAGTGAGACACTGAAAACTACACAGTAAGGCACTGAGAAACACACAGTGAAGCACTGAAAGCTACACAGTGAAGCATTGAAAACGACACAGTGAGATACTGAAAACTACACAGTGAGGCACTGAGAAACACACAGTAAGGCACTGAGAAACACACAGTGAAGCACTGAAAGCTACACAGTGAAGCATTGAAAACGACACAGTGAGACACTGAAAACTAAACGGTGAGACACTGAAAACTGCACAGTGAGGCACTGAGAAACAGACAGTAAGGCACTGAAAACTACACAGTGAAGCATTGAAAACGACACAGTGAGATACTGAAAACTAAACAGTGAGGCACTGAAAATGAAAAAGTGACACACTGAAAACTACACTGTGAGACACTGAAGGCTACACAGTGAGAAACTTAAAACTACACAGTGAGACACTGAAAACTGCACAGTGAGACCCTGAGAACTATACAGTGAGACCCTGAAAACTACACAGTGAGACACTGAAAACTACACAGTGAGACACTGAAAACTACACAGTGAGACACTGAAAACTGCACAGTAAGAGCCTGAAAACTACACAGTGAGGCACTGAAAACTACACAGTGAGGCACTGAAAACCACACAGAGAGACACAGAAAACTACAAAGTGAGACACTGATAACTACACAGTGAGGCACTGAAAACTACACAGAGAGACACAGAAAACTACACAGTGAGACACTGAAAACTACACAGTGAGACACTGAAAACTACACAGTGAGGCACTGAGAAACACACAGTGAGGCACTGAAAACTGCACAGTGAGGCATAGAGAAGTACACAGTTACACACTGAAAATCACACCGTGAGGCAGAGAGCTAAATCGTGAGACACTTAGGAATGCATAGTCAGACTGGGAAGCCGATAGTGAGACTCTCGGAACTACACAGTGAGACACAGAGAACTACACCCTGAGCCACAGGTAAATGCAGAGTGAGGCACGAAGATGTGCACAGTGAATCACTGAGAACTGTATAATGAGACACTTTAAACAACACAGAGAGGCACAGAAAACTGCACAGTGAGATAATGCAAACTACAGTGAGACAATGAAAACTACACAGTGAGACACTGAAAACTGCACAGTGAGAAACTGAAAACTACACAGTGAGACACTGAAAACTACATAGAGAGACACTGAAAACTACACAGTGAAGCACTGAAAGCTACACAGTGAGACACTGAAAACTACACAGTGAGACACTGAAAACTGCACAGTGAGAAACTGAAAACTGCACAGTGAGACACTGAAAACTGCACAGTGAGACACTGAAAACTACTCAGTGAGACACTGAAAACTGCACAGTGAGAAACTGAAAACTGCTCAGTGAGACACTGAGAAGTCCACAGTGAAGAACTGAAAACTACACAGTGAGACAGAGAGAATTACACAGTGAGATACTGAAAACTACACAGTGAGACACAGAGAATTACACAGTGAGACACTGAAAACTACACAGTGAGACACAGAGAATTACACAGTGATACACTGAAAGCTACACAGTGAGACACTGAAAACTACACAGTGAGGCACTGAAAACTACACAGTGATTCATTCGTAACTACACTGTGAGACACTGAAAACTACACAGTGAGACACTGAAAACTACACAGTGAGACACTGAATATTACACAGTTATTCATTCGGAACTACACTGTGAGACACAGAAAACTGCACAGTGAGACATGGAGAAGTACACAGTGAAGCACTGAAAACTACACAGTGAGACACAGAGAATTACACAGTGAGACACTGCAAACTACGCAGTGAGACACAGAGGACGATATAGTGGGAATACTGAAAACTACACAGTGAGACACTGAAAACGAAACAGTGAGACACTGAAAACTGCACAGTGTGAACCAAATAGTGAAACATTGAAAACAAAAAAGGGAGACACTGAAAAGAACACAATTGGGCTCAGACCTACACAGTGAGACAATGAAAACTACAAAGTGAGACATTGGGAGCGAAACAGTGAGGCACTGAGAACTACATAGTGAGAAACAGAAAACTGTACAGTGAGACACTGAAAAATACACAATGCTAGATTGGGAAATACACTGTGAGACACTGAAAACTACACAGTGGGCACAGAAATATACAGTGAGACACTGAGAAGTCCACAGTGAGACATTGGGAGCTACACAGTGATGCACAGAGAACTACACAGAGAGAAACTGGAAACTACACAGTGAGACACTGAAAACTACACAGTGAGACATTGGGAGCTACACAGTGAGACACTGAAACCTGCACAGTGAGACATTGAGTACTACACATTGCAGCACTGAAAACTGCACAGTGATACATTGGAAACTATACTGTGAGACACTGAAACCTGCACAGTGAGACATTGAATACTACACATTGAAGCACTGAAAACTGCACAGTGAGACACTGAAAACTACACAGTGAGGAACTGAGAAACACACAGTAATGCACTGAGACACACAGTGAGGCATTGAGAACGACACAGTGAGACTGTGACAACTACTCAGTCAGACTCTGGGAACGAACACTGAGACACTGAAACCAACACATTGAGACACTGAAAACTAGACATTGAGACCCTGAGAACTAAACAGCCAGAGTGGAAAATCCACAATGAGATTCTGTGAACTACACATTAACGAACAGAAAACTGTTCGGAGACTCATGAAAACTGCACAGTGAGACACTGAGAACTATACAGTGAGACACTGAGAACTACACAGTGAGACACTGAAAACTACACAGTGAGACACTGAAGACTACACAGTGATTCATTGGGAACTACACAGTGAGACACTGAAAACTGCACAGTGAGACACTGAGAAGTACACAGTGAGACACTGAAAACTACACAGTGAGACATTGGGAACCAAATAGTGAAACATTGAAAACAACAAAGGGAGACACTGAAAACTACACAATTGGGCTCAGACCTACACAGTGAGACAATGAAAACTACAAAGTGAGACATTGAGAGCGACACAGTGAGGTACTGAGAACTACACAGTGAGAAACTGAAAACTGCACAGTGAGCCACTAAAAATACAAAGTGCTAGATGGGAAATACACTGTGAGACACTGAAAACTACACAGTAGGGCACAGAACTACACAGTGAGACACTGAGAAGTCCACAGTGAGACTTTGGGAGCTACACAGTGAGGCACTGAGAACTACACAGTGAGAAACTGAAAACTGCACAGTAAGACACTGAAAATTACACAGTGATACATTGGCAACTGCACAGTGAGACACTGAAAACTACACAGTGATACCTTTTGAACTACACTGTGAGACACTGAAACCTGCACAGTGAGACATTGAGTACTACACATTGAAGTACTGAAAACTACACAGTGAGACACTGAAAACAGCACAGTGAGGCGCTGAAATCTACACAGTGAGGCACTGAGAATCACACAGTGAGGCACTGAAAACTACACAGTGAGGCACAGAGAATCACACAGTGAGGCACTGAGAATCACACAGTGAGGCACTGAGAACTACACAGTGAGGCACTGAAAACTACACAGTGAGGCACTGAGAATCACACAGTGAGGCACTGAGAACTACACAATGAGGCACTGAGAACTACACAGTGAGACTGCACAACTACTTAGTGAGACTCTGGGAACGAACAGTGAGACACTGAAACCCACACATTGAGAAACCGAAAACTAGACATTGAGACCCTGAGAACTAAATAGTCAGACTGGGAAATCCACAATGAGGTTCTGTGAACGACACATGGACGAACAGAAAACTGCTCGAAAACGCCTGAGAACTGCACAATGAGACACTGAGAACGACACAATGAGACACTGAGGACTACACAGTGAGGCACTGAGAACTACACAGTGAGGCACTGAGAACTACACAGTGAGATACTGAAAACTACCCAGTGATTCATTGGGAACTACACTGTGAGACACTGAAAACTGCTCAGTGAGACACTGAGAAGTCCACAGTGAAGTACTGAAAACTACATAGTGAGACAAAGAGAATTACACAGTTAGACACTGAAAACTACACAGTGAGACACTGAGAATTACACAGTGAGACACTGAAAACTACACAGTGAGACACAGAGAATTACACAGTGAGACACTGAAAACTACACAGTGAGACACTGAAAACTACACAGTGAGACACTGAAAACTACACAGTGATTCATTCGGAACTACACTGTGAGACACTGAAAACTACACAGTGAGACACTGAGAAGTACACAGTCAGACACTGAAAACTACATAGTGATTCATTCGGAACTACACTGTGAGACACTGAAAACTGCACAGTGAGACACTGAGAAGTACACAGTGAAGCACTGAAAACTACACAGTGAGACACAGAGAATTACACAGTGAGACACTGAAAACTACGCAGTGAGACACAGAGGACTATATAGAGGGAATACTGAAAACTACACAGTGAGACACTGAAAACGACACAGTGAGACACTGAAAACTGCACAGTGTGAACCAAATAGTGAAACATTGAAAACAACAAAGGGAGACACTGAAAACTACACAATTGGGCTCAGACCTACACAGTGCGACAATGAAAACTACAAAGTGAGACATTGGGAGCGACAGAGTGAGGCACTGAGAACTACATAGTGAGAAACTGAAAACTGTACAGTGAGACACTGAAAAATGCACAGTGCTAGATTGGGAAATACACTGTGAGACACTGAAAACTACACCGTGGGGCACAGAACTACACAGTGAGACACTGAGAACTACACAGTGAGGCACTGAGAACTACACAGTGATTCATTCGGAACTACACTGTGAGACACTGAAAACTACACAGTGAGACACTGAGAAGTCCACAGTGAAGCACTGAAAACTACACAGTGAGACAAAGAGAATTACACAGTGAGACACTGAAAAATACACAGTGAGACACAGAGAATTACACAATGAGACACTGAAAACTACACAGTGAGACAGAGAGAATTACACAGTCAGACACTGAAAACTACACAGTGAGACACTGAAAACTACACAGTGAGACACTGAAAACTACACAGTGATTCATTCGGAACTACACTGTGAGACACTGAAAACTACACAGTGGGACACTGAGAAGTACACAGTGAGACACTGAAAACTACACAGTGATTATTTCGGAACAACACTGTGAGACACTGCAAACTACACAGTGGGACACTGAGAAGTACACAGTGAAGCACTGAAAACTACACAGTGAGACACAGAGAATTACACAGTGAGACACTGAAAACGACACAGTGAGACACTGAAAACTGCACAGTGTGAACCAAATAGTGAAACATTGAAAACAACAAAGGGAGAAACTGAAAACAACACAATTGGGCTCAGACCTACACAGTGAGACAATGAAAACTACAAAGTGAGACAATGGGAGCGACACATTGAGGCACTGAGGACTACACAGTGAGAAACTGAAAACTGTACAGTGAGACACTGAAAACTACAAAGTGCGAGATGGGAAATACACTGTGAGACACTGAAAACTACACAGTGGGGCACAGAACTACACAGTGAGACACTGAGAAGACAACGGTGAGACATTGGGAGCTACACAGTGAGGCACTGAGAACTACACAGTGAGAAACTGAAAACTGCACAGTGAGACACTGAAAATTACACAGTGATAGAATGGGAACTACACTGTGAGACACTGAAAACTACACCGTGGGGCACAGAACTACACAGTGAGACACTGAGAACTATACAATGAGACACAGAACTACACAGTGAGACACTGGAAACTACACAGTGAGACATTGGGAGCTACACAGTGAGACACTGAAACCTCATAGTGAGACATTGAGTACTACACATTGCAGCACTGAAAACTGCACAGTGATACATTGGAAAAACACTGTGAGACACTGAAACCTGCACAGTGAGACATTGAGTACTACACATTGAAGCAATGAAAACTGCACAGTGAGACACTGAAAATTGCAGAGAGAGACACAGAAAACTACGCAGGGACACGCAGAAAACTACACAGAGAGACAGAGAAAACTACACAGTGAGACAATGCAAACTACACAGTGAGACACAGAGAACTACACAGTGAGACACTGAAAACTACACAGTGAGACACAGAAAACTACACAGTGAGACACAGAAAACTACACAGTGAGACACTGGAAACTACACAGTGAGACATTGGGAGCTACACAGTGAGACGCTGAAAGCTGCACAGTGAGACATTGAGCACTACACATTGTAGCACTGAGAACTGCACAGTGATACATTGGAAACTACACTGTGAGACACTGAAACCTGCACAGTGAGACAATGAGTACTACACAATGAAGCAATGAAAACTGCACATTGAGACACTGAAAATTGCAGAGAGAGACACAGAAAACTACACAGGGACACACAGAAATCTACACAGAGAGACACAGAAAACTACACAGTGAGACACTGAGAACTACACAGTGATTCATTGGGAACTACACAGTGAGACACAGAAAACTACACAGCGATACATTGGAAACTACACTGTGAGACACTTAAAACTGCACATTGATACATTGGAAACTACACAGGGAGACACAGAAAACTACACAGAGAGACACAGAAAACTACACAGTGAGACAATGAAAACTACACAGTGAGACACTGAGAACTACACAGTGAGACACTGAAAACTACACAGTGAGACACTGAGAAGTACACAGTGAGACACTGAAAACTACACAGTGAGAAACTGAAAACTACCCAGTGAGACATTGGGAACCAAATAGTGAAACATTGAAAACAACAAAGGGAGACACTGAAAACTACACAATTGGGCTCAGACCTACACAGTGAGACAATGAAAACTACAAAGTGAGACATTGGGAGCGACACAGTGAGGCACTGTGAACTACACAGTGAGAAACTGAAAACTGTATAGTGAGACACTGAAAACTACACAGTGCTAGATGGGAAATACATTGTGAGACACTGAAAACTAAACAGTGGGGCACAGAGCTACACAGTGAGACACTGAGAAGTCCACAGTGAGACATTGGGAGTTACACAGTGATGCACTGAGAACTACACAGTGAGACACTGGAAACTGCACAGTGAGACACTGAAAACTACACAGTGATAGAATGGGAACTACACTGTGAGACACTGAAAACTACACCGTGGGGCACAGAACTACACAGTGAGACACTGAGAACTATACAGTGAGACACAGAACTACACAGTGAGAAACTGGAAACTACATAGTGAGACACTGGGAGCTACACAGTGAGACACTGAAACCTGCACAGTGAGACATTGAGTACTACACAGTACTCTGAGCACTGAAAACTGCACAGTGATACATTGGAAACTACGCTGTGAGACGCTGAAACCTGCACAGTGAGACATTGAGTACTACACATTGAAGCACTGAAAACAACACAGTGAGACACTGAGAACTATACAGTGAGACACAGAACTACACAGTGAGACACTGGAAACTACACAGTGAGACATAGGGAGCTACACAGTGAGAGACTGAAACCTGCACAGTGAGACATTGAATACTACACATTGAAGCACTGAAAACTGCACAGTGAGACACTGAAAACTACACAGTGAGGAACTGAGAAACACACAGTAATGCACTGAGACACACAGTGAGGCATTGAGAACGACACAGTGAGACTGTGACAACTACTCAGTCAGACCATGGGAACGAACAGTGAGACACTGAAACCCACACATTGAGACACGGAAAACTAGACATTGAGACCCTGACAACGAAACAGCCAGAGTGGATAATCCACAATGAGATTCTGTGAACTACACATTAACGAACAGAAAACTGTTCGGAGACTCATGAAAACTGCACAGTGAGACACTGAGAACTACACAATGAGACACGGAAAACTACACAGTGAGACACTGAAAACTACACAGTGATTCATTGGGAACTACACAGTGAGACACTGAAAACTGCACAGTGAGACACAGAGAAGCACACCGTGACACACTGAAAACTACACAGTGATTCATTGGGAACTACACAGTGAGACACTGAAAACTACACAGTGAGACATTGGGAACCAAATAGTGAAACATTGAAAACAATAAAGGGAGACACTGAAAACTACACAATTGGGCTCAGACCTACACAGTGAGACAATGAAAAGTACACAGTGAGACACTGAGAACTACAGAGTGAGACACTGAGAACTACACAGTGAGGCACTGAAAACAACACACTGAGACACTGAGAACTACACAGTGAGACACAGAGAACTATACAGTGAGACACTGAGAACTACACAGTGAGAAACTGAAAACTACACAGTGAGACACTGAAAATTACACAGTGAAACACTGAGAACTATACAGTGAGACACTGAGAACTACACAGTGAGACACTGAAAACTACACAGTGAGACACTGAAAACTACACAGTGAGGCACTGAGAATCACACAGTGAGGCACTGAAATCTACACAGTGAGGCACTGAGAACTACACAATGAGACTGCACAACTACTCAGTGAGACTCTGGGAACGAACAGTGAGACACTGAAACCACAAATAGAGACACCGAAAACTAGACATTGAGACCCTGAGAACTAAATAGTCAGGCTGGAAAATCCACAATGAGTTCCTGTGAACGACACATTGACGAACAGAAAACTGCTCGAAAACGCCTGAAAACAGTACAATGAGACACTGAAAACTACTCAGTGATACACAGAGAATTACACAGTGAGACACTGAAAACTACACAGTGAGACACAGAAAACTACACAGTGAGACACTGAAAACTACACAGTGATTCATTCGGAACTACACTGTGAGACACTGAAAACTTCACAGTGAGACACTGAGAAGTCCACAGTGAAGCACAGAAAACTACACAGTGAGACACTGAAAACTACACAGTGAGACACTGAAAACTACACAGTGATTCATTCGGAACTACACTGTAAGACACTGAAAACTGCACAGTGAGACACTGAGAAGTACACAGTGAAGCACTGAAAACTACACAGTGAGACACAGAGAATTACACAGTGAGACACTGCAAACTACGCAGTGAGACACAGAGGACTATATAGTGGGAATACTGAAAACTACACAGTGAGAGACTGAAAACGACACAGTGGGATACTGAAAACTGCACAGTGTGAACCAAATAGTGAAACATTGAAAACAACAATGGGAGACACTGAAAACAACACAATTGGACTCAGACCTACACAGTGAGACAATGAAAACAACAAAGTGAGAAATTGGGAGCAACACAGTGAGGCACTGAGAACTACACAGTGAGACACTGAAACCTGCACAGTGAGACAATGAGTACTACACGTTGAAGCAATGAAAACTGCACAGTGATACACTGAAAACTACACAGTGAGACACTGAAAACTACACAGTGTGGAACTGAGAAAGACACAGTAAGGCACTGAGACACACAGTGAGGCATTGAGAATGACACAGTGAGACTGTGACAACTACTCAGTCAGACTCTGGGAACGAACAGTGAGACACTGAAACCCACACATTGAGACACTGAAAACTAGACATTGAGACCCTGAGAACTAAACAGCTAGACTGGGAAATCCACAATGAGGTTCTGTGGACTACACATTGATGAACAGAAAACTGCTCGGAGACTCATGAAAACTGCACAGTGAGACACTGAGAACTATACAGTGAGACACTGAGAACTACACAGTGAGACACTGAAAACTACACAGTGAGACACTGAAAACTACACAGTGAGAAACTGAAAACTACACAGTGATTCATTGGGAACTACACAGTGAGACACTGAAAACTGCACAGTGAGACATTGGGAACCAAATAGTGAAACATTGAAAACAACAAAGGGAGACACTGAAAACTACACAATTGGGCTTAGACCTACACAGTGAGACAATGAAAACTACAAAGTGAGACATTTTGAGCGACGCAGTGAGGCACTGAGAACTACACAGTGAGAAACTGAAAACTGCACAGTGAGACACTGAAAAATACACAGTGCTAGA
Organism: Cetorhinus maximus; assembly: GCF_964194155.1. NCBI lineage: Eukaryota > Metazoa > Chordata > Chondrichthyes > Lamniformes > Cetorhinidae > Cetorhinus > Cetorhinus maximus. Next base: position 73,719,069 of record NC_135895.1, on the reverse strand, counting down.
AATACACAGTGAGACACTGAAAACTACACAGTGGGGCACAGAACTACACAGTGAGGCACTGAGAAGTCCACAGTGAGACTTTGGGAGCTACACAGTGAGGCACTGAGAGCTACACAGTGAGAAACTGCACAGTAAGACACTGAAAATTACACAGTGATACATTGGCAACTGCACAGTGAGACACTGAAAACTACACAGTGATACATTTTGAACTACACTATGAGACACTGAAACCTGCACAGTGAGACATTGAGTACTACACATTGAAACACTGAAAACTACACAGTGAGACACTGAAAACAGCACAGTGAGACACTGAAAACTACACAGTGAGGCACTGAAAACTACACAGTGAGGCACTGAAAACTACACAGTGAGGCACTGAGAATCACACAGTGAGGCACTGAGAACTACACAGTGAGGCACTGAAAACTACAAAGTGAGGCACTGAGAATCACACAGTGAGGCACTGAGAACTACACAGTGAGGCACTGAGAACTACACAATGAGACTGCACAATTACTTAGTGAGACTCTGGGAACGAACAGTGAGACACTGAAACCACAAATAGAGACACCGAAAATTAGACATTGAGACCCTGAGAACTAAATAGTCAGACTGGGAAATCCACAATGAGGTTCTGTGAACGACACATTGACGAACAGAAAACTGCTCGAAAACGCCTGAAAACAGCACAATGAGACACTGAGAACTACACAGTGAGACACTGAAAACTACATAGTGATTCATTGGGAACTACACTGTGAGACACTGAAAACTGCTCAGTGAGACACTGAGAAGCGTACAGTGAAGCACTGAAAACTACACAGTGATACACAGAGAATTACACAGTGAGACACAGAAAACTACACAGTGAGACACAGAGAATTACACAGTGAGACACTGAAAACTACACAGTGAGACACTTAAAACGACACAGTGAGACTCTGAAAACTACACAGTGATTCATTCGGAACAACACTGTGAGACACTGAAAACTGCACAGTGAGACACTGAGAACTACAAAGTGAGACACAGAAAACTACACAGTGAGACACTGAAAACTACACAGTGAGACACTGAAAACTACACGGTGAGACACTGAAATCTACACAGTGATTCATTCGGGACTACACTGTGAGACACTGAAAACTGCACAGTGAGACACTGAGAAGTACACAGTGAAGCACTGAAAACTGCACAGTGAGACACTGAGAAGTACACAGTGAGACACTGGAAACTGCACAGTGAGACATTGAGTACTACACAGTGATTGAATGGGAAGTACACTGTGAGACACTGAAAATTACACCATGGGGCACAAAACTACACAGTGATACATTGGGAACTACAGTGTGAGACACTGAAACCTGCACAGTGAGACATTGAGTACTACACATTGAAGCATTGAAAACTGCACAGTGAGACACTGAAAACTACACAGTGATACATTCGGAACTACACTGTGAGACACCGAAAACAGCACAGTGAGACATTGAGTACTACACATTAAAGCATTGAAAACTGCACAGTGAGACATTGAAAACTACACAGAGTGACACAGAAAACTACACAGAGAGCTACACAGAGAGACACAGAAAACTACATAGTGAGGCACTGAAAACTACACAGTGAGGCACAGAGAATCACACAGTAAGGCACTGAGAACTACACAGTGAGGCACTGAAAACTACACAGTGAGGCACTGAAAACTGCACAGTGAGGCACTGAGAACTACACAATGAGACTGTGACAACTACACAGTGAGACACTGAAAACTACAATGTGAGACACTGAAAACTACACAGTGAGACACCGATAACTAGACATTGAGACCCTGAGGACTAAGCAGTCAGACTGGAAAATCCACAATGAGGTTCTGTGAACTACACATTGACGAACAGAAAACTGCTCGGAGAAGCATGAAAACTGCACTGTGAGACACTGAGAACTACACAGTGAGACACTGAGAACTACACAGTGAGACACTGAAAACTACACAGTGAGACATTGGAAATTACAAAGTCAGACACTGAAAAATACACAGTGATAGATCGGGATCTACACTGTGCGACACTGAAAACTACACAGTGGGGCACAGAACTACACATTGAGACACTGAGAACTCCACAGTGAGACATTGGGAGCTACACAGTGAGACACTGAAACCTGTACAGTGAGACATTGAGTACTACACATTAAAGCATTGAAAACTGCACAGTGAGACATTGAAAACTACACAGAGTGACACAGAAAACTACACAGAGAGCTACACAGAGAGACACAGAAAACTACATAGTGAGGCACTGAAAACTACACAGTGAGGCACAGAGAATCACACAGTAAGGCACTGAGAACTACACAGTGAGGCACTGAAAACTACACAGTGAGGCACTGAAAACTGCACAGTGAGGCACTGAGAACTACACAATGAGACTGTGACAACTACTCAGTGAGACACTGAAAACTACACAGTGAGACACTGAAAACTACAATGTGAGACACTGAAAACTACACAGTGAGACACCGATAACTAGACATTGAGACCCTGAGGACAAAGCAGTCAGACTGGAAAATCCACAATGAGGTTCTTTGAACTACACATTGACGAACAGAAAACTGCTCGGAGAAGCATGAAAACTACACAGTGAGACAATGAGAACTACACAGTGAGACACTGAAAACATCATATTGAGACATTGGAAATTACACAGTGAGACACTGAAAAATACACAGTGATAGACTGGGAACTACACTGTGCGACACTGAAAACTATACAGTGGGGCAAAGAACTACACAGTGAGACACTGAGAACTCCACAGTGAGACATTGGGAGCTACACAGTGAGACACTGAAACCTGTACAGTGAGACATTGAGTACTACACATTGAAGCACTGAAAACTGCACAGTGAGACACTGAAAACTACACAGAGTGACACAGAAAACTACACAGTGAGGCACTGAGAACTACACAGTGAGAAACTGAAAACTGCACAGTGAGACTCGGAAAACTACACAGTGATAGAATGGGAACTACACTGTGAGACACTGAAAACTACCCAGTGAGACACTGAAAGCTACACAGTGAGGCACTGAAAACTACACAGTGAGGCACTGAAAACTACACAGTGAATCAATGGGAACTTCACTTGGAGGGACTCAAAACTGCACAGTGAGACACAGAGAACTATATAGTGGAGACACTGAAAACTACACAGTGCGAAACTGAAAACTACACAGTGAGGCGCTGAGAATCAGACAGTGAGGCACTGAGAACTACACGGAGAGACACTGAAAACTACACAGTGAGGCACTGAGAATCAAACAATGAGGCACTGAGAATCAGACAGTGAGGCAAGAGAACTACACAGTGAGGCACTGAGAACTACACAGTGAGGCACTGTGAACTACACAGTGAGGCACTGAAAACTACACAGTGATTCATTGGGAACAAGACTTTGAGACACTGAAAACTGCTTAGTGCGACACTGAGAAGTTCACATTGAAGAACTGAAAACTACACAGTGAGACACAGAGAATTCCACAGTAAGACACTGAAAACTGCACAGTGAGACACTGAAAAATACACAGAGAGACACAGAAAACTACACAGTGAGACACTGAACACTACACAGAGAAACACTGAAAATTACACAGTGAGACACTGAAAACTACACAGAGAGACACAGAAAACTACACAGTGAGACACTGAACACTACACAGAGAGACACTGAAAACTACACAGTGAGGCACTGAAAACTACACAGTGAGGCACTGAGAACTACACAGTGAGAAACTGAAAACTGCACAGTGAGACTCGGAAAGCTACACAGTGATAGAATGGGAACTACACTGTGAGACACTGAAAACTACACAATGAGACACTGAAAGCTACACAGTGAGGCACTGAAAACTACACAGTGAGGCACTGAAAACTACACAGTGATTCATTGGGAACTTCACTTGGAGGCACTCAAAACTGCACAGTGAGACACAGAGAACTATATAGTGGAGACACTGAAAACTACACAGTGAGACACTGAAAACTACACAGTGAGGCGCTGAGAATCAGACAGTGAGGCACTGAGAACTACACAGAGAGACACAGAAAACTACACAGTGAGACACTGAAAACTACACAGTGAGGCACTGAGAATCAAACAGTGAGGCACTGAGAACTACACAGTGAGGCACTGAGAACTACACAGTGAGGCACTGAAAACTACACAGTGATTCATTGGGAACAAGACTTTGAGACACTGAAAACTGCTTAGTGCGACACTGAGAAGTTCACAGTGAAGAACTGAAAACTACACAGTGAGACACAGAGAATTACACAGTAAGACACTGAAAACTGCACAGTGAGACACTGAAAAATACACAGAGAGACACAGAAAACTACACAGTGAGACACTGAACACTACACAGAGAGACACTGAAAACTACACAGTGAGGCACTGAAAACTACACAGTGAGACACTGAAAACTACACAGAGAGACACAGAAAACTACACAGTGAGACACTGAACACTACACAGAGAGACACTGAAAACTACACAGTGAGGCACTGAAAACTACACAGTGAGGCACTGAGAACTACACAGTGAGAAACTGAAAACTGCACAATGAGACTCGGAAAACTACACAGTGCTAGAATGGGAACTACACTGTGAGACACTGAAAACTACACAGTGAGACACTGAAAGCTACACAGTGAGGCACTGAAAACTACACAGTGATTCATTGGGAACTTCACTTGGAGGCACTCAAAACTGCACAGTGAGACACAGAGAACTATATAGTGGAGACACTGAAAACTACACAGTGAGACACTGAAAACTACACAGTGAGGCGCTGAGAATCAGACAGTGAGGCACTGAGAACTACACAGAGAGACACAGAAAACTACACAGTGAGACACTGAAAACTACACAGTGAGGCACAGAGAATTCCACAGTAAGACACTGAAAACTGCACAGTGAGACACTGAAAAATACACAGAGAGACACAGAAAACTACACAGTGAGACACTGAACACTACACAGAGAAACACTGAAAATTACACAGTGAGACACTGAAAACTACACAGAGAGACACAGAAAACTACACAGTGAGACACTGAACACTACACAGAGAGACACTGAAAACTACACAGTGAGGCACTGAAAACTACACAGTGAGGCACTGAGAACTACACAGTGAGAAACTGAAAACTGCACAGTGAGACTCGGAAAACTACACAGTGCTAGAATGGGAACTACACTGTGAGACACTGAAAACTACACAATGAGACACTGAAAGCTACACAGTGAGGCACTGAAAACTACACAGTGAGGCACTGAAAACTACACAGTGATTCATTGGGAACTTCACTTGGAGGCACTCAAAACTGCACAGTGAGACACAGAGAACTATATAGTGGAGACACTGAAAACTACACAGTGAGACACTGAAAACTACACAGTGAGGCGCTGAGAATCAGACAGTGAGGCACTGAGAACTACACAGAGAGACACAGAAAACTACACAGTGAGACACTGAAAACTACACAGTGAGGCACTGAGAATCAAACAGTGAGGCACTGAGAACTACACAGTGAGGCACTGAGAACTACACAGTGAGGCACTGAAAACTACACAGTGATTCATTGGGAACAAGACTTTGAGACACTGAAAACTGCTTAGTGCGACACTGAGAAGTTCACAGTGAAGAACTGAAAACTACACAGTGAGACACAGAGAATTACACAGTAAGACACTGAAAACTACTTAGTGAGACACTGAGAAGTTCACAGTAAGACACTGAAAACTGCACAGTGAGACACTGAAAACTACACAGAGAGACACAGAAAACTACACAGTGAGACACTGAACACTACACAGAGAGACACTGAAAACTACACAGTGAGGCACTGAAAACTACACAGTGAGGCACTGAGAACTACACAGTGAGAAACTGAAAACTGCACAGTGAGACTCGGAAAACTACACAATGATAGAATGGGAACTACGCTGTGAGACACTGAAAACTACACAGTGAGACACTGAGAACTACACAGTGAGGCACTGAAAACTACACAGTGATTCATTGGGAACTTCACTTTGAGGCACTCAAAACTGCACAGTGAGACACAGAGAACTATATAGTGGAGACACTGAAAACTACACAGTGAGACACTGAAAACTACACAGTGAGGCGCTGAGAATCAGACAGTGAGGCACTGAGAACTACACAGAGAGACACAGAAAACTACACAGTGAGACACTGAAAACTACACAGTGAGGCACTGAGAATCAGACAGTGAGGCACTGATAACTACACAGTGAGGCACTGAGAACTACACAGTGAGGCACTCAAAACTACACAGTGATTCATTGGGAACAAGACTTTGAGACACTGAAAACTGCTTAGTGAGACACTGAAAACTGCACAGTGAGACACTGAAAACTACACAGTGAGACACAGAGAACTAAATAGTGGAAACACTGAAAACTACACTGAGGCACTGAATACTATTCAGTGTGACATTGAAAACTAGACAGTGAGACATTGGGAGCCCGCACAGTGAGGCACTGAGCACTACGTAGTGAGAATCTGAAAACTGCACAGTGATAGATTGGAAACTACACTGTGAGACACTGAAAACTATACAGTGGGGCACAGAAGTACACAGTGAGACACTGAGAACTATACAGTGAGACACAGAACTACACAGTGAGACACTGGAAACTACACAGTGAGACATTGGGAGCTACAAAGTGAGACACTGAGTACTAAACAGTGAGACACTGAAACCTGCACAGTGAGACACTGAAAACTACACAGTGATAAAATGGGAACTACACTGTGAGACATCGAAACCTGCACAGTGGGACATTGAGTACTACACATTGAAGCACTGAGAACTACACAGTGAGACACTGGAAACTACACCGTGAGACATTGGGAGCTACAAAGTGAGACACTGAGAACTACACAGTGAGACACTGAAACCGGCACAGTGAGACATTGAAAACTACATAGTGATAGAATTGGAACTACACTGTGAGACATCGAAACCTGCACAGTGAGACAATGAGTACTACACATTGAAGCATTGAAAACTGCACAGTGAAACACTGAGAACTACCCATTGATTCATTGGGAACTACACTGTGAGACACTGAAAACTGCTCAGTGAGACGCTGAGAAGTCCACAGTGAAGTACTGAAAACTACACAGTGAGACACTGAAAACTACACAGAGTGACACAGAAAACTACACAGTGAGGCACTGAGAACTACACAGTGAGAAACTGAAAACTGCACAGTGAGACTCGGAAAACTACACAGTGATAGAATGGGAACTACACTGTGAGACACTGAAAACTACCCAGTGAGACACTGAAAGCTACACAGTGAGGCACTGAAAACTACACAGTGAGGCGCTGAAAACTACACAGTGAATCAATGGGAACTTCACTTGGAGGGACTCAAAACTGCACAGTGAGACACAGAGAACTATATAGTGGAGACACTGAAAACTACACAGTGCGAAACTGAAAACTACACAGTGAGGCGCTGAGAATCAGACAGTGAGGCACTGAGAACTACACGGAGAGACACTGAAAACTACACAGTGAGGCACTGAGAATCAAACAATGAGGCACTGAGAATCAGACAGTGAGGCAAGAGAACTACACAGTGAGGCACTGAGAACTACACAGTGAGGCACTGTGAACTACACAGTGAGGCACTGAAAACTACACAGTGATACATTGGGAACAAGACTTTGAGACACTGAAAACTGCTTAGTGCGACACTGAGAAGTTCACATTGAAGAACTGAAAACTACACAGTGAGACACAGAGAATTCCACAGTAAGACACTGAAAACTGCACAGTGAGACACTGAAAAATACACAGAGAGACACAGAAAACTACACAGTGAGACACTGAACACTACACAGAGAAACACTGAAAATTACAGTGAGACACTGAAAACTACACAGAGAGACACAGAAAACTACACAGTGAGACACTGAACACTACACAGAGAGACACTGAAAACTACACAGTGAGGCACTGAAAACTACACAGTGAGGCACTGAGAACTACACAGTGAGAAACTGAAAACTGCACAGTGAGACTCGGAAAGCTACACAGTGATAGAATGGGAACTACACTGTGAGACACTGAAAACTACACAATGAGACACTGAAAGCTACACAGTGAGGCACTGAAAACTACACAGTGAGGCACTGAAAACTACACAGTGATTCATTGGGAACTTCACTTGGAGGCACTCAAAACTGCACAGTGAGACACAGAGAACTATATAGTGGAGACACTGAAAACTACACAGTGAGACACTGAAAACTACACAGTGAGGCGCTGAGAATCAGACAGTGAGGCACTGAGAACTACACAGAGAGACACAGAAAACTACACAGTGAGACACTGAAAACTACACAGTGAGGCACTGAGAATCAAACAGTGAGGCACTGAGAACTACACAGTGAGGCACTGAGAACTACACAGTGAGGCACTGAAAACTACACAGTGATTCATTGGGAACAAGACTTTGAGACACTGAAAACTGCTTAGTGCGACACTGAGAAGTTCACAGTGAAGAACTGAAAACTACACAGTGAGACACAGAGAATTACACAGTAAGACACTGAAAACTGCACAGTGAGACACTGAAAAATACACAGAGAGACACAGAAAACTACACAGTGAGACACTGAACACTACACAGAGAGACACTGAAAACTACACAGTGAGGCACTGAAAACTACACAGTGAGACACTGAAAACTACACAGAGAGACACAGAAAACTACACAGTGAGACACTGAACACTACACAGAGAGACACTGAAAACTACACAGTGAGGCACTGAAAACTACACAGTGAGGCACTGAGAACTACACAGTGAGAAACTGAAAACTGCACAGTGAGACTCGGAAAACTACACAGTGCTAGAATGGGAACTACACTGTGAGACACTGAAAACTACACAGTGAGACACTGAAAGCTACACAGTGAGGCACTGAAAACTACACAGTGATTCATTGGGAACTTCACTTGGAGGCACTCAAAACTGCACAGTGAGACACAGAGAACTATATAGTGGAGACACTGAAAACTGCACAGTGAGACACTGAAAACTACACAGTGAGGCGCTGAGAATCAGACAGTGAGGCACTGAGAACTACACAGAGAGACACAGAAAACTACACAGTGAGACACTGAAAACTACACAGTGAGGCACAGAGAATTCCACAGTAAGACACTGAAAACTGCACAGTGAGACACTGAAAAATACACAGAGAGACACAGAAAACTACACAGTGAGACACTGAACACTACACAGAGAAACACTGAAAATTACACAGTGAGACACTGAAAACTACACAGAGAGACACAGAAAACTACACAGTGAGACACTGAACACTACACAGAGAGACACTGAAAACTACACAGTGAGGCACTGAAAACTACACAGTGAGGCACTGAGAACTACACAGTGAGAAACTGAAAACTGCACAGTGAGACTCGGAAAACTACACAGTGCTAGAATGGGAACTACACTGTGAGACACTGAAAACTACACAATGAGACACTGAAAGCTACACAGTGAGGCACTGAAAACTACACAGTGAGGCACTGAAAACTACACAGTGATTCATTGGGAACTTCACTTGGAGGCACTCAAAACTGCACAGTGAGACACAGAGAACTATATAGTGGAGACACTGAAAACTACACAGTGAGACACTGAAAACTACACAGTGAGGCGCTGAGAATCAGACAGTGAGGCACTGAGAACTACACAGAGAGACACAGAAAACTACACAGTGAGACACTGAAAACTACACAGTGAGGCACTGAGAATCAAACAGTGAGGCACTGAGAACTACACAGTGAGGCACTGAGAACTACACAGTGAGGCACTGAAAACTACACAGTGATTCATTGGGAACAAGACTTTGAGACACTGAAAACTGCTTAGTGCGACACTGAGAAGTTCACAGTGAAGAACTGAAAACTACACAGTGAGACACAGAGAATTACACAGTAAGACACTGAAAACTACTTAGTGAGACACTGAGAAGTTCACAGTAAGACACTGAAAACTGCACAGTGAGACACTGAAAACTACACAGAGAGACACAGAAAACTACACAGTGAGACACTGAACACTACACAGAGAGACACTGAAAACTACACAGTGAGGCACTGAAAACTACACAGTGAGGCACTGAGAACTACACAGTGAGAAACTGAAAACTGCACAGTGAGACTCGGAAAACTACACAGTGCTAGAATGGGAACTACACTGTGAGACACTGAAAACTACACAGTGAGACACTGAAAGCTACACAGTGAAGAACTGAAAACTACACAGTGAGACACAGAGAATTACACAGTAAGACACTGAAAACTGCACAGTGAGACACTGAAAACTACACAGAGAGACACAGAAAACTACACAGTGAGACACTGAACACTACACAGAGAGACACTGAAAACTACACAGTGAGGCACTGAAAACTACACAGTGAGGCACTGAGAACTACACAGTGAGAAACTGAAAACTGCACAATGAGACTCGGAAAACTACACAGTGCTAGAATGGGAACTACACTGTGAGACACTGAAAACTACACAGTGAGACACTGAAAGCTACACAGTGAGGCACTGAAAACTACACAGTGATTCATTGGGAACTTCACTTGGAGGCACTCAAAACTGCACAGTGAGACACAGAGAACTATATAGTGGAGACACTGAAAACTACACAGTGAGACACTGAAAACTACACAGTGAGGCGCTGAGAATCAGACAGTGAGGCACTGAGAACTACACAGAGAGACACAGAAAACTACACAGTGAGACACTGAAAACTACACAGTGAGGCACTGAGAATCAAACAGTGAGGCACTGAGAACTACACAGTGAGGCACTGAGAACTACACAGTGAGGCACTGAAAACTACACAGTGATTCATTGGGAACAAGACTTTGAGACACTGAAAACTGCTTAGTGCGACACTGAGAAGTTCACAGTGAAGAACTGAAAACTACACAGTGAGACACAGAGAATTACACAGTAAGACACTGAAAACTACTTAGTGAGACACTGAGAAGTTCACAGTAAGACACTGAAAACTGCACAGTGAGACACTGAAAACTACACAGAGAGACACAGAAAACTACACAGTGAGACACTGAACACTACACAGAGAGACACTGAAAACTACACAGTGAGGCACTGAAAACTACACAGTGAGGCACTGAGAACTACACAGTGAGAAACTGAAAACTGCACAGTGAGACTCGGAAAACTACACAATGATAGAATGGGAACTACGCTGTGAGACACTGAAAACTACACAGTGAGACACTGAGAACTACACAGTGAGGCACTGAAAACTACACAGTGATTCATTGGGAACTTCACTTTGAGGCACTCAAAACTGCACAGTGAGACACAGAGAACTATATAGTGGAGACACTGAAAACTACACAGTGAGACACTGAAAACTACACAGTGAGGCGCTGAGAATCAGACAGTGAGGCACTGAGAACTACACAGAGAGACACAGAAAACTACACAGTGAGACACTGAAAACTACACAGTGAGGCACTGAGAATCAGACAGTGAGGCACTGATAACTACACAGTGAGGCACTGAGAACTACACAGTGAGGCACTCAAAACTACACAGTGATTCATTGGGAACAAGACTTTGAGACACTGAAAACTGCTTAGTGAGACACTGAAAACTGCACAGTGAGACACTGAAAACTACACAGTGAGACACAGAGAACTAAATAGTGGAAACACTGAAAACTACACTGAGGCACTGAATACTATTCAGTGTGACATTGAAAACTAGACAGTGAGACATTGGGAGCCCGCACAGTGAGGCACTGAGCACTACGTAGTGAGAATCTGAAAACTGCACAGTGATAGATTGGAAACTACACTGTGAGACACTGAAAACTATACAGTGGGGCACAGAAGTACACAGTGAGACACTGAGAACTATACAGTGAGACACAGAACTACACAGTGAGACACTGGAAACTACACAGTGAGACATTGGGAGCTACAAAGTGAGACACTGAGAACTAAACAGTGAGACACTGAAACCTGCACAGTGAGACACTGAAAACTACACAGTGATAAAATGGGAACTACACTGTGAGACATCGAAACCTGCACAGTGGGACATTGAGTACTACACATTGAAGCACTGAGAACTACACAGTGAGACACTGGAAACTACACAGTGAGACATTGGGAGCTACAAAGTGAGACACTGAGAACTACACAGTGAGACACTGAAACCGGCACAGTGAGACATTGAAAACTACATAGTGATAGAATTGGAACTACACTGTGAGACATCGAAACCTGCACAGTGAGACAATGAGTACTACACATTGAAGCATTGAAAACTGCACAGTGAAACACTGAGAACTACCCATTGATTCATTGGGAACTACACTGTGAGACACTGAAAACTGCTCAGTGAGACGCTGAGAAGTCCACAGTGAAGTACTGAAAACTACACAGTGAGACACAGAGAATTACACAGTGAGGCACTGAAAACTACACAGTGAGACACTGAAAACTACACAGTGATTCATTCGGAACTACACTGTGAGACACTGAAAACTGCACAGTGAGACACAGAGAATTACACAGTGAGACACTGAAAACTACACAGTGAGACACTGAAAACTACACAGTGAGACACAGAGAACTATATAGTGGGAACACTGAAAACTACACAGTGAGACACTGAAAACTACACAGATTGAAACAGAAAACTACACAGAGAAACACAGAGAACTAAACAGAGAGACACAGAAAACTACACAGTGAGGCACTGAAAAGTACACAATGAGGCACAGAGAATCACACAGTAAGGCACTGAGAACTACACAGTGAGGCACTGAAAACTACACAGTGAGACACTGAAAACTACACAGTGAGGCACTGAAAACTACTCAGTGAGACACTGAAAACTACATAGTGAGACACTGAAAACTACAGAGTGATTCATTATGAACTACACTGTGAGACACTGAAAACTACACAGTGAGACACTGAAAACTACACAGTGAGACACTGAAAACTACTCAGTGAGACACTGAAAACTACACAGTGTGAACCAAATAGTGAAACATTGAAAACAACAAAGGGAGACACTGAAAACTACACAATTGGGCTCAGACCTACACAGTGAGACAATGAAAACTACAAAGTGAGACATTGGGAGCGACACAGTGAGGCACTGAGAACAACACAGTGAGAAACTGAAAACTGTACGGTGAGACACTGAAACCTACACAGTGCTAGATGGGAAATACACTGTGAGACACTGAAAACTGCACAGTGGGGCACAGAACTACACAGTGAGACACTGAGAAGTCCACAGTGAGACATTGGGAGCTACACAGTGACGCACTGAGAACTACACGGTGAGAAACTGAAAACTGCACAGTGAGACACTGAAAACTACACAGTGATAGAATGGGAACTACAATGTGAGACCCTGAAAACTACACCGTGGGGCACAGAACTACACAGTGAGACAATGGAAACTACACAGTGAGACATTGGGAGCTACACAAAGAGACACTGAAACCTGCACAGTGAGACATTGAGTACTACACAGTGAAGCATTGAAAACTGCACAGCGATTCATTGAGTACTACACATTGCAGCACTGAAAACTGCACAGTGATACATTGGAAACTACACTGTGAGACACTGAAAACTAAACAGTGAGACATTGAGTACTACACATTACAGCACTGAAAACTGCACAGTGATACATTGAATACTACACATTGCAGCACTGAAAATTGCACAGTGATACATTGGGAACAATACTGTGAGACACTGAAACCTGCACAGTGAGACAATGAGTACTACACGTTGAAGCACTGAAAACTGCACAGTGAGACACTGAAAACTACACAGTGAGGAACTGAGAAACACACAGTAAGGCACTTAGACACACAGTGAGGCAATGAGAACGACACAGTGAGACTGTGACAACTACTCAGTCAGACTCTGGGAACGAACTGTGAGACACTGAAACCAACACATTGAGACACTGAAAACTAGACATTGAGACCCTGAGAACTAAACAGCCAGAGTGGGAAATCCACAATGAGGTTCTGTGAACTACACATTAACGAACAGAAAACAGCTCGGAGACTCATGAAAACTGCACAGTGAGACACTGAGAACTATACAGTGAGACACTGAGAACTACACAGTGAGACACTGAAAACTACACAGTGAGACACTGAAAACTACACAGTGAGACACTGAGAACTACACAGTGAGACACTGAAAACTACACAGTGATTCATTGGGAACTACACAGTGAGACACTGAAAACTGCTCAGTGAGACACTGAAAACTACACAGTGAGACACTGAAAACTACACAGTGATTCATTCGGAACTACACTGTGATACACTGAAAACTACACAGTGAGACATTGGGAACCAAATAGTGAAACATTGAAAACAACAAAGGGAGACACTGAAAACTACACAGTTGGGCTCAGACCTACACAGTGAGACAATGAAAATAACAAAGTGAGACATTGGGAGCGACACAGTGAGGCACTGAGAACTACATAGTGAGAAACTGAAAACTGCACAGTGAGACACTGTAAACTACACAGTGAGAGATAGAACTACACAGTAAGACACTGAAAACTACACAGTGAGACATTGGGAACTACATAGTGAGGCACTGAGAACTACACATTGAGAAACTGAAAACTGCACAGTAAGACACTGAAAACTAGACAGTGATAGAATGGGAACTACACTGTGAGACACTGAAATCTACACAGTGATACATTGGCAACTGCACAGTGAGACACTGAAAAATACACAGTGATACATTTTGAACTACACTGTGAGACACTGAAACCTGCACAGTGAGACATTGAGAAGTACACAGTGAGACATTGAAAAGTACGCAGTGAGACACAGAGGACTATATAGTGGGAATACTGAAAACTACACAGTGAGACACTGAAAACTACACAGTGAGACACTGAAAACTGCACAGTGTGAACCAAATAGTGAAACATTGAATACAACAAAGGGAGGCACTGAAAACTACACAATTGGGCTCAGACCTACACAGTGAGACAATGAAAACTACAAAGTGAGACATTGGGAGCGACACAGTGAGGCACTGAGAACAACACAGTGAGAAACTGAAAACTGCACAGTGAGACACTGAAAAATACACAGTGAGACATTGGGAACCAAATAGTGAAACATTGAAAACAAAAAAGGGAGACACTGAAAACTACACAATTGGGCTCAGACCTACACAGTGAGACAATGAAAACTACAAAGTGAGACATTCGGAGCGACACAGTGAGACACTGGAAACTACACAGTGAGACATTGGGAGCTACAAAGTGAGACACTGAGAACTAAACAGTGAGACACTGAAACCTGCACAGTGAGACATTGAGTACTACACATTGAAGCACTGAAAACTGTACAGTGATACATTGGAAACTACACAGTGAGACACTGAAACCTGCACAGTGAGACATTGAATACTACACATTGAAGCAATGAAAACTGCACAGTGAGACACTGAAAATTGCAGAGAGAGACACAGAAAACCACACAGGGAGACACAGAAAACTACACAGAGAGACACAGAAAACTACACAGTGAGACAATGAAAACTACACAGTGAGACACTGAGAACTACACAGTGAGACAATGAAAACTACAAAGTGAGACATTGGGAGTGACACAGTGAGGCACTGAGAACTACACAGTGAGACACTGAAAACTACACTCCGATACATTGGGAACTACACTGTGAGACACTGAAACCTGCACAGTGAGACACTGAAAACTATACAGTGATACATTGGGAACTACACTGAGAGACACTGAAACCTGCACAGTGAGACATAGAGTACTACACATTGAAGCACAGAAAGCTACACAGTGAGACACGGAAAACTACACAGTGATACATTGGGAACTACAGTGTGAGACACTGAAACCTGCACAGTGAGTCATAGAGTACTACACATTGAAGCATAGAAAGCTACACAGTGAGACACTGAAAACTACACAGTGAGGCACTGAGAACTACACAGTGAGGCACTGAAATCTACACAGTGAGGCACTGAGAACTACACAATGAGACTGCACAACTACTCAGTGAGACTCTGGGGACGAACAGTGCGGCATTGAAACCCACAAATTGAGACACCGAAAACTAGACATTGAGACCCTGAGAACTAAATAGTCAGACTGGGAAATCCACAATAAGGTTCTGTGAACGACACATGGACGAACGGAAGACTGTTCGAAACGCATGAAAACTGCACAGTGAGACACTGAGAACTACAGAATGAGACACTGAGAACTACACAGTGAGACACAGAGAATTACACAGGGAGACACTGAAAACTACGCAGTGAGACACAGAGGACTATATAGAGGGAATACTGAAAACTACACAGTGAGACACTGAGAACTACACAGTGAGACAATGAAAACTGAACAGTGTGAACCAAATAGTGAAACATTGAAAACAACAAAGGGAGACACTGAAAACTACACAATTGGGCTCAGACCTACACAGTGAGACAATGAAAACTACAAAGTGAGACATTGGGAGCACCACAGTGAGGCACTGAGAACTACACAGTGAGAAACTGGAAACTGCACAGTGAGACATTGAAAACTACACAGTGATAGAATGGGAACTACACTGTGAGACACTGAAAACTACACCGTGGGGCACAGAACTACAGAGTGAGACACTGAGAACTATACAGTGAGACACAGAACTACACAGTGAGACACTGGAAACTACACAGTGAGACATTGGAGCTACAAAGTGAGACACTGAGAACTAAACAGTGAGACACTGAAACCTGCACAGTGAGACATTGAGTACTACACATTGAAGCACTGAAAACTGCACAGTGATACACTGAAAACTACACAGTGATATATTGGAAACTACACTGTGAGACACTGAAACCTGCACAGTGAGACAATGAGTACTACACAATGAAGCAATGAAAACTGCACAGTGAGACACTGAAAATTGCAGAGAGAGACACAGAAAACTACACAGAGAGACACAGAAAACTACACAGTGAGACAATGAAAACAACACAGTGAGACACTGAGAACTACACAGTGAGACAATGAAAACTACAAAGTGAGACATTGGAAGTGACACAGTGAGGCACTGAGAACTACACAGTGAGAAACTGAAAACTGCACAGTGAGACACTGAAAACTACACTCTGATACATTGGGAACTACACTGTGAGACACTGAAACCTGCACAGTGAGATACTGAAAACTATACAGTGATACATTGGGAACTACACTGAGAGACACTGAAACCTGCACAGTGAGACATTGAGTACTACACTTTGAAGCACTGAAACCTGCACAGTGAGACATTGAGTACTACACTTTGAAGCACTGAAACCTGCACAGTGAGACATTGAGTACTACACATTGCAGCACTGAAAACTGCACAGTGAGACACGGAAAACTACACAGTGATACATTGGGAACTACAGTGTGAAACACTGAAACCTGCACAGTGAGACATAGAGTACTACACATTGAAGCACTGAGAACTACACAGTGAGGCACTGAAATCTACACAGTGATAGAATGGGAACTACACTGTGAGACACTGAAAACTACACCGTGGGACACAGAACTACACAGTGAGACACTGAGAACTATACAGTGAGACACAGAACCACACGGTGAGACACTGGAAACTACACAGTGAGACATTGGGAGCTACACAGTGAGACACTGAAACCTGCACAGTGAGACATTAAGTACTACACATTGAAGCACGGAAACCTGCACAGTGAGACACTGAAAACTAAACAGTGATACACTGAGAACTCCACAATGAGACACTGAAAACTACACAGTGATACATTTGGAACTACACTGAGAGACACTGAAACCTGCACAGTGAGACATTGAGTACTACACATTGAAGCACTGAAAACTACACAGTGATACATTAGGAACTACACTGTGAGACACTGAAACCTGCACAGTGAGACACTGAGAACTACACAGTGAGACACTGAAAACATCACAGTGAGACATTGGAAATTACACAGTGAGACACTGAAAAATACACAGTGATAGACTGGGAACTACACTGTGCGACACTGAAAACTACACAGTGGGGCACAGAACTACACAGTGAGACAGTGAGAACTCCACAGTGAGACATTGGGAGCTACACAGTGAGACACTGAAACCTGTACAGTGAGACATTGAGTACTACACATTAAAGCATTGAAAACTGCACAGTGAGACATTGAAAACTACACAGAGTGACACAGAAAACTACACAGAGAGACACAGAATACTACATAGTGAGGCACTGAAAACTACACAGTGAGGCACAGAGAATCACACAGTAAGGCACTGAGAACTACACAGTGAGGCACTGAAAACTACACAGTGAGGCACTGAAAACTGCACAGTGAGGCACTGAGAACTACACAATGAGACTGTGACAACTACTCAGTGAGACACTGAAAACTACACAGTGAGACACTGAAAACTACAATGTGAGACACTGAAAACTACACAGTGAGACACCGATAACTAGACATTGAGACCCTGAGGACTAAGCAGTCAGACTGGAAAATCCACAATGAGGTTCTGTGAACTACACATAGACGAACAGAAAACTGCTCGGAGAAGCATGAAAACTGCACAGTGAGACACTGAGAACTACACAGTGAGACACTGAGAACTACACAGTGAGACACTGAAAACTACACAGTGAGACATTGGAAATTACACAGTCAGACACTGAAAAATACACAGTGATAGACTGGCAACTACACTGTGCGACACTGAAAACTACACAGTGGGGCACAGAACTACACAGTGAGACACTGGGAGCTACACAGTGAGACACTGAAACCTGTACAGTGAGACATTGAGTACTACACATTGAAGCACTGAAAACTGCACAGTGATACATTGAAAACTACACAGAGAGACACAGAAAACTACACAGTGAGACACTGAACACTACACAGAGAGACACAGAAAACTACACAGTGAGACACTGAACACTACACAGAGAGACACTGAACACTACACAGCGAGACACTGAAAACTACACAGAGAGACACAGAAAACTACACAGTGAGACACTGAACACTACACAGAGAGACACTGAAAACTACACAGTGAGGCACTGAAAACTACACAGTGAGGCACTGAGAACTACACAGTGAGAAACTGAAAACTGCACAGTGAGACTCGGAAAACTACACAGTGATAGAATGGGAACTACACTGTGAGACACTGAAAACTACACAGTGAGACACTGAAAGCTACACAGTGAGGCACTGAAAACTACACAGTGAGGCACTGAAAACTACACAGTGAGGCACTGAAAACTACACAGTGATTCATTGGGAACTTCACTTGGAGGCACTCAAAACTGCACAGTGAGACACAGAGAACTATATAGTGGAGACACTGAAAACTACACAGTGAGACACTGAAAACTACACAGTGAGGCGCTGAGAATCAGACAGTGAGGCACTGAGAACTACACAGAGAGACACAGAAAACTACACAGTGAGACACTGAAAACTACACAGTGAGGCACAGAGAATTCCACAGTAAGACACTGAAAACTGCACAGTGAGACACTGAAAAATACACAGAGAGACACAGAAAACTACACAGTGAGACACTGAACACTACACAGAGAGACACTGAAAACTACACAGTGAGGCACTGAAAACTACACAGTGAGACACTGAAAACTACACAGAGAGACACAGAAAACTACACAGTGAGACACTGAACACTACACAGAGAGACACTGAAAACTACACAGTGAGGCACTGAAAACTACACAGTGAGGCACTGAGAACTACACAGTGAGAAACTGAAAACTGCACAGTGAGACTCGGAAAACTACACAGTGCTAGAATGGGAACTACACTGTGAGACACTGAAAACTACACAGTGAGACACTGAAAGCTACACAGTGAGGCACTGAAAACTTCACAGTGGAGGCACTCAAAACTGCACAGTGAGACACAGAGAACTATATAGTGGAGACACTGAAAACTACACAGTGAGACACTGAAAACTACACAGTGAGGCGCTGAGAATCAGACAGTGAGGCACTGAGAACTACACAGAGAGACACAGAAAACTACACAGTGAGACACTGAAAACTACACAGTGAGGCACTGAGAATCAAAAAGTGAGGCACTGAGAACTACACAGTGAGGCACTGAGAACTACACAGTGAGGCACTCAAAACTACACAGTGATTCATTGGGAATAAGACTTTGAGACACTGAAAACTGCTTAGTGCGACACTGAGAAGTTCACAGTGAAGAACTGAAAACTACACAGTGAGACACAGAGAATTACACAGTAAGACACTGAAAACTACTTAGTGAGACACTGAGAAGTTCACAGTAAGACACTGAAAACTGCACAGTGAGACACTGAAAACTACACAGAGAGACACAGAAAACTACACAGTGAGACACTGAACACCACACAGAGAGACACTGAAATCACACAGTGAGGTACTGAAAACTACACAGTGAGGCACTGAGAACTACACAGTGAGAAACTGAAAACTGCACAATGAGACTCGGAAAACTACACAGTGCTAGAATGGGAACTACACTGTGAGACACTGAAAACTACACAGTGAGACACTGAAAGCTACACAGTGAGGCACTGAAAACTACACAGTGATTCATTGGGAACTTCACTTTGAGGCACTCAAAACTGCACAGTGAGACACAGAGAACTATATAGTGGCGACACTGAAAACTACACAGTGAGACACTGAAAACTACACAGTGAGGCGCTGAGAATCAGACAGTGAGGCACTGAGAACTACACAGAGAGACACAGAAAACTACACAGTGAGACACTGAAAACTACATAGTGAGGCACTGAGAATCAGACAGTGAGGCACTGAGAACTACACAGTGAGGCACTGAGAACTACACAGTGAGGCACTCAAAACTACACAGTGATTCATTGGGAACAAGACTTTGAGACACTGAAAACTGCTTAGTGAGACACTGAGAAGTTCACAGTGAAGCACTGAAAACTACACAGTGAGACACAGAGAATTACACAGTAAGACACTGAAAACTACTTAGTGAGACACTGAGAAGTTCACAGTAAGACACTGAAAACTGCACAGTGAGACACTGAAAACTACACAGTGAGACACTGAAAACTACACAGTGAGACACAGAGAACTAAATAGTGGAAACACTGAAAACTACACTGAGGCACTGAATACTATTCAGTGTGACATTGAAAACTAGACAGTGAGACATTGGGAGCCCGCACAGTGAGGCACTGAGCACTACGTAGTGAGAATCTGAAAACTGCACAGTGATAGATTGGAAACTACACTGTGAGACACTGAAAACTATACAGTGGGGCACAGAAGTACACAGTGAGACACTGAGAACTATACAGTGAGACACAGAACTACACAGTGAGACACTGGAAACTACACAGTGAGACATTGGGAGCTACAAAGTGAGACACTGAGAACTAAACAGTGAGACACTGAAACCTGCACAGTGAGACACTGAAAACTACACAGTGATAAAATGGGAACTACACTGTGAGACATCGAAACCTGCACAGTGGGACATTGAGTACTACACATTGAAGCACTGAGAACTACACAGTGAGACACTGGAAACTACACAGTGAGACATTGGGAGCTACAAAGTGAGACACTGAGAACTACACAGTGAGACACTGAAACCGGCACAGTGAGACATTGAAAACTACATAGTGATAGAATTGGAACTACACTGTGAGACATCGAAACCTGCACAGTGAGACAATGAGTACTACACATTGAAGCATTGAAAACTGCACAGTGAGACACTGAAAACTAAACAGTGATACATTGGGAGCTACACTGTGAGACACTGAAAACTACACAGTGAGACATTGGGAGCTACACTGTGAGACACTGAAACCTGCATAGCGAGACATTGAGTACTACACATTGAAGCACTGAAAAAAGCACAGTGAGACACTGAAAACTGCACAGAGCGACACAGAAAATTACACAGAGACACACAGAGAACTACACAGAGAGACACTGAAAACTACACAGTGATTCATTGGGAACTACACTGTGAGACACTGAAAACTACACAGTAAGTCACAGAAAACTATATAGTGGGAACACTGATAACCACATAGTGAGGCACTGAAAAGTACTCAGTGAGACATTGGGAACTAAATAGTGAAACATTGAAAAGAACACAGTGAGACACTGTAAACTACACAGTGAGAGATAGAACTACACAGTAAGACACTGAAAACTACATAGTGAGACATTGGGAACTACACAGTGAGGCACTGAGAACTACACAGTGAGAGATTGGGAACCAAATAGTGAAACATTGAAAACAAAAAAGGGAGACACTGAAAACTACACAATTGGGCTCAGACCTACACAGTGAGACAATGAAAACTACAAAGTGAGACATTGGGAGCTACACAGTGAGGCACTGAGAACTACACAGTGATAGATTGGGAACTACGCTGTGAGACACTGAAAATTGCACAGTGAGACACTGAGTACTATACATTGAAGCACTGAAATATGCACATTGAGACACTGAAAACTGCACAGTGAGACACTGAAAACTACACAGTGAGACACTGAAAACTACACAGTGAGACACTGAAAGCTACACAGTGAGACACTGAAAACTACACAGTGAGACACTGAAACCTGGACAGTGAGACATTGGGAACTACGCAGAGAGACACAGAAAACTACAAAGAGAGACACAGAAAACTACACAGAGAGACACAGAAAACTACACAGAGAGACACTGAAAACTGCACAGTGAGACACTAAAAACTACAAAGAGACACACAGAAAACTACACAGTGAGACACAGAAAACTACACAGACAGACACTGAAAACTGCACAGTGAGACACTGAAAACTACACAGTGAGACACAGAAAACTACACAGACAGACACTGAAAACTACACAGTGAGACATTGAGTATGACACATTGAAGCACTGAAAACTATACAGAGAGACACAGAAAACTACACAGGGAGCAACTGAAAACTACACAGTGAGACACTGAAAACTACACAGTGAAACACAGAAAACTACACAGTGAGACACTGAAAACAACACAGTGAGACACTGAGAACTACACAGTGAGACAATGAAAACTACAAAGTGAGACATTGGGAGTGACACAGTGAGGCACTGAGAACGACACAGTGAGAAACTGAAAACTGCACAGTGAGACACTGAAAACTACACACTCATACATTGGGAACTACACTGTGAGACACTGAAACCTGTACAGTGAGATACTGAAAACTATACAGTGAGACACTGAAAACTGCACAGTGAGACACTGAAAATTGCACAGTGAGACACTGAAAACTACACAGTGAAGCACTGAAAGCGACACAGTGAAGCATTGAAAACTACACAGTGAGGTAATGAAAGCTACACAGTGAGACACTGAAAATGAAAAAGTGACACACTGAAAACTACACAGTGAGACACTGAAAACTACTCAGTGAGAGACTGAAAACTACTCAGTGAGAGACTGAGAACTACACAGTGAAACATTGAAAAGTACACAGTGAATCACTGAAAACTATAGTGAGACATTGGGAACTACACAGTGAGACACTTAAAACTACACAATGATAGATTGGGAACTACGCTGTGAGACACTGAAAATTGCACAGTGAGACACTGAGTACTATACATTGAAGCACTGAAATATGCACATTGAGACACTGAAAACTGCACAGTGAGACACTGAAAACTACACAGTGAGACACTGAAAACTGCACAGTGAGACACCGAAAACTACACAGTGAGACATCGAAAACTACAGAGTGAGACACCGAAAACTACACAGTGAGACACTGAAAACTACACAGTGAGACACTGAAAACTACACAGTGAGACACTGAAAACTACACAGTGATACATTGGGAACTAAACGATGAGACACTGAAAACTACACCATGTAACACTGAGAACGACACAGTGAGAAACTGAGGACTATATAAGGAGACACTGAGCTAAAGAGCGAGACACTGAGTACTACACAGTGAGACATAGAACTACAGGGTGTGCCACTGTGAACTACGCAGTGAGACACAGAACTACACCGTGAGACACTTTGAACTACACAATGAGACACAGGGCTACACAGTGTGAGACTGAGAACTACACAGTGAGACACTGAAAACTGCACAGTGAGACACTGAATACTACACAGTGAGACACTGAAAACTACACAGTGAGGCACTGAATACTGCACAGTGACACACTGAAAACTGCACAGTGAGACACTGAAAACTGCACAGTGAGACACTGAAAATTGCACAGTGAGACACTGAAAACTACACAGTGAAGCACTGAAAGCGACACAGTGAAGCATTGAAAACTACACAGTGAGGTAATGAAAGCTACACAGTGAGACACTGAAAATGAAAAAGTGACACACTGAAAACTACACAGTGAGACACTGAAAACTACACAGTGGGGCACAGAACTACACAGTGAGACACTGAGAACTACACAGTGTGACACTGAAAACTACACAGTGAGACACTGAAAACTGCACAGTGAGACACTGAAAGCTACCCAGTGAGACACTGAGAATGAAAAAGTGACACACTGAAAACTACACTGTGAGACACTGAGAGCTACACAGTGGGGCACAGAACTACACAGTGAGACACTGAGAACTACACAGTGAGACACTGAAAACTACACAGTGAGGCACATAAACTACACGGAGAGGCACTGAAATAATACACTTTGAGGCAATGAGAACTACACAGTGATAAATGGAAATCTGCACAGTGAGTCACTGAAAACTACACAGTGAGACACAGAGAATTACCAGTTACGCATTGAAAACCACACAGTGAGGCAGAGAGAATTACACAGTTACACACTGAAAATCACACAGTGAGGCAGAGAGCTAAATCGTGAGACACTTAGGAATACATAGTCAGACTGGGAAGCCCATAGTGAGATTCTCGGAACTAAACAGTGAGACACAGAGAACTACACCCTGCCCACAGGTAAATGCAGAGTGAGGCACGAAGATGTGCACAGTGAGTCACTGAGAACTGCATAATGAGACACTTTAAACTACATAGAGAGGCACTGAAAAATGCACAGTGAGATAATGCAAACTACAGTGAGACACTGATAACTACACAGTGAGACACTGAAAACTACTCAGTGAGAGACTGAAAACTACTCAGTGAGAGACTGAAAACTACTCAGTGAGAGACTGAGAACTACACAGTGAAACATTGAAAAGTACACAGTGAATCACTAAAAACTATAGTGACACATTGGGAACTACACAGTGAGACACTTAAAACTACACAATGATAGATTGGGAACTACGCTGTGAGACACTGAAAATTGCACAGTGAGACACTGAGTACTATACATTGAAGCACTGAAATATGCACATTGAGACACTGAAAACTGCACAGTGAGACACTGAAAACTACACAGTGAGACACTGAAAACTGCACAGTGAGACACCGAAAACTGCACAGTGAGACACCGAAAACTACAGAGTGAGACACCGAAAACTACACAGTGAGACACTGAAAACTACACAGTGAGACACTGAAAACTACACAGTGAGAAACTGAAAACTACACAGTGAGACACTGAAAACTACACAGTGATTCATTGGGAACTGCACTGTGAGACACTGAAAACTGCACAGGGAGCAACTGAAAACTACACAGTGAGACACTGAAAACTACACAGTGAGACACTGAAAACAACACAGTGAGACACTGAGAACTACACAGTGAGACAATGAAAACTACAAAGTGAGACATTGGGAGTGACACAGTGAGGCACTGAGAACGACACAGTGAGAAACTGAAAACTGGACAGTGAGACACTGAAAACTACACACTCATACATTGGGAACTACACTGTGAGACACTGAAACCTGTACAGTGAGATACCGAAAACTATACAGTGATACATTGGGAACTACACTGAGAGACACTGAAACCTGCACAGTGAGACATTGACTACTACACTTTGAAGCACTGAAAACTGCTAAGTGATACACTGAAAACTACACAGAGAGACATTGGGAACTACAGTGTGAGACACTGAAACCTGCACAGTGAGACATAGAGTACTACACATTGAAGCACAGAAAGCTACACAGTGAGACACGGAAAACTACACAGTGATACATTGGGAACTACAGTGTGAGACACTGAAACCTGCACAGTGAGACATAGAGTACTACACATTGAAGAACAGAAAGCGACACAGTGAGACACGGAAAACTACACAGTGATACATTGGGAACTACAGTGTGAGACACTGAAACCTGCACAGTGAGACATAGAGTACTACACATTGAAGCACAGAAAGCTACACAGTGAGACACGGAAAACTACACAGTGATACATTGGGAATTACAGTGTGAGACACTGAAACCTGCACAGTGAGACATAGAGTACTACACATTGAAGCACAGAAAGCTACACAGTGAGACACGGAAAACTACACAGTGATACATTGGGAACTACAGTGTGAGACACTGAAACCTGCACAGTGAGACATAGAGTACTACACATTGAAGCACAGAAAGCTACACAGTGAGACACGGAAAACTACACAGTGATACATTGGGAACTACAGTGTGAGACACTGAAACCTGCACAGTGAGACATTGAGTACTACACTTTGAAGCACTGAAAACTGCACAGTGATACATTGGGAACTACAGTGTGAGACACTGAAAACTACACCGTGAGGCACTGAGAACTACACAGTGAGGCACTGAAATCTACACAGTGAGGCACTGAGAACTACACAATGAGACTGCACAACTACTCAGTGAGACTCTGGGGACGAACAGTGCGACATTGAAACCCACACATTGAGACACCGAAAACTAGACATTGAGACCCTGTGAACTAAATAGTCAGACTGGGAAATCCACAATGAGGTTCTGTGAACGACACATGGACGAACAGAAAACTTTTCGAAACGCATGAAAACTGCACAGTGAAACACTGAGAACTACAGAGTCAGACACTGAGAACTACACAGTGAGACACTGAAAACTACCCAGTGATTCATTGGGAACTACACTGTGAGACACTGAAAACTGCTTAGTGAGACACTGAGTAGTCCACAGTGAGGTACTGAGAACTACACAGTGAGAAACTGGAAACTGCTCAGTGAGACACTGAAAACTACACAGTGATAGAATGGGAACTACACTGTGAGAGACTGAAAAATACACCGTGGGACACAGAACTACACAGTGAGACACTGAGAACTATACAGTAAGACACAGAACTACACAGTGAGACACTGGAAACTACACAGTGAGACATTGGGAGCTACACAGTGAGACATTAAGTACTACACATTGAAGCACTGAAACCTGCACAGTGAGACACTGAAAACTACACAGAGAGACACAGAAAACTATACAGAGACACACTGAGAACCACACAGAGACACACAGAAAACTACACAGTGAGGCACTGAAAACGACACAGTGAGGCACTGAAAACTACACAGTGAGACACTGAGAATCAGACAGTGAGGCACTGAGAACTACACAGTGAGGCACTGAGAACTACACAGTGAGGCACTGAGAACTACACAGTGAGACACTGAAAACTACACAATGAGACACTGAAAACTACACAGTGAGACTGTGACAACTACTCAGTGAGACACTGGGAACGAACAGTGAGACACAGAAAACCACACATTGAGACACCGAAAACTAGTCATTGAGATCCTGAGAACTAAATAGTCAGACTGGGAAATCCACAATGAGGTTCTGTGGACTACACATTGATGAACAGAAAACTGCTCGAAAGCACCTGAAAACTGCACAATGAGACACTGAGAACTACATAGTGAGGCACTGAGAACTACATAGTGAGGCACTGAGAACTACACAGTGAGACACTGAGAACTACACAATGAGACATAGAGAACTGCATAGTGAGGCACTGAGAACTACACAGTGAGACACTCTGAACTAGACAGTGAGACACTGAAAACTACACATTGATTCATTGGGAACTACACTGTGAGACACTGAAAACTGCACAGTGAGACACTGAGAAGTCCACAGTGAAGCACTAAAAACTACACAGTGAGTCACAGAGAATTACACAGTGAGACACAGAAAACTACACAGTGAGACACTGAGAAGTCCACAGTGAACCACAGAAAACTACACAGTGAGACAAGGAGAATTACACAGTGAGACACTGAAAACTACACAGTGAGATACAGAGAATTACACAGTGAGACACTGGGAACTACACAGTGAGACACTGAAAACTACACAGTGAGACACTGAAAACTACACAGTGATTCATTGGGAACTACACAGTGAGACACTGATAACTACACAGTGAGACACTGAAAACTACACAGGGAGACACTGAAAACTACACAGTGATTCATTGGCAACTACACAGTGAGACACAGAAAACTACACAGTGATTCATTGGGAACTACACAGTGAGACACTGAAAACTACACAGTGAGACATTGGGAACCAAATAGTGAAACATTGAAAAGAACAAAACGAGACACTGAAAATTACACAGTGAGACATTGGGAGCTACACAGTGAGGCACTGAGAACTACACAGTGAGACACTGAGAACCACACAGTGAGACACTGAAAAATTCACAGTGAGACACTGAAAACTGCACAGTGGGGCACAGAATAACACAGTGAGACACTGAGAACTACACAGTGATAGATTGGGAACTACACTGTGAGACACTGAAAGCTACACAGTGAGACATTGAAAACTACACAGTGAGGCACATAAACTACACAGAGAGGCACTGAAATAATACACTTTGAGGCAATGAGAACTACACAGTGATAAATGGAAATCTGCACAGTGAGTCACTGATAACTACACAGTGAGACACAGAGAATTACACAGTTACACACTGAAAATCATACCGTGAGGCAGAGAGCTAAATCGTGAGACACTTAGGAATACATAGTCAGACTGGGAAGCCCATGGTGAGATTCTCGGAACTACACAGTGAGACAGAGAGAACTACACCCTGAGCCACAGGTAAATGCACAGTGAGTCACTGAGAACTGAGTAATGAGACACTTTAAACTACATAGAGAGGCACTGAAAACTGCCCAGTGAGATAATGCAAACTGCAGTGAGACAATGAAAACTACACAGTGAGACACTGATAACTACACAGTGAGACACTGAGAACTACACAGTGAGACACTGATAACTACACAGTGAGACACTGATAACTACACAGTGAGACACTGATACATTGACACATTGAAGCACTGAAAACTGCACAGTGAGACACTGAAAACTACACAGTGAGACACTGAAAACTACACAGTGAGGCACTGATAAACTACACAGTGAGACACTGATACATTGACACATTGAAGCACTGAAAACTGCACAGTGAGACACTGAAAACTACACAGTGAGACACTGAAAACTACACAGTGAGGCACTGAAAACTGCACAGTGAGACACTGAAAACTACACAGTGAGACACTGAAAACTACACAGTGAGGCACTGAATACTGCACAGTGACACACTGAAAACTGCACAGTGAGACACTGAAAACTGCACAGTGAGACACTGAAAATTGCACAGTGAGACACTGAAAACTACACAGTGAAGCACTGAAAGCGACACATTGAAGCATTGAAAACTACACAGTGAGGTAATGAAAGCTACACAGTGAGACACTGAAAAAGAAAAAGTGACACACTGAAAACTACACAGTGAGAGACTGAAAACTACTCAGTGAGAGACTGAGAACTACACAGTGAAACATTGAAAAGTACACAGTGAATCACTGAAAACTATAGTGAGACATTGGGAACTACACAGTGAGACACTTAAAACTACACAATCATAGATTGGGAACTACGCTGTGAGACACTGAAAATTGCACAGTGAGACACTGAGTACTATACATTGAAGCACTGAAATATGCACATTGAGACACTGAAAACTGCACAGTGAGACACTGAAAACTGCACAGTGAGACACCGAAAACTACACAGTGAGACACTGAAAACTACACAGTGAGACACTGAAAACTACACAGTGAGACACTGAAAACTACACAGTGATACATTGGGAACTACGCAGAGAGACACAGAAAACTATACAGTGAGACACAGAAAACTACAAAGAGAGACACAGAAAACTACACAGAGAGACACAGAAAACTACACAGAGAGACACTGAAAACTGCACAGTGAGACACTAAAAACTACAAAGAGACACACAGAAAACTACACAGTGAGACACAGAAAACTACACAGACACTGAAAACTGCACAGTGAGACACTGGAAACTACACAGTGAGACACTGAAAACTACACAGAGAGACACTGAAAACTGCACAGTGAGACACTAAAAACTACAAAGAGACACACAGAAAACTACACAGTGAGACACTGAAAACTACACAGATTGAAACAGAAAACTACACAGAGAAACACAGAGAACTAAACAGAGAGACACAGAAAACTACACAGTGAGGCACTGAAAAGTACACAATGAGGCACAGAGAATCACACAGTAAGGCACTGAGAACTACACAGTGAGGCACTGAAAACTACACAGTGAGGCACTGAAAACTACTCAGTGAGACACTGAAAACTACATAGTGAGACACTGAAAACTACCGAGTGATTCATTAGGTACTACACTGTGAGACACTGAAAACTACACAGTGAGACACTGAAAACTGCACAGTGTGAACCAAATAGTGAAACATTGAATACAACAAAGGGAGACACTGAAAACTACACAATTGGGCTCAGACCTACACAGTGAGACAATGAAAACTAAAAGTGAGACATTGGGAGCGACACAGTGAGGCACTGAGAACAACACAGTGAGAAACTGAAAACTGCACAGTGAGACACTGAAAAATACACAGTGAGACATTGGGAACCAAATAGTGAAACATTGAAAACAAAAAAGGGAGACACTGAAAACTACACAATTGGGCTCAGACCTACACACTGAGACAATGAAAACTACAAAGTGAGACACTGAGAATCAGACAGTGAGGCACTGAGAACTACACAGTGAGGCACTGAGAACTACACAGTGAGGCACTGAGAACTACACAGTGAGGCACTGAGAACTACACAGTGAGACACTGAAAACTACACAATGAGACACTGAAAACTACACAGTGAGACTGTGACAACTACTCAGTGAGACTCTGGGAACGAACAGTGAGACACAGAAAACCACACATTGAGACACCGAAAACTAGACATTGAGATCCTGAGAACTAAATAGTCAGACTGGGAAATCCACAATGAGGTTCTGTGGACTACACATTGATGAACAGAAAACTGCTCGAAAGCACCTGAAAACTGCACAATGAGACACTGAGAACTACATAGTGAGGCACTGAGAACTACATAGTGAGGCACTGAGAACTACACAGTGAGACATAGAGAACTGCATAGTGAGGCACTGAGAACTACACAGTGAGACACTCAGAACTAGACAGTGAGACACTGAAAACTACACATTGATTCATTGGGAACTACACTGTGAGACACTGAAAACTGCACAGTGAGACACTGAGAAGTCCACAGTGAAGCACTAAAAACTACACAGTGAGTCACAGAGAATTACACAGTGAGACACAGAAAACTACACAGTGAGATACAGAGAATTACACAGTGAGACACTGGGAACTACACAGTGAGACACTGAAAACTACACTGTGAGACACTGAAAACTACACAGTGATTCATTGGGAACTACACAGTGAGACACTGAAAACTACACAGTGAGACACTGAAAACTACACAGTGAGACACTGGGAGCTACACAATTAGACACTGAAAACTACACAGTGAGACACTGGGAACTACACAGTGAGAAACTGATAACTACACAGTGAGACACTGGGAACTACACAGGGAGACACTGAAAACTACACAGTGAGACACTGAAAACTACACAGTGATTCATTGGGAACTACACAGTGAGAAACTGATAACTACAGAGTGATTCATTGGGAACTACACAGTGAGACACAGAAAGCTACACAGTGATTCATTGGGAACTACACAGTGAGACACTGAAAACTACAGAGTGATTCATTGGGAACTACACAGTGAGACACTGAGAACTACACAGTGAGACATTGAAAACTACACAGTGAGGCACATAAACTACACAGAGAGGCACTGAAATAATACACTTTGAGGCAATGAGAACTACACAGTGATAAATGGAAATCTGCACAGTGAGTCACTGATAACTACACAGTGAGACACAGAGAATTACACAGTTACACACTGAAAATCACACCGTGAGGCAGAGAGCTAAATCGTGAGACACTTAGGAATACATAGTCAGACTGGGAAGCCCATGGTGAGATTCTCGGAACTACACAGTGAGACAGAGAGAACTACACCCTGAGCCACAGGTAAATGTAGAGTGAGGCACGAAGATGTGCACAGTGAGTCACTGAGATCTGAGTAATGAGACACTTTAAACTACATAGAGAGGCACTGAAAACTGCCCAGTGAGATAATGCAAACTGCAGTGAGACAATGAAAACTACACAGTGAGACACTGATAACTACAAAGTGAGACACTGAGAAGAACACAGTGAGACACTGATAACTACACAGTGAGACACTGAGACATTGACACATTGAAGCACTGAAAACTACACAGTGAGACACTGAAAACTACACAGTGAGACACTGAAAACTGCACAGTGTGGCACTGAAAACTGCACAGTGAGACACTGAAAACTGCACAGTGAGACACTGATAACTACACAGTGAGACACTGATAACTACACAGTGAGACACTGAGACATTGACACATTGAAGCACTGAAAACTGCACAGTGAGACACTGAAAACTACACAGTGAGACACTGAAAACTACACAGTGAGGCACTGAAAACTGCACAGTGAGACACTGAAAACTGCACAGTAAGACACTGAAAACTGCACAGTGAGACACTGAAAATTGCACAGTGAGACACTGAAAACTACACAGTGAAGCACTGAAAGCAACACAGTGAAGCATTGAAAACTACAAAGTGAGGTAATGAAAGCTACACAGTGAGACACTGAAAATGAAAAAGTGACACACTGAAAACTACACAGTGAGACACTGAAAACTACACAGTGAGAGACTGAAAACTACTCAGTGAGAGACTGAGAACTACACAGTGAAACATTGAAAAGTACACAGTGAATCTCTGAAAACTAGAGTGAGACATTGGGAACTACACAGTGAGACACTTAAAACTACACAATGATAGATTGGGAACTACGCTGTGAGACACTGAAAATTGCACAGTGAGACACTGAGTACTATACATTGAAGCACTGAAATATGCACATTGAGACACTGAAAACTGCACAGTGAGACACTGAAAACTACACAGTGAGACACTGAAAACTGCACAGTGAGAGACCGAAAACTACACAGTGAGACACTGAAAACTACACAGTGAGACACTGAAAACTACACAGTGATACACTGAAAACTACACAGTGATACATTGGGAACTAAACGATGAGACACTGAAAACTACACCATGAAACACTGAGAACGACACAGTGAGAAACTGAGGACTATATAAGGAGACACTGAGCTAAAGAGCGAGACACTGAGTACTACACAGTGAGACATAGAACTACAGGGTGTGCCACTGTGAACTACGCAGTGAGACACAGAACTACACCGTGAGACACTTTGAACTACACAATGAGACACAGGGCTACACAGTGTGAGACTGAGAACTACACAGTGAGACACTGTGAACAACACAGTAAGACACTGAAAATTACACAGTGAGACTCTGAAAACTACACAGTGACACACTGAAAACTACACAGTGAGACACTGAAAACTGTACAGTGATACATTGGGAAATACACTGTGAGACACTGAAACGTGCACAGTGAGACATTGAGTACTACACATTGAAGCACTGAAAACTGCACAGGGAGACACTGAAAACTACACAGTGAGACACTGAAAACTACACTGTGAGACACTGAAACCTACACAGTGAGACACTTAAAACTACACAGTGAGACATTGAAAACTACAAAGTGAGACACTGAAAACTACAAAGTGAGACACTGAAAACCACACAGTGAGACACTGAAAACTACACAGTGAGAAACTGAAAACTACACAGTGAGACACTGAAAACTAAACAGTGATTCATTGGGAACTGCACTGTGAGACACTGAAAACTGCACAGTGAGACATTGAGTACTATACATTGAAGCACTGAAAACTGCACAGTGAGACACTGAAAACTACACAGTGAGGCACTGAAAACTACACAGTGATACATTGGGAACTACACTGTGAGACACTGAAACCTGGACAGTGAGACATTGGGAACTACGCAGAGAGACACAGAAAACTATACAGTGAGACACAGAAAACTACACAGAGAGACACAGAAAACTACACAGAGAGACACAGAAAACTACACAGAGAGACACTGAAAACTGCACAGTGAGACACTAAAAACTACAAAGAGACACACAGAAAACTACACAGTGAGACACAGAAAACTACACAGTGAGACATTGAGTATGACACATTGAAGCACTGAAAACTATACAGAGAGACACAGAAAACTACACAGGGAGCCACTGAAAACTACACAGTGAGACGCTGAAAACTACACAGTGAGACACAGAAAACTACACAGTGAGACACTGAAAACAACACAGTGAGACACTGAGAACTACACAGTGAGACAATGAAAACTACAAAGTGAGACATTGGGAGTGACACAGTGAGGCACTGAGAACGACACAGTGAGAAACTGAAAACTGCACAGTGCGACACTGAAAACTACACACTCATACATTGGGAACTACACTGTGAGACACTGAAACCTGCACAGTGAGATACTGAAAACTATACAGTGATACATTGGGAACTACACTGAGAGACACTGAAACCTGCACAGTGAGACATTGAGTACTACACTTTGAAGCACTGAAAACTGCACAGTGATACATTGGGAACTACAGTGTGAGACACTGAAACCTGCACAGTGAGACATAGAGTACTACACATTGAAGCACAGAAAGCTACACAGTGAGACACGGAAAACTACACAGTGATACATTGGGAACTACAGTGTGAGACACTGAAACCTGCACAGTGAGACATAGAGTACTACACATTGAAGAACAGAAAGCTACACAGTGAGACACGGAAAACTACACAGTGATACATTGGGAACTACAGTGTGAGACACTGAAACCTGCACAGTGAGACATAGAGTACTACACATTGAAGCACAGAAAGCTACAAAGTGAGACACGGAAAACTACACAGTGATACATTGGGAACTACAGTGTGAGACACTGAAACCTGCACAGTGAGACATAGAGTACTACACATTGAAGCACAGAAAGCTACACAGTGAGACACGGAAAACTACACAGTGATACATTGGGAACTACAGTGTGAGACACTGAAACCTGCACAGTGAGACATAGAGTACTACACATTGACGCACAGAAAGCTACACAGTGAGACACTGAGAAGTCCACCGTGAACCACAGAAAACTACACAGTGAGACACAGAGAATTACACAGTGAGACACTGAAAACTACACAGTGAGATACAGAGAATTACACAGTGAGACACTGGGAACTACACAGTGAGACACTGAAAACTACACTGTGAGACACTGAAAACTACACAGTGATTCATTGGGAACTACACAGTGAGACACTGAAAACTACACAGTGAGACACTGAAAACTACACAGTGAGACACTGGGAACTACACAATGAGACACTGAAAACTACACAGTGAGACACTGGGAACTACACAGTGAGAAACTGAAAACTACACAGTGAGACACTGAAAACTACACAGGGAGACACTGAAAACTACACAGTGAGACACTGAAAACTACACAGTGATTCATTGGGAACTACACAGTGAGACACTGATAACTACACAGTGATTCATTGGGAACTACACAGTGAGACACTGAAAACTACACAGTGATTCATTGGGAACCACACAGTGAGACACAGAAAACTACACAGTGATTCATTGGGAACTACACAGTGAGACACTGAAAACTACACAGTGAGACATTGGGAACCAAATAGTGAAACATTGAAAAGATCAAAGCGAGACACTGAAAATTACACAGTGAGACGTTGGGAGCTACACAGTGAGGCACTGAGAACTACACAGTGAGACACTGAGAACCACACAGTGAGACACTGAAAAATTCACAGTGAGACACTGAAAACTGCACAGTGGGGCACAGAATAACACAGTGAGACACTGAGAACTACACAGTGATAGATTGGGAACTACACTGTGAGACACTGAAAGCTACACAGTGGGGCAAAGAACTACACAGTGAGACACTGAGAACTACACAGTGAGACGTTGAAAACTACACAGTGAGGCACATAAACTACACAGAGAGGCACTGAAATAATACACTTTGAGGTAATGAGAACTACACAGTGATAAATGGAAATCTGCACAGTGAGTCACTGATAACTACACAGTGAGACACAGAGAATTACACAGTTACACACTGAAAATCACACCGTGAGGCAGAGAGCTAAATCGTGAGACACTTAGGAATACATAGTCAGACTGGGAAGCCCATGGTGAGATTCTCGGAACTACACAGTGAGACAGAGAGAACTACACCCTGAGCCACAGGTAAATGCAGAGTGAGGCACGAAGATGTGCACAGTGAGTCACTGAGAACTGAGTAATGAGACACTTTAAACTACATAGAGAGGCACTGAAAACTGCCCAGTGAGATAATGCAAACTGCAGTGAGACAATGAAAACAACACAGTGAGACACTGATAACTACACAGTGAGACACTGAGAACAACACAGTGAGACACTGATAACTACACAGTGAGACACTGAGACATTGACACATTGAAGCACTGAAAACTACACAGTGAGACACTGATAACTACACAGTGAGACACTGAGAACAACACAGTGAGACACTGATAACTACACAGTGAGACACTGAGACATTGACACATTGAAGCACTGAAAACTGCACAGTGAGACACTGAAAACTACACAGTGAGACACTGAAAACTACACAGTGAGGCACTGAAAACTGCACAGTGAGACACTGAAAACTGCACAGTGAGACACTGAAAACTGCACAGTGAGACACTGAAAATTGCACAGTGAGACACTGAAAACTACACAGTGAAGCACTGAAAGCGACACAGTGAAGCATTGAAAACTACACAGTGAGGTAATGAAAGCTACACAGTGAGACACTGAAAATGAAAAAGTGACAAACTGAAAACTACACAGTGAGACACTGAAAACTACACAGTGGGGCACAGAACTACACAGTGAGACACTGAGAACTACACAGTGTGACACTGAAAACTACACAGTGAGACACTGAAAACTGCACAGTGAGACACTGAAAGGTACCCAGTGAGACACTGAGAATGAAAAAGTGACACACTGAAAACTACACTGTGAGACACTGAAAACTGCACAGTGAGACACTGAAAAGTTCACAGTGAAGCACTAAAAACTACACAGTGAGTCACAGAGAATTACACAGTGAGACACAGAAAACTACACAGTGAGACACTGAAAACTACAGAGTGAGATACAGAGAAGTACACAGTGAGACACTGGGAACTACACAGTGAGACACTGAAAACTACACTGTGAGACACTGAAAACTACACAGTGATTCATTGGGAACTACACAGTGAGACACTGAAAACTACACAGTGAGACACTGAAAACTACACAGTGAGACACTGGGAACTACACAATGAGATACTGAAAACTACACAGTGAGACACTGGGAACTACACAGTGAGAAACTGAAAACTACACAGTGAGACACTGAAAACTACACAGGGAGACACTGAAAACTACACAGTGAGACACAGAAAACTACACAGTGATTCATTGGGAACTACACAGTGAGACACTGATAACTACACAGTGATTCATTGGGAACTACACAGTGAGACACTGAAAACTACACAGTGATTCATTGGGAACTACACAGTGAGACACAGAAAACTACACAGTGATTCATTGGGAACTACACAGTGAGACACTGAAAACTACACAGTGAGACATTGGGAACCAAATAGTGAAACATTGAAAAGAACAAAGCGAGACACTGAAAATTACACAGTGAGACATTGGGAGCTACACAGTGAGGCACTGAGAACTACACAGTGAGACACTGAGAACCACACAGTGAGACACTGAAAAATTCACAGTGAGACACTGAAAACTGCACAGTGGGGCACAGAATAACACAGTGAGACACTGAGAACTACACAGTGATAGATTGGGAACTACACTGTGAGACACTCAAAGCTACACAGTGATTCATTGGGAACTACACAGTGAGACACTGAAAACTACAGAGTGATTCATTGGGAACTACACAGTGAGACACTGAGAACTACACAGTGAGACATTGAAAACTACACAGTGAGGCACATAAACTACACAGAGAGGCACTGAAATAATACACTTTGAGGCAATGAGAACTACACAGTGATAAATGGAAATCTGCACAGTGAGTCACTGATAACTACACAGTGAGACACAGAGAATTACACAGTTACACACTGAAAATCATACCGTGAG
The DNA here is from genome assembly GCF_964194155.1 of Cetorhinus maximus. NCBI lineage: Eukaryota > Metazoa > Chordata > Chondrichthyes > Lamniformes > Cetorhinidae > Cetorhinus > Cetorhinus maximus. Next base: position 73,680,210 of record NC_135895.1, on the reverse strand, counting down.
GCAGAGAGCTAAATCGTGAGACACTTAGGAATACATAGTCAGACTGGGAAGCCCATGGTGAGATTCTCGGAACTACACAGTGAGACAGAGAGAAATACACCCTGAGCCACAGGTAAATGCACAGTGAGTCACTGAGAACTGAGTAATGAGACACTTTAAACTACATAGAGAGGCACTGAAAACTGCCCAGTGAGATAATGCAAACTGCAGTGAGACAATGAAAACTACACAGTGAGACACTGATAACTACACAGTGAGACACTGAGAACTACACAGTGAGACTCTGATAACTACACAGTGAGACACTGAGACATTGACACATTGAAGCACTGAAAACTGCACAGTGAGACACTGAAAACTACACAGTGAGACACTGAAAACTACACAGTGAGGCACTGAAAACTACACAGTGAGACACTGAAAACTACACAGTGAGACACTGAAAACTACACAGTGAGGCACTGAATACTGCACAGTGAGACACTGAAAACTGCACAGTGAGACACTGAAAACTGCACAGTGAGACACTGAAAATTGCACAGTGAGACACTGAAAACTACACAGTGAAGCACTGAAAGCGACACAGTGAAGCATTGAAAACTACACAGTGAGGTAATGAAAGCTACACAGTGAGACACTGAAAATGAAAAAGTGACACACTGAAAACTACACAGTGAGACACTGAAAACTACACAGTGGGGCACAGAACTACACTGTGAGACACTGAGAACTACACAGAGAGACGCTGAAAACTACACAGAGAGACACAGAAAACTACACAGTGAGACATAGAGAACTGCATAGTGAGGCACTGAGAACTACACAGTGAGACACTCAGAACTAGACAGTGAGACACTGAAAACTACACATTGATTCATTGGGAACTACACTGTGAGACACTGAAAACTGCACAGTGAGACACTGAGAAGTCCACAGTGAAGCACTAAAAACTACACAGTGAGTCACAGAGAATTACACAGTGAGACACAGAAAACTACACAGTGAGACACTGAGAAGTCCACAGTGAACCACAGAAAACTACACAGTGAGACACAGAGAATTACACAGTGAGACACTGAAAACTACACAGTGAGATACAGAGAATTACACAGTGAGACACTGGGAACTACACAGTGAGACACTGAAAACTACACTGTGAGACACTGAAAACTACACAGTGATTCATTGGGAACTACACAGTGAGACACTGAAAACTACACAGTGAGACACTGAAAACTACACAGTGAGACACTGGGAGCTACACAATGAGACACTGAAAACTACACAGTGAGACACTGGGAACTACACAGTGAGAAACTGATAACTACACAGTGAGACACTGGGAACTACACAGGGAGACACTGAAAACTACACAGTGAGACACTGAAAACTACACAGTGATTCATTGGGAACTACACAGTGAGAAACTGATAACTACAGAGTGATTCATTGGGAACTACACAGTGAGACACAGAAAGCTACACAGTGATTCATTGGGAACTACACAGTGAGACACTGAAAACTACAGAGTGATTCATTGGGAACTACACAGTGAGACACTGAGAACTACACAGTGAGACATTGAAAACTACACAGTGAGGCACATAAACTACACAGAGAGGCACTGAAATAATACACTTTGAGGCAATGAGAACTACACAGTGATAAATGGAAATCTGCACAGTGAGTCACTGATAACTACACAGTGAGACACAGAGAATTACACAGTTACACACTGAAAATCACACCGTGAGGCAGAGAGCTAAATCGTGAGACACTTAGGAATACATAGTCAGACTGGGAAGCCCATGGTGAGATTCTCGGAACTACACAGTGAGACAGAGAGAACTACACCCTGAGCCACAGGTAAATGTAGAGTGAGGCACGAAGATGTGCACAGTGAGTCACTGAGATCTGAGTAATGAGACACTTTAAACTACATAGAGAGGCACTGAAAACTGCCCAGTGAGATAATGCAAACTGCAGTGAGACAATGAAAACTACACAGTGAGACACTGATAACTACAAAGTGAGACACTGAGAAGAACACAGTGAGACACTGATAACTACACAGTGAGACACTGAGACATTGACACATTGAAGCACTGAAAACTACACAGTGAGACACTGAAAACTACACAGTGAGACACTGAAAACTGCACAGTGTGGCACTGAAAACTGCACAGTGAGACACTGAAAACTGCACAGTGAGACACTGATAACTACACAGTGAGACACTGATAACTACACAGTGAGACACTGAGACATTGACACATTGAAGCACTGAAAACTGCACAGTGAGACACTGAAAACTGCACAGTAAGACACTGAAAACTGCACAGTGAGACACTGAAAATTGCACAGTGAGACACTGAAAACTACACAGTGAAGCACTGAAAGCAACACAGTGAAGCATTGAAAACTACAAAGTGAGGTAATGAAAGCTACACAGTGAGACACTGAAAATGAAAAAGTGACACACTGAAAACTACACAGTGAGACACTGAAAACTACACAGTGAGAGACTGAAAACTACTCAGTGAGAGACTGAGAACTACACAGTGAAACATTGAAAAGTACACAGTGAATCTCTGAAAACTAGAGTGAGACATTGGGAACTACACAGTGAGACACTTAAAACTACACAATGATAGATTGGGAACTACGCTGTGAGACACTGAAAATTGCACAGTGAGACACTGAGTACTATACATTGAAGCACTGAAATATGCACATTGAGACACTGAAAACTGCACAGTGAGACACTGAAAACTACACAGTGAGACACTGAAAACTGCACAGTGAGAGACCGAAAACTACACAGTGAGACACTGAAAACTACACAGTGAGACACTGAAAACTACACAGTGATACACTGAAAACTACACAGTGATACATTGGGAACTAAACGATGAGACACTGAAAACTACACCATGAAACACTGAGAACGACACAGTGAGAAACTGAGGACTATATAAGGAGACACTGAGCTAAAGAGCGAGACACTGAGTACTACACAGTGAGACATAGAACTACAGGGTGTGCCACTGTGAACTACGCAGTGAGACACAGAACTACACCGTGAGACACTTTGAACTACACAATGAGACACAGGGCTACACAGTGTGAGACTGAGAACTACACAGTGAGACACTGTGAACAACACAGTAAGACACTGAAAATTACACAGTGAGACTCTGAAAACTACACAGTGACACACTGAAAACTACACAGTGAGACACTGAAAACTGTACAGTGATACATTGGGAAATACACTGTGAGACACTGAAACGTGCACAGTGAGACATTGAGTACTACACATTGAAGCACTGAAAACTGCACAGGGAGACACTGAAAACTACACAGTGAGACACTGAAAACTACACTGTGAGACACTGAAACCTACACAGTGAGACACTTAAAACTACACAGTGAGACATTGAAAACTACAAAGTGAGACACTGAAAACTACAAAGTGAGACACTGAAAACCACACAGTGAGACACTGAAAACTACACAGTGAGAAACTGAAAACTACACAGTGAGACACTGAAAACTAAACAGTGATTCATTGGGAACTGCACTGTGAGACACTGAAAACTGCACAGTGAGACATTGAGTACTATACATTGAAGCACTGAAAACTGCACAGTGAGACACTGAAAACTACACAGTGAGGCACTGAAAACTACACAGTGATACATTGGGAACTACACTGTGAGACACTGAAACCTGGACAGTGAGACATTGGGAACTACGCAGAGAGACACAGAAAACTATACAGTGAGACACAGAAAACTACACAGAGAGACACAGAAAACTACACAGAGAGACACAGAAAACTACACAGAGAGACACTGAAAACTGCACAGTGAGACACTAAAAACTACAAAGAGACACACAGAAAACTACACAGTGAGACACAGAAAACTACACAGTGAGACATTGAGTATGACACATTGAAGCACTGAAAACTATACAGAGAGACACAGAAAACTACACAGGGAGCCACTGAAAACTACACAGTGAGACGCTGAAAACTACACAGTGAGACACAGAAAACTACACAGTGAGACACTGAAAACAACACAGTGAGACACTGAGAACTACACAGTGAGACAATGAAAACTACAAAGTGAGACATTGGGAGTGACACAGTGAGGCACTGAGAACGACACAGTGAGAAACTGAAAACTGCACAGTGCGACACTGAAAACTACACACTCATACATTGGGAACTACACTGTGAGACACTGAAACCTGCACAGTGAGATACTGAAAACTATACAGTGATACATTGGGAACTACACTGAGAGACACTGAAACCTGCACAGTGAGACATTGAGTACTACACTTTGAAGCACTGAAAACTGCACAGTGATACATTGGGAACTACAGTGTGAGACACTGAAACCTGCACAGTGAGACATAGAGTACTACACATTGAAGCACAGAAAGCTACACAGTGAGACACGGAAAACTACACAGTGATACATTGGGAACTACAGTGTGAGACACTGAAACCTGCACAGTGAGACATAGAGTACTACACATTGAAGAACAGAAAGCTACACAGTGAGACACGGAAAACTACACAGTGATACATTGGGAACTACAGTGTGAGACACTGAAACCTGCACAGTGAGACATAGAGTACTACACATTGAAGCACAGAAAGCTACAAAGTGAGACACGGAAAACTACACAGTGATACATTGGGAACTACAGTGTGAGACACTGAAACCTGCACAGTGAGACATAGAGTACTACACATTGAAGCACAGAAAGCTACACAGTGAGACACGGAAAACTACACAGTGATACATTGGGAACTACAGTGTGAGACACTGAAACCTGCACAGTGAGACATAGAGTACTACACATTGACGCACAGAAAGCTACACAGTGAGACACTGAGAAGTCCACCGTGAACCACAGAAAACTACACAGTGAGACACAGAGAATTACACAGTGAGACACTGAAAACTACACAGTGAGATACAGAGAATTACACAGTGAGACACTGGGAACTACACAGTGAGACACTGAAAACTACACTGTGAGACACTGAAAACTACACAGTGATTCATTGGGAACTACACAGTGAGACACTGAAAACTACACAGTGAGACACTGAAAACTACACAGTGAGACACTGGGAACTACACAATGAGACACTGAAAACTACACAGTGAGACACTGGGAACTACACAGTGAGAAACTGAAAACTACACAGTGAGACACTGAAAACTACACAGGGAGACACTGAAAACTACACAGTGAGACACTGAAAACTACACAGTGATTCATTGGGAACTACACAGTGAGACACTGATAACTACACAGTGATTCATTGGGAACTACACAGTGAGACACTGAAAACTACACAGTGATTCATTGGGAACCACACAGTGAGACACAGAAAACTACACAGTGATTCATTGGGAACTACACAGTGAGACACTGAAAACTACACAGTGAGACATTGGGAACCAAATAGTGAAACATTGAAAAGATCAAAGCGAGACACTGAAAATTACACAGTGAGACGTTGGGAGCTACACAGTGAGGCACTGAGAACTACACAGTGAGACACTGAGAACCACACAGTGAGACACTGAAAAATTCACAGTGAGACACTGAAAACTGCACAGTGGGGCACAGAATAACACAGTGAGACACTGAGAACTACACAGTGATAGATTGGGAACTACACTGTGAGACACTGAAAGCTACACAGTGGGGCAAAGAACTACACAGTGAGACACTGAGAACTACACAGTGAGACGTTGAAAACTACACAGTGAGGCACATAAACTACACAGAGAGGCACTGAAATAATACACTTTGAGGCAATGAGAACTACACAGTGATAAATGGAAATCTGCACAGTGAGTCACTGATAACTACACAGTGAGACACAGAGAATTACACAGTTACACACTGAAAATCACACCGTGAGGCAGAGAGCTAAATCGTGAGACACTTAGGAATACATAGTCAGACTGGGAAGCCCATGGTGAGATTCTCGGAACTACACAGTGAGACAGAGAGAACTACACCCTGAGCCACAGGTAAATGCAGAGTGAGGCACGAAGATGTGCACAGTGAGTCACTGAGAACTGAGTAATGAGACACTTTAAACTACATAGAGAGGCACTGAAAACTGCCCAGTGAGATAATGCAAACTGCAGTGAGACAATGAAAACAACACAGTGAGACACTGATAACTACACAGTGAGACACTGAGAACAACACAGTGAGACACTGATAACTACACAGTGAGACACTGAGACATTGACACATTGAAGCACTGAAAACTACACAGTGAGACACTGATAACTACACAGTGAGACACTGAGAACAACACAGTGAGACACTGATAACTACACAGTGAGACACTGAGACATTGACACATTGAAGCACTGAAAACTGCACAGTGAGACACTGAAAACTACACAGTGAGACACTGAAAACTACACAGTGAGGCACTGAAAACTGCACAGTGAGACACTGAAAACTGCACAGTGAGACACTGAAAACTGCACAGTGAGACACTGAAAATTGCACAGTGAGACACTGAAAACTACACAGTGAAGCACTGAAAGCGACACAGTGAAGCATTGAAAACTACACAGTGAGGTAATGAAAGCTACACAGTGAGACACTGAAAATGAAAAAGTGACAAACTGAAAACTACACAGTGAGACACTGAAAACTACACAGTGGGGCACAGAACTACACAGTGAGACACTGAGAACTACACAGTGTGACACTGAAAACTACACAGTGAGACACTGAAAACTGCACAGTGAGACACTGAAAGGTACCCAGTGAGACACTGAGAATGAAAAAGTGACACACTGAAAACTACACTGTGAGACACTGAAAACTGCACAGTGAGACACTGAAAAGTTCACAGTGAAGCACTAAAAACTACACAGTGAGTCACAGAGAATTACACAGTGAGACACAGAAAACTACACAGTGAGACACTGAAAACTACAGAGTGAGATACAGAGAAGTACACAGTGAGACACTGGGAACTACACAGTGAGACACTGAAAACTACACTGTGAGACACTGAAAACTACACAGTGATTCATTGGGAACTACACAGTGAGACACTGAAAACTACACAGTGAGACACTGAAAACTACACAGTGAGACACTGGGAACTACACAATGAGATACTGAAAACTACACAGTGAGACACTGGGAACTACACAGTGAGAAACTGAAAACTACACAGTGAGACACTGAAAACTACACAGGGAGACACTGAAAACTACACAGTGAGACACAGAAAACTACACAGTGATTCATTGGGAACTACACAGTGAGACACTGATAACTACACAGTGATTCATTGGGAACTACACAGTGAGACACTGAAAACTACACAGTGATTCATTGGGAACTACACAGTGAGACACAGAAAACTACACAGTGATTCATTGGGAACTACACAGTGAGACACTGAAAACTACACAGTGAGACATTGGGAACCAAATAGTGAAACATTGAAAAGAACAAAGCGAGACACTGAAAATTACACAGTGAGACATTGGGAGCTACACAGTGAGGCACTGAGAACTACACAGTGAGACACTGAGAACCACACAGTGAGACACTGAAAAATTCACAGTGAGACACTGAAAACTGCACAGTGGGGCACAGAATAACACAGTGAGACACTGAGAACTACACAGTGATAGATTGGGAACTACACTGTGAGACACTCAAAGCTACACAGTGATTCATTGGGAACTACACAGTGAGACACTGAAAACTACAGAGTGATTCATTGGGAACTACACAGTGAGACACTGAGAACTACACAGTGAGACATTGAAAACTACACAGTGAGGCACATAAACTACACAGAGAGGCACTGAAATAATACACTTTGAGGCAATGAGAACTACACAGTGATAAATGGAAATCTGCACAGTGAGTCACTGATAACTACACAGTGAGACACAGAGAATTACACAGTTACACACTGAAAATCATACCGTGAGGCAGAGAGCTAAATCGTGAGACACTTAGGAATACATAGTCAGACTGGGAAGCCCATGGTGAGATTCTCGGAACTACACAGTGAGACAGAGAGAAATACACCCTGAGCCACAGGTAAATGCACAGTGAGTCACTGAGAACTGAGTAATGAGACACTTTAAACTACATAGAGAGGCACTGAAAACTGCCCAGTGAGATAATGCAAACTGCAGTGAGACAATGAAAACTACACAGTGAGACACTGATAACTACACAGTGAGACACTGAGAACTACACAGTGAGACTCTGATAACTACACAGTGAGACACTGAGACATTGACACATTGAAGCACTGAAAACTGCACAGTGAGACACTGAAAACTACACAGTGAGACACTGAAAACTACACAGTGAGGCACTGAAAACTACACAGTGAGACACTGAAAACTACACAGTGAGACACTGAAAACTACACAGTGAGGCACTGAATACTGCACAGTGAGACACTGAAAACTGCACAGTGAGACACTGAAAACTGCACAGTGAGACACTGAAAATTGCACAGTGAGACACTGAAAACTACACAGTGAAGCACTGAAAGCGACACAGTGAAGCATTGAAAACTACACAGTGAGGTAATGAAAGCTACACAGTGAGACACTGAAGATGAAAAAGTGACACACTGAAAACTACACAGTGAGACACTGAAAACTACACAGTGGGGCACAGAACTACACTGTGAGACACTGAGAACTACACAGAGAGACGCTGAAAACTACACAGAGAGACACAGAAAACTACACAGTGAGACATAGAGAACTGCATAGTGAGGCACTGAGAACTACACAGTGAGACACTCAGAACTAGACAGTGAGACACTGAAAACTACACATTGATTCATTGGGAACTACACTGTGAGACACTGAAAACTGCACAGTGAGACACTGAGAAGTCCACAGTGAAGCACTAAAAACTACACAGTGAGTCACAGAGAATTACACAGTGAGACACAGAAAACTACACAGTGAGACACTGAGAAGTCCACAGTGAACCACAGAAAACTACACAGTGAGACACAGAGAATTACACAGTGAGACACTGAAAACTACACAGTGAGATACAGAGAATTACACAGTGAGACACTGGGAACTACACAGTGAGACACTGAAAACTACACTGTGAGACACTGAAAACTACACAGTGATTCATTGGGAACTACACAGTGAGACACTGAAAACTACACAGTGAGACACTGAAAACTACACAGTGAGACACTGGGAGCTACACAATGAGACACTGAAAACTACACAGTGAGACACTGGGAACTACACAGTGAGAAACTGATAACTACACAGTGAGACACTGGGAACTACACAGGGAGACACTGAAAACTACACAGTGAGACACTGAAAACTACACAGTGATTCATTGGGAACTACACAGTGAGAAACTGATAACTACAGAGTGATTCATTGGGAACTACACAGTGAGACACAGAAAGCTACACAGTGATTCATTGGGAACTACACAGTGAGACACTGAAAACTACAGAGTGATTCATTGGGAACTACACAGTGAGACACTGAGAACTACACAGTGAGACATTGAAAACTACACAGTGAGGCACATAAACTACACAGAGAGGCACTGAAATAATACACTTTGAGGCAATGAGAACTACACAGTGATAAATGGAAATCTGCACAGTGAGTCACTGATAACTACACAGTGAGACACAGAGAATTACACAGTTACACACTGAAAATCACACCGTGAGGCAGAGAGCTAAATCGTGAGACACTTAGGAATACATAGTCAGACTGGGAAGCCCATGGTGAGATTCTCGGAACTACACAGTGAGACAGAGAGAACTACACCCTGAGCCACAGGTAAATGTAGAGTGAGGCACGAAGATGTGCACAGTGAGTCACTGAGATCTGAGTAATGAGACACTTTAAACTACATAGAGAGGCACTGAAAACTGCCCAGTGAGATAATGCAAACTGCAGTGAGACAATGAAAACTACACAGTGAGACACTGATAACTACAAAGTGAGACACTGAGAAGAACACAGTGAGACACTGATAACTACACAGTGAGACACTGAGACATTGACACATTGAAGCACTGAAAACTACACAGTGAGACACTGAAAACTACACAGTGAGACACTGAAAACTGCACAGTGTGGCACTGAAAACTGCACAGTGAGACACTGAAAACTGCACAGTGAGACACTGATAACTACACAGTGAGACACTGATAACTACACAGTGAGACACTGAGACATTGACACATTGAAGCACTGAAAACTGCACAGTGAGACACTGAAAACTGCACAGTAAGACACTGAAAACTGCACAGTGAGACACTGAAAATTGCACAGTGAGACACTGAAAACTACACAGTGAAGCACTGAAAGCAACACAGTGAAACATTGAAAACTACAAAGTGAGGTAATGAAAGCTACACAGTGAGACACTGAAAATGAAAAAGTGACACACTGAAAACTACACAGTGAGACACTGAAAACTACACAGTGAGACACTGAAAACTACTCAGTGAGAGACTGAGAACTACACAGTGAAACATTGAAAAGTACACAGTGAATCTCTGAAAACTAGAGTGAGACATTGGGAACTACACAGTGAGACACTTAAAACTACACAATGATAGATTGGGAACTACGCTGTGAGACACTGAAAATTGCACAGTGAGACACTGAGTACTATACATTGAAGCACTGAAATATGCACATTGAGACACTGAAAACTGCACAGTGAGACACTGAAAACTACACAGTGAGACACTGAAAACTGCACAGTGAGAGACCGAAAACTACACAGTGAGACACTGAAAACTACACAGTGAGACACTGAAAACTACACAGTGATACACTGAAAACTACACAGTGATACATTGGGAACTAAACGATGAGACACTGAAAACTACACCATGAAACACTGAGAACGACACAGTGAGAAACTGAGGACTATATAAGGAGACACTGAGCTAAAGAGCGAGACACTGAGTACTACACAGTGAGACATAGAACTACAGGGTGTGCCACTGTGAACTACGCAGTGAGACACAGAACTACACCGTGAGACACTTTGAACTACACAATGAGACACAGGGCTACACAGTGTGAGACTGAGAACTACACAGTGAGACACTGTGAACAACACAGTAAGACACTGAAAATTACACAGTGAGACTCTGAAAACTACACAGTGACACACTGAAAACTACACAGTGAGACACTGAAAACTGTACAGTGATACATTGGGAAATACACTGTGAGACACTGAAACGTGCACAGTGAGACATTGAGTACTACACATTGAAGCACTGAAAACTGCACAGGGAGACACTGAAAACTACACAGTGAGACACTGAAAACTACACTGTGAGACACTGAAACCTACACAGTGAGACACTTAAAACTACACAGTGAGACATTGAAAACTACAAAGTGAGACACTGAAAACTACAAAGTGAGACACTGAAAACCACACAGTGAGACACTGAAAACTACACAGTGAGAAACTGAAAACTACACAGTGAGACACTGAAAACTAAACAGTGATTCATTGGGAACTGCACTGTGAGACACTGAAAACTGCACAGTGAGACATTGAGTACTATACATTGAAGCACTGAAAACTGCACAGTGAGACACTGAAAACTACACAGTGAGGCACTGAAAACTACACAGTGATACATTGGGAACTACACTGTGAGACACTGAAACCTGGACAGTGAGACATTGGGAACTACGCAGAGAGACACAGAAAACTATACAGTGAGACACAGAAAACTACACAGAGAGACACAGAAAACTACACAGAGAGACACAGAAAACTACACAGAGAGACACTGAAAACTGCACAGTGAGACACTAAAAACTACAAAGAGACACACAGAAAACTACACAGTGAGACACAGAAAACTACACAGTGAGACATTGAGTATGACACATTGAAGCACTGAAAACTATACAGAGAGACACAGAAAACTACACAGGGAGCCACTGAAAACTACACAGTGAGACGCTGAAAACTACACAGTGAGACACAGAAAACTACACAGTGAGACACTGAAAACAACACAGTGAGACACTGAGAACTACACAGTGAGACAATGAAAACTACAAAGTGAGACATTGGGAGTGACACAGTGAGGCACTGAGAACGACACAGTGAGAAACTGAAAACTGCACAGTGCGACACTGAAAACTACACACTCATACATTGGGAACTACACTGTGAGACACTGAAACCTATACAGTGATACATTGGGAACTACACTGAGAGACACTGAAACCTGCACAGTGAGACATTGAGTACTACACTTTGAAGCACTGAAAACTGCACAGTGATACATTGGGAACTACAGTGTGAGACACTGAAACCTGCACAGTGAGACATAGAGTACTACACATTGAAGCACAGAAAGCTACACAGTGAGACACGGAAAACTACACAGTGATACATTGGGAACTACAGTGTGAGACACTGAAACCTGCACAGTGAGACATAGAGTACTACACATTGAAGAACAGAAAGCTACACAGTGAGACACGGAAAACTACACAGTGATACATTGGGAACTACAGTGTGAGACACTGAAACCTGCACAGTGAGACATAGAGTACTACACATTGAAGCACAGAAAGCTACAAAGTGAGACACGGAAAACTACACAGTGATACATTGGGAACTACAGTGTGAGACACTGAAACCTGCACAGTGAGACATAGAGTACTACACATTGAAGCACAGAAAGCTACACAGTGAGACACGGAAAACTACACAGTGATACATTGGGAACTACAGTGTGAGACACTGAAACCTGCACAGTGAGACATAGAGTACTACACATTGACGCACAGAAAGCTACACAGTGAGACACTGAGAAGTCCACCGTGAACCACAGAAAACTACACAGTGAGACACAGAGAATTACACAGTGAGACACTGAAAACTACACAGTGAGATACAGAGAATTACACAGTGAGACACTGGGAACTACACAGTGAGACACTGAAAACTACACTGTGAGACACTGAAAACTACACAGTGATTCATTGGGAACTACACAGTGAGACACTGAAAACTACACAGTGAGACACTGAAAACTACACAGTGAGACACTGGGAACTACACAATGAGACACTGAAAACTACACAGTGAGACACTGGGAACTACACAGTGAGAAACTGAAAACTACACAGTGAGACACTGAAAACTACACAGGGAGACACTGAAAACTACACAGTGAGACACTGAAAACTACACAGTGATTCATTGGGAACTACACAGTGAGACACTGATAACTACACAGTGATTCATTGGGAACTACACAGTGAGACA